>NC_092370.1:126786498-127427435 GCF_030028105.1 Mobula birostris
AGAATAGTAATTATCGCACATTATACTTTTAAAATTGCTGTTTTTCCAAATCTATCTGCTTTTCCAGGTTTTCCTTTTCTTGGATCGTTGCCTGCAGTTGTTTACTGAGACCTCAGAGTTCTTCTTCATTTACTTCCATGTTTTCATTTTATAATCTGAATGTAGATAATTCACTTTGCAACAAATTCCTTTTCCTTTTGTATCCTTGTAATAATTTCCTCCATTTTCCAATCTCTTTCCAACTCACCATTGTTCTTGTCGGGTACTTCTATTTGTTGTTGGAGTCATGCACATTTATCCTGGGCTTCAACCATAAAATCTGAGGGTTTTCATTAAGTGCGGATACATTTCTTAAATTCTTGACCATTTGCGATAAATATACTGCCATTAAGATTCCATCTCCCCTGCCTGTGAACTGTCCTTTGTCACTATCCTGCAACTCCCTACCAGCAGAATGTGGGAATGTCTTCAGCACAAAGCAGCCAACATGACCACTTTTCAAGAGAAGTGTAGACACCCTTGAAATTCTGACCTTGCCAGCAATGGTGAATGTTCAAACATGATAAACTTGTCTTTGTCATTTATTGCTCAAGTTCTGAAATTCCAAGCCTAACATGCTGTACCTCTCCTCCTTTATTTGAACCTTCTTTGACATAAGTTCAGCAAGGTGAAGAAGGGATAATGGATAGTGCTTTCAAGTAGCACTTGCTTAGTAATAGCTTGCTCACAGAAGCTCACTTTGGGTTCTGCCCAAGTCATCCAGCTCCTGAGCTCATTACAACCTTAGTCTAAACATGTTCAAAAGAGCTAAACTCCAGTGTAACTACCCTTGATAACAAGGTAGCATTTGTTTGAGTATGGAATCAAGGAGCCCAGGTTAAACTGGAATCAATGGGAATCAATGGGAATCAGTTGGATCCCCTATACTGAATTGTACCTAGCATAAAGGAAGACTGTTGTGGTGGTTGTAGAGCAATTATCATAGCTACAGGACCTCTGTGTCAGAGTTCCTCAGGATAATTCTTGGACCCAAACATTGGACTTCATCAGAGAGTCAGAATTAGGGGTATTGGCTGATGATTGCAAAATGTTCAGCACCAACAACAACCTCTCACTCAACATCAGCAAAACCAATGAGCTGATTATTGGCTACAGGAGGAAGAAGATCCAAGCGCCAGTTCTCATTCAGGAATCGGAGGCGGAGAGGGTTAGTAACTTTAAATTCCTTCTCATTATCATATCAGAGTATCTGGCCTGAGACCAGCACATATGTAAGTGTCATCACAAAAAAGGCATGACAGCACCTCTACTTTCTTAGAAGTTTGTGTATTCTGCGTGTCATCTAAAACTTAGACTAACTTCTATAGATGCACAGTGGAGAGTATCCAAACTGGTTGCATCATGGACTAGTTTGGAAACACTAATGCCCAAGAATAAAAAGGTCTACAGAAAAGTGTAGATGCAGTCCTGCCCATCACAGACAAATCCCTCCCTCAGATGAGCACATTTACTTGGATCATTACCAAAGAATGCAGAATCCATCATCAATGACCCCCCCGTATTGATTGTTTCTTGCATTCTACTATTAGGCAGAATGTACAGAATGTATGGGTCAGGTCACAGATCTCTCAGTGGGTGAGCATCTGGGGGACAGTGACCACCACTCTCTGGCCTTTAACATTATCATGGAAAAGGATAGAATCAGAGAGGACAGGAAAATTTTTAATTGGGGAAGGGCAAATTATGAGGCTATAAGGCTAGAACTTGCGGGTGTGAATTGGGATGATGTTTTTGCCGGGAAATGACCTACGAACATGTGGTCAATGTTTAGGGATCTCTAGCAGGATGTTAGGGATAAATTTGTCCTAGTGAGAAAGATAAAGAATGGTAGGGTGAAGGAATCATGGGTGACAAGTGAGGTGGAAAATCTAGTCAGGTGGAAGAAGTCATCACACGAGAGGTTTAGGAAGCAAGGATCAGATGGGTCTATTGAGGAATATAGGGTAGCAAGAAAGGAGCTTAAGAAGAGGCTGAGAAGAGCAAGAAGGGGGCATGAGAAGGCCTTAGCAAGTAGGGTAAAGGAAAACCCCAAGGCATTCTTCAATTATGTGAAGAACAAAAGGATGACAGGAGTGAAGGTAGGACCAATTAGAGGTAAAGGTGGGAAGATGTGCCTGGAGGCTGTGGAAGTGAGCAAGGTCCTCAATGAATACTTCTCTTTGGTATTCATCAATGAGAGGGAACTTGATGACCGGTGAGGACAATATGAGTGAGGTTGATTTTCTGGAGCATGTTGATAATAAGGGAGAGGAGGTGTTGGAGTTGTTAAAATACATTAGGACGGATAAGTTCCCGGGGCCTGACGGAATATTCCCAGGCTGCTCCACAAGGCGAGGGAAGAGATTGCTGAGTCTCTGGCTAGGATCTTTATGTCCTCGTAATCCACGGTAATGGTACCGGAGGATTGGAGGGTGGTGAATGTTGTCCCCTTTTTCAACAAAGGTAGTAGGGATAGTCCGGGTAATTATAGACCAGTGAGCCTTACACCTGTGGTGGGAAAGCTGTTGGAAAATATTCCTAGAGATAGGATCTATGGGCATTTAGAGAATCATGGTCTGATCAGGGACAGTCAGTATGGCTTTGTGAAGGGCAGATCGTGTCTAACAAGCCTGATAGAGTTCTTTGAGGAGGTGACCAGTCATATAGATGAGGGTAGTGCAGTGGATGTGATCTACATGGATTTTAGTAAGGCATTTGACAAGGGTCTACATGGTAAGCTTATTCAGAAAGTCAGAAGGCATGGGATCCAGGGAAGTTTGGCCAGGTAGATGCAGAATTGGCTTGCCTGCAGAAAGCAGAGGGTCGTGGTGGAGGGAGTACATTCAGATTGGAGGGGCGTGACTAGTGGTGTCCCACAAGGATCATTTCTGGGACCTCTACTTTTCGTGATTTTGAATAATGACCTGGATGTGGTGGTAGAAGGATGGGTTGGCAAGTTTACAGATGACACAAAGGTTGGTGGTGTTGTGGATAGTGTAGAGGATTGTCGAAGATTGCAGAGAGACGTTGATAGGATGCAGAAGTGGGCTGAGAAGTGGCAGATGGAGTTCAACCCGGAGAAGTGTGAGGTGGTACACTTTGGAAGGACAAACTCCAAGGCAGAGTACAAAGTAAACGGCAGGATATTTGGTAGTGTGGAGGAGCAGAGGGATCTGGGGGTATATGTCCACAGATCTCTGAAAGTTGCCTCACAGGTAGATAGGATAGTTAAGAAAGCTTATGGGGTGTTAGCCTTCATAAGTCAAGGGATAGAGTTTAAGAGTCGTGAGGTAATGATGCAGCTCTGTAAAACTCTGGTTAGGCCACACTTGGAGTACTGTGTCCAGTTCTGGTCACCTCACTATAGGAAGGATGTGGAAGCATTGGAAAGGGTACAGAACAGATCTACCAGGATGCTGCCTGGTTTAGAGAGTATGCATTATGATCAGAGATTAAGGGAGCTAAGGCTTCACTTTTTGGAGAAAAGGAGGATGAGAGGAGACATGATAGGAGTATACAAGATATTAAGAGGAATAGATAGCGTGGACAGCCAGCGCCTCTTCCTCAGGGCACCACTGCTCAGTACAAGAGGACATGGCTTTAAGGTAAGAGGTGGGAAGTTCAAGGGGGATATCAGAGGTAGGTTTTTTACTCAGAGAGTGGTTGGTGTATGGAATGCACTGCCTGAGTCAGTGGTGGAGGTAGACACACTAGTGAAATTTAAGAGACTAGTAGACAGGTATATGGAGGAACTTAAGGTGAGGGGTTATATGGGAGGCAGGGATTAAGGGTCGGCAGAACATTGTGGGCCGAAGGGCCTGTACTGTGCTGTACTATTCTATGTTCTATGTTCTACAGGAGCTTAATATCCCAAAGCACAGGTTCAAGAATACTTTTAATATCCTACAACCATCAGGCTCCCTGAAGAGTGTGGATAACTTCACTCACCACAAACGTGAATTTACTTCATTACCTCCAGACTCATTTTCAAGGACTCTAGAACTTATATTCTCAGTATTATTTACTCTTTATTTGCACCATTTGTCCTCTTTTGCACATTGGTTGTTTGTCAGTCTTTGTTTATGTATAGATTTTTTTCAGAAATTTTATTGTTTCTTTATTTTTCTGTAAATGCCTGCAAGGAAATGAATCTCAAGGTAGTACATGTACTTTGATAATAAATTCGCTTTGACTATGAATTTGACATTCTCGTCTTCTCAGATATTGACCACACCCAAATACAGCAAAATCTAGACAATACCCAGGCCCGTGCTGAGAGATGGCACGTAACATTCGTATCACACAAGTCCCAGGCAATGACAGCATCCAACCCACTTGGAGTACTGTGCACAATTCTGGTCGCCTCACTACAGGAAGGACGTGGAAACCATAGAAAGGGTACAGAGGAAATTTACAAGGATGTTGCCTGGATTGGAGAGACTGCCTTATGAGAATAGGTTGAGTGAACTCGGCCTTTTCTCCTTGGAGCGACGGAGGATGAGAGGTGACCTGATAGAGGTGTACAAGATAATGAGAGGCATTGATTGTGTGGATAGTCAGAGGCTTTTTCCCAGGGCTGAAATGGCTAGCATGAAAGGGCATATTTTTAAGGTGCTTAGAAGTAGGTACAGAGGAGATGTCAGGGGTAGGTTTTCTACGCAGAGACTAGTGAGTATGTGGAATGGGCTGCCGGCAGCGGTGGTGGAGGTGGAAATGATAGGGTCTTTTAAGGGACTCCTGGATGGATACATGGAGCTTAGGAAAATGGAAGGCTATGGGTAAACCTAGGTAGTTCTGAGGTAAGGACGTGTTCAGCACAGCTTTGTAGGCCAAAGGGCCTGTATTGTGCTGTAGGTTTTCTCTGTTTCTATGTTTCTTTTTCTAAGAGAAAATCCGGCTATTACCCCTGGTCATTCAATGACATTACCAATACTGAATGCCCCACTATGGGGGTTACCAGGACCAGTAACTGAACTGGAGTACCTATATACACAATGTGGCTAAGAGATCAGGTCAGAGACAAGGAGCCTGCGAAAGGTAACTCACAACCTACTACCCAAAGCCCACTAGGTATGGGACTGGAGTCGGGAATGTGATGGAACACTCTCCACATGCCTGGATGGGGGTAGGTTCAACAACACCCAAGAAGCTCGACATTATAAAGGACACAGCAGCCCATTTAATAGGTACCCCACCTACAACCATTCACTCACTCCACCATCAGGAACTGCAGTGTGTACCATCTAGAGGTAGGCTGCACTGCCCAAACCAACAATCTCTACTAGTTGGGACAAGGGCAGCAAAAGCATTTCATCCCCACCACCTGGAAGTTGTTCTCCAAGCTACACATCACTCTCACTTGGAAATATATCACTATTCATTCACCATTGCTGGGTCAAAATCCAGGAACTCCCTCCCTAACAGCATTGTGAGTATACCCACAAGTCAAAGACCACAATGGATCAAGGAGGCAGCTCATCGTCACCTTCTCTAGGGCAAATAAGGATGAACAATTAAATGCTGGCTAAGCCTGTGAAACTCACATCCCTTAAATGAATTTTTAAAATAAGAACAGTATTGAAGATTAAATGTTAGCTTTATTTGCCACAAGTACATTGAAACATCGAAACATACAGTGGAATATGTTGACTTGCATCAAAATAGAACATAGAATAGTACAGCACATTACAGGCCCTTCGGCCCACAGTGTTGTGCCGACCCTTAAACCCTGCCTCCCATATAACCCCCCACCTTAAATTCCTCCATATACCTTTCTAGTACTCTCTTAAACTTCACGAGTGTATCTGCCTCCACCACTGACTCAGGCAGTGCATTCCACGCACCAACCACTCTCTGAGTAAAAAACTTTCCTCTAATATCCCCCTTGAACTTCCCACCCCTTACCTTGAAGCCATGTCCTCTTGTAGTGAGCAGTGGTGCCCTGGGGAAGAGGCGCTGGCTATCCACTCTATCTATTCCTCTTATTATCTTGTATACCTCTATCATGTCTCCTCTCATCCTCCTTCTCTCCAAAGAGTAAAGCCCTAGCTCCCTTAATCTCTGATCATAATGCATACTCTCTAAACCAGGCAGCATCCTGGTAAATCTCCTCTGTACCCTTTCCAATGCTTCCACATTCTTCCTATAGTGAGGCGACCAGAACTGGACACAGTACTCCAATTGTGGCCTAACCAGAGTTTTATAGAGCTGCATCATTACATCGCGACTCTTAAACTCTATCCCTGGACTTACGAAAGCTAACACCCCATAAGCTTTCTTAACTACCCCATCTACCTGTGAGGCAACTTTCAGAGATCTGTGGACGTGTACCCCCAGATCCCTCTGCTCCTCCACACTACCAAGTATCCTGCCATTTACTTTGTAGTCCGTCTTGGAGTTTGTCCTTCCAAAGTGTACCACCTCACACTCCTCTGGGTTGAACTCCATCTGCCACTTCTCAGCCCACTTCTGCATCCTATCAATGTCTCTCTGTAATCCTCGACAATAATCTACCCTACCTACAACACTACCAACCTTTGTGTTGTCTACAAACTTGCCAACCCACCCTTCTACCCCCACGTCCAGGTCGTTAATAAAAATCATGAAAAGTAGAGGTCCCAGAACAGATCCTTGTGGGACTCCACTAGTCACAATCCTCCAATCTAAAGGTACTCCCTCCACCACGACCCTCTGCCTTCTGCAGGCAAGCCAATTCTGAATCCACCTGGCCAAACTTCCCTGGATCCCATGCCTTCTAACTTTCTGAATAAGCCTACCATGTAGACCCTTGTCAAGTGCTTTAGTAAAATCCATATAGATCACATCCACTGCACTACCCTCATTTATATGCCTGGTCACCTCCTCAAAGAACTCTATCATGCTTGTTAGACACAATCTGCCCTTCCCAAAGCCATGCTGACTGTCCCTGATCAGACCATGATTCTCTAAATGCCTATAGCTCCCATCTCTAAGAATCTTTTCCAACAGCTTTCCCACCACAAACGTAAGGCTCACTGGTCTATAATTACCCGGACTATCCCTACTACCTTTTTTGAACAAGGGGACAACATTCGCCTCCCTCCAATCCTCTGGTACCATTCCCGTGGACAACGAGGACATAAAGATCCTAGCCGGAGACTCAGCAATCTCTTCCCTCGCCTCATGGAACAGCCTGGGGAATATTCTGTCAGGCCTGGGGACTTATCCGTCCTAATGTATTTTAACAACTTCAACACCTCCTCTCCCTTAAAATCCAACACAGTCATGATGTGCTGGGTTCAGCCTGCAAGCCTTGCCATTCTTCTGGCACTAATATAGTATGCCTACAACTTACTAACCATATGCCTTTGGAGTGTGGGAGGAAACCAGAGCAACTGGTGGAAACCTGCGCTGCCATGGGGAGAATATAAAACCTCTTACAGAGAGCAGTGGAGTTGAATCCCTATCGTACAGCTGGCACTGTAAAGCATTACATTAAAGAATACTCTATCCTTCCATGTAGTAGGCCATTTGTCCCTTGAGCCAGCTCTGCTCAACGTCATGGCTGACCTTCTACTTTTCCAGAATTTTACAACCCTTGTCCTCATAACTGTGATGTCCTCATGCAATCTATCGATCTCTGCTTTAAACATGGCTGAGCTCCTTTAGTGGAAAAAAAAATCTCCTCAATTTCAGTCTTAAGTTCGTTTTTGTAAGACTGCAATTCCTAGACTTCTCAGCCAGAGAGGACATCCTCTCCACATCTGCCTTGCCAGGCCCTTTTGGAAAAGCTTTGGATCTCTGCTTTAACTTTGCAGTGGCTCACAGAATGCTTATCACCTTAAACATACTCTATAGCCAAAGCTGTTACCAGAATTAACCTACTATAATTAAGTCATTATTTCACACATGTGCCAAGTAGTGAATGCTCCCAATATTAATATCAAATCCGTCTACTCATTATTTTCACATGTTTCCAAGTCAGATACTAACCTAATCTATGCAAACGCAGCCTTTCCTCAAAATATTACACATTGACTTTAAGTGCAATGGGACCTTCAATAGGTCAGCTGCTATTAAAGATTATGATGGATTAAGTTTGAAATCTGCTTTCTTAGACTTTAGGGTGTGGAAATTATACAATGTTCCAAGCATGCAGGTAGCTATTGGAGCACAAACAAATCATTTGAACATTCATTGCAGAGATATTTAAGAACCTGATGAGCAAGCACATGTCTCAGGTAATGAGTGGTACAGTAACAACTGATTTACAACTTTCTCCCAGCTACATTGCTCACAAAAAAAATCTAATAATCCCTTAAAACACAGCAAGGAACAGCAGGCTGTTCATCACTGTGAACATATTATGTGGGAACTACCAGGCTGATGCAATCATGAAGAAGACACATCAGCGGTACTACTTTATGACATAGTTTTAGAGTTGCGAGCACTTGGGCTGGTTGTGCCCAGCCTGGTATGGAGCCTCCAATGCACAAGATTACAAGCGGCTGCAGAGTGCTGTAGATTCAGCTGGTTTCATCACAAGCACAACCCTCCCCACCATCAAGGACATCTTCAACAGGATGTGTCTCAAGCAGGGAGTATCCATCACTAGGGATCCTCACCATTCAGATCATGCCCTGGAGGACAGGAACATGGAGACCCACACTCAATGACTCAGAAATAGCTCTGCCAACAGATTCTGAACGGTCCATGAATGTTACCCTATTATTCCCTTTTTGTACTTTCTTTTGGGATTTGTATGAATTTTGATTAATCTTTGCACTGTCTTGCTTTCTCACATCAACAAATTTCACGTCATATAAGTCAGTGATAATAAACCAGGTTCTGGTTCTGAAAACATTCCTCCTCTGCAATCCCTTACACAGGAAAGAACAAAAGAGGTTGAAAAAATTTTTACAGGGCATTTGAGAAAAGTTTTCTCAATATTGCCTAGAGCAGCTGGTCTTACTGGGAGTACATCATTTAAAGTAGTCCCAGTACAGTGGGAACCAGAACTCTAGGGGAAAGTGATTGGCACCTTGTGCATCAGTGGGGAACACTCTTACCTCTGTGTTTGATAGCTCTGGTTTCAAGCACCAATCCAGGGGCACATAAGATCATAGGACAAAGCAAGAACTCATGTTGCTCTTCTGGTCAATAACAGCTGCAGGTAAAGCAATTTCTGATTAGTGGTAAGTTTCAGGAATGTTGTTGACGCTGCACGTGTGTGTCCATCTCTGTCTGGACTTTTTAAGTTTCAAGTTTAAGTTTATTGTCCTAGGCATATATATCCAGAATATAAATGCCATGCAAAAGAGCTTTTTGCAACAACAACACAGAACATCACAAACATGACAAACATTAGATATGGGAGCAGAATTAGGCCATTTGACCCAAGGAGTCTGCTCCACTATTTCATTATGGTTGATCCATCTTCCCTCTCGGCCCCAATCTCCTGCCTTCTCCCCGTATCCCTTCATGCCCTGACTAATCAAGAATCTGCCTTAAATATACCCAAACACTTGGCCTCCACAGCCACCTGTGGCAATGAATTCCACAGACTCACCACTCTCTGGCTCAAAAAATCCTTCCTTATCTCCATTCTAAAAGGACGTCTCTTTATTCTGAGGCTGTATCCTCTGGTCTTAGACTCTGGCCTCGTAGGAAACATCCTCTCTACATCCATTCTATCAAGGCCTTTCAACATTTGATGTACTTCAGTGAAGTCACCCCTCATTCTTCTGAATTCCAGTGACCAGGGCCATCAAATGTTCCTCATATGACAAGCCTTTCAATCCCAGAGTCATTTTCGTGAAACTTCTACAGGTAAATCGACATAAATTTCAATTAACATAAATTATACATAAGCTACACAACAAAATAAACATAATGGCATTAGTGCAAGCTGAGAGAGAGAATAAGAAATATAGCCTAAAGTAGCACTAGTGTTTTCCATATCAGTTCAAGAACCTGACAGCAGTGGAGAAGAAGCGTGTTGAGCCTTGAAGTGTGAGTCTTCAGTCTCCTATACCTCCTGTCTACAGGCACCATCAATTTGTATCTTGAAGATGGTAAGAAAGGCTTTGAGACATCATGAACTGAATTAATGGCCATAAGAAACATAACTTCTGACCTGCTCTTGTTGCCACAGTATGTGCATGGTTGGTTCACTTTATTATCTAGTCATTTGTATTCCCCATGCTGTTAATGGTAAGGACTGGAGATGGGAATCCCATTAAATGTCATCACCATTAATTCGATTCCAGATATACATATATATGTTTGAAATATTGTTCACATCTCCAAAATTGAAAAGAAAATGTTTACAAATAAGTTTAAGAAAATAACATAAATATCAGTGCCAACTTAATCTCTAAAAACCTTTACAACCAAGTTGCCAGTGGATTGACTTGTTGATGAAAGTGCTGTCAGTACTTTGTGGCATGTTGTCTCTGACCCTTCATAACATTCATGTGCTCATCCCTGCATAAATGGGCTAGACGGGAGTACATATCTGTCTCTTTATTTTTATTAGGATAGCTGTATGTAAAACGCATTTATTCTATTTAATAAAAGCCATTAATCTAACACTGCTACTAGCATTATGCATTATGTTTCTGTAGCATCCAACAACTAATCAGTTTTCAAAATATTTTCCCTCTAAACACCAGGAGCACTTTGGAAATTTTGTTATGCTGACATGCTGCCACACATTATACAGTCATTGAATTGTTCACTAGAGAGGCTGAAGGCCTATATATCTTCAGGCAATGGACATTTATCCTTTCTACTTCACATGACTTTGTTGTCAATTGCCTGCATCATCCAGCTGCCAATCATCCCAGCAATGAAATCTATTTCTCACATTCTACCTCCCCCTCATTGGTAGGATCGACAGGAGAAACTGTCTCAAGAAGGCATCATTCATCTTCAAAGATCTCCACCATCCAGGGCATGCTATCTTTTTGCAGCTACCATCAGCCTCATGAGGTACAGAAGTCTGAAGTCCCACATGACCAGTTCAAGAACCAAACTTCAACTTCACTTCAACTATTTGGTTCTCGAACCAACCAGCACAACCCTAATCAGTACATATCTGCAACACAAAAATGTACTTTTTTTCTATGGTTCAATTTAATATCAGAGAATGTATACAGTATACAGCCTGATATCCTTACTCTTCGCAGACATCCACAAAAGAGAAGAAAAACCTCAAAGAATGAATAACAGAAAGCATTAGAACCCCAAAGCACCTCCCCCCCACACACAAACAACAGCAAATGCATCAACCCTCTCCCCCATTGCTCCAACAACAGCATCAATCCCCACCACCCACCAGGCAAGCAATTGCAAATGCCCCAGAGACCATGATCTAGAGTCCATCAAAAACTACTGTCCATCCTAACACTTTGACAACTCAAACAGGCTCCCTCTCTCACTAATGAGGGAGAGTGAGATATCACTCCTGCAACAGACGAGAGGGAGACAAACAGCTCGCTGTTTCAATGCTACAATCTGCAGCGTTGCTTCTTTCAACAGCAGCATACACTGTTGCCTTAATGTTACAACCTCCCGCAACGCTTCAGTTGATAACACCGGTGAGAAATCGGGTCGTCCACAGGGCTGCACCCCGAAGGCACTCACCTTCCAAGCTGCATCTGGAGATCCCAAAATGTAGGCCACTTGGTGAGTTCCGAGAGTGAGAACCCACCATCTTGAACAACAGCAGTTTGAGTGCAGTTAAAGATCACAGACTGCGACAGGATTCCAACCATCTTGAAAAGGGAAAGAGAGATATTAAAAGAAAACAAACTAAACTGTTTCACGGTGGAACTGGAAGAAGTTATCCAGGTCCACTAAAACCTCTGGTGTCATGTATAGCTCCTTCCATATACTTTTGTTGTAATTGTGTCTATCTTTATAAAAATTGTACATAATGTGAATTCTGCTTATATAATACTGTGTGCCTACGAATGAACATCTTTCCTCATTTCCCAATTAACCTTCCCTCCTTCCAACATGTTCAAACCAAACGGCAATGGATCATTTGCAAGAATATGGCAAGTATGCACGCGGCTGATTGATTGCATGGTGATTTGACTGGTCCTCATACAGGTGGGAGGTACTCTCTTTTGGCACAGGCTTTCAAGTGCACGTGTTTTCTGTTGGTTGCTCTCGCACTAAGTTGTCCAGCAGGTACCATGTCTAACGTCTCAGTAAAGACATCTAATCTATAATCTTACTGCTCTGTTTTCATTCTTGCTCCGCTCATACGTAACATATACGTGGCTGAGGTAATTTACCATCCAGTTACTATCCCTGTAAATTTCCTCTGAACCTCTCCATAGAATCATAGATGTTAACCACAGAGGAAACCATTTGGCCCATCTTTTTTGTGCTGGTACGCTTAACATCCCTCCTGTCCAATGACACACCGAATACAGCAGCCTGATTCAGACAGACAGCTGGAATGAAGAGGGAAAGGGCTGCAATTGCATTCCTTGGGAAACCATTTCCTTTATTACAGAATACCCTGCACTGCAGCAGCCCCAGGTAATGAAAATTCACCCTTATGCAAACTACTTCCAAAAGTTCAGAATTACAGAATAAAACTTAGCACTTATGGAATTTATACATTATTTTTTACTAATTTTCATCCACATTGATGCATGTATATTTATTCTGGGTTTGTGCTTTGAAAAAATTAAAGTAATAATGGTCTTCCATACATGGGGAACAATTTGATACCTGAGTTATTTTAACCTCTGTCCGTCATAGAATGTACACAAATTCCCTTGTGTAAGAAGCAAATATTTAACACACAACAGTAAGGAAATCACCTTCCAGCTAAGTTATGGTAATCGGGGTGATTTCTGCAAAATGATTTTTAAGAGATTATCATGGTTCTATATCATTGGTTCAATGTGAGGAACACTACCTTCTTTATTAATCTGAAATCTCTGTTTGCTGAATATATTAATTTTCAAAAATATTAAAATTAATACAGGAATGAGTTGTATCATTTGCAATGAGAAGTGAGTGATAACCAGGCTATATATTATTGGGATAAATCTAATGTTGTCCTGGAGTCACTGACTCCCATTCTCCAAGGTGTTCTAACATGGACCTCAGTGTGGCTTCTAATGAGGGTTTCAACACCTGAGCACAGCCCACCAGAGTAAAGAGGCTGCTCCACTAAATGGGTCAATTCTTGCTGATCTAGCTGCCAATCCATTGAGGACCATTGGCTCATTGCATAGGTCAGCAATATGCAGAAAGTCTGATGTCAGAACATCTGTCACTGAATCCAAGAGTGGAGCACAAATGTCTCGAGATGAGGGGTTGAATGCACTTCTTAAGCAGACCCCCAGCTTTACCACAGTTTGGGACCAATTCAAATAGTGCCATTGACCTTAACTTAAAGGTAAATCATTTCTGAGAGCTTTGGAGTCATTCTGCATGGAAACAGGCCAATCAGCTCACCCTGTGAACACTGACCAAGGAGCACCATCCATATTAATCCCGTCTTTCCACACTTGTTTATGTTAATATAAGTTTATGTTATGTTACGTTCATTTAAGTTTATGTAATTTATGTTTGTTATGTCTGTAGTGTACTACACTACTGCTGCTAATCTTACGCCTTGGGTATGTTTGCCCTGACGATAAATTCGAACTTGAATTCTGCCCATAGCCTTCTAAGCCTAGACAATTCAAGTATTTCTTTAACTCCTGAAATGGTGTCTGTGACTGCTTCAACCATTCTCTCTGGAAGTTTGTACTCACCATTCTCTGGGTCATAAAGGTACCCCTCAGATGCTCTCTAAGTCTTTTACTCTTTTCCCTAAACTTATGTCCTCTAGTTTTATTTGTTTCTGATAAGGGGAGAAGTTTCTGTATATCTATACCCTCTATACCTTTCTTATCCTTCTTACCAAATCTATACCATTCTTTACCCAATTTACCTACAACTTTTCAAAATCTTAGAGTCATTGAGAGTCTTACAACATGGAAATAAGCCATCCTGCCCACTGAATCTACATTAGCCATCCGCCACTCATTATATTACTAATCCTGCAATAACCAATTTAATCCTGCCTACACTCAAAGTCTACATGATCTTGAAGGATGCATCTTGGGCCCAACATAAGATATAGGAGCAGAATTAGGCCATTAGGTTACTAAAGACTCATAAATTTCTCTGGAGGTATGGTGGAGAACTCCATAAGCTGTAGAGGGTTATGGACTAGCCAGTTCCATCATGGGCATAGCCCTCCCCATCACCAAGGACATCTTCAGCAGGTGGTGTCTCAAGAAGGTGTCATTTATCACCAGGGCCCCTCCCTAATAGTGCCCTGCCCTCTTCTCATTACTACCATCAGGGTGGAGGTAGAGGAACCTGAAAACTCACATGTAACAGTTTCTTCCCCTGTGCCATTGTATATCTAAATAGCCTATAAACTCATGAACACTACTTCATTATTTCTTGTTTTTGAACTATTTTTGTAATTCATACTCACTTTATGTCCTTGCACTATACTGCTGCCTCAAAACAATGAAGCTCTCGTCATCTCAGTCGGTGATAATAAATCTGGTTCTGATTCCGAGTCCCACAAACTTCCCCACATTCACATTCTACAACTTACTTGCATACTAAGGGTAATTAAACTAATGTTGGAATTGTGGAGGGAACCAGAGCTTCTGGATGAAATGTATTGGGCAACAGGCAGGATGTGCAAAGCCCATACAAACAGCACCCAGCACCAGGGTTAATGGAGCTCATCTAACTGCATACTGTGCTACCCATATCATTTTAAAGCTTGAGCTAGTTTTTAACACTTTAATCTGTTTCTAATTGACAGGTACAAGCCCATCTGCCCATCAGAGATATTTGAAAGCAATCAAGCTCCACAAGACTTTGTGCTTAGCCCCCAGCTCTCCTCACTTTGTACCTATGACTGTGTGGCTACGTACAACTCCAATGCCATATTTACATTTGGTGACACCACTGCCGTTGGCCGAATCAAAGGCAGCGATGAATCAGCATATGGGAGGGAGGTTGAGCATCTGGTTGAATGGTGTCACAACAGCAACCTCTCACACGACATTAGCAAAACCAAAGAGTGAATTATTGGCTTCATGAGCCAGTCCTCATCAGAGGATCAGAGATAGAGAGGGTCAGTATCTTTAAATTCCTGGTGTTACTATATCAGAGGATCTGTTCTGCAGCCGCTACATAAGTGCCATCACTACGAAGACATGGCAGCACTTCTACTTTCTTAGAGGCTTGTATAGATTTGGCGTGTCATGTAAAACTTTGACAAACTTCTATAGATGCACAGTGGAGTGCGTCCTGACAACTTGTATCACAGCCTGGTATGGAAACACCAATGCCCAGGAATAGAAAAGTCAACAGAAAATGGTGGATACATTCTAGTCCATCAAAGGCAAACCCTCACCACCACTGCACACGTCTACAAGGAGCACTGCCACAAAAAGGCAGAATCGATCATCAAGGACATCCTCCATCTAGGCTATGCTCTCTTTCACTATTACTATCAGGCAAGGGGGCACAGGAGCCTCAGGTCCCACACCGTCAGGTTCAAGAACAGTTATTACCCTACAACTAACACACACAAAATGCTGGCGGAACGTAGAAGGTCAGGCAGCATCTATGAGAGGAGGTACAGTCGGCGTTTCGGGCCGAGACCTTTTGTCAGGACTAACTGAAAGAAGAGATAGTAAGAGATTTGAAAGTGGGAGTGACAGGGGAAGATCCGAAATGATAGGATAAGACGGGAGGGGGAGGGATGAAACTAAGAGCTGGAAAGTTGATTGGCAAAAGGGATACAAGGCTGGGGAAGGGAGAGGATCATGGGATAGGAGGAGAGGAGCACCAGGGGAAGATGGAGAGCAGGCAAGGAGTTATAGTGAGAGGGACAGAGGGAGAAAAAAGAGAGAGAGAAAGAAAGGGAAATAATAATAATAATAATAATAAATAAATCAGGGATGGGTAAGAAGGGGAGGAGGGGCATTAACGGAAGTTAGAGAAATCAGTGTGCATGCCATCAGGTTGGAGGCTACCCAGATGGAATATAAGGTGTTGTTCTTCCAACCTGAGTGTGGCTTCATCTTGACAGTAGAGGAGGCCATGGATAGACATATCAGAATGGGAATGGGACATAGAAGGCCCGGTGCGGCCTCCTATATATTGGCGACACCCGACGTAGACTGGGAGAGTGTTTCGTTGAACACCTACGCTCTGTCCACCAGAGAAAGCAGGATCTCCCAGTGGCCACACATTTTAAATCCATATCCCATTCCCATTCTGATATGTCTATTCACGGCCTCCT
Organism: Mobula birostris; assembly: GCF_030028105.1. Lineage (NCBI taxonomy): Eukaryota > Metazoa > Chordata > Chondrichthyes > Myliobatiformes > Myliobatidae > Mobula > Mobula birostris. The sequence continues at coordinate 126,802,871 of NC_092370.1, forward strand.
CTACTGTAAAGATGAAGCCACGCTCTGGTTGGAGGAACAACACCTTATATTTCGTCTGGGTAGCCTCCAACCTGATGGCATGAACATTGACTTCTCAAACTTCCGCTAATGCCCCACCTCCCCCTCATACCCCATCCGTTATTTATTTATTTACACACATTCTTTTTCTCTCTCTCCTTTTTCTCCCTCTGTCCCGCTCACTATACCCCTTGCCCATCCTCTGGGCTTTCCCCCCCTCCCCCTTTTCTTTCTCCCTAGGCCTCCTGTCCCATGATCCTCTCATATCCCTTTTGCCAATCACCTGTCCAGCTCTTGGCTCCATCCCTCCTCCTCCAGTCTTCTCCTATCATTTCGAAACTCCCCTTCCCCCTCCTGCTTTCAAATCTCTTACTAGTTCTTCTTTCAGTTAGTACTGACGAAGGGTCTCGGCCCGAAACATCAACTGTACCTCTTCATAGAGATGCTGCCTGGCCTGCTGCGTTCGCCAGCAACTTTTATGTGTGTTGCTAGTTCTAAGAGTTCTGTGAGTTTTCCTTCACCCCTTGCTGTGCTTGATATTATCCAACAACCACAACCATTCACCTTATCCATGTAAAGCTGCCAGACACCACAACAACCACTCATCTCCCAGAGCGAACACACCTGCCATTGTTGGTGAGTACTGTACACCAGAGGATGTTAACTTTCTATGATTTATTACATTGAATATTACCTTAAATTGATTAAATATAATACAAATGTTGTCTTGTAGTACTGCTTTTGTGGCATATTGGTATAAAATGTGAATAAATTACAGATAAAACATATTTAGGGAGCCCTCTGGAACGCATCCCTATTTTCTCCATTCAAATAATTATGCACATTATGCGATTTCACATTATTGTACAGAAAGTTAAGCAGGGACAAAGCCCACAGCCTTGCAGCGCACTTGTGTTGATACCAGTGAGGAGGAGATATTGTTACCAGTCTTCACCAATTGACATCTGCTGATGAAGAAGTCATGCGGATGTAATTGCGAAGTAATTACAAATGTCCAGATCTTGAAGCTTTCTACAAGCTCAAGGGATAGACTTCTCATTCTTGGAGTTTGAGATTCCCTTAGAAGTTGCCACTGCATCTGTGAATGCCTCTGGTGTCCTAGGATCAGAGATCTTCTGAAAAAAAGGCTAGGTGACAGAATGCATTCATAAATACATCTGCCATGCACATCCACCCTACCTAGTACTTTCAACTTTTGTTAGGTTTGAATGAGATCCCCCCTGCATCTTCTAAATTCCAGTGAGTACAAGCTCAAAGCTGTACTCATATGTTAACCCCTTCATTCCTGGAATCATCCTCGTGAACTTTGTCGGGTCTCTCTCCAATGACTACACATCGTTTATGAGATATGGGGCCCAAAACTGTTGACAATACTCCAAGTACAGTGTGACTAGTGTCTTATAAAGCCTCAACATTAACTTTTTGCTTTTATTTTCTATCCTCCTTGAAATAAATGCCAACATTGCATTTGCCACCTTTACCACAGACTCAACTTGTAAATAACCTTCTTGGAACCTTGCACGAGAATTCCTAAGTCCCTCTGTACCTCTGAAGTTTGAAACTTCTCCCCATTTAAATAATAGTCTGCACTATTGTTCCTTTTACCAAAATGCAATATCATACATTCCCCAGCACTGTGTTCCAACTGCCACTTTTTTGCCCATTCTTCCTATATGTGTAAGTCTTATTGCAATTGTATTGCTTCCTCAGAATTACCCACCCCTCCAACTATCTTCATATCATCCGCAAAATTTGCCACAAAGGCATCAATTCCATTTTTCAAATCATGAACAAACAGTGTAAAAAGTTACAGTTCCGATACTGACCCCTGAGGAACACCACTAGTCACTGGCAGCCAACCAGAAAAGACCTCTTTTATTCCCACTCACTGCCTCCTGCCTGTCAGCCATTCCACTATCCATGACAGTATCGTTCCTGTAATGCCACAGGATTTTATCCTGTTAAGTAGCCTCATGAGCGACACCTTATCAAATGCCTTCTGAAAATCCAAGTAAATGACATCCACTACCTCTCCCTTGTCCACCTCCCTTGCTACTTCTTCAAAGAACTCTAACAGATTTGTCAGGCAACATTTCCCTTTACAGAAATCATGCTAACTTTGACTTATTTTATTATTAGTCTCCGAGTGCCCTGAAATATCATCCTTAATAATAGACTCCAACACTTACCCAGCCACTGAGATTAGGCCATCTGGCCTATAATTTCCTCTCTTTTGCCTTCCTCCCTTCTTAAAGAGTGGAGTGACATTTGCAATCTTCCAGTCCTCTGGGACAATACCAGAATTAAGTGATTCTTGAAAGATCATGACCAATGTATCTGTTATCTCTTCAGCAACCTCTCTCAGGACTGAGATATAATCCATCTGGCCCAGGTGACTTATCCATTTTAAGACCTTTGAGTTTGCCTAGCATTTTTCCCTTTGTAATAGCAATGGCACTCACTGCTGCTCCCTGACACTCATGGACCTCTGGCACACATATAGATGAATGTCAGCAGGTTTGTCCAAGTAACACAGCTGCTACTAATCATAGAACCCTAAAATCTGCAAATAGACTTCATCTGCCTAACATCTTTCCCTTAATGTTTTCCATTTTCACCTACCTCATTTATCGGATTCTCGCACTTGTAGACTTTGTGTTCTTGGATGTACCCCTCGTGTCCCTGTCTCCACCTTTACATTCCCCTTGCCACACCACCTGGCTCCATCTACCTTTGTTTTTTGCTTATCTGCCCATTATACTTTACCTCTCCTCAATCTATCTATCACCTCCAAGCCCTGAGAGATGTTTTTTTACGTCCAACCGGGACAATCCTTGGGGCTTTGGTTTTGGGTTTAATTGAAAGGAAGGCACCTCTGCCAGTGCAGCACTACCTCAGCATTGCAGTAGAATGCCAATCGAGACCTACATGTCTGGATTTTTGAAACTATCATCTTTCAGTACAGTTTTACCGATTGAATCAGAGCTTATATATGCAAAGAGTGAAAACAGCTACTGACAAGTGGATGGCTAATACACAGAGTCTTCCCATATCTTGAAAAATAATCCAAATGATCATAATCCTGGAGTCACAGGCATAGAACCAGGCCCTTTGGCTCAAGTGGTCCATGTCAACACAGATGCTTACCTAAGCCAATGAAATTTGCTCATGTTTGGCCCAAATCCCTCTAAGTTTCTTCTATCCATCCATGTCCAAGTGAACTTTCAGTCATATTACAAGAAAATAAAAAGCAGCTTTAAAATTACCTTACAAACGCCATGTGAACATTCAGATACTGAGTATTGTGCTAAATATTTTTAAAGGAACTAGGGAGATCTTACATCAACGGTGGAGACCATCTCCACACCTGGGGTGCTCAGAGCTTCTCTCAAAGCTCATCAGCCTCCAAGCTACCCATGGATGAAGTATGGTATAGTTGCTACATGACTTTAGAGGGTTAAGATAGAGTCAACATGAATGAATAAAAAGAGTAGAAATATGACATTTTATTAAAACAAACATTTCAGTATGCCTCCTGTGATGAAGTGGGCTAGTTTTTTCCTCCAACAGGCAGTTTCTTCGGCATGATACTTTGAAAATTCCTTTAGGGCTTCATATTAGACGCTCTCAATGGCAATGAACTGTCTCAATTGGCCTGCAATTTTCATAGAGTTGAGGTTGGCTATTCTTTACTGTCACACTGCAGAAGAACATAAGGCAAGGTAAGAGTTGAAGTAGTTTGAAAAGCCAGATATTAAAATCCCAAAACGCGTGAATTATAGTCAATTGTTATGTCTCAAAAACAACTTAGATTTATGAGCAGTTTTAAGCACAAAATATCCCTGGATGGTTTGCAGAAGTGCTGTCAACAAATAAGAAAAAAATCACACTGAACTGCATAAGTAGGTATGAGAGCAGATGAACAATGGACTTAAAGGTTTAGGGCTGTAAATTCCAGAGTTCAGGACCATGGGAAGCTGAAGGTGTGGCCGTCAGTGGTGAAGCCATTAAATTCACGATGTATGACAGGCTAAAAGTGTCAGTGCACAGAGGTAGCAAGAATCGTTACTTGTTGCGAGAAGTGAGAGATTGAAAAAGCGGTACCATTTGGAACCTACTGCTCAGTGTCAGATTGATCAGGTAATTAGCTAATTGGCAAGGGCCAATATAAAGGAGTTAGGTTTAAGCAGATAGGCCATTGTGGGAGATTGGACAGGATTAGAGTGGTAAACTAAGGCATTGGCTCAACAAGCTTTGGTGAGAAGAGGCAGAGGCCAAGACCCATTGCTTTAGATGATCTAAGTAATGGAATCAACATGCACAAAACAACACACTCTAATGCCTTCACCATTGTTTTGGGGGATTTCAGCCAGGCCAGTCTGAAAAATTTACTAAGCAATTACCATCAACATATCACTTGCAACACTGGAGGAAACAATACACTGGACCATAGTTACACCACATCAAGAATGCCTACTGTGCTATTCCATGCCCTCACTTTGGGAAGTCTGATCACCTGGCTGTACTTCTATTCCCTGTGTATAGGCAGAGACTGAAGACTGCAGCACCAACAGTGAGGACCAAGAAGGTATGGACAAGGGAAGCACAGGAGTGCCTACAGGACTGCTTTGAATCAGTGGACTGGACTATATTCAGGAATTCACCTTCGAACCTGGATGAGTATGCTGCAGTTGTTACTGACTTCATTAAAAACTGTGTGGATGAGTGTGTGCCTACAAAGACTTACTGTACATTCCCAAACCAAAAGCCATGGATGAACTAGCAGATATGTCATCTGCTGAAGGCTAGATCTGTGGCATTCAAGTCTGGCAACCAGGACTGCACCAGAAAACCAGATATGATTTGCGGAGGGCTATTTCAAGAGCGAAGAAACAATTTTGAACGAGGTTGGAGGCGACATCGGATGTACAACAACTCTGGCAGGATCTGCAAGACATTACTTCCTGCAAAGCAAAACCCGACAGCACGAATGGCAGCGATGCTTCACTACCAGATGAACTCAACGCCTTCTATGCCCGCTTTGAAAGGGAGAACACAACTACAGCTGTGAAGATCCCTGCTGCACCTGATGACCCTGTGATCTCTGTCTCAGAGGCTGATGTCGACTGTCTTTAAAGAGGGTGAACCCTTGCAAGGTGGAAGGTCCCGATGGTAAAGCTCTGAAAACCTGTGTCAACCAACTGGTGGGAGTATTCAAGGACTTTTTCAACCTCTCACTGCTACGGGTGGAAGTTCCCACTTGCTTCAAAAAGGCAACAATTACACCAGTGTCTAAGAAGAATAATGTGGGCTGCCTTAATGTCTATCACCCGATAGCACTCACATCAACAGTGATGAAATGCTTTGAGAGGTTGGTCATGACTAGTTTGAACTCCTGCCTCAGCAAGGACCTGGACCCATTGCAATTTGCCTATTGCCACAATAGGTCAATGGCAGACGCAATCTCAATGGCTCTCCACACGACTTTAAACCACCTGGGCAACACAAACACCTATGTCAGGATGCTGTTAATTGACTATAGCTCAGCATTAAATACCATCATTCCCACAATCCTGATTGAGAAGTTATAGAACTTGGGCCTCTGTATCTCCTTCTGCAATTGGATCCTCAACTTCCTAACTGGAAGACCACAATCTGTGCGGATAGGTGATAACATCTCCTCCTCACTGATGATCAACACTGGTGCACCTCTGGGGTGTGTGCTTAGCCCACTGCTCAACTCTCTCTATACTCATGACTGTGTGACTAGGCATAGCTCAAACACCATCTACAAATTTGCTGATGATACAACCATTGTTGGTAGAATCTCAGATAGTGACGAGAGGGTGTATAGGAGTGAGATATGCCAACTAGTGGAGTGGTTCCGCAGCAACAACCTGACACTCAATGTCAGTAAGATGAAAGAGCTGATTGTGGACTTCAGGAAGGGTAAGACGAAGGAACACATACCAATCCTCATAGAGGGATCAGAAGTGGAGAGAGTGAGGCGTTTCAAGTTCCTGGGTGTCAAGATCTCTGAGGATCTAACCTGGTCCCAACATATTGATGCAGTTATAAAGAAGGGAAGACAGTGGCCATACTTTATTAGGAGTTTGAAGAGATTTGGTATGTCAACAAATACACTCAAAAACTTCTATAGATGTACCCTGGAGAACATTATGGCAGGCTACATCACTGTCTGGTATGGAGGTGGGGCGGGGGGCTACTGCACAGGACTGAAAGAAGCTGCAGAGGGTTGTAAATCCAGTTAGCTCCATCTTGGATACTAGCCTACAAAGTACCCAGGTCATCTTCAAGGAACGGTGTCTCAGAAAGGTAGTGTCCACTACTAAGGACACCTAGCACCCAGGGCATGCCCCTTTCTCACTGTCACCATCAGCTAGGAGGTACAGAAGCCTGAAGGCACACACTCAGCGATTCAGGAACAGCTTCTTCACCTCTGCCATCTGATTCCTAAATGGGCATTGAACACATGAACACTACCTCACTTTTTTAATATATATTATTTCTGTTTTTTGTATGATTTTTAATCTATTCAATATATGTATACTGTAATTGATTTACTTATATATTTTTTTTTCTTCTTCTAGATCATGTATTGCATTGAACTGCTGCTGCTAAGTTAACCAATTTCACGACACATGCCGGTGATAATAAACCTGATTCCGATTCTGAGTTTGCAGTAAGTTTCTCTTTCTTTCTTTATTATTGCATAGGTAGGGTAGTGGAAATGGAAACCAGGGCAGGATAATGCTCCTTTTTCATGATGTGGGAAGTCAGGGAGACCTCCAGTTTCCCTGATGACTACATGTGTGAGAAGCATTAGGGAACTGGAGCTGGAACTGGAGAATGAGGGAGCGATAGACAGGAGTTACAGCGAGGCAGTCACACCTAAGTTGTGGAAGGCTGGTAGCTGGGTGATTGTTGGGAGAGAGAAAAGGAAAAGGCAGTCAAGTGCAGGGAATCCTAGTGGCCATTACCTCCAATAACAAGTGCACTGCCTTGAATACTATTGGAGGGGAGGGGAAACAAATTATCAGGGCAAAGCCACAGCAACCAGGTCACTGGCACTGAGTCTGGCTCTGTGGCTCAGAAGGGAAGGGGAAGAGGAGGAGAGTGGTGGTAAAAGAGGATTCAGAATTGGTTTTCCCATAGTATGCAGAGGGTGGTCGATCAACTATTCTCGACCTTGGTACTTTGGGACTTCAGGCTTTGTACCTCCTGCCAGATCACAGCGGCGAGAAGATGGCATGGACTAAATGGCGGATATTTTTGATGAAGGATGTGGCCTTCTTGAGGCAACATCCCATGTACATACTGCAGATAGTTGGAAGGGATGTGTTAGTAATGCATTCTGTAGCATTCTCTCTGTCAGGATGACAATTCTCTCTGTAGCATTTTTTGTTCCTGTGCATTTGAATTGCCATGCCAGATCACAATGCAACCAGCCAGGATACTTTCAATGATACACCTGTAGAAGTTGGAGTGTTTGTTAACATGTCAAAACTCCTTATACTTCCAACTAAAGACCCTGGTGTGCCTTTGTTACAGTTGCAAACATGTACTAGGCCTGAGATACCAAACACGCTCAAAGCAGCCTTACAAAGAAATACGCTGTCCTCACAGAGTGATGACGTGGAAGTGATGACAGATGCATCATCTGAAGTTTTTTTTCATTGAGTTTGAGGTTATGTTGTGTGGATTCATTGGCACTGGATGGTGCTTTGAGCACTTTGAAGAGGGGCGCATTTTACGTGATTCTCTGATCTTGAATCCTTTTGTAGCAGTCACTTCAAATGGCTGCTACCATATGGAGTTGTTTGCTGTCTTATAGGGTTATGGTGCTTCACACAAATCAATTCCCCAGGCTATAATGGCAAAGTGCTGAATTTCATATAGCCATGACATTCATGCAGTTTCTGTACGGAGATTTAGTGAAAAGCTTTTGTTTGTGTAATGGAACAGTTCAGCATAGTAAGGGTTCTTCAGCCAGTGATGTTGTGCTAACATATATAAACCTACTCCACATGGCCCATAACCCGTCATATTCTTATAGCCACATGTCTCCAAGAATCGTTTAAATGTGCTTATTTTATCAGTCTCTACCACCAGCCCCAGTGAACCAACCTTTCAGTATTTTACGATACCAATGTCCAACGGGGTCTTGCAATCACAGTAAAAACATCCAAGACAATCACTCGCAGCAATTTTTGGATCACACGCCATCTTGGCACATCAGTACGCAACATGCCCAGGCAACAACACATCAACACTACACAATAAGTCTAGCCCCACCACTATTGAGCAACTCACTGGTGCGATAGTCCTGTAGTACCTGATTTTCTTAGTATCCAGCGGTGGCCTGCGATCGTAAAAGAGACATACAAGACAAGCAAATTTGGTTGGACCCAGAGTAACGGCTGCATCAGAGCATGCTGCTGTCATTCTGGGAGATCATTTTTCATTGCACCTGCATGTATTTGTGCCTATGACAATAAACTCAGCTTTGACTTTGGACTGCAGAAGCAACAGCAACTTTAATCTATGGCCTTTTGGATGACTCCAGGACTTGGTTTGGATTTTATTAGTTTGATTGGTAGATATGCCAGACATACAGTAACTATATGCCCTGATACCTATATATTTCCATTAATAATTGTATACACATATGAACAACCCCTCCCTCCATCACCCACCCATGTTATGTAGGGAGTGTTGTTTCCCAGAACACAAAGCTGTGTTATCTGTACCTCGATCTAGAAACATGCGCAAGTTGAAAAGAAAGTATTGATTTATTTACTTATTTTCACTGAGGGCCAATTCTATTCTACATCTCAGATTATTGGGTATTGATTTGTCAGTTTTGTAGGTTATTTTCCACAGCCTAAACATCTGTAATGCACAGGGTTGTGTCGTGGAGTGGTCACCGCCAGTACTCATTTTTTTTGATGACATGAAAGGAGGCCACTCAACCCCATGAGCCTATGGCAGCCCCCAAAGTATTCCCCTCGGTCCTGAAAAAGAAACACAGATGCTGGAAATCTGAAGTAAAATCAGAAAATGCTGGGAACTCGCATCAGGCCTGGCAACATTTGTGAAGAGAGAAGATAAATTCATGTCATTTGGCTTTGGTGTTATTCAGACATCATGGGGGTATCCACACACTATTGGATTATGCATGATGATTTCTGGGTGTGACTGCTTTGACAGATTACAGGCAGCATACGTATCAGTGATCTATTTAATGGGAAAAGTTGACCGCATTCTAAGTGCAACCAGATAACCTGCACTGTACCCTACAATATTTAATTTATGCACTTTACTTTGTTTACCTATGCACAACATACTGTAGATTTAATTCTTACTTTCCTAAATTATTGTGTGCTATACAGTGTGTGTGTTATGTGTAATGCCGTGCTTTACATCCTGGTCTGGAGAAACGTCGTCTCGTTTGGCGGAATACATGCATATAGTTAAATGACAATAAACTTGACCTGACTTGACTCATGTAAATATTTCCGATGGTGGGGAATGCCGTGCCCATAATCTTTGGGCAGATCCACTATTCTCTGTAGCTTCTGGCATTCCTGCGTGTTTGAATTGTTGTGCCAGACCATAATAAAACTAGTCAGGACCTTTTCAGCAGTACATGTGAAGAGGTTAAAAATAGAATGCTTCTTATCCTACTTAAGCAATGGTTTACGAGGAGCGTAACCAGCAAAGTGTAAAAGCTCCAGCATACTTGACACATTTTCAAGAATAGAAGGCCATGTTCTCTTGCTAATTAACTCTTTGTTTCCTAACAGCCTGTTAACAAGCTCAGACAGGCAATGAGACCCACTCTTCAGTCTTACCAAGGCTTATACTCTTTGACTCATAATCACATCTCATCCATACTGTGGCAGCAGAAAACACACAAAACATGCCAGCTACCACAACCTCCAGACTGGGATTCAATTTCACAACCTGTGAACATGTTGAATATGTTTCACAATGGCTTTTCCCCTTCATGTTGAAGGGGAGGCCTCTACAAAAGCATACACTGTACAATTGAATTTCTGAAAAGTAATTCCTATAGGGTAGCTGGACAAATGCAGATGCTGTCAACCACACTGATGGAAGCTATGACATACTCTGCTTTTATCTCAGCTTCTCAAGGTATTTCCTCCTATCATTTCCACGTGGTGTTAAGTGGCAGGGATAATATGAAACATCGCAGATCTGTTTTTGTGTTCTACCACATTGTGTAAAGGCATAATGAGTGCTATTTAGGTTACATGAAATTACATTATCCAGCTGTGTCCTGTTAAAATCCTGTACCCCACACAGCACATTATTATTTAAGTATTTTATTGGCCCAAAGGGAAAAACATTTTGCTTGTCATAGCACATATGTGATTCATTTACACTGTGCAGCAGGGGTTAAGCAAGCAAAGGCTGTGTAGTCATATTTTCATAAAAGAGTGTGACTACATCCACAATTACTTTATACTGATAATTTCATCAAGACATTAAATCCTTCACAATACATGCAGCTATCACAGTATCAGCCATTATCTAAGTATCTGAGTCTCAAACGTCCACTCACAAGCAATTTTCCAAGTTTTCAAATCTACCACAGCTATTTAATCATCTTGGATTATGTTCTACTGGAGCAATCTTTCCAATTCTGCAAAGAAGGAAACAAGGATTCTTCTCTACACTTATCTCTGCTGTCAATCTCACAAGCTTCACCATTCTGTGAAAATGACACAGATATGACCTCTGGCAGCTCTCAGCAATATTAAACAAATTTTCACCCAGTCCTTGAGAAGATGTGTTGCATCTTTCAATGGAGAATAAACTCAACCTAAGCTTACAATATACAGCAAAAAAAGTCTGCAAATGTACTAGCCTTCTAACAAAATATGATTGATTATTATGGTCTGCATAATACATTTTGGCATTTTTCTCCTGTGCAGTATGAACTCATGAACCAATTGTAACTAGATCATTATTTGTCAACAGCTAATTATTATTGCATCACTGTTTACTTGCTAATGTAATAAAATAGATAATGCATTAAAGCCAAATGTCTGTGTAATATGTTAATGAATTCCATCTTTTATTTTAAAGAAGTTTAACAGCTGTGTTCAAATATTGTAAAGAGATGGTATGGATTTATTTTGAGTAATTCGCAAGTCAGAATCAGAATCAGGTTTATTATTACTGGCATGTGTTGTGAAATTTGTTAACAGCAGCAGCAGTTCAATGCAATTCATAATATAGAAGAAGAAGAAGAAGAAGAAGAAGAAAAATAAATAAATAAATAAATTGATTTACAGTACTGTATATGTATATTGAATAGATTAAAATCATGCAAAAAACAGAAATAATTGCATATTAAAAAAGTGAGGTTGTGTTCAGGGTTCAATGTCCATTTAGGAATCGGATGGCAGAGGGGAAGAAGCTGTACCTGAATCACTGAGTGTGTGTCTTCAGGCTTCTGTACCTCCTACCTGATGGTAACAGTGAGAACAGGGCATGCCTTGGGTGCTGGAGGACCTTAATAACGGTCACACATATCTAGAAACTATCTCATGGGCTGAGTTGTTCATGAGCTATAGGAGTAAGAGTGGATCTTGAGTCATTGGAGTCCAGGCAGTAATGGTGTTCTCGTAATCATGGTGCCAATGACAAAAAGTGGTGATAATGAGGAAGGGAAAACCAAGTACAGAATTATCCTGATTTTAAATAAAATGATTTGTCTCAAAAGGTGCATGCATACAGTTAATGTTGAGCATCACTGTGAAAATGAAGGTAAACATAGGATATGTCATTATACAGAACTTTGCATTTTTCAAAAGGTCTAGCACTAACCACAGAATGCCAAACCTGATTTGACTTGAGTGCCCAAACTGACAGCAATTCTTTTTTTTTATTTTCAAAATTATATATAGAATTTAAAGCGATTTGAGAATCATTGCATGTCCTCAATGTGTGTCTCTTGGGCTATCAAATCAATATATTTTCATTGATATCTCTCTGTTTCCTGTCTACACACCTAATCTTTCTCTAAGCAACTTAGCAAGAAGTTCCATTTAGATCTATAGTATGGTAATTACATTTCTAGGCCCTGAAATAAAAGTCTAGAATTGATTGACATCTGCCTAGCAAATGACCAAAACGTGCTTTATTGCCTGCTTTCACTGTCACAAGTAAAGTTCAACTGAAAGCAACATTGTGGGTCAAAAATGTACCCACAGCTACATAAGTTGTAGTTCAGCGGTAAAGTCAGTGAAACTGGATTTCAGAGGAGGAGGCTAATATGTAGCATTGCCATAATTGATAGGTAGCGATTAATATGTAGCTTGATATATGTAAAATTCAGGTCACAGATCAATTACCACCTAACCATCAGCCCACACATACCCCAACCTCCAGTATCTCCTTTCACTCCATTAACTCTTCCTAACCTGAAGGTGGGTACATATACAGTACAACGACCTTTAAGGTTCTACTCCAATGATATTATTCCAAATTGAATCAGTAGATCATAGTTTCAAAGCATACTCCAGAGACTTGAACCCAAGGATATCCAGATACTCTGGTATAAGGTTCATCTGAGATATTACACCTGAGTTCACCAAAGGTACCCAGTACAACTTGAAGAGAAGGACAAGGGCAATGTCTAACATCATGAAATGGTACAACATAACCAACAGCATATTGTGATTTGTGGGAGCTTGCTGTGCAAATATTCACTGCTGCCTCTTCTGATTTGTAACCATGACAATTAAAATGTCCATAATTTAGCTCTAAAGCACTTTATGCAGCCTGAAGTAGTGAAAAGCTCAGTATTAATTCAAGTGTTAGACTCACAGACACCGCAGCTCCCATCCATATATTTATCCAAATTTCTCTTAAATTGTAAAATTGAGCCCTTGTCTACCACTTCCGCTGGCGGTTCATTGCACACTCTGGCCGCCCTCTGAGTGGAGAGTATCCCCCTCATGTTTCCCTCAAACATTCAACCCATGACCTCTAGTTCTAGTCTCACCCAACCTCAGTGAAAAAAGCCTGCTTGCATTTACCCTCTTATACCCCGCAAGATATTGTGTACCTCTATCATTTCTCCCTCCATTTTCTTATGCTGTAGGGAATTAAGTCCTAATCTACTCAACCTTTCCTATAACTCAGGTCCTCAAGTCCAAACAACATCCTTACAAATTTTCTCTTATCAATATCACTCCTATTGGTAGGTAAGCGACCAGAACTGCACACAATACTCGAAGTTAGGCCTCAGAACTTCAACATAACATCCTAACTTCAACATTACATCCTAATTCCTGGACTCAATGACTTGATTATGAAAGCCAATGTGCCAAAAGCGTTCTTTATGACCCTATCTATCTGTACTCCACCTTCAAAGAATTATGAATCTGTATTCCCAGATCCCTCTGTTCTACCTCACTCCTCAGTGTCCCACCACTCACTGGTTGGATCTAGATCATTGATGTAGATGACTAACACCAATCTCTGCAGCCACTACTAGTCACACAGCTCCAGTCAGTGGCACAGCCATCTATTACCACTCTCTGGCTTCTCTTGCAATCCCAATGTCTAATCTAACTTACTACCTCATCCTGAATGCCAAGTGACTGATTTTCCTTGATCAGCCCGGCCTGTTTTATTTTCCTACCATCTGGAGTTCTCTCTAAAATTTGCCTGGAGGCACATCGAGCAAAGCAAGTTGCAGGAGGATATAGTGGACAGAAATAAGATAGACAGTACCTAATATCACAAAAGAGAAGTTGAGTTGGTCCTGCACTGTCATGCATCACATTCTTCCTCTACTATCCCCCACATTCATAAACCCAATCCTGATTCCACAAACTTCTTTGTTTTTTACTGGTAATAAATTAGCTACTTCAGGTGGGCACCCACTGCTTAGTTACTCAGCAGTGGCCAGGCAGGAGACCTGACTTGAAGTGGTATTTTAAGATGCAGTCATATTGAATATCACCGAAGTCTCCATTCCTTGATGAAGAAGTACTAAAGTAGGGAGATTTGTAACCTGATTCACAATACCTTTGGAAGTTCCATAAGACCATAAGATATAGGAGCAGAAGTAGGCCATTCAGCCCATAAAGTCTGTTTTGCCATTCAATCATGGTCTGATCCAATTCATCTAGTCATCCCCACTCCCCTGCCTTCTCCCCATACCCTTGATGCCCTGGCTAATCAAGAACCTATCTATCTGTGCCTCAAATGCATCCAATGACTTGGCCTCCACAGCTACTCATGGCAACAAATTCCACAGATTCACCACCCTCTGACTAAAGAAATTCTCTGCATCTCAGTTCTAAACAGACATCCTTCAATCCTGAAGTCGTGCCCTCTTGTCCTAGACTCCCCTACCATGGGAAATAACTTTGTCATATCTAATCTGTTCAGGCCTTATAACATTCAAAATGTCTCTATGAGATCCCCCCTCATTCTCCTGAACTCCAGGGAATACAGCCCGAGAGCTGCTAGAAGTTCCACATAGGATAACCTTTCATTCCTGGAATCATTCTCGTGAATCTTTTTTGAACCCTCTCCAATGTCAGTATATCCTTTCTAAAATAAGGAGCCCAAAACTGCACACAATACTCCAAGTGTGTTCTCACGAGTGCCTTACAGAGCCTCAACATCACATCCCTGCTCTTATATCCAATACCTTTAGAAATGAATGACAGCACCTTGCGTCTTGCAGCACCTTGTCAAAGGCCTTCTGAAAATCCAATTACACCACATCTACTGCATCTCCTTTGTCTACCCTGCTTGTAATTTCCTCAAAAAATTGCAGTAGATTTGTCAGGCAGAATTTTCCTTTCAGGAAACCATGCTAGCTTTGGCCTATCTTGTCATGTGCTTCTGGCTACTCTGTAATCTCATCCCTAGCAATCGATTCCAACAACTTCCCAACCACAGATGTCAAGCTAACAGATCTATAGATTCCTTTCTGTTGCCTCCCACCCTTCTTAAATAGTGGAGCAACATTTGCAAATTTCCACTCATCCGGTACAATGCCAGAATCTATCGATTCTTGAAAGATCATTGTTAATGCCTCCACAATATCTCCAGCTACTTCCTTCAGAACCCAAGGGTGCATTCCATCAGGTCCAGGAGACTTATCCACCCTCAGACCATTAAGCTTCCTGAGCACCTTCTCAGTCATAACTTTCACTACACAGACCTCACTCCCCTGACACTCTTGAATGTCCAGTATACTGCAGATGTCTTCCACTGTGAAGACTGATGCAAAATACGCATTCAATTACTCTGCCATCTCTGTGTCTCTCATTACAATATCTCCTGCATAATTTTGCATTGGTCCTATATCTACCCTTGACTCGCTTTTACCCTTTATAGACTTAAAAAAGCTTTTAGTATTTTCTTTGATATTAGTCGCCAGCTCCCTTTCATAATTCATCTTTTCCTTCCAAATGACCTTCTTAGTTTCCTTCTGCAAGTTTCTAAAAGCTTCCCAATCCTCTATCCTCCCACTAGCTGTGGCTTCCTTGTATGCCCTCTCTTTTGCTTTTACTTTGCCTCTGACTTCATTTGTCAGCCACAGTTGTGTCCTTTTTACATTTGAAAATTTCTTCTTATTTAGAATATATCTGTCTTTCACTTCCCTCATTTTTTGCAGAAACCCCAGCCATTGCTGCTCTGCTGTTCTTCCTGCTAGTGTCCCTTTCCAGTCAACTTTGGCCAGTTCCTTTCTCATGCCATTGTAATTTCCTTTATTCCACTGAAATACCGACACATTGGAATTTAGTTTCTCCTTTTCAACTTTAAAGGTGAACTCGATCATGTTGTGATCACTGTTCCCTAAGGGTTCCTTAACCTTAAGCCTCTTATCACTTCTGGATCATTGCACAACACCCATTCCAGCACAGCCAATCCCCTAGTGGGCTCAACAACAAGCTGTTCTAAAAAACCATCCCTTGGACATTCTACAAGTTCTCTCCCTTGAGGTCCAGCAATGACCTGGTTTTTCCAATCCACTTTCATGTTAAAATTCCCAACAATTATCATTATATTGCCCTTATGTCATGCCTTTTCTATCTCCTGCTGTAATTTGTAATCCACATCCTGGCTGCTGTTTAGAGGACTGTATACAACTGCCATTAGGGTCCTTTTACCCTTGCCATTTCTTAACTCAAACCCCAGAGAGTCTACACCTTCTGATCCTACGTCATCCATTTCTAATGATTCAATATTATTTCTTATACACAAGGCCAGACCATCCCCTCTGCCTACTAACCTATCATTCCGATATACCGTATAACCTTGGGCCTTCAGCTCCCAATGGCAGCCATCCCTTAGCCAAGTTTCAGAGATGGCCACAATGTCATTCTTGCCAATCTGTAACTGAATTTCAAGATTGTCCATTTTATTTCTTATGCTGCGTGCATTCAAATGTAACACTTCCAGTCCATTATTTGTTGCTTTCTGTTTTAACTGCACCACGTCTCTATTGCCCTATAACTCATCCCACTGGCTGTGATTATGCCTCATCTCCTGCCTGTCCTTTCAATCATCTCTGTTGCATGCTATTTTTGATTTATTTCTGTTTTTCCCTTCCTCAGCCTTATCATTCCAGTTCCCATCCCCCATCCAAATTAGCTTAACCCTTCTTAACAGATCTATTAAACCTGCCTGCTGGGATATTGGACTCCTTTAGGTTCAGGTGTAACCTGTCCTTTTTGTACAGGTCATACCTCCCCCAGAAAGGCCCCAATGATCCAGAGAAGTACAAATCCTTTCAATCAACTTAAATGGATTCAATCTATTCATTTCAAGATTTATATCTGAAGTTTCCACATAGTCAAAGACCCTTCCACTCCTAGATAATCTCTCTTCTTCTCTCCTTCCATCAGGTAGAAGATAACAAAGCGTGTAAAGGCGTATCACCAGGATCAAGAACAGCTTCTATAAAACTCTTGAAATGACTTCTCAAACATTATAGATGAATTCTTGACCTCACAATCTACTTGTCACATAGCTATTGAACCTTATCGTCCAGCTACACTGCGCCTCGTCTGTAGCTGTAAGACTACATTCTGCATTTTGTTATTGCTTTTCCCTTGTACTACATTGATGTGCTTATGTTTTGACATGATCTGTATGGATGGCATGCAAAACTAATTTTTCACCGTATCTTGGTATGTGTGACAAAAATAAACCAACTGTACTTACAATCCCAGATAAAATCTAAGTTATCGCATAATACTCAAGCTAGATTGACAAAATTTTCTAATAAACTATTAAATAAATCCAACTTTAAAAAGTTGGAAGATGTTAGAACTTTGCGGGGTTACGAACATCCATAAAATAATTTTTTAGCACAATAGAAAGGACCAATATTTGATAATATTGCAGAAAAGTGTTGCAGAATGAAATCTCAAAAACAAGACCATAAGACAATCAGACGTAGGAACAGAATTAAGCCACTCAGCCCATCGTGTCTGCTCCACCATTCCATCATGGCTAATTTATCATCCCTCTCTACCCCATTCCTCCACCTTCTCTCCATAGACCTTTGATAGCCTTACTAATGGAGAACCTATCAACCTCTGCTTTAAATATACCCAACGACTTGGCCTCGACAGACATCTGTGGTAGTGAATTCCACAGATTCATCACCCTCTGGTTAAAGAAATTCCTTTGTATCTCTGTTTTACGTCCTTGTATTCTGAAGATGCACCACGTGGTCCTAGTCTCCCCCACAACAGGAAACATCTTCTCCATGTCCACTCTACCTATGCCTTTCAATATATGATATTTTTCAATGGGATTCTCCCTCATTCTTCTAAATTCCAGTGAGTACAGACCCAGAACCATCAAACATTCCTCAGTGGAGCAGTGTATATCGGCCAGACGGGACACACAATGGAAACACACATCTGAGTGTTACTCAGAGAAGTCATCAGTGGCAGAACATTGCATTTGCAATGGCCATCGGATTGACTTCAATGGCACAAAACTATACTGCAACGCCAGTGGCTTCTGGGATGACCCGGTGAAGGAAGCCATTGAAATAAAACTAGAGAAAAAGAATTTTAACAAAGACAAAGGTCTTGCTCTAAGTAAGAACTGGAATTCGATTGCAATCAAGGTGGGACAACAGAAACCTGATTGGAAGAGGACTAACCAATCAGGGGGATGGACAATGGGGGTATAGATACCACTGGACTGGACAAGCCTTCATCTTCTTCTCCCTGATGAAGATGGCAGAGTTTGTCATCAAAACGGTGGTTAAAATTGATACCTCTACCTGGCTGGAAGCCAGAAGAGTTTATTCCCCTTTTACATTATTGGCTAGTTTCCTTGCATATTTCATTTTTTCTCACCTTATTGCTTTTTAGTTTCCTTCTTTTGGTTTTTAAAAGCTTCCAAATCCTCTATCTTCCCACATTATTTTGCAATATTATATGCCCTCTCTTTTGCTTTTCTGCTCTCTTTGACTTTCCTTGTCAGCCACGGTTGCCTGATCCTCCCTTTTCATTGGCAAGAATCAAAACCTCAGATCAGAAGTAAAATTTGATTAACCCTGATATAAACCACTTGTGCAGATGATAATATGTTTCATAATGTGCACTAAAATCACGCAGTTCAGATGCATCCTACTCCAGAGTTCGGGTTTTTTCTCTGCACAAATCCTCAACTTGAAGAACAGGATTAACAAATAGCCCTTTGCATTATTTTTAACCTTGAATGTCTTCAATACATCAGTACCTTGTTATCCTGTCTTTATTTGATTCTTTGAAATGATGGTACTGACATAGAATTGCTGAATCACTAAGCAGACATATTTTTTCTTTAATTTATCAGTAAATTGACAGTTTTATGAACTGCCTTTTTTTACTCCTGTCCTATAAAAATGGCAGTGATTTGGAAACAGTTGTAATTAAATCCTCAGGGAATGCAATGGAAGATTATAGCCCTATGGCAGGCTATTAAAAAATAAATAGCTGTTCCGATATAAACAAGTATTGTAGCTAGAACCTAAAACTTGACAGTACAACAGTAATCAACCTGCTAGACCCCTACATGCTATCTATGAACAAAAGTAAAACTAACTGTGGTCCTCTCTGTCAATTTTAACACCCTTTCGCAGTCTTATCTCACACAACATTTCATTGATTTGTTTAGGATAATAGGCAACCTTTCTCTCCCTTTCTCGGTCTTAGTCACCATAGACTGTTTGCAATGATCTTGCTGGCAAGAGAACATTATTTACAATTGCTATCCATGTTTATCCCATTGTTTGAAGTTGCCTGATCTTCCGAGTAGTGTCACTCTTTCCTGTATCCCTAACTCGAGTGATATAACCTGGCCAGAGTGTTTAATATCGAATAGAAGAAGCTCCATCCTGAAAGAAACAAATACATTTTCACAACTAACAAACTTGGCTGATTGTCACAGCATGAGGAAAGCTTTAAATAACACTGAACATCCCTGACATTCAGAATCATAGAAAAAGCATTAAAATGATAGAAAATACTGCAGTTAGCCAAAAACACATTCTTTAAAATAATTAATGGCATTAAACTAAGCAGAAATTACTTTAAAATGAAGCAGGTTACTTGCCCCTAATCCCTTGAGTTGTAGCCCTGTATTCCCGTTGGTTCATAAATCCTGTGCCATACTGGACTGTCACAGGCTACAAGAGTCAATTCCCCAATGTAATGCCAGGAAAAATCAGTCACTCTTGGTTCCAGAGCCAAACTGATAGATTTGGCATTCCAAATCAACAATTAAATTTGGGATTTCTGCATCAGTCAACGCAGGAAGTCCCAGTTTCACTTCTGTTAAAACAAGTAAATACCAGCAGGACCATTTAGAGTGAGTGACATCTTCGAGTGGGTTGAAGACTGATGTGCCTAGAACAGCTTCTGTGTTACAAGTAGCAACCTGTGAGGAAAAAATACTCTTGATGAAACGGATTGCCAGCACTCGGCAGAAAGCCAATATTCAATAGGGGGATTGGTTAAACTATTAGGGAAGACCAAAAAGAAGTTACAAAATGATGAGAGCACAGGTGGAGCAGACAGGTTGTATCTTTTTCGTAGAGTTGAAATGTCAAATGCTAGAGGGCATTTAAGGTGAGGGGGTGAGAAATTCAAAGGGGATGTGCAGGGAAAGTTTTTTCGCACAGTGGATGTCTGGAATATGCTGACAGGGGTGGCGGTAGAGGCATATATGAGAATGACGTTTAAGAGGCTCTTAAAAAGGAGCATGAAAATGCAGAGATTGGAGGATGTGGATCCTGTGCAGGAGGAAGGGTTTGTTTATTAGCTTAATTCGTTTGGCACAAAATTATGGGCCAACAGGCCTGCTCTTGTGCTGTACTGTGTTCTAAACTGAATATATTTCACAACTAATGAGGCTTAGGAAATAGACCTCATTGTAAAGCTAACAGAACAAAAGCATGCAGTGCTAGACAGCTGACTCTTAAGTTTGAAAGTAGGAGGATACACCTATCAGATGCCACTGTGTCATACAGCAGAAAAACAGGTCCTTCAGCCCCACGCTGAACACCAGCCATCCAATTACACTAACTCTCCTACATTCCCATCAACTATCCCTCGCCCACACATTGAAAGCAATTTACAGTACCTAATTAACTTACTGACCTGTAGGAGATAACATGGTTTTACCCAATAAGCCCAGTATATATACAGTACAAACACCTTTGTCAGATTGCTGTACATTGACTATAGCTCAGTTTTTAACACTATCATTCCCACAGTCCAGATTGATAAGCTACAGAACCTGGGCCTCAGTTCCTCCCTCTGCAACTAGATCCTCACCTTCCTAACCAGAAGGCCACAATCTGTGCAGATTGGTGATAATATCTCCTCCTCACTGACGATCAACACTGGTGCACCTCAGGGGTGTGTGCTTAGCCCACAGCTCTACTCTTGCAATACCCATGACTCTGTGGCAAGGTATAGCTCAAATACCATCTATAAATTTGTCAATGATGCAACCTTTACTGGTAGAATCTCAGATGGAGATGAGAGGGTGCACAGGAGCGAGATATACTAGCTAACTGAGAGTGGTCACAGCAACAACCTTACACTCAATGTCAATAAGACAAAAAATCTGATTGTAGACTTCAGGAAGGGTAAAACAAGTGAACACAAACCAATCCTTATGGAGGGATCAAAAGTAGAGAGAATCAGCAAGATGGTGGCAAGATCTCTGAGGATCTAACCCAGTCCTAACATGTTGACACAGCTATAAAGAACGCAAGGCAGTGGCTATATTTCATTAGGAGTTTGAAGAGTTTTGGCTTGTCACCCAAAACACTCAAATACTTCTATAGATGTACCTTGGAGATTATTCTGATTACTCTCTGGTATGGTGGGGGGGTGGGGGTGGTCTATTGCACAAGACCGAAAAAAAACTACAGAAAGTTGTAAAATTAGTCAGCTCCATCTTGGATACTGGCCTCCGTAGTATCCAAGACATCTTCAAGGAGCGGTGTCTCAGAAAAGTGATGTACATTATTAAGGACCCC
Organism: Mobula birostris; assembly: GCF_030028105.1. NCBI lineage: Eukaryota > Metazoa > Chordata > Chondrichthyes > Myliobatiformes > Myliobatidae > Mobula > Mobula birostris. The sequence continues at coordinate 126,824,490 of NC_092370.1, forward strand.
CATCACCCAAGCCCTCTTTTCAATGTTACCTTCAGGTAGGAGGTACAGAAGCCTGAAGGTACATACTCAGTGAGTCAGGAACAGCTTCTTCCCCTTTGCCATACGATTCCTAAATGGATATTGAACCAGTGAACACTACCTCACTTTAAAAAAAATATTAGTTTGATTTTGCACCATTATTTGTAATCTATTCAAACTACATATATATATTTCTTTACTGTAACTGAGTTACTTATTTATTTGTTTTTATATTATCATAAGACCATAAGATATAGGAGGCCATTCAGCCCATCAAGTCTGCTCTGCCATTCAATCATGGGCTGATCCAATTCTTCCAGTCATCCCCACTCCCCTGCTTTCTCCCTATAGCCTTTGATGCCCTGGCTAATCAAGAACCTATCTACCTCTACCTTAAATGCACCCAAAGACTTGGCCTCCACAGCCATTTGTGGCAAATAATTCCACAGATTTAGCACCATCTGACTAAAGTAATTTCTTCGCATCTTAGTTCTAAATGGACATCCTTCAATCCTGAGGTCCTGCCTTCTTGTCCTAGACTCCCCTACCATGGGAAATAACTTTGCCATTTCTAATCTGTTCTGGCCTTTGAACATACAAAATCTTTCTATGAGATCACCCCTTATTCTCCTGAACTCCAGGGAATACAGCCCAAGAGCTGCCAGACTTTCTTCATAGGGTAACCTTTTCATTCCTGGAATCATTCTCGTGAATCTTCTCTGAACCCTCTGCAATGTCAGTACATCCTTTCTAAAATAAGGAGCCCAAAACTGCACACAATACTCCAAGTGTGGTATCTTAAAGAGCCTCAACATCACATTCTGGCTCTTATATTCTATACCTCTAGAAATGAATGCCAACATTGCATTCGCCTTCTTCACCACCGACTCAACCAGGAGGTTAACTTTTAGGATATTCTGCACAAGGACTCCCAAGTCCCTTTGCATCTCTACATTTTGAATTCTCTCCCCATCTAAATAATTGTCTGCCCATTTATTTCTTCCACCAAAGTACATGACCATACACTTTCCAACATTGTACTTCATTTGCCACTTCTTTGCCCATTCCCCTCAACCATCTCAGTCTCTCTTCAGACTCTCTGTTTCCTCAACACTACCCACTCCTCCACCTATCTTTGTATCATCGGCAAATTTAGCAACAAATCCATTAATCCCATAGACCAAATCATTGACATGCATTGTAAAAAGCAGCGGTCCCAACACAGACCCCTGTGGAACTCCAGAATAGGGTCCCTTTATTCCAACTCTCTGTTTTCTGCCAATCAGCCAACGCTTCACACATGCTAGTAGCTCCCCGTAATTCCATGGGCTCTTATTTTGCTAAGCAGCCTCATGTGCGGTACCTTGTCAGCCTTCTGAAAATCCAAGTACACCACATCTACTGTATCTCTTTTGTCTACTATGCTTGTAATTTCCTCAAAAAATTGCAGTAGGTTAGTCAGGCAGGATTTTCCTTTCAGGAAACCATGCTGGTTTTGGCCTATCTTATCATGTGCCTCCAGGTATTCTGTAATCTCATCCCTAACAATTGATTCCAACAACTTCCCAATCACTGATATCAGGCTAACAGGTCTATAGTTTCCTTTCTGCTGCCTCCCACCTTTCTTAAATTGCAGAGTAACATTTGCAATTTTCCAGTCATCTGGTACAATGCCAGAATCTATCGATTCTTGAAAGATCATCGTTAATGCCTCCGGAATCTCTCCAGCTACTTCCTTCAGAACCGGAGGGTGCATTCCATCAGGTCCAGGAGATTTATCCACCCTCAGACCATTAAGCTTCCTGAGCATTTTCTCAGTCGTAATTTTCACTGCACATACTTCACTTCCCTGACACTCTTGAATGTCCGGTATACCATTGTGCTGCTGCTGCTGCTGCTAAGTTAACAAATTTCATGACACACATCTGTGATAATAAATCTGATTCTGATATCATTGCACCCAATATGATAAGCCTTTCCAAACCAGGAGCTGCTGAGAGTCAATCACCTGAAACTAATACAGAAAAATATTCTCCTTAGTGATGGGGCTCAGGCTTGGCACCGAGCAGTTGTGACTCTGATACTTTGTGGAATGTGTGTGCTTTGACCTCAAGCACTCAAGGTTGAAAGGATGGTTATGCTCAGCATTAAAGTAGGCAGAGGCGAGGTGGACTCAAAGCAGAGTCCAGGGGAGTGGAATCAATCCAGAGATAATATAAAGTCAAAGCCTGTCCTGAGAGTGAGGAAAGACCCGAGACTTGATCAATTTAAGCACCAGGCTGAATTGGAAAAAATAACTATGTAAATCCAAAGCAGGATTCACGAAGAGTGAATGGCATTATTTCAAAATTTCAGCTCTCTGTGAATTGAGGAAAAGCTGTATGCTACGCACTATGTGTGGAAGGCAACATATTGGCCACAGCTCTAGTGATCGAGGCTTGATCCGGACTGCCAGTATACTCTGGGTGAAGTCTGCATGTTATTCCTCTGACTACATTGTTTTCTGAGTGCTCCAGTTATCTCTCACAATGCAAAGTCATGTTGGCAGATAGGTTAACCAGTTCATGTAAATTAATCACTGTGCATTTTTTTTTATTGACATACAACATCGAATTCGCCCGTACAGCCCTTTAAGCCGTTCCGCCCAGCAATCCTGATTTTAATCCCAGCCTAATCACTGGACAATTTACAAAGACCAATTAACCTACCAACCGCTACACATTTGGACTGTGGGAGAAAACCAGAGCAGCTTGAGAAAACCCACATGGTTATGCGGAGAACGTGCAAACTCTTTATAGGCAGCGTTGGGAATTGATCCCGGGTCGCCTCTACGGTAAAGCGTTGCACTAACCACTATGCTACCGCACCTCCGTGTAAAAAGGTGACAAAAGAATTGAGGAGTGAGAGCTAGTTTAGTTTATTGTCATATTGCCACATGTATACCAGGGTGAAATGAAATTCCTTACTAGCATGAAGCTCACGGAATAAACAGCGTACATGGTCATAAATACAATGACAATCACAAGACAACAAAATGGTACAAGGTCCATAATGCAGATTGAAGTCATGCAAAAAGAAATGTTAAAGCAACAATAACAGAATAGCCATGAGAGATAGAGTCTACAAGAGCAAGGAAGGGGCTGTAAGGGAGGTGATTGGTTCAGAAGTCCGATAGCAATGAGGAAGAAGCTATTCATAAGTCTGGGAAATACGAGAGAGAGTGGAATGCAAGAAAATAAAGAGAGGAATTGTACTGATGGGATTACTCTGGGAGCAGACATAGATCTGATGTGCTGAATGCCCTCTTTCAGGCTGCATTAAATACGAGCATCGTTGTTCTGTGAATGTTTGTACTTAATCCTTATTCACCACTGTGGGTGTCGACACATCACGTGTAATCCCTAGGGCAAGGAGGAATATTTCTTCCTTCTTAAAGAAGTTAAATTAATTAGTGAGAGTATGTCTGAATTTTGTTCACAATAAACTCCAATATGAGCCTAGAAAATATTGACATATTTTGGCCCAGTTTTAAGGATCCATTTATCATTATTCACATGTTCTTGCAGAGAACTGTCAAAAAGCACTAATGTGTTGGAGCAGGTGGACGGTTGTTGGAAGAATCTGGCAGAGAGAGAAGAGGAAGACATAAAGCAGTTCCACAGCAGCACCCTTCATTGCTGAAGTATAGTGAAGAAAAAATTTTGGAGAGTAGATTGGTTCTGCCCTTTCCCTCCACCACCTGTACGGAGAGACAGGTGAAATTCCCTCAGCACACAGTGGTAGAATGTAATTTCAAGCATAGAGACCAAATTTGGAGTATTCTGTGCAATTCTAGTCATCCTGCTATAGAAAGAATGCGATTAGGCTGGAGATGGCGGAGACAAGGTTCGAAAGGATGATGTATCAAAACAGGAGGGCTTGAGTTTTGAGATTACACTTGCAACTACAATGTTTAAAATACATTTATACAGGTGCATAGATAGGAAAGGTTCAGAGGATACACTCAGACCCCGCATAACACTGATTCGTTACAACACGGTTATTCAATTCTGTATTCAAAGTTTTAAAAACGACAAAAATTCATTCCAAACAGCACTTAAAGCTTCGAGAGGCCGCCATTACAGTAAACATTCAATCAGTCAATCAAAGCGCTTTACGTACGCTCTGAGCCACTCACAGCCAACCACATATTAGTTCACACTCTGCCTCCCCTGTGTGTGTGTTATCATTCTTGCTCCCTCGCCAATTTATACTATGTTTTTCACCCACAATGTCTGGAAAACAGCCTGTCACTTCCAGTGAGGGTAATACATCTAAGATGTCGAGGAAAATCATTAGCGTGGATGTGAAACTACGAGTGATATGGCGTTTGGAAGCTGGTGAGCATCAGGCTGATGTTGCTGCCTATTTGAAATTGGGTACGTCGCAATCAGAACAACTATAAGAAAATACAGACAAGATAAAAGCTTCTGCAGCAATGACATCAAAGTTATCATCAGTAAAGGAGACTCGTTCAAGGAACAACTTGCTTGAAAAAAATGGAAAATAGACGAAATATATGGGTGGATGACCAAACAGAATGAAACATGCCCCTAAGCCAGCTGATAATAATGGAAAAAGCAAGAAGCATCTTCAGTCATATTAAGAGAAGAAGAAGAAACGTTGGTAGCATTCACAGCCAGCAGAGGTTGGTTTGAAAGATTTAACAGCACACTAACCTCCATAGCATACGTATCTCTGGTGAAGTGGCAATGTGGACAGCAAGAGCCTTAATAACAAAGAGCTTCAAGAATTAGCAGAGCAACGCATCCTGGGTGAATCTGAGGACACAGATGAGGAAGAAGAAATACCAGCAAGACACATCACCACAAAGTTCCTCAGCACCACCATCACCACAATCACACAATCACACAAATCACGGAGCAGTCCATCGATAATGACCATCACCAGGAGCGAAGCAGTGAGGCAAAGAGAGGCATTCTCAACATGAATTCCTGCTACCGAGAACTGCTCCATGAGAGGAAACTTAAGAAAAGACAACCAAATCTCGATGCCTACTTGAAGAAGAAGCCAAAGTTAGAGGAGAACCCACAGCCTGGTCTCTCCTCTAAGATGTAACCGACACCTGCTTCCCTCTGCTGCTGCTGTGATGTGTTGCTGTTCCACTGAGGTACTGGTTAGGCTTATTTGGGTGTTTTTTACTCCACAAATTATGTGTATACATAAAATGGTATATCGTATGTCTCAGGTTTGATTTTTTTTCTATCAGACACACATGTCCATTTACGGAATGTTATATTGGCCCTGGATAGTGCTGATTCACATCGCACTCCACCTATAAGGAACACATCCTCAGCATTAAGCGGGGTCTGAGTGCATAGGCCAAATACAGTCAAATAGACGAACTAGCAAATTACGCAGGCAAGCAAACTGGTTGGCATGGTTGAACTATGCACAGGGGCATATTGCTGAGAAGGATAATTGCATCAATCTAGAACCCACAACTGGACGGTATAAGATGATTAGCTGAAAATATAAAGCTATTAACCAAAATAATCAATGTCAATGATCATTGTTTCAATGCAAGGTGAGCTTGACTATTAAAAATATGATTATAAAAAGGGATTGCAATAATTACAAAATATGAAGTTATCGCAAAAATGATTTACAGGCTCGATGAAAAGCAGAATATCAGAATTGGTGCCAAATTGTAGAGAGTTGTCCGACTCTAAATTAGCAAAAAATAGTAAATAGCTTTGCATTTAATAGCTTTCCAAACACACACCCTTGAAGATAATCCTTTATCCTTTAATTGCCAATACTTCCTTGATTTCACCTTTGTACATTCATAGGCTTTCTGACATTTACACATCGTCTTGTTCTCTGTTCACCATCAACCATGACAGTTCCATCTTTTGTTTATGGACTTACTTGCCTGTTCTGTTCTCAGGAGGGCATGGTAACAGTAACAGGGACACATCTGGAATCCTGTGACATGACATACCCTAAAGACATGGAGGCCCAGAACTGCCCATAGTGTAAATGTTGCACAAAGTAAAACAAATACTCCAACAGGTGATACAGACCATGACAAGTCGCACTGAATAGGAATAGTTTAAACTACAGCAGATCTCTGTCAAAACTTCAAGAAAATAGAGCAGAAATAATAAAAATGAAGTCCTCAAAAAGGTTGTGCACTCATTGAAACAGAGGATGGCCCTAAGAAATTGAAATATATAATCAAAAATCAAATAGTCCTACTAAATTAAAGAAGTTAGCTTTATTTGTCATATGTACATCAAAAGCAAAGTTCCTTCTAATTATTTTTTACAGTTGTGCAGACCAACCATTGGCATGAGCAGGAACCTTTTACACAGCCTGAAAACTGCGCAGCATTTTAAATGGTTTTTTTTGTAATATGCATACTATGAATATTTAAAATGAAAATTTAAAAATCACATACTTATTAATTGTAGGGCAAAATGAAATTCAGGACAACAAAGAAAATCTTTTATGCTTTGTAAACCTTTTCTAGCCGTGTCCAATTCCAGCCCCACAACACAAAGGCTATGTGTGCGAGAGGATTTCAGTTACTGTGCAGCCAAGCACCCGCGTAGCTTAGTGGACAAAACATACGGTGAAATGCATTGTTTTTTTGCATGAACGATCAACCCAGTCCGAAATTTGAGTTGGGTGTGGCCTGCAAATGACACCACGCTTCTCACTAACACACACACACACACCTCACTAACACTAACCCTAATTGCACATCTTCGGAAGCTAGAGGAAACCGGAGCACCCAGAGGAACCCTACACAGTTACAGGGAGAATGTCCAAGCTATTTACAGACAGTGGTGGGAACTTAACACCATTCTGTGATCACTGGCACTGTAAAGTGTTGTGTTGACTACTAACCCACAGTGCCTTGCAACTAAACAATAAGTTATAGGAAATTAACATCAATGAATAAGCTCCCTTAATTAGTCACTCTCTAACACAGCATGAACCAACTTCTGTAATGATAATTGACGGAACATAATCAGAGAATTCAATTATAATATTTTTTCATTGTGTCAACCTTACCAAATGAAAGTTATTATGATTTCCCCAAGGTACAGTGAAAAACTTTGTTTTACATACCATCCATACAGATAATTTCATAACAACAGTGCATCGAGGTAGCACGAGGGAAAACAATAACAGAAAGGCAAATAAGTTGCTAGTTCAGAGGAAGTACAGTGCAGGCACACAATAAGATGCAAGGCCATAACAAGGTAGATTGTGAGGTAAAGAGACCATCTTATATGTATGGCTGAACGAGAACACAATTGTCCATTTCTGCCTGCCAACCCTTTTAATTGGCCGGGAGAGTTAAAAGCTATGCATGAGGAAATGGTTAGGTTGATCATGGAGTAGGCTTAAAGGTCGGCACAGTATTGTGAGCCAATATCGTATTGAACTGTATGTTTCATGACCTTTGTTCTATGCTCCTTTGAGTACTTCTGCTTACTAGTTACAAATATCCTGGTGACTAAAAGATTGACTGTCGTCAGTGGTCAATATAATGTTTATACATTATGATCAATTTGTATTAATTAATGAAGAGTCTTTTTTGCTTTATACTTGGTATATGTGAATGTTATTTTTTCAAACTGTCGACTACTCTGGTCATTTCTTTTTTTGTTGTTATTTTGGGCAATTTTGATTGGGATGGCTAGCAGATAATGAACTGAGCTGAACTGAATAGGGACTCTTCAATTTTGTGTTTATCACTCAGTTTTTGGTACAGTTTGCCCATTTTTTTGCACATGGGGGAATGGGGTTGATGCTTTCTTTGAACGGGTTCCATGGTTTTCTTTATTTCGAGGCTGTCTGTGGGAAAGACGAATCTCAGGGTTGTATACTGCATACATACTTTGAAAATAAATCTACTTTGAATCTTTGATTTGTTGAATGATATTTCACATTTTGAAAAGAACGACCGATGGGAATATACATTCTGAATAATAGAGATGAGTATAATGGATTACTTTTAATGAGGATGGACCAATTTAGATTGTTCTCTCTGGAGCATCAAAGGCGTACGGGCGTCCTGAGAGAAGTAGATAAAATGCTGAAAAGCATACGCAGGATAGATAATGAATAATCTTTTTCCCAGGGTGGAAATGGCATAAAAAACTGAAGGCGTGGGGTTGAGATGAGAGGGGGGAAGCTTAGAGAAGATTTACGAGGCAAGTTTCTTTACACAGAGAGCAGCTGTGATGTATCGCCAGGGGCTTCTGGGGGAAGCAGCTGCACCATCAATGTTTAGACCATAAGACCATAAGATATAGCAGCAGAATTAGGCCATTTGGCCCATCATGTCTGCTTCGCCATTTCCTCATGGCTGATCCAATTTTCCTCTCGACCCCAATTTCCTGCCTTCTCCCCCATCCCTTCATGCCCTGACTAATTAAGAATCTATCAACTTTCGCCTTAAGTAAGGTAAGGGGCCCAAAACTGCTCACAATACTCCAAGTGAGGCCTTGTCAGTGCTTCATAAAGTTTCAACATTACATCATTGCTTTTATGTTCTAGTTCTCTTGAAATAAATGCTAGCATTGCATTTGCCTTCCTCACCACCACCTCAACCTACAAATTAACCTTCAGGCAATCTTGCACAAAGACTCCCAAGTCCCTTTGCACCTCAGGTTTTTGTATTTTCTCTCCACTTAGAAAATAGTCAGCCCTTTGATTTCTTCTACCCAGGTGCATGACTTCTCACTTCCCAACACTGTATTCCATCTGCCATTTTTTCCCTTTCTCCTAATCTGTCTCAGTCCTCTGTAGCCTCCCTACTTCCTCAAAACTACCTGCCCCTCCACCTATCTTCATAACATCTGCAAACTTCGCAACACACATCAGTTCTACCATCCAAATTATTGGCATATAACGTAAAAAGAACCGGTCCCAACACAGACCCCTGTGGAAAACCACTAGTCACCAGAAGCCAACCAGAAAAGGCTCCCTTTATTCCAACTCTTTGCCTCCTGCCAATTAGCCACTGCTTTATCCATGCTAGAATCTTTCCTGTAGCACCATGGGCTCATGGCTTATTAAGCAGCCTCATGTAGGGCCTTCTGAAAATCCAAGTACACAACATCAACCGATTTTCTTCTGTCTATCCTACTTGTTATTTCTTCGAAGAATCCCAACAGATCTGTCAGACAAGATTTTCCCTTGCGGAAACCATGCTGACTACAGTCTATTCTCTCAAGTGCCTCCCAGTACCCTGAGACCTCATCCTTAATAATCAATTCCAACATCTACCCAACCACTGAAATCAGACTAACTGCCCTGTAGTTTCCTTTCTTCTGCCTCTCTCCCTTCTTGAAGAGTGGAGTGACATTTGCAATTTTCCAGTCTTCCAGAACCTTTCCAGAATCTAGTGACTCTTGAAAGATCATTACTAACGCCTCCACAATCTCTTCAGCCACCTCTTTCAGAACCCTGGGGTGTACATCATCTGTTCCAAGCGACTTATTGAGGATGTTTAAGATGTATTTAAATAGGAACGCAAATGAGCAGGGAATGGTGGTATTGTAAATGAAACATGGGATTAGTTTAATTTGGGATGATGGCCAATATGGATATAATGGACCAAAGAGCATTTCCTGTGTTATACTGCTCTACTTCCTTCCTATCAATCTCCTCAAGTCAAGCTCCATCTATTAAATGAATTTTAAGTCCCAACCCTAAACAAGAACCAGTATGACATTTCCATGTTCAGCAGCTAGACATTTGGAGGCAGATTACCATTGTGGTACCAATTAACAAACAACTACTTAGAGGCCTGATGCTGTTTGCTCAATAACACAGAATGTTTGTTTCATACTTTCAGTGTTACTTCATTTAAACGTTACATTTCATCTGTCATCATTACATTTAGATTTTCACCCCAGCTGGTTAAGTCACTAACTTGCAATCCTTGTTGATTTGTATGCATTTATGCACCTGATAGTTGCAGCCCAGTTACCTCCATATTGCTGAAGTAAATTGAGATTCGAGGTCCCACTTCAGAAACTTGAGTGTGAAATTTAAGCAGATAATCCATTGCTCTAGGTCATTTAAACTGAAGTTGGTCTGCTCATTCAGGTAGATGAGAATGATCCAATCTCGTAAGATTACCTAAGGCTGAACACAGGCACATTAGCAAACATGTTTTTGACACTGAGCCATTTAAGAAGTTACCACACACCAGAGCTGATTAACATTTATCTTAAAAAGTAAGAAAGACTGAAGGAAAAATAAACTCCAGAGTGAGAGGCTGTGGCTGTTGGAGTGACGGAGACAATGAGGGGGATACAGAGAGGAGAGCTGCGGAGCTGGAGTGCATTACAGTGAAGGGCAAAGTCCTGGGAAGATTTAAAAACAAAGAATGAGCGTATGAGAGAAAAGAAATCTGCTGTTAACTGGGGCCAGATGGTGGTCCATGAACACTGGGGGCCAAGAGTTGGTGGCACTTTTTTAGAGTGACAAAAAAACAGACAACAAGTGCATGATCAAAGCAACAGAGCTGATGTTGAACGTGTTACAGGGACTGGACAAGTGATAATGTGGATATGCTATCCAAATGTAATTTTGTGTCAAATATGAAACCAAAGTTGCAAAAGGATTGCCTCAGATTGCTAGGAGAAGGAAGGAATCAAGAGCTGGAACACTGATTTTGTGAAGGAGTTGAAGAGAACGATTTTTGGTCTTCCCAGTCTTTTATTGGAGGAAACTTCTGCTCACTTCTGCACAAGTATTCTGATGACAGAGGCAGCGAGGAACTTCTGAGAAGGACATGTGAGAAAGCTGATTACATTCATAGAGTCATTTATACTGTAGAGATATAGAGCATGAAAACAGGCCCTTTCAGCCCAATGTCCATCCCGATCAGGGTGTCTTCCTGAAGTAGACCCATTTGCCCGCATTTAGCCCATGTCCCTCTAAACCTTTTCTATTTATGAAACAATCTAAATGTCTTTGAAATAATGAAATTATACCTGCCTTTACCCACTTCTTCTGACGCCATCCACTTATTCTTTTTAAGTCTTTCCCATCCTACTTTAAACCTATGTCCTCTTGTTGTAGACTCCCCTACAGTGGTGACAGTGGCAATCCATTTTATCTATGCCTTTCATAATTTTATAAACCTCAAAAGGCCATCCTTCACTCCAGGAAAAAAGTCACAGTCTATCCAGTCTCTCCTTATGACAGAAGCCTTCCAAAATCTTTGTGAAGCTTTTCTGCACTCTCTCTAGTTTAATCCCATTCTTGATATAGACTGGTGACCAGAACTGCACACAATATTCCAGATGCAGTCTCGCCATTGCAATGTGTTGTCCCAAGAAATGTGTGAAACTGACAGTACCATTACAACATTTACCATATTTCAAAACTTATTTATTGGCTATAAAGGACTTTGTGATATCCTTTGCTCATAAAAGGCACCATAAAAATAAATATTGATGGAACCTCAGGCTTATAAATTCAGACAAAAAGTATGAAAGTGGGAGATTAGGTTGAACCTTTATGAAATGCTGTAATGGCTGGAAACTGAGCCCTGGATGCAGTTGTGGTGACCAGATGTGAAGGTTCGAAATGAGTGTAGAAACGATTCACTGGAAAGGTGTCTAGGAATCAGAGATATCAGGTGTATTGGACTGGAAAAACAGATTGTTTTCCTGAGAGTAGAGAAATTTGAGATGAGATGTGATAGTAATTCATTAAGGATTCTGACAGCTTTACACAGGGCATTTGGAGAGAATTTGTTTCCATTAGCAGGTACTTCAAGGACCAGAGCATAGTTAGAATCAGGAGCTTTCTACCTGTATGTGTAGTAGAAATAGAGCCAATCAGGGCTTCCCAAAGGGAATTGGCAAGGAATTTGAGGGAAAATAATTTGCAGGGTTAAGCAGAAAAAACACAGGTTATTCTATGTGGAGTTGCCATGATCTTGATGGTCCAATTGGCCTTCTCCTGTCCTTCAGCAATTCTATTATTTATTTCTCTGTTTCAACCTTACCAGGAATCATTCTCAGCTTCTTCAGAAAGGATTCTCAATGCTTTTGGTATTGTCAGATGATACAAAGCCTGTGGAAATGATATACTACAAAAATCAAGAGTAATATTATCATACCCTTTTGAGTCTTTATTTCAGTTTGCTCTTAAGATCAATAACTGGTTGTTAAATAATAAAACTGCAAAGACCTACAAATGCATTTATTCTACCAGTTGACCCAGCCCTTGTAAACAGAATCCCACATGCTCAAAAGAAGATGAATAGTTACTATTGTGAATCCTGTTTGTACCTGCATGGACAGGGTACATACTTTTCCTGGTGTTCATAGCCATATAACCTGATTTACACAAGAGCTTTCATGTTCTTTCTGTTTAAATAATTTTTAAAGTTCCAGTTAGCTATTCAGTCTAAAGGAGTTGCATTAACTTGTTCCATCTCTTGGAAAAACTGTCCTGAGTTGATGGATGTACATTGTAAATTATGAATATATTCAAAACAAGTTAATTGCTCGCAAGACAAGACAGGTTTTCTACATGGAAGTTAAATCTTTCTCCTACCTTTCTCAGCCTTTCATTTTTGTTTAATATCCTTAGCTAAATCCATTTTAAATAAGTTCTCAGCCAGTAAGAGTGCACAAGTCGAAGAAAAAAGTAAAGGTTCATTGATTCTTCGTCATTAGAACTCTTCACAAGCTGTGATAATTGGAGAATTTTGCTACCATCATGCTATAATGTGTTAAGTTTTTTTAACAGTCCAGTAGTTGAAAACATATGTTTCAATAGCTTGTAAACAGAAAAGCAGGTTAATGTTAGTCAGAAATGTAAAAGGCATTTGGAGGGAGCAGAGAAGGTTGAATTATAGAGCTTTATAAAATCCTGAAGGGCATTGGCCTCCCAAAGACAATTTCCTGTAAGATTTGCCCCATTAAAATATAATTCAATTGGCCAAATCTAAGTAATTGGAGGAGGTGATATTTCAAATTATTTGGACGAACTTACTTTGTGGGAGACATTTTCCCACTATACAAGTTTAGTAGCCAGTGCACAACCTTGACTGCTGTAATACCCACAAAATGCTACAGGAACTCAGCAGGCCAGGCAGCATCTATGGAAAAAAAGTGCAGTCAATGTTTTGGGCCAAAACCATCTGGGTAGGACTAGAGAAAAAAGATGAAGAGTAGATTTAAAAAGGCGTGGGGGGCTCAAGGGAGAATCATAAGGTGATAGGTGAAACTGGGAGGGGGAGGGATGAAGTAGATAGCTGGAACGCTGATTAGTGAAAGAGAATAGCTGGGAAGTTGACCTGATGTGTTATAGTTTGCTTGTCTGACCTATTAATGAAAGTGCCCTTGCTAACAAGTCCCTAGCAAAGACAAGTGAGCAAATTGCTGTTAAGGAAGGGACTTCGGATTTTACTTCTACATGTCATGAGTTTACGCACTCTCAGATGCCTCAAAACGTCTCAAAGCTAATAAATCACTTTTACACCAAAGCCATTGATAGATTTAGCATTAATTTAAGTGCAGTGTCCTAAAAACTAGGTATGATCTTTTGGCTAAGAAATAAAACCTGGTCAGTCCACAGGAAAAATCCCCTTCACTACTTCAGATGGTAGAATAGGATCTCTTACATCTTCCTGAACTGATCGTTGAGGCCTTGGATAAATATCCAACCAAGAGAGGACTGCAACAGAACTGATATTTTTCTCAGATCCTCCAGTAAATCAGGAATCATGCAGCATTCTGAATTCTAGGCACCAAAACAAGCCGAAGAACAGAGAACAAAAATTTTTAATTACAAAATAATTTGACATGAGTAGTGGAAGGACTTGATAACTCAACGTTTTGACGTAATAATGATAGTCCAATGTCATTTTATGCATTTAATTATTCACAGGATGTAGGCACCAGCGGCAAAGCCCAGAGTTTATTCTTCATCTATAATTCTCATGAATTGAGGGTATTACAAAACGCACCCAACCGTGCCATTTCCCAGGGTTTAGATGCTCTAACTCTCTGGAGTATGGAGAAGGGTTCAGGACAATCCCGCTAATTGGCCATCATGTTTTGGCACCAAAAAATCAGTATTTAAAGAGCACCTGAATGGAGCCTCAGTGCTCAATTGTAAGCCCAATTAGAGATATCGGACAGTGTTTAGTTTGTGCTCAGTTCTCGTTCCACCTTTATACCATGTCTCGATCCGTGCCTCAGATATTTCATCTTTATCAAGGTCTCTCATTTCAGTATGATTGAGTCAACATGGACCCCGTGGGGTATCAGATCTTTTTGTCCGTTGTGGCCAGCCACAGCGAGAGGATTTCCAGACAGAGCCCTGGGATTCTCCACGTCCTGGTTGCTGTTCATCAGTTTTCACAAGGAGCAAGTCAGATTTGCTCAGGAGAGCCAGTTGATTGCTTTGCAGAACCAGTATATCTTACAACCCCGGACTTGCCGTGGCTTCCCTACCGATTAGTGTTCAAATTCCAGACGTTCCGGTTCCCTTCGGAATGTGAAAAGGAGGCTTTCATTATCTCTTTTCTGACTGGAAGAGCCCTGGCTTAGGCCACCACAGGTTGAGATTTGCTCAGACTTGGAGGAACTGATGGCTGCCATGAGCAAGGTGTTTCATCACCCCATTGGAGGCAGCAGAGACTCAGACCGCCTGATGAGGTTTCAACTGGGTGGACAGTCAGCAGCCGACAAGGCAGTCGAATTTTGGCCTTGGTGCAAGAGAGTGGCTTGAATGGGGAGGCCTTGGCCACTCTATCTCCATCTCCTTCTCAAGATCCTAGCGACCCCATGTAGGTCAGCTGCACTAGACTCTGCCGATGAGAGGTCCCAGCGTTGCAGTCAAGACTGCTGTTTCTACTGCGGGGAGACAGGTCACCTACAGGTCGAATGCCCGAGGTGGCTGCCATCAGGAGAACTGCTAAGATAGTCCTGTACCAGGAACAATGCGATGGTAGAAGACGCCACTCCGAACCCTATGGATTTCAGCATCACGCTGAAGACGGAGATCTCCTGGGGTAAGAACTGAAGAGGGGTGAAGGCTTTTGTGGGCTCTGGGGCAGCTGGTAATTTCCCGGACTTGAGGACAGCCCATCAACCACTGCAAGAGTTGAGCCAGTCCATGCCCGCAATTGTTTTGGATAGCCATCTGCTGGGGTCCGGGCAGGTCCAGCAACAATCAGTGGTTTTCTCAATGAGGATAGGGGAACATGTGGAGGACATTAGCTCCTACCTCATTGACTTACCACTCATACCCCTGATCCTTGGACACCTTTGGCTGTTCCAGCATAACCCATATGTGAACTGGAAGGAAGGGAGAATCATTGCATGGTCCAGTCATTGTAAAAGGATATGTTTGCCCCTACTCCTGATGAAGGGTCTTGGGCCAAAACACTGACTGTTTATTCATTCCCATAGGTGCTGCCTGTCCTGCTGAGTTCCTCCAGCATTTTGTGTGTCTTCTGCTGGGTACTTGCCCTCTGCATGGACAATTATACACACTCTGAGACCCAGAGAGAAGCGCAATGAAAGAGTATATAAAGGAGACACTTGCTACGAGATTCATCTGGCCCTCCACCTCACCAGCCTTCATGCAAAAGAAGGATGTATTGATTATAGAGGATTAAACCGCATAACAGCCAAGAATTGTTACTCCCTTCTACTCATGAGTACTGCCTTCGAGATTCTCCAAGAGACAAGGGTATTCACTAAGCTAGATCTGTGGAGTACGTACAATCTGGTCCATTAAAAGAAGCCGATGAGTGGAAGACTGCATTCAATACACCGATGGGGCACTACAAGAAGTTATGCCTTTTAGCCCTGCGAATGTTCCAGCAGTTTTTCAGGCCCTTATAAACAATGTGCTCCGGGATACTCTCCATAAGTATGCTTTTGTTTACTTGGATGATATCCTAATCATCTCAAAGTCCATGGAGGAGTACATCACTCACATCAGGGACACTCTAAAGAGGCTTCTCGTCCATGAACTTTATGTCAAGCTGAAGAAGCTCAAATTTCAAGTGATGACCGTTTCATTTTTGGGTTTCATCATTTCCAATGGCAATCTCAAGACGGACCCTACCAAGACCCAGGCAGTCAGAGTCTGGCTACAACCATCTAGTGTCAAACAAGTCCAACAATTCCTGGGGTTTGCTAACTTTTACCGGAAGTTAATCAGGATCTTCAGCTCGGTGGCAGCTAGACTGACAGAGCTACCTAAGAAATCCATGGGCCCTTTTGTCTGGACTACCGAAGCGGAGGTTGCTTTTGCATAGTTTAAACAGAGATTCCCATCAGCTCTCATCTTGCTTTCTCCAAGCTCAGATCTTCCTTTCATCATGGAGGTGGAGGCCTTGGACATCGGGGTGAGTGTGGTGTTGTCTCAACAGTCAGCTTTGGAGAGTAAACTGCACCCATGTGCATACTTCTCCAGACGGTTGTCCCCTGCAGAGAGAAACTACGACTTTGGGAATTGGGACCTACTAGCTGTGAAGTTGGTATTGAAGGAATGGTGTCACTGGCTTGAGAGGGCAAGAACCCTTTATTGTCTGGACAGACCACAAGAACCTGGCCTATATTCAGGAGGCCAAGCAACTGCATTCCAGGCAGGCCAGGTGGTCTCTTTTCTTTAACTGTCCTGACCTATCGACCTGGGTCAAAGCATTGAAAACCAGATACCTTGTCTCGTCAGTTCAATGAACCCAACGGAGGGGAGCAGCTTATCGCCATTTTCCCCCGAGCTAAGGTGATAGCACCAATTCATTGGGGAATCAACGAGCTTGTTTGCAAGGCCCAGCTAAAAAGGAAGACTCTTAAGGATGCTTCTTCAGGTCCACTGTTAGTCCCAAATTCTATCAGTTCACAGGTACTCCAGTGGCGTCATTCATCAAGAATGACCACTCACTCAGGGATTGCTAGGACCCTCGAGTTCATCATGAGAAGGTAGTAGTGGCCTGGAATGGTGAATGAGGTTCAACAATACCAGTAGGCATGCGAGGTGTGCGCCCAAGGCAAGGAGCCCCGCACCCAACCCCAACAGCTCCTCTACCCTCTACCTGTTCCAATTTGTCACGGGTCTTCCACCTTCCAAGGGGAAGGCCGTCATCATGGCAATTGTCGACTGGTTTTCAAAACCCTGCGGATTCATTGCCCTGGGCAAGCTACCATCTGCAGCGGAGATAGCTAAAATTGTCATGGACCCCAGGTCTTCAGAATCCATGGTTCTCCGGTGGACAAAGTCATTGATCACAGTCCACAATTCACATCCCATTTCTGGAGGGTGTTCAGTAAACTGATTGGGACAATAGCAAGTCTCTCCTCTGGGTTTCACCCGCAATCTAATGGCCAGGTGGAATGGGCCAACCAAAATCTGGAAAGAACCCTCAGATGCCTGGCCTCAGAAAGACCTGACAAGTTGTGCTACCACTTGATGTGGACACAGGTCACACACAACACCTTACAGCATTCAACACATGGGAGGTCCCCATTCAAGTGCCAATTCGGGTATTCTCCGCTGCTCTTCCCTGAGCAGGAGGCTGAGGTTGGGGCTCCTGCAGCTGTAGATCTCATCCAACACTGCAAGCAGAAATGGACAAGGGCAAGGGAGCTTTTACTGGCCTCTACCCGGAGGGCGGAAACCAAGGTTAATTGCAGGAAAAAACTGGAACCCGCCTTGCAGCCTCGGCTGTCCACTGAGGATTTGGCTTTCCGGGTGGAGTCTAGAAAGTTGGCACCCAAATTCGTTGGACCCTTCAAAGTAAACCCGGTGACTTACAGCCTTCAGCTCCCTAAGACCCTGAAGATCAATCCCACTTTCCACATCTCTAAATTAAAACCTGTCAGCACCAGCCCCTGGTACCTTGTGGACTGGGAAGGATTCAGACCCGAGGAAATGTGCTGGATGCCAGAAAAAGACATCTTGGATCTGGTCTCATCCACAACTATCATCACAGTCTTTCCAAGTAGCCAGGGCCACCAAGAGTCCTGTTACGAGATACACCCAACTCACCCAACCCACAGGGGTTTAGACGATCTAACTTTCTGGATAGTTGGTGCATCCCCTTCAAGGGTTTAGGACCATCCAGCCAAATGGCAATCATGTTTTGGTGAAGGATTCAGTATTTAAAGAGCACTTGAACAGAGCCTCAGTGCTCTATCGTAAGCCCAACTAGAGATATCGTCTAGCATTTCGCTTGTGCTCAGTTCACATTCCAGCTTCATACCATGCCTTGATCCTCACATCAGGTACTCCAGTATTTGAGACCTAAACCATCCTTGTCAAGGTCTCTCATTGCAGAGACCAGGCAGGGAGTTAAGAATCAACCATATCAGGAACAATTAGCAGAAAGGACTTGATGAGAGAATAGAAAAAGAATTAATCCAGGAGGTAGTCAGTGTGGACTCGGTTATGGGGCCTGCTTCTGGGCTCTATGACTCCATGTCACACTTGTGGGACTATTTCATATAAAGTATAAGAATGGCAAATTTCTTTCCCTGAGGACCATTAGTGAACCAACTAGGTTTTTACAATAGTTTCAGTTATTGAGATTTGATCGGAAGAAAACTGTTATTTAGTTACCTGATCTTAATTTCTACAATGGCTGTGGTAAGATTTGAACTCAATTCTCTGGACGGACCACTGGCTATTAGTTCAAAAAACTTAGACATTACCATGTCAGTGCTGTTTGTGTAGTGTAATAGGCAAATAAAAGTAAGTAGCCTAGAGTTCAGAGATTCTGAAAGGATAAAGAAAGAGTCATAAAAGAATCTAAATATATATTGGTCAGATTGTTTCAAGAGTAGTGCGTCTGAGATATTGCAATTTACTTTATAACCACCTTATCTATCATCCATGGGCCTAATCAAAGGTGATGATGAATCAGCATATAGAAGGGAGATTGAAAAGCTGACAAGGAGCTGAATACTGCCTTCAGAAGCAAACCAGAGGTCCATGAGTCAGTCGTCATTGGACGATCAAGGGTGTAGAGGTCAGCAAATTTAAATTCCTCTGTGTTACTATTTTGGAGGACCTGTCCTGGACACAATGTAAAAGTGCAATTATAAAGAAGGAACGGCAGTACCACTACTTCCTTAGAAGATCGCAAAGATTTGGCTTGACATCTTAAACTTTGACAAATGCCTATAGATGTGTCGTGGAGAATATGTTGACTGGTTGCATACAGCCTGGTATGGAAACACCGAAGCCCATCTTGGGTGAAGCCCTCCCTACCATTGAGTACACCTACAAGGAGCACCTATGCACGAGAGCAGCATCCACCATCAAGGTCCCCACCACCCAGGCCATGCTGTCTTCTCACTGCTGCTATCAGGAAGAAGGTAGAGGAACCTCAGGTCTCCCACCACCAGGTTCAGGAACAGTTATTACCCCTCAACCGTCAGGCTCTTGGACCAAAAGGGATAACTTAACTCAACTTCACCTGTCCCATCACAGAAATTTTCCCTCAACATATTGACTCACTTTCAAGGACCCTTCATCTCATGTTCTCAATATTTATTGTTTCTTTATTAATTTAATTTTCTTTCATTTTGCATTTGCCAGTTTGCTGTCTTTTGCAAACTGGTTGTCCACCCTGTTGGTGCAGTATTTCATTGATTCTATTATGGTTACTGGATTTATTGAGTCTGCTCGCAAGAAAAAATCTCAGGGTTGTATGTGGCGACATATATGTACTTTGTTAATAAATTGCAATACGTTCACAATCTTCTAATGACTAGTAGCCAAGACTTTTATATAAATTGGTGTCATTCAGATAAATGCTTCTTTCCACACCACCTAAAATAACACCAGGAGTGAGAGTGAAATTCTTCTCCTAGGGGTCTGACCAGTTTGATATGAGCACTCATGAGACCCTGAACCCTTAGGCCACTTTCCTTCACCTGAATATCTGATTATAAAGCAGCTGATACTGCGACTGACAGTGCAGTAACACAATGGTTAAGTTATTCCAGGAGATAACATGCACCTGCACGACTCCTGTCAAGTCACAGATACCTGCAGAAAAATAGGGCAAGATAATTAATCCAAGCTTGCTGTAATATGTTTGAAGGGAGTGTGTGAATGGGTACAAAGGATGTGAGCCGATACTGGGTGTTGGAAGTTCAGCAGGTTTTGCTACCTTTGGTTTCTGTTTTTCTTCTTCGTTGCTGGGGCAATGGAAAGTTGTAACACTTCATTGTGTTCACAGCAAGATTTTAAATACAGTATCACTGGCCTTGAGGTTCACTTTGCTTGTAAATAGGAGAGTTAAATGGCTGTAGCACTTCGGTTGATAGTAGTTTAAAGATTTTCCAAAGGGTCATGATCTTCATGAACAGGCACATTCTTTACAAATGCTTGTTTATTTGGAATCTGGTGCAGTCGACCAAAAACCACCAAAGGAATTTTGTGCAGCAGCTAACGCTTAACCTGCAGCCATGACATCTGAATTCCAGAGCTTAAAGGGGCATATGCAACTCATGCTCACCATCACTGCATTTCAGGAAGATGGAGAAAGAAACGAAGGCTCCTTTCTCACCACTCCCCTTCTCCTCTCTATGCCTGCTATCTTGCTTCTTCACTCTCAGTTCTGAGTCAGGACCAGAATCAGAATCAGGTTTAATATCACTGGCATATGTCATAAATTTATAGTGCTGCAGCAGCAGTACGGTGCAATACATAATTTAAAAAACAATAAATTACAACAATATATACTGTATATATATCAAATTAAGTTAGAAGTGAGAGCAAAAAATAATGAGGTAGTGTACATGGATTTATTGCCCATTCAGAAATCTGATGAAACTATTCCTAAAATGTTGAATGTGTGTCTTCAGGCTTCTGTACCTCTTCTCTGACAGTAATAATGGAAAGAGGACATGTCCTGTGTGATGGAGGTCCTTAATAACGGATGCCACCATTCTGAGGCATTGCCATTTGAAGATGTCCTTAATGCCAGTGCCCATGATGGAGATAGTTGAGTTGGCAATTTTCTACAGCTTTTTCCGATCCTGTTTAATCGCCCCTCCATACCAGATGGTGATGACCAGTCAGAATGCTATCCATGGTACATGTATGGAGTCTTTGGTAACATACTAAGTCACCTCAATCCCCTAATGAAATACAAGTGTTCCCCGCTTTTCAAACGTTCGCTTTACGAAACCTCACTGTTATGAAAGACCTACATTAGTACCCTGTTTTCGCTAACAGAAGGTGTTTTCATTGTTATGAAGAAAGGCAGCGCACGAAAAAATCAGCATGTGAAAAAAAATCAGCGTGCGATAAAAGGCAGCGCGTGCCCCGAGCAACCACTCTGCCCCGGATTTGGAACTGCATTCTCGCCGGCATTGCTTAAACACGTGCCTGTGAGCAGCCTTTTGCAAGATGAGTTCTAAGGTACTGTATCGGAAAAGCCCGAAAAGGCTCGTAAGAGTGTTACACTTAGCATAAAACTAGACATAATTAAGCGTTTCGATCGTGGTGAACTAAGTAAGGACTAAGTGAGTTTGGCTTGTGGAAGCTGACGAAGATGATGTTCAAGAGGTTTTGGCATCCCATGACCAAGAACTGATAGATGAAGAGCTGATGCAACTGGAAGAGGAAAGGATAACAATCAAAACTGAATGAGTAATGATAAAGTACGACTTTAATTTTGTACGTAGGTTTAGGGTATATTTACAAGATGGTTTGAGTGCTTACAATGAACTGTATGATAGAAAAATGCGCGAGGCTCAGCAGTCAGGCAAGCTATCCACATCAGCCACAGCAGACGACGAACCTCGATCTTCGACAGCGAGGCGGGCAGTCATAGGAGAAGATGAGCTGCCTGCTCTAATGGAAACAGACGACGAGATGACACACCAATGTCCCACCACCCCAACACCCAGGCCGCAGACAGATACTGATTCGCGGAGAATGCAGTGGTAGCCGGGAGACACACAGCACATCTTTAAGAAAAAAGCCGAAATAAACATGCTAATTAATTACGTGCCGAGCGGCACCTAATTAATTAGCTTGTTTATTTTGGCTTTTTTCTTAAAGATGTGCTGTGTGCCTCCTGCCTACCGCTATATTCTTCGCGGACCAGTATCGGTTCGCTACCCGGAGGGTGGGGGCCACTGCACCACCCAAACTCCGACGACTCTGCCTAACACACCATCATCAGTGTGCTCCGCACTTTCCCAATCCCGGTAAGTGATACTACACTGTACATACATTATTTCTACTTTATATCGGCTGTGTATTTTTACGTGTTATTTGGTATGATTTGGCAGCTTCATAGCTTAAAGGTTACTGGAGAGCGCTTGCACCCTGTTTTTGCCAACAGCGCTTGCGTGAGATTTTCGCTACGGAGAACAGTTCAGGCAATGATTGTGGAAAAGTATTTCTACTTTATATAAGCTGTGTATTTATCATATCATTCCTGCTTTTACTATATGTTACTGCTATTTTAGGTTTTATGTGTTATTTGGCATGATTCGGTAGGTTATTTTTGGGTCTGTGGATGCTCACAAAATTTTCCCATATGAATAAATGGTAATTGCTTCTTCGCTTTACGACATTCTGGCTTATGAACCGTTTCATAGGAACGCTCTACCTTTGGATGGTGGGGGAAACCTGTATAGCCACTATCATGTGTTCATTGTAATTGCATCATTATGTTGGACCTGGGTTAGATCCTCAAAGATGTTGACACCTAGGAACTTGAAACTGCTCACTCTTTCCTTGCTCACTTCTGATCCCTTGATGAGGTCTAGTGTGTGTTCCCTCAACTTCCTCTTCTTGAAGTCCACAATCAATTCCTTGGTCTTACTAATGTTGAAGGCAAGGTTATTTTTGCGATACCACTCAACCAGCTGATCTATCTAGCTCTGTACACCTCCTCATCAGCATTTGAAATTTTGCCAACAATAACTGTGTCTTCAGAATGTTTATAGATGGTGTTTGAGATGTGCCTAGGCACACATTCATGGATGTAAAGAGAGTAGAGTAGTAAACTAAGTATACATCCTTGAGGTCCATCAATGTTGGATATCAGCAAGGAGGAGATATTATTTCTGATCCATACTGACTGGGGTCTCTTGATGAGGAAGTCAAGGATCCAGTTGCAGATGGAAGTACGGAGGCCCAGGTTTTGGAGCTTGTTGATTAGTACTGAGGGTAAGATGGTGTTGATCTCTGAGTTGTAATCAATAAACAGCAGCCTGACATAGCTATTGCTATTTTCCAGAGGTGGCCAGGCTGGAATGTACACCACTAACAGGATGACAATAGAAAACTCCCTTGCAGACAAAATGAATGACACTTGACCACTGGATGTTCCAAGCCGAGTCTCTGCACCACGATGAGTTAACCATGAAACACACTCCACCTCATGTACCTTTAAGAGACTCTGCGGTCCTGTCCTTGTGGTGGATGATGAAGTCCAAAATGGTGGGGGTGAACCACGTTTCCAGAAAGCAAAGTATAAAGCAGTCCATGATGTCCCTCTGGTACTGCAATCTTGCTCTGAGGTCTTCAGTTTTGCAGGGACTGTACAATCGCCTGCAGGACAACAGGGAGTGGGGCTCTAAGGGCTCTGCATTTCAATGATACTTGCAACCCAGTACACTTTCTGCATTTCCTTTTCCTTAAAGGGAAACTGTGCATGCAACCTGAGTCTGTAGTCTGGGGCCCACTGAAGCAAAACATCAACATTTCTCTTCCTCCCACAGATTCTGCTTGACCCATTGAGTTCCGGCTGCGTGTTGTTTGCTGATGATGATAAGTGTGGCTGACATTGAATGTGGGGAAGCAATCGGGTGAGGACTCTTTCTGTCTGGCTGTCAGCAAGTGTGGGAGGAGGAAGGGAACAGTGTCTCTGTCTGGCTGTGTAGGGCATTAAGACCTAGTGCCTGAATAAGCCTACAACTGCAACAAAAATCCTAAGTGCTTGGTGGCAAGTGGAGGGGAGAAAGTTCTAATTTTACATCTCTGTTGAGACATTCAGGAAGAGGCAAAACTTAATGTTATCAAGAAGGGAGAAAATGAGGTCCTCAACAAACTCATCCTACCCCACTCAGCATCACTGAGCAAGACATAAAAGTTACTGTGTATAAACAGTATTTGAAACTGCAAAGTAGACCTGGCATGAAGTCGAGATGGATCTCACCTCCAGCATGAGACAGCCTGTAATATAAGAAATTCAGGAAGAAGATTCGGGACCTCAACAGATACCAAGATGTTCTGCCTTTTATTGCTGTGTTAGGATTATTTAGGCAGCAGGTCTCAATGCCTAAATGATCCCAATACTGCAGCAAAATGATATAACATCTCGCTAGAAGCCCTAGATAAGGAAGGTAAGCAGAATCTAAGGTTGAAGTGCCTATAACTGATGTGGGGAGATCAAAGCACCCTTCATCACAGTATCACTCTCCTGGAGGTCAAGTTATAGATGTGCATAACGAGATTGAGATGATTGGATTTAAGGAGGAGAGTGAAGAAAACTCTTGTGTTACCCATATTGCTCCACAGGAACCATTCTGAAGAAGGTTGGTGAGGTCACACCTTAAATGTTTAGGACATTCTCCAGTCTGTCATACAAAATGCACAAAATATCTGCAGCTACAAAAAAGTCCATTCTAAATATTCCTAGAAAGGCAAGAAAAAGCATGACATCTATTAAACTTTAATGGTTCCATTTAATATCAGAGAATGTATACAATATACAACCTGAAATTCGTATTCTGCACAGAAGAAAAACCACAAAAAAATGAATGACAGAAAAAAACATAAGAACCCCAAAGCCCCCTGTACAAGCACAAGTAGCATCAACCCTCTCCTCAGTTGCAACACTATATATCTTGATGGTTTCCAATTTACTTGTAAATTGATTATGGCCACTTATTTATTAAGCCAATTTTGCCTCAAAGCACTACGTTTCATTGGTGCAAGATTGTTGATGGAAGGAGCTGTTCACTCTAAGATGACTACTGAAGAAGTATATCAATTACAATGTGTGAAATGAGCCAGTCAGATATATAAGCTAGACATCTCAGAGGAAACGGTAGATCATAAAGCCCATAAGACCATAAGATATAGGAGCAGAATTAGGCCCTTTCATCATGGCTGATCTAGTTTTCTAATTTTCCTCTCAGCCCCAATCTCCTGCCTGACCATATCTCTTCATGCTCTGACCAATCAAAAATCTATCAACCACTGCCTTAAATATACATAAAGACTTGGCCTCCATGGCTGCCTGTGGCAAAGAATTCCACAGATACACCACCCTCTGGCTAAAGAAGTTGCACCTCATCACCACTCTAAAAGGACACCCCTCTCTTCTGAGGTTGTGTCGTCTGGTCTTAGACTCACCCACCATAGGAAACATCCTCCCCACATCCACTCTATCAAGGAGGTCACCCCTTATTCCTCTGAATTTCAGCAAATGCAGGCCCAGAGCTGTCAAACATTCTTCATATGACAAGCCATTCAAACTTCGAATTACCTTTGTGAACCTCCTTTGAACCCTCCCCAATTTCAGCACATCTGTTCTCAGATAAGTTGGCCAAAACTGCTCGTAATACTCCAAGTGAAGCCTCACCAGTACTTTATAAAGTCTCAACATTACATCCTTGCTTTTATATTCTCATCCTCTTAAAATGAATGCCAGCATTGCATTTGCCTTCCTCATCACAGACTCAACCTGCAAATTAACCTTTAGGGAATCCTGCACAAGGACTCCCAAGTCCCTTTGCACCTCAGTTTTTTGTATTTTCTCTCCATTTAAAAAATAGTTACCCCTTTCATTTCTTCTACCAAAGTGCATGACCATACTCTTCCCGATACTGTATCCATCTGCCATTTCATTGCCCGTTCTCTTGATCTGTTTAAGGCCCTCTGTGCCGTCTCTACTTCTTCAAAACTACCTTCCCCTCCACCTATCACCATATTTAAACATGAGAAATTGGAAGATGCTGGAATTCCAAAGCAACATACACAAAATTCTGGAGGAATTCAGCAGGTCAGACAGCATCTATGGAAATGAATAAACGTTCCACGTTTCGAGTTGACACCCTTCATCAGGGCTGGAAAGGAAGGAGAAAGATAAGAGAATAAACAGGTGGGGAGAGGGGAAGGAGAGTAGCTAGAAGGTGGTAGGTGAAGCCAGGTTGGCAGGAAAGGTAAAGGACTGGAGGGGAAGGAATCTGATAGGAGAGGGGGGGTGGACCATGGGATTAAGGATAGGAAGAGGGGATCCATTAGGAGGAGATAGGCAGATGAGAAGGGTTAAGTGGCCGGAGTGGGAAAATTGCATTTCTACTTTAATTGTAAGGTGAAGAGACCTCCCGATGGGTTTCTTTTACTTCAGAATTTATGTATGTCTGGCATATTGATTTGTATCCATGAACAGAGGCTACTCAAGAGACAAGATAAACCATGGATTTAGATCATGATCGATTCTACAACCTTAAGCTAATTGTTCAGTTGTTCCAGCATGTGTTGTCTGTCATTGAGACATAGCTGAGTGTTTTCCACATATGCTATTGAGAGATTGTGTTTCTTCTTATGGAAACTTGGATGATAATTGTCTTTATTGTCTTTCATTTCCCGGTAAACTTATTCTCTCCCACTTGCCCATTAGCCGCCAACCAATTGTCATGTCACTTGCCCTCATTAGCAGGCAATTTTCATTAGGTAGTTGAACTACTAGCACGTCCTTCGGATATGGGAGAAAACCAGGGCTCTCAGGGGGAAACCAATGTTGTCGCAAGGAGAAGGCACAAACCCCACACAGAAAGCACCAGAGCTCAGGACTGAACCCATGATGTTGGAACTGTGAGCCAGCTGAAGCACTCTTATGGTTTGTATAATGCTAAAACTCAGCTACATTGCCTGAAGATTACACAATAGTCAGACATGATGGAAGAAAGAGCTAGACTTCATCCACTAACATCCATTCATGGGCAAAGCCTTTAACTGAAAGATGATAGACAGCTGTCAGCATCTTAGAATGAAGGAGTCACATTAACTCCCAGCTTGTGAGGAAGCTTCTTTCAGGGTCCACCATGACCTGGTTGCTGAGGGAGAGGAAGCCTTTACGATTGACGAAAGGACCTCTACTTCAGAAGTAGAGACACTGAAGTGCCTGTAACGTTAAACTTTGGAGAAACTTGCAATGCTGGTCCGACCACTACCCACTCCACCTCACTTTCTGTCCTGAAAGGAAAAGAGAGGATTGAAGAGCCTCACGAATTGGATGGCAGAAATCAGCCACAGCTACTGAGAATGAAGCTGAGTGTGACAACAGACTCAGCCTTGCATATGAGAATGTTCTGTGCAGGGGTGGGATTTGGAGGTGAGGCCATAGAATAATAATTATTTCTGGCTCAGGAAACTCTATTCTACAGAGAATTGCTTATCAGAGAGAATGGGGAGATAAAGGCTTCAGAGGTAGCTTTCCAAACCTTCTTCCCTTGGGGACCCTATCCACATTTGTGACCCCCTTCATGTGTGAATATTACCTATTTCTGTCTCAGGAAACTATTCTACAGAGAATTGCTTATCAAAGGGAAATTTAAATTTATTTGTAGGTTTTTATGGACCATGGTGAGACGAAGTCTTCAGAGGTGGCCTTCCAAGACTTCTCCCTTGGGGACTCAATCCACATTTATACCTTCTCCTTGTGACAGCGTAGGTTTCCCCCAAGAGCTCTGGTTTCCTCCCAGATCTGAAGGATGTGCTGGTAGTTCGACTGTCTAATACAAATTACCTGCTAATGAGGGCAGGTGACATGACAATTGGTGGGGTGCTAATAGGGCATGTGGGACACAGTCCTGAAAGTCTTCTACCTCTAGGAACAGACACTTCAGCCCACTGAAACAGACCTTTCAGCACCAAGCATGATGTTGAATTAAATTATGTCCCTTCTTCCTGTATGCAATCCTATACATATCCCTCCATTCTGTGCATATTCAAATATGCATCTAAAAGCCTCTTAATCACCACTATCGTATCTGCTTCTGGTACTACCTGGCAGCATATTTACTTTAAACTTTCCTCCTCTTACTTTCTACATCCTAGTATTTGCTACTTTTACCCTGAGGAAAGGATTCTAACTGTCTACCCTGTTTATGTCTCTCATAGTTTTATAAACTTCCTTCAGGTTTCCCTTCAGACTCCAGTGCTCTAGAGAAAACAACATGTGTTTGTCCAAGCTCTCCTTGTAGTTCTAATCCAAGCAGCATCCTGGCAAACCTCTGCTGTATCCTTTCCAAAGCCTTCACACCTTTCCTGTAGTGGGGCAAACAGGATTGCACACAATTTTTTTTTCAGCAAAATGACCATGTTCTTTTGTAAAGACTGTCATTGATGATTCATTCATTGATGATCAGAGACAGTCTTTAGAATGAGAGGGAAGTACAGCGTGGAGCAGAAGGTGAAGATGCGAGTGTGTTTAAACCTTTATATTGTGCAGCTCTGAGTCAACAGTGTTATAATGAAGGGGCTCAACTTTAAATATTGACTGTCTGTTTCTATCTACAGCTGTCACCTAACCCATTGAGTTCGTCCAAACATTGACTGTCTGTTTCTATCTACAGATGTCATCTGACCCATTGAGTTCCTCCAGCATCTTGTTCGTTGTAACTGTCTGTCAGTTTTTAGTGGCCTACAATTCGATTTGAAGCATTAAGTTCCTAAGGCAGCATCTTCCAGACCCATGACTACTATCATCTAGAAGAACAAGAATAACAGATATCTGGGAACACCACCACTTGGAAATCCCCCTCCAAGTCACTCACCATTCTAACTTGGAAACATATCACTGTTCCTTCATTGTCGCCTGCTCAAAATCATGGAATTCCCTCCCTAACAGCACTGTGGGTGTACCTACACCTCAAGGACTGCAAAGGTTCAAGAAGACAGCTCATCACCACCTTCTCAAGGGCAACAAGGATGGGTAATAAACGCTAGCTTAGCCGGCGATGCCCACATCCCGTATATGAATAAAAAACACAGGTAAGCATTGTAACAATGTAACTGAACTTGAGAGACAATGCCAAAAACTGTCTGTGCACAAGGATTGATGTCATCAGGTGTGCGTTTGGTGAAAACGCACCTTCCACACAATTGTCTGCCGGAGTGACGTGAATCACCCTGGAAATAGTTGTTACAAAGCGTACAGTCAATCGTCTTTCAAGTGGCATCGAAATAAGCAGCAGCACATAGTCAAATTTCCAGGATAATTACATGAAAGAAAAAAAATAGTCACCTGCAAATCTTCCTTTCGTGCAAGCTGCTCAAATTATTTCATTAAATAGTTGGCTTCACTTCTGTTGTGCTGAAGTTCGGAGTGAACTTGATCTCCTTCCAATACACACCTTGTAAAATAAGATTTACTGCCATTATCTGTGAACGCCATCATTCTGGGACCATGACATAATGATTATAACTGACAAAAGCTTAATAGCAAAATTGCCAGATAGAGAGGAGATTTTAAAATAGTTTATTTTGTTTCCCACTTCCACCGATACCCATTCAACACTCTGAAGAGCATGAACAACTGAAGTGATCTCAGTAGTGGATTACTAAAGTCAAAACTGTTCTGGGATTACATTCAGAGTGCACTTTATTCAGTACACCGGCTTGTTAATGCAAATATCGAATCAGCTAATCATGTGGTAGCAACTCAGCAGACACGGTCAAGAGATTCAGTTGTTGTTCAAACCAAAGATCAGGATGGAGAAGAAATGTGATCTAATTGATTTTGACCATGGTATGAATTTTGGTGCCAGATGGGGTGGTTTAAATATCTCAGAAACTCCTGATCTCCTGGGATTTTCACATAGATTTTACAGAGGATAGTGCAAAAAAAAATATCCAGTGAGTGATAGTTCCATGGACAAAAATGCCTTGTTAATGAGGGAGGTCTGAGGAGAATGGCCAGACTGGTTCAAGCAGACAGGAAGGCAACAGTAACTCACATAACTATGCATCACAACTGTGGTGTGCAGAAGAGTATCTCTGAGCGTACAACACGTCAAACCTTGAAGTAGGTAGGCTACAGCAGCAGAAGACATATCTATAGGGACCAATTCAAAATGGCTAAATTGGTAAAAACAAGAAAATGCCTTTAACAATCATTAGTGGAGCTACTCTCATTTTGTTAAAACATATCCTACAATATTTCCATTTGCAGGTGCCAGCAGAGATGACCTTTGTTATAGCATAGCTACTGAAGAGCATGAGAAGTGGGTTAGAACCATTTCCATGGGTACCAGGTAAACATGCATAATCTTTCCCATTGAATTTTTACCTCTCTCTTTGACAGTCACAGTTGGTAGATAAAAGAATGCCATTGACAGATGAGAAAATACAAGTGGAAAAAGAATACGCGTCTACCCCATATCTGACCACACAGCCCTCCTGCTGACCCACAAATTGTCAAATGCCTTGCAATTCATCTTCTACTCAAATGAGCTCCAAGTCACTGAGAGGCAAAGCTCAGAACAGGGAACTCTGCAGAGACAGACTCATCAGGGACACACTAATAACCTCCAGGCAGGTACAATCCAACAGCAAAAGCCTAGTCCCAGCAGGGACTCTTCAATGTCTTGTTCTGTATTTTGCTCCAATTTCTGCTGAGTGAAATATGCATACTTAAGATGCATATTTTGCACCACTTTATCTATTAATTAAAAAGTGAGTACTGATTGTTGTGACTCTGAATGACGTCACCAGAGAGACATTGAAGCTGGTGGATATAAGTCTTTATTCAGCAAAACAAGCAGGCATCATACTGAAGACACACTTGGACGAAGAGTTTCCTTGATTCAATATTACATGACATTTTTATATGCTAAAGATCAAAGGATGGCAAGACAATTCCATAGTTACAATGTATCCACAATGCTTAATTTATAATGCACATAATTTTCAAGCACCTAGATCTTCACACCAACACTTGAGACACCCGAAGTGAATGCTAATCACCATTGTCTCTAAGCTACCTTCATGCATATACAGATATCTCAGATCAATGAATATTTCTTGGTTTGTAGTCAGCAGCTAAAGAACACCATTGTTCTGAGCTGCATTTCAACTTCAATGTACAATCCATATTCAGATCTGAAGACTGGTTGCTGTTGAAATTAATATTTGCTATATCCCATAACTCCAGAATTCACCCTAACACTGATGATATTGATAATGTTGTCACAGCAACAAATAATCTTCAAGAAGTGACATTTATGCACCTCTAGGCAAATCATTCCTAGAGTTGCATATCATATCCATAAATGGTGCAATTAACTTAAAACACGCACACAATGACTTTTATATACTTCTTATGCTTAAAAGGCGTGTACGTGGATGAACTCAAGAGGTCCTGCACAAAATTCATCTTGTTTGTGCATAGATGAATTTTCTGGTTTATTATGTGGTCATTATGACATTGTTCAGGGGGCTTACTATGCTCAACTTGCCTGCTATACTTCCTAAATCATAACACTGACAAGAGAAAATTCATTGGACATAAATTATTAATGGTATCATGAACAATGCCTTCGAAATCCAAGTCTTTCTAACAATGGATAAAGCTGAGCAGAACTTAATAATAGTTCTGGCATTGAAATAATTGGCAATTGAGGCAGTTTGATGCATTTGGAAGCCTTTGGAATCTCAGCTGTAGCCATTTCCTTTGCCTTTCTCTTCCTCATTACAGAATTGCTAGTTTGACAATTCCCAGTGTGAATTTCCTCAATGTTATAACAGAAAATATAAAGAAAACAGCCTGAAGCTGTGGTTATAGATGTATTCAGCACCTGTCCCCTAAAACTATCCCTTTTAACTATTTTCCTGGATGGAGCAATTTGTTCTACAATTATATTTCCTCAATTTGCCTTTAACTTTTCTCATTAGAAAATGTTCTATTTTATGTAAACAAAGCTGCTTATTCCTAATGAAAAAAATGTCTAAGTTTAGGCTAAGTTTTTGATTTTCACATAAATCAGTTTACAGGGAAAACACATTAGCAAATGTGCACAGAATACTTCTGAAGTCTTCAGAGCTAAGAATGGCACAGATAGGTGAGCTTTTAACACAAGTGAGCGCTACAAGGTTCATTACAGTTTTAATAGATTGTTTTACTGTGGTTTCAAATATCATAGAAATGTATAGCAAGGAAATGGGCTCATTTAGTGCACCTCGTTCATCCCAACTACGCTGCTTATCTGTGCTAATCCTATTTGTCTGGCTTATGCCTGTAACTATCTACTCCCTTTCTAATCATCCCTCATTGGCAAAGTGAGGAAACTGGAAGTGAGGTGACTGGAATGAAGAGCCCTTCTGTAAGCTTTGCATGGTGCTGAATTTAAATTTAGGGTGTTACCATCTCAGGGGATCTATCCTGGGTTCAGCACATAAAATGTAACCATAAAAATGTATGCCAAAGTTTAAGGAGATTTGGTATGACTCTGATAAATATTTCAATAAGTACCATGGAAATAACTCTGACTGGTTGCATTGTGGCCTGGTTCAGAAACCCCAATGCAGAGGCTACAGATGATAGTGGACTCAGCCAATTTTATCATGAGTAAAGCTCTCCACACCAGCTACAAAAGGTGAAGCTTCAGGAAGGCAACGTCCATCATTGGGACCCTCACCAACCATGTCATGCCCTCTTCTTGTTGCAGGAGGTACCACACCTCAAGTTTCAAAAACAGTTTCTTCCACCTGCCATCAGATTCTTGAACCCACCTGACAACCTTAACACTACTTCAGATTATATTTCTTTCAACTTGCACTAATATCACTTTGTTTATTTTGTTGTGTAAATCATGGATAATTTACATATGTTAAGGTTACGTTATTTTGTGTTTGTAACATTTTTAATGTGCTGCTATAAACGTTAATTTTTTTAGGTTAGATTAGATTAGATCCAACTTTATTGTCATTGTGCCAAGTACAGATACAAAGCCAATGAAATGCATTTAGCATCTGACCAGAAATGCAAATAGTGTTATTTACAAAATAATTGTGAATAAAAAAAGTGCTACAGCACACAAATATAAAAGTACTGAGACAGTACAATACGGATGCAATACTGCTTAGTGCTTAGTGATGAGAGGTTCAGCAGTGTCACAGCCTCAGGGAAGAAGCTCTTCCTGTGCCTGCTGGTGCGGGAGCAGAGGCTCCTGTAGCACCTACCGGATGGGAGGAGAGTAAAAAGTCCATGGTTAGGGTGAGATGCATCCCTGCTAATGCTTTCACTCTGCCCAGGCAGCGTTTATGGTAGATGTTCTCAATGGTGGGCAATTGGGTGCCGATAATCCGCTGGGCAGTTTTCACCACACGCTGGAGAGCTTAGCAGTCGAATACGGGACAATTGCCATACCACACTGAGATGCAGTTGGTGAGTATGCTCTCAATAGTACAGCGGTAAAAGTCCGTCAGTATCCTGGGACACAGGTGAGCATTCTTCATGCTCCATAGGAAATAAAGGCGTTGTTGCACCTTTTTGATTAGGATGGAGGAG
Organism: Mobula birostris; assembly: GCF_030028105.1. NCBI lineage: Eukaryota > Metazoa > Chordata > Chondrichthyes > Myliobatiformes > Myliobatidae > Mobula > Mobula birostris. The sequence continues at coordinate 126,858,070 of NC_092370.1, forward strand.
TTCAGGGACCAGGTGAGATCCTCGGAAATGTGGACACCAAGGAATTTGCAGCTTGATACACGCTCCGCTACAGTTCCGTTGATGTGGATGGATATGTGAGTGTGACTCCTGGCATGCCTGAAGTCCGCAATGATCTCCTTGGTCTTCTGGGCGTTAAGGACCAGATTGTTGTCATCACACCATGCAGCCAGGTGCTGGACCTTATCCCTGTAGGCCGTCTCATCATCCCCTCTGATCAGACCAACCACCGTGGTGTCGTCTGCGAACCTGATCATGGAGTTAGAACCATGTACAGGAAAGCAGTCATAGGTGAAAAGGGAGCACAGAAGAGGGCTCAGCACACAGCCTTGAGGCACGCCAGTGTTTAGGGTGAGAGTGGAGAATGAGAGGTTGTCTAACTTAACTGATTAGGGTCTGTTAGTCAGAAAGTCCAAGGTCCAATTGCAGAGGGATGAGCTGATACCAAGCTGGCAAAGTTTGGTGATCAGCTTGGAGGGGATCATAGTATTGAATGCCGAACTAAAATCAATTGGCAGCATTCTGACGTAAGAGTTGGGGCTGTCCAGGTGGGTCAGGGCAGAGTGAAGTGCCCTGACCCAGGGCAAAGTTCATGGCATTTATATCCTGGGTATATACGTCTATGACAGTAAACTTGACAATAACAAATTATGCTCTTTCCTATGTCCAACCAGCAGCCAAGCCTGGATAAAACATTGACAAGCACAATGCAGAGCCTGCAAATCAGCTGCAGAAGAGCACTCATCTCGTACAGACTAGTAAACTCAAAGTGCAAAGTAACTCCATTATCAAAGTATGTACGTGTCATCATTTACAACCTTGAGATTCAATTTCTTGTGGGCATACACAGCAATTCCATGAAACACAGTACATGAAAGAGCACATCCAACAGGAAAGACAACAACCAGTGCACAAAGGACAACAAAATGTGTAAAGATGAAAGAAAAGAAAATAATAATAAATTTAAATAAGCAATAAATATTGAGAACATGAAATGAAACGTCCTAGAAAGTGAGTCCATAGGTTATGGGAACAGTCCAGTGGTGGAGCGAGTCAAGTTAAGTGAAGTTATCCCCTTTGGTTGAAGAGCCTGATGGCTAAGGGGTAATAACTGTTCCTGAACCTATGGTGTGGGTCCTGTACTTTCTTCCTGATGGCAACATCTTCCTGAAAAGAGATCATGATCTGACGATGAACATGGCTTTCCTGCAACATCGCTTCATATAGAGGTGCTCAGTGGTGGGCAGGGTTTTACCTGTGATGGACTGGATCATAACCCCTTCTTTTTATAGGATTTTCCATTCAAGAGTATTGGTGTTGACATTCCAGGCCATGATGCAACTAGTCAATATACGCTCCATCATATATAAGTTTGCCAACTTTTAGGTGACCTGCCAAATCTTTGCAGACTTCTAAGGAAGTAGAAGTGCTGCTGGACTTTATTCATAATAGCACTTCTGTGCTGGGTCTTGGACAGGTCCTCTGGAATTTAAACTTGCTGACCTTCTCCTCCTCTGATCCCCTAGTGAGGACTGGCTTATCAACTTCCAGTTTTCACCTCCTGAAGTCAATAATCAGCTCCTTGGTCTTGCTGACATTGAGTGAGAAGTTGTTGTTATGGCACCACTCAGCCAAATTTTCATTCTGCCTCCTACATGCTGATTTATCACCACCTTTGATTTGTCCAAAAAAAGTGGTGTTGTCAGAAAATTTAAATATGACCTTGGTGCTGTGCTTAGCCGCACAGTCATAAGTTTAAAACAAGTAGAACAGGGGGCCGAGCACACAACCTTGTGGTGATGGAGATTGTGGAGGAGATGTTTTTGCCAGTCGGGACTGTCTGGTGTCTGCACATGAAGAAATCAAGGATCCAATTGCACAAAGATGTATTGAGGCCAAGATCTTGAAGCTTATTGATTAGTTTTGAGGGGATGATAGTACTGAAGCTTAGTCAATAAAGGGCATCCCGATATATGAATCATTGCTATCCAGATGTTTCAGAATTGAGTGAAGAGCCAATGAAATGGCATTTGCTATGAACCTGCTGTGACAGTGGGCAAACTGGAGCAGATCCAAGTCATTTCTCAGGCAGGAGTTGATATGTTTCATCACTACTCCCTCAAAACACTTGATCACAGTGGATGTAAGTGCAATTGGACAATAGTCAGTGAGGTGGGTTACTATGTTATTCAGACAAGTACATGACAGGCACATCTCTCTGATATTATCAACAGGCGGCATTGCCTCAAAAAGGCAACAACCATCTTCTAAGATCCCCACCATCCAGGCCTTGCCACATTCTTGCAGCTACGTACAGAAGTCAGAAGTCCCACACCACCAGGTTCAAGAAAGCTACTTCCTTTCACCCATTCAGTTCTTGAACCAACCTCCACAACCCCAATCACAACTTCAGCATAACAAAACAATGACCACATTGACTACTTTGCATTGAAGCGAACTTTTGTTTTTGTTCTAATTATGTTCTTTCTTGTAAAAATGCGTAAAATTTATGGTTAATTTATGTATTTCTTGTGAACTCTGCTTACATGATAGTCTTTGCCTGTGATACTGCTGCAATTAAGTTATTCATTTTGCCTGTGCATACATGTGCTTGTTTGTGCATTTGACAATATTTTGACCTTGATTTTGACTTTGACTTACTGGGCTGTCTTTGGGCAGCAGGAACTTCTAAAGTTATTGCCCGATGTGGGTCATACCATAGTCAGAAATTTGTGAGATTGTAGCGCAGCCTCTTAGCATCATCGATATAGAAGTAGAAGGAGGGAGAATGGGAATAAAGGGACCCGTTTCTGGTTGGCTGCCAGTGACAAATGGCTTTCTGCAGGGGTCAGTCTTGGGGCTGCTACTTTTTACATTGACCTGGATGATGGAATTGATGGGTGTTTGCACAAGCTATGGATTCACTTTCAAGGACTCTTCACCTCATGCTCTCAATATTTATTGTTATTATTAAATTTTTTGTATTTGTACAGTGTGTTTTCCATTGCACAATGACTGTTTTTCTGTCTTGTTGGTGGCAGTCTTCTATTGATTCTATAGTGTTTATTGTATTTGCTGTAAATGCCCACAAGAAAATGAATCTCTGGGTTGTACTATCCTTGTACTTTGATAATAATTTACTTTGAACCTTGACCTTAGAACTTTGAAGTTTGTGGATGATATGAAGATAGGTGACGGGACTGGTAATGCTGAGGAAGCAGGGAGTCTGCGGAAGGACTCAGAGAGATGAAGAGAATGGGCAAGGAAGTGGCAAATGGAATGGAAGTGTAGGGAAATATATTTAATTTAAGTTTTAAAATGGTTCAGTTTATTATCAGAGAATGCATACAGTATACAACGTGAAATTTTCAGTCTGGAGGCACGTCTTCCATGCCATGCCTAGAGAATGCCAGAAAACAGCAGGTCAGTGAGCTCCAGGAGCGGGAACACGTCCACCATGAAAAAACACAGTTTGTGCGGTGTTGTGGATCAGGGACCTCAACAAAACCCTAGCCACTTTGAAAAGGGAAAAAAGAGTCATTAGAAAAGAGGAATTTAAGCTGTTTCCACAGATGGGCTCAAAGAGGCACCCATCGGTGCCACTTTAATGCCGCCCACTCTGCTCAGTGTATGGACATATATTTTACTAAAGGGAATAAAGAGGTAGTCTAATTTCTAAACGGGGTGAAAATTCAGAAGTCAGAGATGCGAAGGGACTTTATCTACCGCCCCAAGAATCTCCTCATCCAACACATCACTCTCTGCAACTTCCACCATCTCCAAAAGGATCCTACCACCAAACATATCTTTACCTCCCCCTCTGCTTTCTGCAGAGATTTCTCTCTCCATGATTTCCTTGTCCATTCGTCCCTCCCAGTACTGATCCCTGCAAGTGGCCAAAGTGCTACACCTGCTCATTCACCTGCTCTCTCACCTCCATTCACAGCCCCAAGCAGTCCTTCCACATTAGGTGCTTCACCTGCGAATCTGATACGAGTTGTCTATTGTGTCCAGTGCCTCAGTTGCAGCCTGCTCTACATTGGTGAGACCTTCGTAAATTGGGGTCATCTTTGTTGAGCACCTCTGCTCCATCTACCAAAAGCAGGACTTCCCCATGGCCAAATATTTTAATTCCCATTCCAATTCATATTCCGACATGTTGGTCCACGGCTTCCCCTTGGCCACAATGAGGCCACCTTCGGGGTGGAGGACCAAAACCTTATATTTCATTTGGGTAACCTCCAAACTGATGGTATGGGTATCAATTTTTCCTTCTGGTAATTTTTTTCCCTCCTTTTCCTCCTCTTCTTCTATCCCCCACTCTGACCTCTTACCTCTTCTCACCTGCCTATCACCTTCCCCGGCTCCCTTCCTCTCTCTCTTTCTCCTATGGTCCACTCTCCTTTGCTATCAGATTCCTTCCTCTTCAGACCTTTACCTTTCCTACCCAGCTGGCTTCACCTATCACCTTCTAAGTATCTTCTTTCCCCTCTCCCCACATCTTTATTCTGGCATCTCCCCCTCTTCTGTTCCAATCCTGATGAAGGGTGTCAGCCTGAAACATTGCCTGTTTATTCATTTCCATAGATGTTGTCTGACCTTTTGAGTTCCTCCAGCATTTTGGGTGTATTGCTTGGGAGTTCTTGTGCAGGATTCGCTAAAGGTTAATATGCAGGTTGAATCGGTGGTCGGGAAAGCAAATGCAATGTTCTCATTCATTTTGGAAGGGCCTGAGTATAAAAGCAAGTACGTAATGCTGAGGCTTTATGAAGCATTGTTCAGTTCGCATTTGGAATATGGTGAGAAATTTTAGGTTGCTTGTCTAGGAAAGGATGTTTTGGAATTGGAGAGGGTTCAGAGGAGGTTCGCAAGAATGATCCTGGGAATGAAAGCATTAATGTAAGAGGAAAATTTGATGGTTCTGGGCCTGTACGTGCTGGAGTTTAAGAGAATGAGGGGGGAGTCTCACTGAATATTGAAAGACCTAGAAAGAGTGAATGTGAAGAGGATGTTCCCTATAATAGGGGAGTTTAGGACCAGTGGGCACAGCCACAGAATAGAAGGACATCCCATGAGAACAGAGATGAGGAGGAATTTCTTCAGCCCGAGAGCAGTGAATCTGTGCTGTTCATTGCTGAGGATGGCTGTGGAGGCCAAGCAATTGGGCAATATTTAAAGCATGAGATGATAGGTTCTTGATTAGTAAGGCTGTCAAAGGTTACGGGGAAAAAAGCAGGAGAATGGGGTTGAGGGGGATAATTAATCAGTCATGAAGGAATGACAGAGCAGACTTGATAGGCCAAATGGCCTTATGGTCTGATATACACTGAGATGGTTTAAGGACCATTTCTCCTCTGCCCCACCCCACCTCCCCATAAGAACATGCTGGTTGGCCCTAATGCAAAGCAGACTCCATTGTCAGGAGCGATCAGTTTCGCCTCACGTGGCTGTCACTGTGTTATTGCAAACCACCCCCCCCCATCCCCATGTTGTCATAAGGAACTTATCAGCAGCTTTGGGCTTGTCTACAGCTCTGTAACCATGTGGAAGGTGTTGGTTTAATGGCTGAGCACAGGTGGTAGCAAGTGCACATGACTTATAGAAGTGTTTCAGGGAGGGGATAGGATGATGGAAGGATGCTATTGACTCATCCCGCACAGAAACAGGTCCTTCATCCCACTAAGACCACACCAACCACCAACTACCCATCTACATAAATCCTATACTGATCTGATTTCATCTCCTCACATGCCCATCAGCTGCCCCCTTGCTTCCTTACTAGACTGGAATTTAGAATAGACAATAAACCTGCCAACCAATATTCTTAGAGTGTGGAAAGACAGTGGAGCAGCAAAATGTCAACTCCACACTGACAACTCTGTTTGAAGATCCCTCATGATAACTGCAGGGTCGCTAAACTGAAGTGGGAATGCATAGACTGCAGAAATCACAGCTACTTCCATTGTGTTATGGCAGCAAGTGTTCACTTGTCATTATTACAGCTGGGCCAATAAATTAAAAATGTTCAAAGCCATGGACCAAGTAGTGATTATTTATGTTACCACAATCTTCTGAACCTCATGGTAAATCCAGACTGTGTCATTCCCTTCTGTAACATACAATAGGTTATAGGTTTCCATAGGGTCTTGTCTCGTTCTAGGTGCTGTGGATGAGAAGAAGGCAAGAGGAGTCACAATGAGTGTCTGATTTGTTTAGGGCATTGACTGGGACTTTATAAGTCATTCAAGTTCTTAGACTATGTAGATGACTAGTTGGAATAACTTATTCTGTGACCAGACCTGAGTTAAATGTGTTCACAAACTATTCTTGCTGTAGAAAATATTAAATAAGTACAATTAGACCATTTGGCCCAGCGAGACTGCTCTGCTATTTTATCATGGCTGATCCATTTTCCCTCTCAGCCTCAATCTCCTGCTTTCTTCCCATATCCCTTCATGCCCTGACTAACCAAAAATTTATCAAGCTCTGCTTTAAAATACCCAATGATTTGGCCTTCACAATGAATTCCACAGATTCACCAAACTCTGGCTAAAGAAATTCCTCCTGGATTTCTCCATGAGGTTCAGTAGATTGTGGGAAAATCTTGTGCTTTTAAGCATAAATCCTGTATTATAATTAATGTTAAACAGCCTTTCTGGTCCTAGAAATATAAAGTTATAAGGAGAATGTAGAAGTTGTTCAATGCCAAAAATTGTATAGAGTTTCAAACAAATTGCAAATATTTTCATGCACCTGTGTGATACTTAATCCCATGTGTATATCTCAACTGTGTTATGATAGGGTGCACATTTATGCCAGACTGTGCTGAATTCCAATATATCCAGTGATTCTAGGAATATTAGGAGAGTGTTACCCATCTAGTGAGACAGAAGTTGACTACAATCTTCCCATAAAAGGTCCTCTTGTTAATTGGCATGGCTGATGGAAGTGTGATGTCAAATTTGGATGCACTAAATCACCAGTTCACCCCACATCCCCTTCATGTAATCAAGGCAGATAAATAGAGACATAAATTGACAGACAGCAGGTCCGAGTGACTTATTTCTATCCTTATGCTTTAAGTTTCATTCCTGTTGAGGGTATAACTTCAAACTCAAGATCCTTCCTGAGTTTTGACATGGACAACAAATAAAATGAAATCCACTACAAAGCTCCGACACATGTGAGAACAGATAATTGAACCCACTATGCAGGTCCCTATAACTTGGTTGACCTACTGGTCAGAGCTGGACAGTGTGGTATTGCTAATTACTCAGAGAAGCCGACAGGGACAGGAAGGAGATTCCAGCCTTTATATTGTACTCTGCACATGCCTGCAGTGCCAGAATCAACTCTCAGTCTTGGTTTTCCTTCTCTTCCTTAGATACTCTCTCACTTATCAGAAGCTTTTCTTCCACCTGATCGCATATAAATGGATGGCTGGCATCTTTCCAATGGTGCTTTTCTTTGTTTACTCTAATTTTTTAGTCTGAACTTCTTTGGCAAATCCTGGCTTTGTTGTCCACTGCTGATTGCTTCTGCTAGGTACAGAATTAACAGTAAACTGGTTGAGTCAAAGGTTCGATGGTTCATTTATTGTCGAAGTATGTAGGCTGCATTCAACTCTGAGATCCGTTTTCCCCAGATAGCCACAAAACAAAGAAAACCATGGAAATCATTCAAAGAAAAAACATCAAACCCCCTTCCCCCTGCACAAAAAAATCTTGCAAACCCCAAACTCCCAACCCCCTCCCTCACACAAAAAAATGAACAGATCACTCCACACGGAAAGCAACAATCAGAGCATCAAACCCCAAACCCCCATCCCCCTCCCTCACACAAAAATATTACAGATCATTCCCAAGAAAGAACAGGCAAAATCACAGAATGCAAAAAAACATAGAACTGAAAAAGTCCAGTTTGAACTACAGCTAGTTTAAACTCCAGTGCACAGACCAATCCAGAATTTTGATAACTTCCTTCAACAACTTTGAGGAGAGCAACCATTGGAACACAGGGGCCTTCCGAGATCCGTCACACACAGATAGCTTACCCGGTAAGAGCGAGAGCTCGTCACAGCGGCCAGCAAGAGGCAGGTAGTCAACACTGAACATCTGCTTTCCTCCACATTTGCCTGAATGTTTCAATCCTCCTCGACGCTTTTTTCAGCAAGAAATGGAGCTGATCATCAGCTCATGCCCTGTCTCTGAGCTTCTTTGCCTCGAGGAGGCTTATGCTCCCCTTCTGGAATTTTCTCAGAGACAGCAGAGTGGGAGATCACACAATCAATCTCCAAACTGTAAACTGCAAGCTCCAACAGTTCTAGAAATACATTCAAGATAAAGAGATGTAGAAAGAGTAAAATAAGTCATTACAACATTTGTTAGAGCTATTAGCTTTCTATTTCCAAATTTACTTAAACTTTGGAAGGACAAACTCCAAGGCAGAGTACAAAGTAAATGGCAGAATACTTGGTAGTGTGGAGGAGCAGAGGGATCTGGGGGTAGATGTCCACAGATCCCTGAAAGTTTCCTCACAGATGGATAGGGTAGCTTATGAGGTGTTAGCTTTCATAAGTCCAGGGATAGAGTTTAAGAGTCGCGATGTAATGATGCAGCTCTATAAAACTCTGGTTAGGTCACACTTGGAATACTGTGTCCAGTTCTGGTCGCCTCACTATACAAAGGATGCGTAAGAATTGGAAAGGGTACAGAGGAGATCTACCAGGATGCTGCCTGGTCTAGAGAGTATGCATTATGATCAGAGATTAAGAGAGCTAGGGCTTTACTCTTTGGAGAGAAGGAGAATGAGAGGAGACATGATAGAGGTGTACAAGATATTAAGAGGAATAGATAGAGTGGACAGCCGGCGCTTCTTCCCCAGGGCACCACTGCTCAATACTAGAGGACATGGCTTTAAGGTAAGGGGTGGGAAGTTCAAGGGGGATATTAGAGGAAGGTTTTTTACTCAGAGAGTGGTTGGTGCGTGGAATGCACTGCCTGAGTCAGTGGTGGAGGCAGATACACTAGTGAAGTTTAAGAGACTACTAGACAGGTATGTGGAGGAATTTAAGGTGGGGGTTTATATGGGAGGCAAGGTTTGAGGGTCGGTACAACATTGTGGGCCGAAGGGCCTGTACTGTGCTGTACTTTTCTATATGTTCTATATGTTCTATGTTCTTGAATGTACATTTCCCTGCTTCCCCTTTGAATTCATGCCTCCAGATCAATGGGTCAGACCCATAAGATCTAGTCTCTCGATTTTCCACAAGGCTGCCTGCACAGTGAGTGTGCGGTTTGTGCAAGGGATCAGATTCTACTGCATTTCAGCTGATAGTCCTGAAGAGAATTGTTGGTCAAGTATACCAGCCTTGAACAGAGGGCATTCTGCCTGGTGGTTAACCTCTTGCTTGCTGCATATGAGAAAGGGTGGGAAATGGATAAATTACACAGTATGAACACAGCATGGCAGACCTCTGAAGTATGAACGTCGGCCTTACAAGTTATGCCAAGTCAATACCAATGTTCAATATCTTGCAGTCCATGAAGACTTATGGCCACCTGTGTGATGGAGTTAATGATGTCCTTAGCCTATGTGAATCCCTGAGCCCTGTCCAGTTTCTGGGGAGAGTGGATGCAGCATTAGTCACAAGGTTAGCATGACCTTGAGATTGAGTGAGATGCTGATGTCCTCCATGGCAGCTTAGGAGATCTCAGTGGCAAAGAGTCCGTAACACCTTTGGACTCCCACAGCTCCTGGTGACCCTGTGTCTCAGTCTCTGAGGCCAACGTCAAAGCATCTTTCAAGACGATGAACACACAAAAAGCATTCAGCCTAGGTGGTGTATCTGGCTGAGTGTTGAAGACGCGCAGACCAACTGGATGGTGTTAAAGAACATCTTTCAGTTCTCATTTGTTTCCAGCTGCTGCAAATGGCATCTATAGTATGTGGTGACTTGCCTCAACGACTACTGTTTGGTAGCATTAGATCCACTTCAATGAAGTGCTTCAAGCTTATCTCATAAATCAACTCCAGCATGAGAAATGACCTGAATCCACTTCAATTTGTTTATCACCACAACAGGTCAACAGCAGCTGCTATTTCATTGTTTTTCCACTCAGTTCTGAATCAAATGGATAACAGTAACACAAATACCAAGCTGCTGTTCATTAACCATAGCTCGATGTTCAGCACAGTCTTCCCCTCCAAATGTATCACCAATTTTCAAAACTTGGGCCTCTGTACCTCCCTTTGTCGTTGCATCCTTCACTTCTTCATCGTCAGACCCATAAGTACAGGTCAGTGATGACATCTACTGCTCATTGAGAATATACCTCGTCCCCTGGTCTACTCTCTTTACACTCACCAATGTGTGGCTGATAATAGTGCCAATAACACTTACAAATTTCTGACAACCACAGTCATTGATCAGGTCACAGGTGGTGGTGACTCGGTGTACAGCAGTGAAATGGACATTTACTGTGAGTGCCACTGCAATAACAACCTCACGCTTAACATCAACAAAACCAGGGAACTAATCATTGACTTCAGAGAGGGAAAAGTCAGTCCTCAGGATCTGGAGAGAGTTAGCACCTTCAGTTTCCTGAGCGCTAACATCTTGACCTGCCCCATGCTCACCATATAGACCAATCACAATGAAAATCAGCTAGCGCCTCTATTTTCTTAGGAGCTGAAGGATATTTGGCATGATAGTTCAACAAACTTCTACAGATGCACTGCTGAAGGTAATCTGGATGGTTACATTATAGACTAATACAGCAGCTCCAATGAGGCTGAAGAGAGTAGAGCACGCAGCCCGGTCCATCTATCACATTAGTGCCCCCCACCCCTCCACCACGACAGAATCTATAAAGAGGGTTGCCTCAAGAAGACGAAATCAAGAATACACACCACCTGGTCCATGTTCTCTTCTCACTGCCAGCATCATGCAGGAGATACAGACACCTGAAGTCCCACCTCACTAGGCTCAGGAACAAGCACTTTCCCATGACAATCAAGTTATTGATCCAACCTAATCCTCCCTCAGCAGTGGAGCACTATTGACCACCTCTTGCTCTACTTTGACTTGTCCCTGATTGTGAATTTTTACACTAATATCATGTTTTGCAAGGTCTTATTTTTCTTTTGTGCAATTTATGTGTAACTTGTTAGAGATGCTGTCTGAGCCCATGCGCCTATGATGAAACTGCAGACAAGTTTTGCATTGTACCTGTGCCTCATAGTCATTGTGCATCTGACAATAATCTCAGCCTGACGACTCAACAGCGACGAGCAAGGCACTTGCTTGTAACTCCTGCCGCAGGAAGTTGATCCAACTCTCCTACGCTCTGCAGGGAACCCTGGTGTCTTGATGCACCACACCTCAGATAAATGCAGCCTCATTGATCATAGCTATGCTCTCTGCTGGGTGTGGCACCTTCTGCTACTTGCTCACTCTGAGGCTTTTGCTCCACCTCAGCCTCTTCCTTGGAGCAGACCGGACCAGTGAAAAAGACACACATGTGAAAGCAAGTTGCTATTGTCAAAACCCCCCAGGAAGCCCAAGGGATTGTAAACACACAAAAACCATTTGAAAACATAAATAAACCATTACACAAAGCAACAAATGATCTGCTGCAGGAATTCAGTGGATTCAGGCTGCAAGGGCTTCAATCCGACTCATCAATGATTCTTTTCCTCCCACAGATGTTGCCTGACCCAGGGTGTCCCTTCAGCACCTGGTTTGTTGCTCCAGATTTCAGCATCTGTAGTCTTTTGCACCTCCGTTATTCAAAGCAATCACATTGCCTCTCAAAACTTTGCTATGTTTCAGTTAAAGGCAGGTTGGAGTCCCTTTAAAAAGTATTGTTGCTTCCAACTCCTGCTGTCTGTGACTTCTTGAGGAAACAACTGGAGAAATGCCACAAGGCAAAAATGGCAAAAGTAACCATATAATCAGCCTTGTCTTCTCCTCTTTCCCCTTTAAACTCCTTATTTCAAAGAAAATAACCCCAGCCTCCTTATTTTCCTAAGCAGACAACATTTTCATAAACCTTCCCTTCTCCCTTTCCACCTATTTTTCCGATAAATTGATGACAAAACATTTACAGTAAGTACAACAATTGGCCAAACAATTGTTTCATCCATTTCCTGTTGTAAGTTCCCTGCAGGCATCCCCAATTTCAACCATTTATGATGCATGTCTTTGCCTGGTTTGCCCATATCATATGTATTCAGTTCTCAGTACTGATTTTCTTTTGACATTATGAAGTTACTGGCCTTCAGCTCCCAACACTGCAAACACCTCTCACACACTGATCTCTTTAACATCCACCCTCCTGCTATCTGCACCATTTCCCTAGACTTCAAAATCTTAGGCCTGGATCCGTGACCGCCGAGCCCTTACTCAATGACCTCCTGGTCAACTCTCTGTTCTGACCTATGACCCCCTTTCATGCTCCAGGCGTGAGTCACACCCCCATCCAACCAGCGATCTGACAATCTGGCATTGTACACCAGGACTCTCTCTCTCTCGCTCTCTCTCCCCTCGTGATCCTTCCCAGCTCCTGGACTTAGCTGCTAATTTCTATCTCATGCTTCTGAATAGCATGGAGAGGAAAGGACAGTCTGCAAGGCTCACTCTGTCATACCCAGCACTTTATCCTAAGGTACTACTGAATTTTTAAGCAGCTGATTTATGACAAAAGGGGTCGTTAACATGCTACACATCAGTGGATTAACGTGCCCCTTGGGCAGTGATGAATTTCTAGGCCAACATTTTTCATGTGCATAGCAAGGTTTGTAATCTTTATTTCTAATTCTTACTTTAAATGCCTCTCCTGAATAATCCACTCATTTATAAATATTTGAACAATGTGATCAAAATGGTTTCATTTTAAATGTCTGCATCTAATGATTTGTGCCCAGATCTTTCTTCCACTTGAGCTACCAGTTAGCACATGCTCACTTGCTGTCCCTGTGAAGTTCCTGTAAAATGAAAACGCATCGGAAGAGTGGTTAGGTTAGACTCCAGCCAAGCCATAGGATAACATAGATTGATGCTGTTGAAATTTGAGCATGCTGATTGCTTTGAAAGTTGCTGGATGCTGTTGATACTTTCTATGTAATACCATTCCCAAGGAATTGCTTTATAAACACTCAAGTTTGTCAAAGTCAAAGTCAAGTTTATTGTCATATGCATAAGTATGTTTGTGCACAAGTGCAATGAGAAACTTATTTGCCGCAGCACCACAGGCACTGAGTTTCAGGTACACAGCACTCACAAGAAAACATAGATTATGAAGAATTACACAAGAAAGAACTCAATATGAACAATCCTTCAGTTGTCTGTAAGGAGTTTGTTCGTTCTCCCCGTGACTGAGTGCATTTCCTCCGGGTGCTCTGGTTTCCTCCGATAGTCCAAGGATGTAGTGGTTGATAGGTTAATTAGGCATTGTCAACTATCCCATGATTAGGCGAGGATTAGATCAGCATATTGCTGGGCAGTACAGCTCGATGGGCTGGAAGGCATAAAAACAAAATGAAATCCACAGTCCATTGAAGTGCAATGTAGGTAATGTGGTCACAGAGTTTTTGTACCGATGCAGTGATTAGGATCGCCCCAAGTCGGTTCAAGAACCAAAATGGTAGAAGGGAGGTAGCTGTTCTTACACCTGATGGTGAGGTAATTTTGGCTTCTGTATCTCCTGACCAACAACAGTTGTAAGAAGATTGCAACACTTCAAACAACCACTCTGTATTGCTTTATACTCCTCTCCTCTTGCTAGTCCTTTTTAATCACGACAACGTGGTCCGATTATCCCCCTGTTTAACGCAAAGGGAACTGGTCCCCTTTGATTTGCAGGGTGAACATGCATGGAAGAAAACCTCTGGTTCTCTTTTCCCAGCCCCCACCCTCAAGGCTTCAGCGCTGCTGCTTTTTTGGTGCTGCAGTGTCAGGCGGTGAGTTTTGTGATTCCATGTGCCCATCCTGCCACCTACTGGGAGCTGCACACTTCCAGCGACATATTCCAGTTTGGCTCTTTCCTTCACACTACGGCTGCAGTTTAGTCTTGAGATTACTGTGATTGGGGGAAGCCAGACGGATCTTCTTTCGGGACCAATTTTGGGTCCATTGAGGTAAACATCCAAAATCTACCCTCAGAATGGGTTACCACACTGCCGCTCTGAAGAGTGAGCACCCCATGTCACTCAGCAGTCAGGTGATGATCAACAATGGACTCCAAGAATGGTATTTAGCTTTCCAACTTCAAAGTCAAAGTCAGTTTTATTGTCTTTCCAATATTTTCATTAGTTCCTACACAGAAAAGTACAGAGTACAAGAAAGTATATATAAAAGATCAAAAAAGATTTTTAAAAACTACCAATTATATTATATCTATTCATAATATCAATCTCATTACCCCGTATTCATGTAGGTTAATCAAAAGTTATATGGAAATATACCAATTTATTACAACAAAGAGTTTAACCCCTACCAAGACCGAAGCTGTTTATTAAGGAGAAAAAAAAGGTAAAATACCTTCTCATATAATAAAAATTAATAAAGCCAACATCTGAATTTAAACAACAAATATATTGTCAAATGCACAAGTGAGTAAATGTACATGTACCATAAAAAGCTTGCTCGCAGCAGCATCACAGGCACATAGTATCAGATAGACAGCTTTCTCACAAACTTTAGGTGCAAATTATGCACAATTTTTATATGAAAGAAGCAAATAAAACAATAAAGGATCATTGTAGAGGCCATAAGACCATTCGATAAGTTTCAATGAGATCCTCCCTCATTCTTCTAAACTCCAGTGAGTACAGGCCCAGAGCTCTCATACATTAACCTTTTCATTCCCAGGATTATTTTCACGAACCTCCTCTGGACCATCTCCAAATCCAGCACATTATTTCTTAGATTTGGGTCCCAAAACTGCTCACGGTACTCCAGTATGGTCTGCCTTATAAAGCCTCAGCATTTCATCCTAGCTTTTATATTCTAGTCCTCTCTAAATGAATGCTAATGTTGCATTTTCTTTCTTTACCACCAACCCAACATGCAAGTTAAGCTTTAGGGAATCCTGCACAAGGACTCCCAATTCCATTCGCACCTCTGATTTCTGAATTTGCACCCAATTTAGAAAATCGTCTACACCTGTATTGCTTCTACCAAAGACCATGACCATACGCTTCCCTACATTGTATGCCATCTGCCACTTATTTATTCACTATCCCAATCTGACTAAGTCCTTCTCCAGGCTCCCTGCTTCCTCAACACTACCTGTCCTTCTACATATTTTTGTATTGTCTGCAAACTTGTCCTTATATCCATCAATTCCATCATCCAAATCATTGATCTATAACATGAAAAGGAGCATTCCCAATGCCACCCCCTGTGGAACACCACGAGTTACCGGCAGCCACCAGAAAACGCCCCCTTTATTCCCACTCTTTGCCTCCTGCCAGTTGACCAATCTTCTGTCCATGCTAGTATCTTTCTTGTAATACCATGAGAGCTAACCTTGTTTATCAGCCTCAAATTGTCCAAGGCCTTCTGAAAATCCAAGTAAACCACGTCCGCTGACTCTCTTTTGTCTATCTTGCCTGTTATATCCGGCCAGAGTAACGAATTACTGAGATAGTGATTAGGGCTATGAGGTTGGTTGAAGAAATGTAGCTGTTCTTGAACCTGGAGGTATGGGAATTCAGGCTTCTATACTTCCTGCCTGTCACTGTTCTTTGAAACTGGGTAATAATCCTGGTTCAATTCTGACTCTGCAGCTGTTTTTATGGAGTTTGGAGACTCTGCAGGTTGGTAGGTTAACCTTCCGTTCTCAATTGTCCATCATGTCTGGGTGGGTGCTAAAGTCTAAGGGGGTGCTTGATGAGAAAGTGAGAGATAAAATAGGAAAGGGTAGGATTAGTGCAAAAAAGGTGAGTGATGGTCGGTGTGGGCCGGACGGCCTGTTTTAATTTAAACCTTTTCGATATTGGCTCCAACACTTCAATTTCCTCCATCTTGGCAACCATATCTCAAGGACTTAAGTAGGCCATTCAGCACCTCTGAAGTCATTCAGTGAGATCATGGAAGAATATACAGCCCTACTGTGCCAACCATGATGCCAATTTAATCTATACTGCCTGTATCCTTCCATTTCCTGCCTGTACACGTGTCCGTCTAAATGCCTCTCAAAGGTTGTTTTCACACCTACTTCCACCATCATCCCCAGCAGCACAAACTAGTCACCTAACCTGCATCACAAATTCCCTTCAAACTTTCCCCTTTCACCGTAAAGCTATCTTCTCTAGTATTTGATATTTTCACCCTGGGAAAATGACTCAGTCCCTCTAGCCTATCTATATCTCTCATAATTTTATACGCTTCTGTCTGGTAACTTTCTCTAACTTAGGTTTTCATCATTTTGGTGTGCAAACTGTGATACTAACCAACTAAACTAATTTCATTACAGTCCAGTATCAAGCAAGCTATGTCAATTTCCCAACAACTGCTGTCTATCTACACTAGTTTGTTTCTCCTATCTTTGCCTTACATGTCTGGCATTCCAGACGAAACAATCCAGGTTTGTCCAACCTCCCAGTTTTGGTCAAAGTTCCAAAGTGAAGGTCATTGTCATATACGCAAGCACATGAATGCACAGATGCAATGAAAAACTGACTTGCGTCACAGGCACAGAGCGCCATATAAGTGATATTCACAAAAAAATCAGAAGTTAAAATTTAGGGAGGCATCAACCTGAAATACCCGCTCTGCTCCTCATTGTTATCCTGCCTGAGCTGTGTTCTGTTTCCGCATTTGATAGTGTTTGTGAGGTTTGGATTGACTTCAGTTATTGATATGTCCTTCCTTGATCTTAAATAATTGGTAATGATATTTTCCATTCCAACATCCTCTTACAGTTAGGTTTCAATAAGTGCATTTAATGTCAATGAAATGTATACAGTATACATCCTGAAATTCTTTTTCTTCACACACATCCACAAAAACAGAGAAGTGCACCAAAGAATGAATAACAGTTAAATGCTAGAACACCAAAGCCTCTCCCAGCTCCCCCCTCCAACGCATAAACAGCAGCAAGGCAATGAACCCCCCATCCACCACCAGCAAAAAGCATCTGCACCCCCTATCTGTTGTAGCATAGATGAAATCACCAGAGAGACAGTTACTGGTAGATACAAAGCAGCTTGTTTATTCGACACAACAAGGTACAGCAGGCATCATACGGACAGAGACGCTTTCGGTAGAAAGATCTGCTAGCCCAACGTGGGCTGGATATTTATATGCTAAACGCAAAGGCAATCGCTACTTAAAAAGTTATAGACAATGCATAGACAATGCTTCCTTTTGAAGCTAGATACAAAACATCACACCTTCTGACTTCATCCTTTCCTTCCGACGCCAACATGCCTGGGTTGGTATCCACAGCCTTTAGGAATGCAAGTTAAATACACAATACATTTATTTGGCATTTTACGTGCTAACATAGAAGGCAATTCATACCTATGAAGTATAGCTAATACTGCCTTTGAAACTACCTGTAAACTTCACACTTCCATCCACAGCATCTGGCTAGTATTCCGATATTCACAGCTTTTAGGAAGCGCATTGTTGGGAACTCATCCACAGTAATTTGTCAAATAGAAGACTGGTGGCCAGAGTCATTTCAGTGTAAATGAATCATCTACCCCAAACTCACGCTAACACCATTGAGCACTCAAACATGCAGCAAAGCATCAATAAAGACACAGACTTGCAGTACCCCAAAGACGACACATTGACCCGGTAATTTGACATACCACAGACTCTCCCTCTCTCTCTCCCCCTAATAAGGGAAAAAGAGGTGTCCCCATTTCACGTTATGCGACTAGAATAAAAACTGTGGCAAATGCTTAAAAGATAAACAAAAATGAATATACTTGTTCTAGAAACATAGAAAACCTACAGCACAATACAGGCCTTTTGGCCCACAATGCTGTGCCAAACATGTATTTACTGTAGAAATTACCTCGGGTTACCCATAGTCCTCTATTTTTCTAAGCTACAAGTACCTATCCAGGAGTCTCTGAGAAGACAATATTATATCCGCCTCCACCACTGTTTTATTTTGTGAAGAGAGACTAAAAACTTTGCACTTGGATCTATTTATAACTTAATAATGGATCTAGGCATTTTCAGTAAGGTCACCTTTTAATGCTCATCTCCAATTGCCATTGAGAACGTGGTAGTGTTCTGTCTTCTCTCAATCTGTCAGTAAGAAACAGGAGAATAGCAAGTTACTTCAGCAAATAAAAGTACTTTATCATAGAACTTAAAGATGTTCATGCAATCTTCTGTTGTGTACCTCTCACACAGTGTCAAGTGGAGATTTCTATCAGGCCGTCACTCCAGAGAAAACAACCCAAGTTTGTCCAGCCTCTCCGTATAGCTCATACCTCTCTTATCCAGGTAGAATCCTAGTAAGTCTTCTTCTGTACCCTCTCCAAAGCTTCACCGTCCTTCCTATAATGGGGCAACCTTCTTAAAATTGAGGTTTGTAGGACCTTCTTCTCATAGAGTGTGGTGAATCTTCGGAATTCTCTATCACAGAGGATAGTGCAAATTTGAATTTAGAGATATATTTTAAAAGATAAGTAGACAAATTTTTGAGGGAATAAAAAACTGAAAGCAATGGGATCTGATACAGAAGAGAAGCTGAGGCTTGAGAAGATCAGCCATGATCTACTTAATAGGAGGGAAGTTTGAGAGGCCGAGTGGATTACTCCTGGTCCTATTTTCTTACTTTTCTTTAAAGTGTCAGTTTAATACCTCAACCCAGAAACAATGAGCTGTTTCCTGCATTGACCCTCCTTGTTATGTTGATGTGGTTTGAATCCATGATATATCTATTCAGAGACAAAAACATTACCAACCAATACAAGCTCACATCACTACTTAAGGAATGTAATCATTGGCAGAGTGGAAGTCAGATATAATTTACAGAGCTTCATTCAGTGAAATTTGGAAACAAAAAATTAGGCCATCTGTAATATCCTTTCAGAAGAAGAACAATGTTTGAAATAATAGGCTAGGACAGGTAAAATGTTGGCTAATAAATATTCAAGATTATCAGAGTTCATCTTAAGTGGCTTATCCTCGAATTTCAAAGATAAATGTGCAGAGTTTTAAATGCCAATAAAGAAATCTACAATGCTTTATGCGGAAGAAAGGGTTCACTAATAAAATTTGATGCTTTTCACAACTGATTAACCAAAAATAAGTATGAGAACGTAGGTAGCTTGAATCAAGTCGACCCAGTATTATTCAACCTTCTGTCAGATCATAGATGCACTATTCCCCTTGGGGTCTATTATCTCCAATGTGTGTACAAACCCCTTCTACATCACTCAAAATTAAGTCCAGGTGTCATATGAAACCTGGCAGACGGAGGTGAGTGACACCCTCCGTCATTAGAAATCTTGGAATTCTCCATTTTATTTGGGGCTACTGCACAGGACTGGAAGAAGCTGCAGAGGGTTGTAAATTTAGTCAGCTCCATCTTGGGTACTAGCCTACAAAGTACCCAGGACATTTTCAGAGAGCGGTGTCTCAGAAAGGTAACATCCATTATTAAGGACCTCCAGCACCCAGGACATGTCCTTTTCTCACTGATGCCATCAGATAGGAGGTACAGAAGCCTGAAGGCACACTTAGCAATTTAGGAACAGCTTCTTCCCCTCTGCCATCCAATTCCTAAATGGACATTGAACCCGTGAATATTACCTCACATTTTTAATATATATTATTTCCGTTTTTTAATCTATTCAATATACATATACTGTAATCGATTGATTGATTGATTGATTACTATTATTATATTTTGTTTTTTTCTTCTAGATTATGTATTGCATTGAACTGCTGCCTCTAAGTTAACAAATTTCACGACACATGCTGGTGAAAATAAACCTGATTCTGATTCTGATTCTAAGATACGGTGAAAATCATTTGTTTGCATGCCATCCAGTTAGATCGTACCATATCCAAGTAACAGAAAAAAAGACGGAATGTGGAATATACCTTTGAAATCCTTTCCAAATGTTTTGACTGTAAAAGTACATATGGGATTTGGACTATAAGATTAATAGATTTGTGGCAAAATTTGCCAATGATACAAAGATAGATGAAGGAGCAAGTAGTGTTGAGGAAATAGAGAGCCTGCACAGAGACTTAGATAGTTTACGGGAATGGGCAAATAAGTGGCAAATGAAATTGTGGAGAAGAAGATGGCGGTGAGACGCAGTGCGCGTGGCCACTTCGGTGGTGATGTCTGTTATTTGTCAAGTAGGGGACTGTGCATAATTCTGATTTGATAGAGACAGACATAAGAGTACAGAAGAACACCTGGAGAAATTTCTGAAATGCCCACTTCACTGCCGCTACTACTGTGTGGTCTGGAATCTCCGGAGGAGAAGGCCCCGAATCCTCGGCTTTGCTTGTTTCGGCGGCCGGGACAAGGTCGAAGGTGCTCGGCAGAGGATGGCGCTAGTGAGGCTGCATCAGAGGGGCTGGTCGGAGGCTCGAATTTTTCGGATGGACGAACTCAGTGTCGGCTATTGTCGGGTGCTTCCGATGCATCGGCAGTTGTCGGTTCCTGGAGGTTTATGGCAGGGAGTTTCTCCCTTTGCCACCTGCTATCGGGGGCTCAGGAGTCCATCGACTCGGGACTTTGAGACTTTTATTTTACCTTGCCCATGGTCTGTTCTTTATCAAATTATGGTATTGCTTTGCACTGCTGTAACTATTTGTTATAATTATGTGGTTCTGTCAGTGTTAGTCTTTGGTTTGTCCTGTTTCTCTGTGATATCACTCTGGAGGAACATTGTATCATTTCTTAATGCATGCATGCATTTCTAAATGACAATAAATGGGGACTGAGTGTTCTCATAATCTAATCTAATACATTGTTGGAAAGTTAACATCCTGCACTTCAGTGGAAGAAATAAAAGGGCAGACTATTATTTAGATGGGGAGAGAACTCACAATGCAGAGATGCAAGGGGAATTTGGAGTCCTTGTGCAGGATACCCTAGAGGTTAACCTCCAGGTTGAGTCAGTGGTGAAGAAGGAGAATGCAATGTTGGCATTCATTTCTAGAGATATAGAAGATAAGAACAGAGATGTGATGTTGAGGCTCTGTAAGACACTTGTGAGACCTCACTTGGAGTATTGTGTGCAGTTTTGGGCTCCTTATTTTAGAAAGAATGTACTGACATTGGAGAGGGTTCAGGGAAGATTCACGAGAATGATTCCAGGTATGAAAGGTTTGCCATATGAGGAACGTCTGGCAGCTCTTGGGCTGTATTCCCTGGAGTTCAGGAGAATGAGGGGGGATCTCGTAGAAACATTCTGAATGTTAAGAGGTCTGAACAGATTAGATATGGCAAAGTCATTTCCCATGGTAGGGGAGCCTAGGACAAGAGGGCACAACTTCAGGATTGAAGGACATCCATTTAGGACAGATGCAGAGAAACTACTTTAGTCAGAGGGTGGTAAATCTGTGGAATTTGTTGCCACGAGCAGCTGTAGAGGCCAAGTCATTGGGTGCATTTAAGGCAGAGATAGATAGGTTCTTGGGCATTAAAGGGTATGGGGAGAAGGCAGGGGAGTGGGGATGGCTGGAAGAATTGGATCAGCCATGATTGAATGGTGGAGCTGACTCAATGGGCCGAATGTCCTATTTCTGCTCCTGTATCTTATGGTCTTATGGAATTTCTGGAAGCTTGGATATTGTCATTTTCACAATTTTCATTTTTGACATTTATTCCCACTTTAACATCTATTAGTTGGAGTTTACGTGAGACAAAATAAAATGTTACTCTGCATATACAGTGGTGACCAATTCCAACTTACTGAGTACATTGCACCAGTCAAGCAGAAGGATGAGCAGGAAGTTTGCATACATCCTAAAGAGTGTTTCACATCAGATCTTTCAAAATTCAAAGATGTCAAAATCAGAAGAATCAATAATCAGGCTGAAATCTCCTTCAAATATCCCTCAGCTACATAACGCATGACAGCACAGCTTCTGTGCAAATGTCAGATTCAAGCACAAACAGGCAATCCCCAGGTTCTATTCCTGAGAAACTGAGTTTTTTTGTAAGTCAGAGATGTGTAGGAAAGAAACACAGGAACAGCCGTGACAGCAGAAAATGCAGGCGGCAAAAGAGCCACCGCCAATCAGGCTCAGTAACTCACTGAGTGCGTGAATCAGCTCAGTGCTGTGAGCTCCACCGGGCTCAGCTCAGCCGCCAGTTGCCGCGGCTCAGGAGAGGCTGGGGTTTGTGGTGTGGAGTCATGCGGTGGGAAGAGAAGGCAGATAGAAATGGCCTATTCCCACCTGGCAGGAGATGCCTTCTGCCCCACAGCAGCTGACAAATCCACCCCTATCCATCCCAACAATCTCCAAGGTGCTCATTCATATGTAAGGATATACATAAGTTGGGCATTTGTGACCTAGGGAGTGCCTGTATAGATATTTCCATAAATTTCTTTAGTCCTGAGAATCTCCTTCAGACTTGTATCAAATATTAGTCTCAGAGAATCATATACCTTTGAGTTTGCCTCCTTTTTGTGGAAAAATCACAAGTGATCAAATATGCTTTATCTTCAGACTTTCATACAGTGTGCATGACTCTGTATATTTAATGCATACATTTATCTGCAACTTTTTCCACATCTTGGATGTTAATGCTGGACCATGTATTTGTAAGATTACAAACAATAAAAAAGATATTCTGATATCAAGCACTCTTCTGTCATGAAGAATTGGCCTTTGATTTTACTTCAGCTGGGAGGTATTCAGCAGTGGGCATGGTTTCCTTGGAGGGGGAACTGTGAGATAGTGAGTTGGGGCAGAAGGAGACAAGTTTAACTTCCTGAGTATTGAATGAAACACATTGCTTACTCAGAGGTTTTGTAGTGAAGTCTGGAAAGCCTGAAATGGCTTCACCATTGAGGTCTTATGATCCTGAACCAAATAAGGCCTGGGTGTTATGGATTAAACTTGGTGATATTGATCCCTTTTACAATGCAAATCTAAGTAGAAAAATAGGTTTATCTGGCCTGAAAAAAAAAACAGGGCCCAATACACTGCGACGAGAAGAGGCAAGTAAAAATCTGAACATTTGGTCTATTTTTTATGGTGCATTATTTCCTCATTTATTTTGATGATTCTTTGAAATGTGAAAGTTTGACTTCTCAGATGGTTACATGAGTTGAACTGTTGATCAACGTAGTTAATGAAGAGCAGACTTACATTTTTTTTACTGCCCTTCAAGTTCTCATGACGGCTCTCATCTCATCGCTTCAAAGAAGTACTTTCGGGATCTAGTAAATGTGGCAGCAATTTGTACACAGCAAGTTCCCACAAATAGCAATTTGGTCATCTTTCTTTTTTAGAGATGTTTATTTCAGGATAGATATCGTCCAGGACATTGATCACACCCATCGTTAGTTACCTCTGCCCATCATTTTTTTTAACTACTTAATCTCCGGAAATTTGGAGAATACATTTGCATTTAGAGCCATAATGCAGAGGAGAAGGAATCCAACACGAATGTTCTTGCTTCTGTCCTTGGGGATCTGTCTTTGGAAGTATGTAATGCTTGAGAGGTGAAGGGTTGAGGATAAATAGGCTACTGGTTATTAGGCCCTTCAGATTAGGATCACACATGATAGTCAGATACTTGGACAAGGGAGCCACAGGCTGACTGTAATTTACAAAAGTCCAAACCTTTAGGCAAGTGTCATGAATTAGGAACAAGAAAAGTTAATGTCTCCAGTGGTATCACAAGCATCGGACTGAATTTAAGTTTTTTGTTGTTGTATCATAAATACTTAATTCCATCTTTTGGTACTGTAACAGAGCAGCAACCTCTCAGTGACTATTCCACAAGCAATGGATATATCCTTTACAATGCACACTTACTTGGATATGGCTAATATTGGATTCTACACTGAGGGATAATTTGCAACCCTCCATGTCTAGAATGGTTCTTTGTCAATTCTGACACTTTGGTAAGGAGTCTTACGAAATAAACAAGCTTCTCTGTGAACATCAATACATGTACAGGTACAGTGATGCAAACACATTTTACACAACGAGTGACCATTCTTTATAAAACAATAATGTAATGGATAAAATAGCAGTGTAAAATTGTGTCTATACATATGTTAATGCCTATAACTTTATATCTATATAAAATATTTAAACATATTAATATTTATAAATGCAAATTTGATATAGATATTTTATTATTATTAAAATAATTGAATTGTCCTATAAATGGTTTTAGATGTGAGCTTTATTTTATTCAGTTTATTAGGTTTTACTCAGTTCTGTCTCTGTCACAGTCACATAGACTCCCCACGCACATTTCTTTATGTCATCTGTTAGTATTCTGCATTCTATGATAGCTGTGCTATTGCAGCCTTACCAAAGACATTAACCTATTAACTTGGAGTATTGAAAGCCCCAAATCCTTCTGGGCTTTGTAATATAATAGTCCACCCTTTAAATGCAGTTAATAGTTTATTGAAAACAGCTTGTACAGATGATTTAACTTTAGCATGGCCAGACAGAACTCTAGGGTTTGTAGCTGCCTTTGAGGATTTTTTTTACTTATTCACATTGGTTTTACATAGATCAGATCTGTATAATTGTTAATGTACAGATTTCATTGGCTCATTTTAGACTAGTAGTTTTGACTTGTTCATCTGCTTTGATTGCTGTGCCTTGTGGCCTGTACAGTTCAGATGTATATCAACTGATATAAGAGTTGTGTTATACTTTGCTAACTTAAATTGTTGTTCTGATAATAATAAAACCTAATAAATTCAGTGATATTTCTTATGCTGTCACTAAAGCAATGCTGGGCAAGATTAATATAAAAATCATTAACACCTTGAGATTAGAAGAAGAAACTTTACACTCCTCCCGACATGCGGTGTTGGAATCTGACAGCACAGAACCAGGCCATCTGGTCCATACTGACAAAGATGTCCATCTAAGATAGTCCTATTTGTTAATAGATTAATTTTAGACAGGTCTTATTAAATAATTAGACCTCAGACAAGCAAGTTCAGCTCTTCAGCAATTGTAACCAAAATTACTTTGGGGCAAACAAAACAAGAAAGAAGGAGGGAGGAGAGGGGGAGAGAAAGAGAAGTTAGAGAAAGAGATACAAGAAGAAAAAGAAGGGGAGAGAGAACGAGACAGGGAGAGAGAGAAGGAAAAAGAAAAAGCAGTAACAGAGATCCCATCTGTGACTAACTGAAGTGGAGGTTTATGAGGGGTTAAACATGATCCTAATGAAGATATTGAATTTCAGAAATGGAGTGAAACATGCCGGAATATTGGCTGTTAATAAATGCAACTGGTTCCTTAAGTATGTTATAGACAGTCAGGGGGAAATGGGGCAAGCTCCCACTACCTATTAAATGCTTACAATGGCGTGCACCTCAAATTGACAACCAAGTCCAGTTCCTGGCCTTCATGTGTGGCTTAACCACTAAGCCCAGTGGAGCCATTTTTGCTGACAGGAGAAGAGGCAAAGGTAGGTTACCAGCACCTTAAACCAGTCACTTTGGGCAGATGGGGCTCATCAGCCATGGCTGGCAGCTCATCTAGGAGAAGGAAAACTCTGATCTCAAACCTCCGCCGCCTTGCGGCTGTACCCACTCATGGGGAAAGCTTCAGGAGTAAACCCCGAGGGAAAAATCCAGACCGTAAGTCCCTAAGGCAGTCCTACATTGAGCTCAATGCTGACTGGCAACTCCTGCGATGCTGCTGGTACTAAACTGTATCGGTCTCTGCCATTCCTTTGGATTCATTAGATGCGTGGAGAGAGGGAGATTGCTACATGGGCAACAGCTTGCTCTCCATATTGTACTGCCCTGCCCTTTTGTATCTAGACAGACAAGGTACAACATCCATGGTTGACCCTGACCAACAGAAGCCTTAGAAAAATAAATGCAACCGGAGAAAACCTCTTCACTTATCCTCCCACCTCAAGGATGTGTGCTTAACCCAATGCTCTACTCTTTCTACATTCATCACTGTGTGGTTAATCACAGCTCAAACGTCACGCTAATTTCACAGATGACATCACTGTTATTGGTAAAATCTCGGATGGTGATACATAGACAAGCAGGAGTGAGATAGATCAGCTGGTTGAGTGGTATCACAGTTACCTCACACTCAAAGTCAGCAAGACCAAGAAATTGATTGTGGACTGCAGGAAGGGGAAGTGCAGAAATCATGCACCAGTCCTCAACAAGGGGTCAGCGGTGGAAGGAATAAGGAACTTTAATTTCCTGGCTGTCAGCATCTCAGAGGCTCAGTCCTGAAGCTAACACATTGATGTAATTATGAGGAATGCATGCCAGTGACTCTACTTCATTAAGAGGTTGGAGAAGATTTTGGTATCACCAAAGAGTCACCAAAGACTCTTGCAAATATCTACAGATGTACAGTGGAGAGAATTCTGACTGGTTATGTCACAGCCTGGTATGGAAACACCACACAGGATTGCAAAAGGCTGTAGACTAAGCCAGCTCCATCACGGGCAAAACTCTTCCCACCATTGGAGACATCTTCAAGAGGTGGTGCCTCAACAGGGCAGCATCCATTGTTAAGGACCTTCACCATCAGGATCATGCCCTCTTCCATCGAGCAGGAGGTACTGTAGGTACAGGAGCCTGAACACACACACACACACACACACACACACACACACACACACACACACACACACACACACCCCCCCATTTTAGGAACTGTATCTTCCCTTTGCAATCCAATTTCTGAATGTCCCATAAACCTTCCCAATCTTCCCAAGGAAGAGGAGAAGATGGTGGCGTGACGCAGCTTACACAGCCACTCCGGTGAATGGTATCTGTAATCTGTCAAGTAGGGTGCCGTGCACAATTCTGATTTGATAGAGGCAGATGTGAGAGAATGGAAGAACATCTGGAGAAACTTCTGAAATGGCCGCTTTACTGCCACTGTTACCATGTGATCCTGAATCTCCGGAGGGGAAGGCCCCGAATCCTTGGCTTTGCTTGTTGCTCGGCAGCCGGGACGGGGTCAAGGCGCTCAGCAGAGATGGTGCTCGGTGCTCGGTGTCGAAGGGCTGGTCGGAGGCTCGAAGTTTTTGGATGGACTCAGAGTCAGCTGTGGTCAGGTGCTTCCAATGCATCGACAGTTGTCGATGCCTGGAGGTTTATGGCAGAGAGAGTTTCTCCCTTCTGCTGCATGCTATCGGGGACTATTGGGAGTCGATCGGAACCTTGAGACTTTTTTTTTACCATTCCCATGGTCTGCTCTTTATCAAATTATGGTATTGCTTTGCACTACTGTAACTATATGTTATAATTATGTGGTCTTGTCAGTGTTAGTCTTTGGTTTGTCCTGTTTTTTTTGTGATATCACTCTGGAGGAACATTGTATCATTTCTTAATGCATGCATGCATTTCTAAATGACAATAAACGAGGACTGAGTGTCCTCATAATCTAATCTAAAACCTATGAACACTACCTCATTATACTTTATATTTACACTATCTATTTAATTTGTAATTTAAAGTAATTTTATGTCTTTGCACTGTACTACTGACAAAAAAAACAACAAATTTCACAAACAATGGGCAATACTAGTTGTGATTCAGGCCAGAGTGAATCAACAATGAATTTTGAACAATATACTACTATTGAAGTCTTGTGGACAAGCTAGATGACAGAGGAACAATGCTCTCCCTCCAGAAGTCAATGTTCTATTAACAACCAGCATAAAGTTGGTCACCAATCTGTTCATGACATTTTTATCTGTGTAACTTTGTTTATTTCTGGAGTTGTATGAATAAAGCTCTAGCCCTAATCAGTATTTATAGTTTATACAGCTGTAAAAGAATATCAGTGAGGGCTGCATGTTGCACAAGAAGGGCTCAGTAGGATAACGAGCACAACAAATAAGGTGTTGGACATTGCAGAAGATAAAGCAATCATGAGACAGAATTAGACAATGATCAGAAGCTAAGAGTCTTGATCACCACAGGTGGAGAGATGCACTGAAATTCTGCAAACTAAAACTGAAGTTCAAAATAGGCCATTGGATCATCAAGTGTCTGAAGACAGTTCCAGCCAAAGTCAAGGACATGGATAGCCTAATAGCGTAAGAATACAAAGCCTTTTGGGGTTCATTAATATTTGTTATCCAGGATCTGAATGTTATGCACAAATCCAGCATTTATTGCCCATCCCTAATAACTAATGAGAAGATGGTGCTGAGTCAATTTCTTAAACCTCCTTGCTCTTGGCATGGAGCTCCCCAGCCAATGACAATGAATGAATAGTGCCAGACTTCCAAGTCAAGATGGCATGCGCTTTGGAGGAGAAGTGGGATGTGGTGGCGATCCCATTCACCAGCTGCTCTTGTCCATAGGGAAGAGGTTGTGCGGTGTGGTTGGATTTGCCTAGCTAAGTAATCATTGCAGTCCATTCTGCAGTCACTGTGTAGAGATGGCGGAGGGAATAAATGTTTAGATTAATGGATGATGCAGCACAAAAAACACAGAATAAGATAAAGGCACAATAATAATTTAAAAAACATAATAAATATAAATATGTAAGATAACGTATACATAAATCAAATGTATGTCCATACACTAGGCACAGAAGTGTCTGCACATAAGGTAGCTGACAGGAAATGGTAAAATAGTAGTAGTTAGGGGTGTGGAGAGCTGGGTTAGTGAGCAGAGGTGTTGATCAACCTTACTGCCTGGGGAAGTAACTGTTTTGGAGTCTGGTGGACCTGAGGCATGGATGCTACTTAGCCTCCTCCCTGATGCACGTCTGCAGCGTATCTGTAGAATAACGTGAGTATAGATGTTAGTGTAGATAGGGCAACAGGCCTCAACTCTGGAGTGCAGCTCTTTGGTGAGCATGATATAGGTGAGTAAGTGCCACTGGATTGTACTGTCAATGACAACTTCAACGATGTTGCTGAAGATTGGAATTGGAATTGGTTTACTATTGCTGATTGTTCCAATGCACAGAGAAAAGCTTTCTTACAAATCAATTCCTTACACAGTGCATTGAGGTAGTAGAAGTTTAAAACAACAGAATGCAGAACGAAGTTTATCAGCTACAGAGAAATTGTAGGGTAAGCAGATAATAAGGTGCAAGTCAAAATGAGTAGATTGTGAAGTCAAGAGTCTATCTTATCATACCAAGAAGCTATTCAATAGTGTTACAACAGTGTAGAATCTGTTCTTGAGCCTGGTGGCTTAGGATTTTGGGCTTTTGTATCTTCTCCCCAATGGGAGAAGGGATAAGGAAGAATCTCCAATATGGATTGGATCATTGATTATGCTGGCTGTTTTGCTGAGGCAGCAAGAAGTACAGACAGAGTCCATGGAGGAAAATTTGGTTTCTGTATGTGCTGAGCTGTGTCCACAACTCTCTGCAGTTGTTTGCAGTCACGGGCAACAAGCCGTAATAAATCCTGATAAGATGCATTCTTGGGCAGTAATTAACTAGATTGGAGCTGTCAAAAGGATTGTTCTTTACAAGTTTCCACATGATTAGTGGATGCCATTGTTGTAAAAGGCCCTTAAATTTGGATTTTTACCATTTTCCACACTCTGACTCCACTTACTGGTTTTGTTTGTTTTACTACATTTCTAACTTCCAGCTCTTTTTCTCTCCCTGGTTCCTGTGTCCTTGCAATCTACTTAAAACCTTTCCCAAAAGCACTCTCAAACACCCTTGTGAGGGTATTGGACCAGTGCTGTTGAAGAGTAACTAGTTCAACTTGAGTAGGACGTCCCATCTCTGAAATAGTCCCAGTGTGTCAGAAATTGAAAGGACCTCTCTCTTGCACAATCTCTCGAGCCATACACTCATTTGCTCTGTCCTCCTCATTCTGCAATTGTTGGCATGTGGTACTGGGAATAGTTCTGAAATAACGTACAATCCTGCTTTTTCACCTCTTTGTGATTTGCCTAGCATAAGCTTGTTCTTTCTACCTCATATCAATGTGGACCACAACATCTGGATCTGAACACTCTCACACTGTTTATGAACTTACTCTATTAAGAACCAGAGATGCAGAGAGATTAAGCTAAAATATTGTTTGAATGTTTGCAAGCTGTCATAAATCACTGATACTTGGTGACATGTCAAAGTTTAGAACATATAGTTTTGCTCTCTATCTCTCTCTGGTCTTCCATGCTGTCACTAGATAAGCAGGTTAACTCTCCACCAACAAGCTCATATGAAATGACTAATTGCACTAAGAACATGATGTCAAGAGAGTTTCTCCTTCCCAAATAACTTGGAAAAGATCTATTGGAAATACTCAAAGAGTTCCAAATAATTATCTATCAACTTAGTTATCTTATCACATCATCAATTCAGCATAATGCTAAATTGAAGTCATGCTGCCATGATGAGGCAGAAATCCCTTGTGAGGAAATTCAGACATATTAATAATGCATGAGGATGACTAATTTTATTATTTCTTATTTCTGGCTTTTGATTGCTATCTCCAAAGCAGAAATAATGTTGCACACATGAATATTTCCTGGTTCAAGATGGGCATAAAATTGAGCTCAAAGGAGCTGAAACCCAAAGGGCAAAGGTTTAAGGCGAGAGGGAAAAATTTATAAAGGGAACCTGAGGGCCAGGTTTTTCCACACAGAAGGATAGTGGTTATATGGTTCAACCTGCCAGAGGAGGTGATAAAGGCTGATAAAATGGTAATTTTTATAAAGAATTTGTGCAGTTTCATGGATAGGAACGGCTTTTAGGAATGTGAGCAATATGCAGGCGAATGGGAATAGCCCAGGTAGGCAACCTGACCAGCATACCAATTGGACTAAAGGGCCTGTTTTTATGTTATGTTACTACGTGATTTTTATTCTATGATTCTAAAGGAAACTTCAGAAACAAATAAAAAACCAAGTGCCCAAAATCTAAAATAAAAACAAAAAAAAAAAAAGCTGGAAATACTCAGGAGGTTAGGCTGTGGGAAGAGAAATAGAGCTAACATTCCTGTTTCCTGACCTGCTGTCTATTACACCAACTGCTGTTTTCTTAATTTAAATTTTAAAACTTTTAAGATATCTCATAGCCTGAAATAAGGCAAATGAACACTTGTGATTCTCTACTTCCTGGATTAGGGGGGTTTTTCAAATAGTGCTGATGTTATTAGTTAATAAATTTAACTTGTAGTGGCAAATTTAGTAGGTTAATTCATGAACCCTTGCAGCAGATAGAGAAGTTAAGGATAAGAAGCCGTTTTCATCCCATTAATGTGGATGTTGCATATCATTCGGTGATTCAAAGTTCACAGGGTACATATAACGCTTTTGTAGCAGGGCGTGGGGAAGAGTAATATCATGTGAATTCTGTAATCAAATTGTTGTGCTCATTACACTCAAACTAATAATAATGTGCACATTTAATGTGATAACTTTCCAAAACTAATTCTAGACTGTAAAATAACTTACTTTCTTTTTTGTTACTTGTTTGCCAATTTATACACGAATAAAGTTTAGGTTTGCCAAAATATTCCAGAATGTTATTTTAAAGTTTCATTTTATGTAACTTTTCTCAGATTTACACTGCTTTTCTACTTCTTTGAATGCATCTGTTAATGTCTTACAAAAACTTCAAACCCTTTGGCAATGAAATGTGAAGCTAATTGGTTGCATGAATGAAAAAATAGATGCCAATAGACTTTTTGCATACACTGACCTTTAATATCATTTTGTAAGACCCAGTGTTTGTTAATGAATTTAGCAGTAAAGTTGCTTCAAATTCAATATTGGCAAGTGGTGCATAAATTCCTGATTATATTCCCAAAGAAAATTGCGTCACCTCGGTTGAAACTGAACTGCATTCTATTTGGTTTTCCTGCAAGAAAATTCACTAACCAGTACTCTGTTCGGTGAAAAGCATGCAAGAATTTGCTATGGATCCATTAAAATTCTTCCCACCAGCAAAAAATGCGGAAGTGTGATTGTGGTCGAAAATCTTCACTTGCCTGAATGAGTGCATTTTTCATGTCTCAAGAAATGCAGGATTATCTACAGCAAAGCAGCATCCCCCCCCCCTCCATTAGTTCCCATCCCCACTTCCTTCCCTTTAGTCCCTGCTTCACCCTCCTCTTCTATCAGATTCCAATATCTTCAGCACTCTGTTACTTCCACTCATCACTTCCCAGCTTCAGATGCCATTTCCCGCTCTTCCCCACCCACCTGCTTACCAGCTCCCTCATATGGATTACCTGTCAGCTCTTGCTCCACTCCTTCTCCCCATCTCTTTATGCTGGGCACCTCCCCACTACCTTTCAGTCAAGGTGAAGGTTCTCAATCAAAAATGTTGACTCTCTATTTCCCTGCTGAGTTCCTCCAGCATCTTGTGTGTTGCTCCAGACTCCAGCCTCACTACCTCTTGAGTGTCTAAATCAGCTCGTACGACGGGCACCACATCAGACACTCTAAACATTCATTCTCTCTACCACTAACACACAATGTGTACCATCTGTAAAATGCACTGCTTTTACTTGTCTTAGTAACTCTGAAACCCCCCAGAATAGACAAAGGCAGCAAGGTCAATCAAACATTACCCCACTGTGGTACCCCTCTAAGTCCCACACCACTCTGCTACCCCTTGATACCATTTCTCTCTCCTCCTGATCTACCCAGTTCTTCATACACACACCCAACACCTACACTCCTTCATCGATCGCACAGTTTCTTTTCCCTTCCCCATTTACTCCAGTTGCCAATTACCCACAACCTTTCCTATTAGGTCCCCTGCCCTCCCCCACTCTTACCATCTGCCCACCCCACCTTATTTGCTTCTATGCTCCACCTATCATATTCCAACATCTGCAGACCTTTGTTGCCTCTAACCAATCACCCCCCAGCTTCTCTCATTATTTCCACTCTTCCCTGCTCCATCTGCCTCGCACCCTTCCTCACCTGGATCCACCTATCACTTGCCAGCTCTTGCTGCATCCCTCCCCTCAACTTTTTATAATGCTATCTCACCTCTATCTTTCAGTTTAGATGAAGGATCATGAGCCAAAATATTGACTATTTCCCTCCACAAGTACTCGCCGACCTGTTGAATCCCCCAGAAGTTTTCTTTTTTTTTGTTGTTTGGAAATATATCCATTCATCCTGCATCTTCACTGGAGCCAAATCCTTCATCTAAATCCTAGAACTCTAATCCAACAGCACAGAGGGAGTGCTGTCACCAGATGACTTGTAGTGTTCATGCAATAAGTTTACCAGCACATTCTCAAGGGCAACTAAGAATACAGAGTAAATCATGGTCTTGCCATTGATACACACATTCCAAAAAATATACTTAGGGAGAAATTATACGGAAAGTGTGCAGGAAAGGGTATTACAGCGAAGAATCATCAGAATGACTAAAACTAATGTCAAACCCAATGAAGGAAATTATCTTTCCCATTCCCCATGGTACACAATACACCTAACTTCTGGTGAAGTTGGCATCAAGCTCCAATGTCCGTAAAGTTGTCTTTTGGGTTCATTTGGGGTGGATTTGGGGAATAGTGCAGAGAATTACGGGACAGGGATGGTGGGGAGTTAGAGGTCGGGGGCAGGAGCCAGTGATTGAAGTCCAGGTCAGAGCTCTTCGCAGTTGAAGCCCTGTGATCCCCGTGGACAAAAGGTGCTGAGGACAAAGATCAACAATCCCCATGGTCAATG
This sequence comes from Mobula birostris, assembly GCF_030028105.1. Lineage (NCBI taxonomy): Eukaryota > Metazoa > Chordata > Chondrichthyes > Myliobatiformes > Myliobatidae > Mobula > Mobula birostris. Next base: position 126,891,901 of record NC_092370.1, read on the forward strand.
ACTGAAGTGAACAGGGGCCCCGTGGATGAGGGCTGGTGACTACCAGATCAACAGTTTCCAGGGTCGGAGATCCACGTACGCATGAGGCACGAATGCCAGTGCCCCCTCCAAGATCAGTGAGTCCCACGGTCAATGACAGTGCGAGTCCAGAGGTTGAGACCCAGGGTCAAAATCACGCGGTTAGCAAGTACTGGTAAAGGTTAAAGACCAAAGTCACTGTGATGGAGGCCCAATGTCTGCAAGTTGGATAGTCCAGGGCCAAGGCCTGGTGATCAGAGGCCCAGAGGTGGACTGTCCCGTGGTTGGAGGCCTTTCTGTGTGTGTGAGTGGGTGGGAGGATGCAAAAGGGCCTTGTTTTAATGTTGCTGTTTTGTTGTTGTGTTGTTGTTATTGTGGTCTTGTGGTGTTCTGATGAACACAGTGAGTATACTACACTGCTACCGATTGTGTAGTGACACTTGATCACTGCCCCAAACACGTCTCTAGGTTATGTTGGTTTTTAAAGCAAATGACACATTTGATATACATGTGATAAATAAATGAATCTGAATCTGAATACAAAATGCCATTAAGCTGGAAAGAACACTGAGGAGATTTACGAGAATGGTATCAGCACATGAGGAAATGAGCTATGGGGCAGGATTGAGAAGGCTGGTACTTTATTTGTTGGAGAATAAGAGAATGAGGGGTGATCTTAAAGAGGTGTATAAAGTCATGAGAGGCCTAGACAGGGTGGACACACACTATCTTTTTCCCAGGCTGTAGATCAAGAAGCTGAGACCATAGGTTTAAGATGAGAAGTTCACATTTGTGAATAATTCGGATTATTTCAGAAACATCATAAAGGCATTTCTTATTTTATATTCCTTGTCTGTAAATAACCTGTTATGGTAATGAACTTGTTTTTTAAGTATTTTTGACCAGCATACCATTGGCCAAGGGGAGCCAAACTGTAGCGTTGTTCATAGACTGTCAACAGAAACACTGTATAAAGTGCTATTTGTCCTCTTGTTTAAGGCCAGAAAATTTGATTCTCATTCCAAGCTGAAATTTGGATTCAAAATTTAGAATTTACTATGAGCAAGAACTGTCACATGAACAGAATGAAATTAGCTGATCGACTTAGGAGCATCTGTAGCCCACTAACTTCCATAACCTACTCCAAATGGTTGATCTGCGACATAAACTCTGTCTTGCTTCATTTTTCTTGTTATTAATGATTTACAAAAAAAATGTTGTTAATTAAAATGGATAATGTTGAAACAGACCAGGTAACTCAATTGGCTTATACCATTATTTATGATCCAGACCAACCTCTTTCCACTTACTTCAACACCATCAGCATTCCATTATTTTTCTCTAGTGCGACTTAATCCTGTGTCAAATGGAATTGGATTCATATCCTTCACCAATACAGATGAAGCAAGCTGATGAAGGCAACAAAAAAAAGAGCAGTGGGGGCAGGTCCTGGCAAAACTGCCCTCCCCCTCATCACCAAAAGATCCATAGACTCACCCAAAGAGTGAGCACAGACTTGATGGGACATATGGTGTTTCAATTCTATAATCCTAATCAAATGTTATCCTGTCAAGTACAGAGTGAAATTAATCTGCATTGAACATCATGACTTAGAGTTTTTTGGGTCATTGTTACAATTCTGCACATCCCTGAAAGCACAGCTAAAATCCACCATTACTAGGCTGAGGTCTCCCATTATTTTCTCTGGGAAATCTGGTGGTGGAGCAGGACTTTATTGAGATTCCTCACCATTGACACTAAAGAGTCTGTCCTTTCATCATAAAATCCAGAGCAACACACACAAAATGCTGGAGGAACTGGGCAGCATTTACAGAAATGAATAAATAGTCTACGTTTTGGGTTGAGACCCTTCTTCAGAACTGGAAGAGAGAAGACACCAGAATCAAACGCTGGGGAGAAGATGATAGAAGAGGAGTCATGTAGGAGGGAAAGATAAAGGGCTGGAGAAGAAGGAATCTGATAGGAGAGGAGAGTGGACCGTGGGAGAAAGGGAAGAAGGAGGGGCACCAGAGGGAGGTGATAGGCAGGTGAAGAGGAGAGGTAAAAAGCCAGAGGGGAGTAGAAGATGAGGGGAGATAATAGATAGTTTTACCAGAAGGCCACTCTCATGGTGGAGTAACAACACCTCATATTCCATCTGGACAGCCTCCAATCTGATGGTGCGAACATGGATTTCTCCTTTCCCACTCACCTGGTTTCACCTATCAGCTGTAGCCCCAGCATGTACTAGGCAGATACTGCTAAAGGTATATCACAAGGGATGCTTCAGGAAAGGCAAAATATGATCACAACTCTCCAGCAGTCTTGGTGGTGGCCAGGGATGGGCAGGTACTTCGAGAAGTGTTACTGAGTATGTATATTTTGTGTCCAATATAACCTCGGGGGTGGGGGAGGGAATAAAGATTTGGCTTTATCCCCTCACAATGACCCCCATGAAGGTTGCAGGAAAGCAAGTCAGAAAGGGAAAATATTTGTGAAATGTGAAGTGATTTGTGATTATTTAAATTGTTAATTTACTTTATTTTAGCAATTTAAAATTATTTAATAGTTTTTAAATGTTCAGGGGCTCACATCACTTCCAAACTAAGCTCACTGATGCTCCTCAATTACAACCACATTCTCCAGCTGCCAATCCCTTTATTAGTACCATGTTTGCTGACGTCAATATTAGCCTGGATTAGAGAATGTTATCCTTCCTTTCAAAGCTATCATTCACAATACTTCATAGGATTTATCCTCAGAAGAGCCCAGATCAACCTCTTGGCTTTGCAGAAACTTTCAGTCCATTTTTAACCTTCTTTTCATTCAAGTACTTGAATCCACTGTCCAGGCAATTTACCTTCAAGCCTAACCCCAGAATAATAAAATGCCTTTACCTCTCCATCCTTTCCTCCAAACAGGTTCAAATCGAAATCACAGATAACATTCAAAAGCAAAACTGAAAACTGTAGAGGCCAGGTATCTCAAATAAACGCAGAGAATGTTGGAAATGCTCAGCAGGTTAGGGAGTACCTGTAGAGAGAGATATCCTGACATTACATCAATTTCCAACCCAATCACTGCATCCTGCCATTCCCTTTATGTCTTATAAATGATTAAGGTCAGCCTTCAATATAGCCCAACAACTGAGGATCTGCAGCTCGATAAGGCGGAATTCCAAGGATTTACAATCCTCAGAGCAAAGTCATTTCTCCATCTCTTAGTTTTAAATAGCTAACTCCTTATCTTGACTCTATAGCCCCTGTTAGAGAGTATTTCCGGAGTGATTAAATTATAGCAGGTATTAATTCAAGCAAAAGGCATATTCAGTTCTTACTGTAAATGTAAATAGGTTCAAGAAGCTTGCAGATAGCATTCAGTTCTTGTTGTAAATTGCATGCAGTAAATTGAAGTTAAACTGACCCACAGACTAAGGCTACGTCCACACTATTCTGGAACTCACGGACAGTATGACCCGGCTGACGACGAACATTGAAAAACTGACTAACTCTGTTGCATTAATAAAGTACCTTGTTAAATGTATAAAAACATGTCTGCATCAGTGTTATCTTGTATTTCCATACAATGTTACATTAGGCTGTTACACATCTATTGTCAGAGAAGTACTTTCATAAATAGGTAAACCACCTTGGTTCTTGGTTCTTGGTTCTTGATCCTCCAAAATATTCTGCATGGAATTTAAACTGGAGGTGGCGGAGGGGTTTTCTGTCCTTACCTTCATACAAGCAAGGACAGAAAACAGGGCAAAGTGAGTATACTTATTTATTCAGTAAGCTATGGGTCAAAGTATTTGGTGAGTACATTTCTAACTCTTCTGGCTTCAGTCTCGTTGCTGTGTGTTCTGAAACTGTTAGGTTCTGCGAAGCGCAGAATCAGATATCGCTGTGATGATTGTACACACTAGTATCAACTGTTTGGTGACAATAAAGTAATAATAATAATAATAATAATAATAATAAAACAATGAAATGCCGTGCTGCCACCATCTGTTGCGGCACGTCATGACAGCGGTTTTAAAAAGCTCTGGTTACCCCATACACACTGCAATGGATATTAGGCGTTTTCAGATTTATTCACCCTGGATACCGTTTCTGAAAATCTCTGTTTTTGGGGGCTGAATACGCCGTTTCAGTGTGGACGGAAGGTCAAAATGAAGAGAAAATGCTTTGTTTTCAAAATTATCCGGCGTAGTGTGGATGTAGCCTAAGAGATTGCATATGCAACAACCAAACATTAAGACAATGATGTTGTGTTAATTGGCTTCCATTAAACCAATTTGCAGACCAGGCTCATGTTCTCATTTAGCAAATCAAACATGGTCACAGGTACAGTTGCAGTTGATACTGACCTATTGTGTACTCTGATGCCTGGTTCTCTGTCTTCAAAAGTTTTTAGAATATTTGTGTAAATTAGACTTCCTTCCAGCAAAGGCAACTGAATCTTCATGACAATGTGATTCCATTGTAAATATGTACTTCAAAGGAACCATTTGTCAACCCAAAGTATTAAAGTAAACAATGTCATTGTAGCTGTTGAAATTGTACTGAATCACCTACTGTTACCTTTGATCTGAAGGGTATAAAAATGTGAAGTACGTTTGGGTTTGTGAGCCTCTACCAAGAGTGTCTCCATGAGAATATCTGGTTGTTGTGGTGAATAAAGTCTTCTATACCACCAGCTTCAGTGTCTGTCCGGTGACTTCGATCACAGTCCTAACATCTGGGGGCTCGTCCAGAATACGTTTGTGACTCACTGTGTGGTCATTGACTTCTGCTGCCTAAAGGGGTGAGTTTTTTTTAAATACCACCCACAGTTAGATATGTTTAGGTCATCAGCCATAGGATCAAGAAGTACCAAAACAGATGACGGAGAGTTAAACTGGTAGACATTAAAGTGCGGTTTTACCTGCCACAGGATATTTCTGTGATCATTTTGATAGTGGTGTACATTCCAGCTTAGGCCAATATGAAACAGGCTCTAGATGATCTGAGCAATGTGATCAATATGCACAAAATAGCACACCCTGATGCCTTCACCATAATTTTGGGGGATTTATAACCAGGCCAACCTGAAAAAGTCACTAAATGATTATGATCAACAAATCAGGTCAAGTCAAGTCAAGTCACTTTTTATTGTCATTTCGACCATAAACTACTGGTATTGTACACAGTAAAAATGAAACAACGTTCCTCCAGGACCACGGTGCTACATGAGACAACACAAGGCTACACTAGACTACGTAAGACAACACAAAAACTACACTAGACTACAGACCTACACGGGACTACATAAAGTGCACAAAATGGTTCAGGGCAGTACAATGAATAATAAACAAGATGATAGGCACAATAGAGGACAAATTACAATATAATAATAAATGAGGTAGATGTCAGTCTAGACTCTGAGTATTGAGGAGTCTGATGGCTTGGGGGAAGAAACTGTTGCGTAGTCTGATCGTGAGAGCCCGAATGCTTGGGTGCCTTTTGCCAGATGGCAGGAGGGAGATGAGTTTGTATGAGGGGTGCGTGGGGTCCTTCACAATGCTGTTGGCTTTACGGGTGCAGCGTGTGGTGTAAATGTCTGTAATCGTGGGAAGAGAGACCTCGATGATCTTCTCAGCTGACTTCACTATCCGCTGCAGGGTCTTGCGATCTGAGACGGTGCAATTTCCAAACCAGGCAGTGATGCAGCTGCTCAGGATGCTCTCAATACAACCTCTGTAGAATGTGCTGAGGATGGGGGTGTGGAAGATGGACTTTTCTCAGCCTTCACAGAAAGTAGAGACGCTGCTGTGCTTTCTTGGCTATGGAGCTGGTGTTGAGGGACCAGGTGAGATTCTCCACCAGGTAAACACCAAGAAATTTGATACTCTTAACGATCTCAGCAGAGGAGTCGTCAATGTTCAGTGGAGAGTGGTTGCTCCATGCTCCCTTGAAGTCATCAACCATGTCTTTTGCTTTGTTCATGTTCAGAGACAGGTTGTTGGCTCTGCACCAGTCCATTAGCCGCTGCACCTCCTCTCTGTATGCTGACTTGTTGTTCTTGCTGATGAGACCCACCACGGTTGTGTCATCGGCGAACTTGATGATGTGGTTCGAGCTGTGTGTTGCAGCACAGTCGTGAGTCAGCAGAGTGAACAGCAGTGGACTGAGCACACAGCCCTGGGGACCCCCCCGCGAGCTCAGTGTGATGGTGTTGGAGAAGCTGCTCCCGATCCGGACTGTCTGAGGTCTCCCAGTCAGGAAGTCTAGGATCCAGTTGCAGAGATGGTGTTCAGGGCCAGAAGTTTCAGCTTTCCAATCAGGCGCTGAGGAATGATTGTGTTGAATGCTGAACTGAAGTCTGTGAACACTTGTAGTACCAGAGGAAACAACACACTGGACCACCATCAAGAGTATTTATCGTGAAATTCCACGTCCTCACTTCGGGAAGTCTGATCACCTGGCTGTACTTCTACTCTGTGAGTATAGGCAGAGATTGAAGACTGCAGCACCAGTAGTGAGGACCAAGAAGGTATAGTCAAGGGAAACACAGGAGCACCTACAGGACTGCTTTGATTCAATGGATTAGACTGCATTCAGAGATTCATCTTTGAATTTGGATCAGTATGCTGCAGTTGTTTACCAGCTTCGTTAAAACCTGTCTGGGTGAGTGTGTGCCTACTTGCTGTACATTCCCAAACCAAAAGCCATGGATGAACCAGGGCGTTCGTCATCAGCTGAGGGTTAAATATGTGGCATTTATGTCCGGTGGCCCAGGTCTGCCTGTACAAGAAAACCTGGTATGACTTGGACAGAGAGGATGTGGCAAAGTTGTTTCCCATGATGGGGGAGTCTAGTATGAGAGGGCATGACTTAAGGGTTGAAGGGCACCCATTCAGAACAGAAATGCGAAGAAATTTTTTTAGTCAAAGGTGGTGAATCTATGGAATTTGTTGCCACGGACAGCAGTGGAGACCAAGTCATTGGGTGTATTTAAGGCAGAGATTGATAGGTATCTGAGTAGCCAGGGCATCAAAGGTTATGGTGAGAAGGCGGGGGAGTGGGACTAAATGGAAGAATGGATCAGCTCATGATAAAATGGCGGAGCAGACTCGATGGGCTGAATGGACAACTTCTGCCCCTTTGTCTTGTGGTCTTATGGACTTGCAGAGGGCTACTTCAACAATAAAGAAACACTGCTGCTCCCAGTGACCTTGTGATCTCTGTCTCGGAGGCCGATGTTAGGCTGCTTTTAAAGAAGATGAACCTTCGCAAGGCAGAGGCCCTGATGGAGTATTTGGTAAAGCTCTGAAAACTTGTGCCAACCAACTGGTGGGAGTATTCAAGGACATTTTCAGTCTCTCACTGCTACAGTTGGAAGTTCCCATCTCCTTCAAAAGGACAGCAATTATACCAGTGCCCAAGACGAGTAGTGTGAGTTGCCTTAATAACTTTCCTCCAGTCATGCTCACATCTACAGTGATGAAACACTTTGAGAGGTTGGCTATGACTAGAATCAACTCTTGCCTCAGCAAGGACCTGGACCCACTGCAATATGTTGCTACAATAGATCAATGGCAGGTGCAATCTCAGTGGCTCTTCACACAGACTTAGATCACCTGGTCAATACAAACACCTATGTCAGGATGCTATTCATTGTCCATAACTCAGTGTTTAACCCCATCATTCCCACAGTCCTGATTAGTAAGCAACAGAGAACCTGGGCTTCATACCTCCCTCTGCAATTGGATCCTCAACTTCCTAACCGGAAGACCACAATCTGTGCGGATTGGTAATAGTACCTTCTCCTTGCTGATGATGGACATTGACGCGCTTATCCCACTGCTCTACACCCTCTATACTTGATTAGCTAGGGCATCAAAGGCTATAGGGAGAAGGCAAGGGAGTGGGGAAGACTGGAAGAATTGGATCAGCCCATGATTGAATGGCGGAGCAGACTTGATGAGCCGAATAGCCAACTTCTGCTCCTATATCTTATGGTCTTATGGACTGTGTGTCTAGGTATAGCTCAAATGCCATCTATAAATTTACTGATAATACAACCATTGTTGGTAAAATCTCAGACGGAAATGAGAGGGTGCACAGGAGCGAGACATACCCGCTAATTAAGTACTGTCGCAGCAACAACCATGCACTCAACGTCAGTCAGACAAAAGAGCTGATTGTGGAGTTCATGAAGGGTAAGATGAAGGAACATAATCCTCATAGAAGGATCAGAGTGGAGAGAGTAGAGCAATTTCAAGTTCCTGGGTGTCAATATCTCTGAGGACTGGCCTTACTTAACCTGGACACAAAATATTGAATAAAGAAGGCAAGACAGCAACTACATTTCATGCAACACACACAAAATGCTGGCGGAACGCAGCAGGCCAGACAGCATCCATAGGAATAAGCACAATCGACATCTCAGGCCGAGACCCTTCGTCAGGACTAACTGAAAGAAGACATAGTAAGAGATTTGAAAGTGGGACACATCATTAGGAGTCTGAGGAGATTTGGTTTGTCAGTGAAAACACTCATAAACTTCTACAAACATCAAAGTTGCTGGTGAACGCAGCAGCCAGGCAGCATCTCTAGGAAGAGGTACAGTCGACGTTTCGGGCCGAGACCCTTCGTCAGGACTAACTGAAGGAAGAGTGAGTAAGGGATTTGAAAGTGGGAGGGGGAGGTGGAGATCCAAAATGATAGGAGAAGACAGGAGGGGGAGGGATGGAGCTAAGAGCTAGACAGGTGATTGGCAAAAGGGATATGAGAAGATCATGGGACAGGAGGAACAGGGAGAAGGAAAAGGGGGAGGGGTGGAAAACCCAGAGGATGGGCAAGGGGTATAGTCAGAGGGACAGAGGGAGAAAAAGGAGAGAGAGAGAGAGAAAGAATGTGTGTATGTAAATAAATAACGGATGGGGTACGAGGGGGAGGTGGGGCATTAGCGGAAGTTAGAGAAGTCAATGTTCGTGCCATCAGGTTGGAGGCTACCCAGACGGAATATAAGGTGTGGTTCCTCCAACCTGAGTGTGGCTTCATCTTTACAGTAGAGGAGGCTGTGGATAGACATATCAGAATGGGAATGGGATGTGGAATTAAAATGTGTGGCTACTGGGAGATCCTGCTTTCTCTGGTGGACAGTGCGTAGGTGTTCAGCAAAATGATCTCCCAGTCTGTGTCGGGTCTTGCCAATATATAGAAGGTCACATTGGGAACAACAGGACGCAGTATATCACCCCAGCCGACTCACAGGTGAAGTGTCGCCTCACCTGGAAGGACTGTCTGGGGCCCTGAATGGTGGTAAGGGAGGAAGTGTAAGGGCATGTGTAGCACTTGTTCCGCTTACAAGGATAAGTGTCAGGAGGGATATCAGTGGGGAGGGATGGGGGGGATGAATGGACAAGGGAGTCGCGTAGGGAGCGATCCCTGCGGAAAGCAGGTTCTTTCTATCTCTCTCCTTTTTCTCCCTCTGTCCCTCTGACTATACCCTTTGCTCATCCTCTGGGGTTTCTTTTCCCACCCTCCCCCTTTTCCTTCTCCCTGTTCCCCCTGTCCCACGATCCTCTCATATCCCCTTTGCCAATCACCTGTCCAGCTCTTGGCTCCATCTCTCCCCCTCCTGTCTTCTCCTATCATTTTGGATCTCCCCCTCCCCCTCCCACTTTCAAATCTCTTACTAGCTCTTCCTTCAGTTAGTCCTGACGAAGGGTCTCGGCCTGAAACGTCGACGGTACCCCTTCCTAGAGATGCTGCCTGTCCTGCTGCGTTCACCAGCAACTTTGATGTGTGTTGCTTGAATTTCCAGCATCTGCAGAATTCCTCGTGTTTACGTAAACTTCTACAAATGTAGCGTAGAGAGCATTCTGACTGGCTGCATCACCATCTGTTATGGGGGAGGGGGCTACTGCACAGAATCAAAATAAGTTGCAGAAACTTGTAACATTAGTCAGCTCTGTCATGGGTACCAGTCTCCATTGTATCCAAGACATTTTTAAGGATTGGTGCCTCCAAAAGGTGGTGTCCAGTATTAAGGAACACCCCCCATCACCCAGGGCATGACCTCTTCTCATTGTTACCATCAGGTAGGAGGTACAGAAGCCTGAAGGCACACACTCAGCGATTTAGAAACAGCTTCTTTCCCCCGTCATCTGATTCCTAAATGGGCATTGAACCCATGAACACTAACTCACTTCTTCTATTATTTTTGTTTTTGCACTATTTTTAATTTAACTATTTAATATACTTTTCTATACTTACTGTAGTTGATCTACTTATTTGTTTCTATATTTATCATGTCTTGCATTGCACTGCTGCTACTAAGTTAACAACTTTCACGACATATGCAGGTGATATTAAACCTGATTCTGTTGTGGGTATGTTTCCATGTTATGTGTATGGAACAAGCTACGGATAGCGCAGGGTAGTTTGCCAAAAACAGGGCCACTATTTGTGAAAGGAGGTTACTGGCCATCCAGGGTGTCAGAGGGTGCATGTACACTCATTCAATGGGCAACAGAATATGTGCAGTGTGGTTACAGAGAACAATTGGGTGAAGTGGAGGCACCATTTGGGATGTCGGAGGGTGCATGTATACTCTTTTGGGGCGCTTGTATGTGGGGAAAACTTGAAAATCAGCATCTAAGACAGGTGAGAGTGCAGAAATATTAACTTCCCATGTAAAAGGGACACAGCAATGTCACGAGCTCAATTATGAAGAAGGGAGAACTCACAGAATATAACTCCATAAATTTGAGAAGGTTGAACAGGGAATGGACAAGGCTGGGTGGGTTAAGAGCTGGAGCCTGGAGGAACATTGATAGTGGTGGAAAAGCCAATCAAAGAGGAAGGAAGATAAAGCAGCAGTCATTCTATGTCATGTACATTTGCAAGAGAGAACAAAGTGCCTGGAATTACATAGTGTACAAATAGTAGAGCTACAGAAGGAAGGGGATGAATACAGGGAATAGCGAGACAGGGTGCAAGTAGAGCTGGACAGATTGAATGAACAGTTAGAACACTTACACAGAGAGAGAGAGAGATGTGGTGTGAAAACAAACAGGCAGAACAATTAGAACAATAAGAGAATGGATTAGTCAGGGATCTGGGCAGACTGAGAGGTAAATGGGACAAGGTCCAGCAGGTGGGTACTCACTGGGAAGTAGCCATGGAAATAATTGCTGAGGATGTCATGACGTTCAGATATGGCCCAAGTGCAGAGCGAAAGGTACTGAAGTGAGTGGATAGTTCATAGACTTTAATGCGAACAGGGCTAGAGGGAAAAGAAAACAATAAATGCTAGCCAAACAGGGCCATTAACTAAAACTCTTAAATGGGCAACAAAGCCAACAATGCGGCTGAAAGGAATAACTAAATGTAAAACAAATACCGCTAGTCTTCAGAGTCAGTTGACTTGACAGTTCAATTTCTCAGGCTAGGTTGAATTCAAGCAGGCAGCGAAACTTTGCTGTGTTTTGCTCAAGTCTTGATAAGCACTACGATGAAAAGAATGGAGTTAAATACCATCACAATGAAATAATAATTAGCAAACATGTGCATATCCACGAGCGCAATTGCCATATCTGCTGCGCTGCCAAATCTGTGGCTGTGACAGAGGAGGGTGATGTGGTGAATTGGGAAGCACTGGAGCAGGCAGTTGCAGGTGGGAAAGTGCCCAGAAACAGAAGGGATTATACCCAGTACTGCCTGTCAGAATAGCAGCAGTAGAGACCAGGCAATGACAGGCTCAGAACTCCAGAGCTCCCAGCCAGATTCTCACAGTCATCACCACCATTCACTGGCCATTCACCCTCAGGGAAAATCAAAGCATTCTATCCGAACTGCTCCCACTTAGAGTTGCCTGCAGCAATGCAGAATTTTGCCGAAAATTTGAAGAAATGATCGATGCCACCAGATGCATCCCAAAGGCATAAACATATTGGCTAAATCTAAATGCCTAAGAAATATATGGGACAGTATGACCCCAAGGGTGCAGGGTGGAACATGGGAATGCCAGCAATGAAGAAAGATATTGGAACTTTAAGGAAGAAGTGAAGCTGTGACTTGGAGGAGGAGAGAGTGACTGGCAAGTGATAATGTCAGTTGCTCAGAAGGCCAAAGAACCTGCCATGGAATACACAGAGTGAATATACCACAGCTATGAGATAAAGTCATGGCACAGACCTTGAGCAAGCTTGACTTGAACCATGATACCATAGTACAATTTTACAGTATGCAGATGTTTTTTTAGTCACTTTTGAGGATGAAGTAGGACACTGTGGGGCAATAGTGAGTGTTTTGAAAGTACTACAGCATCAGGAATTTAAGATCAGCCCCTGTCAAAAATCAGGGGAAAAGCTACTGTCTGATCACTGGATCATAGATCACTTCACCCGGTGGGTAGAGGCTTTCCCGAAGAAAGCCAGCACGGCGGCACAGATTTTTAGCTCAGGGAATCCTTCCCAGGTGGGGAACCCCAGCTCAGGCGCACTTGGATTAGGAAGAACATTTCACAGGGAAACTGCTGAAGGAAATGTGCAAGTTGTTAGGGATTTGACAATGATTCTGCGTATCCTGCCACCCTCAGAGCTCAGGAATGGTAGACCGAATGAACTGAACAGTCAAAACGGCTTTAGGTCAAGGTATAACAGAGACAGAAAATAAATAGGTTGACGTACTGCCAGACTGTGAGTAATCTCAAACTGCATATTGGTTTTTAGCTATGAATTACTGAATTACTGAAGGACCGAGCAATTCATAGGTTGCAGTGAACCTGAAACCTATAAGGATAAAATGAGCCAGTATGTAAAGGACCTCTGTAACCAGCTTTAAGTGTTGAAGGGGAGGGAATGTCGACTCAGACTATGAGAAGCCTGCGTCGGGTATTTTCATGTCTTACAAGGCGCAGATTGGAAGTCTGTGTGGGGCGCCACTCCTCGCACAGACTAGAGCAATGTGTGATTAAGTGCCTTGCTCAAGGGCACAAACACGCTGCCACAGCTGAGGTTCGAACTAGCGACCTTGAGATCACTAGACAAATGCCTTAACCACTTGGCCATGTGCCCAACACTAAGTGTTGAAGGACCAAGCAAAACTACAGCAATACATTCCTGAATGGCGAGAACCATGGGGAGAGCATAGTTTCCTGAAAAGAAAATCCTGCCTGACTAACCTACTGCAATTTTTTGAGGAAATTGCAAGCAGGGTAGACAAAGGAGATGCAGTAGATGTGGTGTACTTGGATTTTCAGAAGGCCTTTGACAAGGTGCCGCACGTGAGGCTGCTTAGCAAGATAAGAGCCCATGGAATTACAGGGAAGTTACTAGCATGGGTGGAGCATTGGCTGGTCAGCAGAAAACCAAGAGTGGGAATAAAGGGATCCTATTCTGGCTGGCTGCTGGTTACCAGTGGAGTTCCACAGGGGTCGGTGTTGGGACCGCTGCTTTTCATGATGTATGTCAATGATTTGCACTATGGGATTAATGGATTTGTGGCTAAATTTGCCGATGATGCAAAGATAGGTGGAGGAGCGGGTAGTGTTGAGGAAACAGAGCCTGCAGAGAGTTTAGGGGAATGGGCAAAGAAGTGGCAAATGAAATGCAATGTTAGAAAGTGTATGGTCATGCACTTTGGTGTTAGAAATAGTCATAGTCATAGACGTAGTCATACTTTATTGATCCCGAGGGAAATTGGTTTTCATTACAGTTGAAAATTATATAAATAATTAAATAGTAATAAAACCATAAATAATTAAATAGTAATATGTAAATTATGCCAGGAAATAAGTCCAGGACCAGCCTATTGGCTCAGGGTGTCTGACCCTCCAAGGGAGGAGTTGTAAAGTTTAATGGTCACAGGCAGGAATGACTTCCTATGACACTCTGTGCTGCATCTCGGTGGAATGAGTCTCTGGCTGAATGTACTCCTGTGCCCACCCAGTACATTATGTAGTGGATGGGAGACATTGTCCAAGATGGCATCCAACTTGGACAGCATCCTCTTTTCAGACACCACCGTCAGAGAGTCCAGTTCCATCCCCACAACATCACTGCTGCTACCCTCAGCCTGCTGCCCCAGCACACAACAGTAAACATGATAGCACTGGCCACCACAGACTCGTAGAACATCCTCAGCATCGTCCGACAGATGTTAAAGGACCTCAGTCTCCTCAGGAAATAGAGACAGCTCTGACCCTTCTTGTAGACAGCCTCAGTGTTCTTTGACCAGTCCAGTTTATTGTCAATTTGTATTCCCAGGTATTAGTAATCCTCCACCATGTCCACACTGACCCCCTGGATGGAAATAGGGGTAACCAGTGCCTTAGCTCTCCTCAGGTCTACCACCAGCTCTTTAGTCTTTTTCACATTAAGCTGCAGGTAATTCTGCTCACACCATGTGACAAAGTTTCCTACTGTAGCCTTGTACTCAGCCTCATCTCCCTTGCTGATGCATCCAACTATGGCACAGTCATCAGAAAACTTCTGAAGATGACAAGACTCTGTGCAGAGGTGTAAGTGGTGAAGAGAAAGGGAGACAAGACAGTCCCCTATGGAGCCCCAGTGCTGCTGATCACTCTGTCAGACACACAGTGTTGCAAGCACACGTACTGTGGTCTGCCAGTCAGGTAATCAAGAATCCATGACACCAGGAAAGCATCCACCTGCATTGCTGTCAGCTTCTCCCCCAGCAGAGCAGGGCGGATGGTGTTGAACGCACTGGAGAAGTCAAAAAACATGACCCTCACGGTGCTCGCTGGCTGTCCAGGTGGGTGTAGACACGATTCAGCAGGTAGACAATGGCATCCTCAACTCCTAGTCGAGGCTGGTAGGCGAACTGGAGGGGATCTAAGTGTGGCCTAACCATAAACAAGCGGACTATTATTTAGATGGGGAGAGAAGTGAAAATGCAGAGATTCAAAAGGACTTGGAAGCCCTTGATCAGGATAGCCTAAGGGTTAACCTCGAGGTTCAGTCGGTGGTGAAGAAGGCAAATGCAATGTTGGCATTCATTTCTGGAGGTATAAAATATAAGAGCAGGGATGTGATGTTGAGGCACTTGGAGTATTGTGTGCAGTTTTGGGCTCCTTATTTTAGAAAGGATATACTGACATTGGAGAGGGTTCAGAGAGATTCATGAGTATGATTCCAGGAATGAAAGGGTTACCGTATGAGGAACGTCTGGCAGCTCTTGGGCTGTATTCCCTGGAGTTCAGGAGAATGAGGGGGGTCCCATAGAAACATTCCAAATGTTAAAAGGTCTGAACAGATTAGATATGGCAAAGTTATTTCCCCTGGTAGGGGAGTCTAGGACAAGAGGGCACGACTTCAGGATTTAAGGACGTCCATTTAGAACTGAGATGCAGAGAAATTACTTTAGTCAGAGGGTGGTAAATCTGAGGAATTTGTTGCCATGAGCGGCTGTGGAAGCCAAGTCATAGGGTGTATTTAAGGTAGAGATAGATAGGTTCTTAATTAGCCAGGGCATCAAAGGGTATGGGGAGAAGGCAGAGGAATGGAGATGACTGAAGAATTGGATCAGCCCATGATTGAATGGCAAAGCAGACTCGATGGGCTGAGTGGCCTACTTCTGCTCCTATATCTTATGTTCTTAGCATAATTCCCCCATAAATGGGAGACCAAATAATGGTAAAGGAGCTGCCTGAAAAGGCAGGGTTTGTTCCCAGCTGGATAAGACCACAGGTGGTGCTTAATCAGATCCTCATATTCTAGAGTTACGTGAATATAGAAGATATTAATTCAAGAGAAGAACCAGACTTCAGTCTGTATCGTAAATGTAGATACATTCAGGAAGCTTTCCATTAGCCTTCCATTCTTATTGTAAATTGCAAGCTGTAAATTGAAGTTAAACTGGCCTACATACTAAGAGGTGCATATGTATCAGCCAAATCTTAAGACAATGGGGTTGTGTTCATTGGCTTGCATTAAACCAGGCAATATATCAAAGTTATTTACACCATTGTGACTGAGTTCAAGCTGGCAGCCCAGGCTGATATTGTCATTTAACATATCAAACATATTCACAGGTATAGTTGCAGTCAGTACTAATCTATTGTACACTCTGGTGTCTGGTTCTCTGTCTTCAGAAGTTTTTAGAATATTTGTGTTAATTAAACTTCCTCTCAGCAAAGGCATTTGAAACTTCAGAGGTGCCTTGTCAATTGCAGTGTGCTTCCATTGCAAATGCATACCTCAATGGCACCATTTGACAATCCCAAGTATTTAAATAAACAATGTCATTGTAACTATTGAATTTGTATTGAATCACCTACCATTACCTTTGATCATAATGGTATAAAAATGCGATGTACTTTTGGTTTTGTGAGCCTCTACTGAGAGTGTCTCTATGAAAATGCCTGTTTGTTGTGATGAATAAAGGCTTCTATATCACCAGCTTCAGTGTCTCTCCAGTGACTTTGATCAATCACATCAGCCCCTTGTTCCAAACTCTGCAGTCTGTGGAGATGTTCAACTGTTAATTCTCTCAGAATCAACACACTAGAAAATTTTCTACTGGTGAAATTTATCAGGTCAGGCAGCATCACTGGAAGGGAATGGACAATCGACATTTTGGGTTGAGATTCAACCCTCAAGAAGGGGCTTGACCTGAAACATTGACTGTCCATTTTCCTCTACAGATGTGGCCTGATCTGCTGAGTTCCTTCAACATCCAGATTCCAGCATATGCAGTTTCTTGTGTCTCCAGTGGTTATCAGAATGTTGGATAAATTCACCAACTTTCTGCTTGATCTATCCTCAAGCCTGGAAGCTACCCGATGAAATTCCAGCAAGACCTTCCGGGTTTAGTGTTCATCAATCTTCAATGCTCATGGGGCATCATGGTAGTGTAATGGTTAGCTGGGGGTGTCAAAGAACGAAGTTCAATTCCGATGCTATCTGAAAGAAGTTTGTACATCCTTCCTATGAGTGCGCTGGTTTCCCCCATATGCTCTAGTTTCCTCCCACATTCCAATCTGTACCAGTTAGTAGGTTAATTGGTCATTGTAAATTGGCTAGGGTTAAATAGCTGGGTTGCTGGGCGATACAGCTCACTAGAACAGAAGGGCCTATTCCACAGTGTATCTCGAAATAAAATAGAATGATAGAAATATGAGATGATCAGTTAGATAAGAGCCTGAGGTCCAATCCAAATGTTGAAGATGTCATTACGCATTGCCCCTCACTTGTTTATGTTTGGGCATTAGCACATCTGCTTTTTAAAAAAATTTGAACACCATTTTTCATATTCATAAATAATCCTCAAAAGCTTTGACCAGCAGCCAATCCGGACATCAAAAGTTTGGAGAGGAGGGGACTTCAATCAGGTCCACTGTCCAAGGATTGAAGGCTGGAGCAGGTCGCAGCGGCACAATACAGCTTTGACCAGCAACCAGTCGGCATTTGGGATTGATTAGTAAGAGCAAATTAAAGGAAGGCAGGGACAAGTACAGTGGCCATCATTGCAGTGCCCATCTCCAGAGTGGACAAAGTCAGAGTGGTGATCCTAAGGCTTCAGCTCTTTGAGGCTTCAGTGAAGAGAGACTTCACTCAGAGAAAGCAAAGGAAAGAGAAGTTCAAGTTCTTTCCTTCTCTCTTTATATCTGCTCAGCTAGGACAGTGGGTATGACAGGCAGGATTGTGAAATGCTCCTCTTGCAGGATGTGGGAAGTCAGGGAGACCTCCAGTTTCCCTGACGACTACAACTGTGAGAAGCGTATCCAGCTGCAGCTTCTAACAATCCATGTTAAGCAATTGGAGCTGGAACTGGATGAACTCGGATCATTTGAGAGGCTGAAGGGGTGAGAGATATGACGTATAGAGAGTTAGTTACATCCAAGATGCAGGACACAGGAAACTGGGTGACAGTCAGGAAGGGGAAAGGGGTTAAGGAGCCTGTGCAGAGTACCCCTGTGGCCATCCCTCTCAATCGAGGTGGCGGGGGGGGGTTAATGACCTAAGAGAGGAAAGTCACAGTGGTTGGCTCTCTGGCACTGATTCTGCCTCTGTGTCTCAGAAGGGAAGGGGGCAGAAGAGGCATGCTATGGTGACAGGAGATTCATTAGTCAGGGGAACGGACAGGAGGTTCTGTGGGCGAGAACGCGATTCTCAGAGCTGCCTGTATTAAAATACAATTTTAAAATACGGATAAATAGTGCTGAAGGTGAGGTAGCTGGTTTACAAACAGACACAATGTGTAGTGAGGAGAGGCTGTTGAAAGGGTAAAATTGCAGTTAACAGGATGAGTCTCGATGTAAAAGGCAGACAAATTCGAAAAGAGTGAATACAGGACTGAAGGTATTGTATCTGAATGTGTGCAGTAAACATGGTAAATGAACTTGCAGCACAGTTGCGGATTGGCAGTATGATGTTGTAGGCATCACTGAATTATGGCTGAAAGATTATAGCTCGGAGCTTAATCTCCAAGGACACACATTGCATTGAAAGGGTAGGCAGGAAGGCCGAGGGGGTGGATTTGCTCTGTTAGTAAAAAATGAAATTAAATCATTAGAAAGAGGTGACATAGGGTCGGAGGATGTTGAATCATTGTGGATACAGCTCAGGAACCGCAAGGGTAAAAAGACTCTGATGGGGGTTGTATACAGACCAGCAAACAGTAGTAAGGATATGGCCAACAAATTATAATGGGAAATAGAAAATGAATGCCAAAAGGACAATGTTACAATAGTCATGGGAGACTTCAATATGCAGGTTGATTGGGAAATCAAATTGATGGTGGATTACAGGAGGGGAAATTTCTAGAATGCCTGCAGGATGTCTTCTTAGAGCAGCTCCTGTTTGAGTCCACTAGAGGATCAGCTATTCTGGATTGGGTGTTATCCAATGAACCAGAATTGATCAGAGAGCTGAAAGTAAAAGAAAGTGATCATAATACAATCAAATTCACCCTGAAATTTGAAAAGGAGAGGGTAAGGTAAGATGTATCATTATTACAGTCAACTAAAGAGAATTACAGAGCCATGAGAGAAGAATTGGCCAGAATAGATTGAAAAAGAACACTGGCAGGGATAACGACAGAGCAGCAAAGGGCTGGAATTTCTGTAAGCAATTTGGAAAGCACAGGATGTATACATCCTAAAGGGGAAGAAGTATTCTAAAGGAAAGATGGCACAACCGTGGCTAACAAGAGAAGTCAAAGCCAACTTAAAAGCCAAAGAGAGGGCATATAATAGAGCAAAAATTAGTGGGAAGTTAGAGGATTAGGAAGCTTTTAGAAACCAACCAAAGGCAACAAAAAAAGTCATTAAGAAGGTAAAGATGGAATACC
Organism: Mobula birostris; assembly: GCF_030028105.1. Classification (NCBI taxonomy): domain Eukaryota; kingdom Metazoa; phylum Chordata; class Chondrichthyes; order Myliobatiformes; family Myliobatidae; genus Mobula; species Mobula birostris. Next base: position 126,911,226 of record NC_092370.1, read on the forward strand.
AAAGTCTGCTAGCCAATAATATTAAAGAGGATACCAAAAGTTTCTTCAGGTACCTAAAGTGCAAATGAGAAGCAAGAGGGGATATTAGACCGCTGGAAAACAATACTGGAGAGGTAGTAATGGGGGACAACAAAATAACGGATGAGTTGAATAAGTATTTTGCATTAGTCATCACTGTGGAAGACACAGGCAGTATGTTGGAAGTCCCAGGTGTCAGGAGACATGAAGCGTGTGAAATTACTATAACTAGACAGAAGGTTCTTGGAAAGCTGATAGGTAGGAAGGTAGGTGGTACACCTGGACCAGATGGTATACACCCAGGATTCTGAAAGAGGTGACTGAAGAGATTGTGAAGGCATTAGTAATGATCGTTCAAGAATCAGTAGACTCTGGAATGGTTCCAGAAGACTAGAAAATCGCAAATGTCATTCCACTCTTCAAGAAGGGAGAGAGGCAGAAGAATGGAATCTATAGGCCAGTCAGTTTGACCTCAGTGGTTGGGAAGATGCTGAAATCAATTATTATGGATGAACTCTCAGGGTACTTGGAGGCACTTAATAAAATCAGCTGTAGTCAGTGTGGTTTCCTCAAGGGAAAATCTTGCCTGACAAATCTGTTGGAATTCTTCGAAGAAATAACAAGCAGGAAAGAAAAAGAAGAATCATTTCATGTTGTGTACTTGGATTTTCAGAATGCCTTTGACAAGGTGCTGCATATGAGGCTGCTTAACAAAATATGAGCCCATGATTTTATAGGTAAGATTCTAGCATGGATAAAGCAGTGGCTAATTGACAGTAGGCAAAGAGTGGGAATTAAGGGAGCCTGCTCTGACTGGCTGCGGGAACTAGTCATGTTCCACAGGGGTTTGACTTGGGACCAATTCTTTTTATGTTATATGTCAATGATTTGGATGATGAAATTGATGGCTTTGTTGCAAATTTTGGTGACGACATGAAGATCCGTGGAAGAGCAGGTAGTTTTGAGAAAGTAGAGATACTACAGGACTTAGCGAGATTAGGAGAATGGACAAAGATATGGCAGATGGAGTATAGTGTCGAAAAGTGTTTGGTCATGCATTTGGTAGAAGGAATGAAAGGGTTCACTATTTTCTAAATGGAGAGAAAATACAAAAACCTGAGATGTAAAGGAACATCGGAGCCTTTGTGCAGGATTCCTTAGAGATTAACTTTCAGGTTGAGCCTGTGGTGAGGAAGGCAAATGCAATGTTAGCATTCATTTCAAAAGAGCTAGAATATAAAAGAAGGATGTAATGTTGAAACTTTATGAAGCATTGCTGAGGCTTCACTTGGAATATGGTGAGCAGGTTTGGGCCCCTTCTCTTAGAAAGGATGTGATGAAACTGGGGAGGGTTCAAAGCTGGTTCATGAAAATGATTCCAAGATTGAATGGCTTGTCATATGAAGAGCAGTTGATGGCTCTGGACCTGTATTCCCTAGAATTGAGAAGAATGAGGGGTGACCTCATTGAAACCTATCAAATGGTGAAAGGCCTTGACAGAGTGGATGTGGAGAGGATGTTTCCTATGGTGGGAGAGTCTAAGACAGAGGACACAGCCTCAGAATAGAGGGATGTCCTCTTAGAACAATGATGAGGAGGAATTTCTTTAGCCAGAGAGTGGTGAATCTGTGGAATTCTTTGCCACAGATAGCTGTAGAAGCGAAGTCTTTATGTATATTTAAGCCAGAGATTGATAGATTCTTGATTGGTCAGGGCATGAAGGGATATGGGGAGAGGGCAGAAGACTGAGGCTGAGAGGAAAATTGGATCAGCCATGATGAAATGATGGAGTAGATTCAATGGGACAAATGACCTAATTCTTCTCCTGTATCTTATGGTCTTTTGGTCTTGAGGTATCTGGTAACCAAAAACAACCCATGCCTGTGAAATATCCAAACATAGAACATTTCACAAGGGGTCACTAGCAAGGATGACAGCAGAGAGACCATGACTGGAATTTCTAGGGGCAATTTGGAAGGTGCATGATAGATATATCCCAAAGATGAAGAAGTATTCTAAAGGAAGGATGATGCAACTGTAGCTGACAAGTGAAAGACAGCATAAAAGCAAAAGAGAGAGCACATAATATAGCAAAAATTAGTGGGAAATTAGAGGATAGTGAAGCTTTAAAAAACAACAGAAGGCAAATATAAAGCCATAAAGAGAGAAAAGATGAAATATGAAGGAAATATAAAGGAGGATATCAAAAGTTTTTTCAACTATATAAAGAGTATAAGAGAGGTGAGAGTGGATATTGGCTCACTGGAAAGTGACACTGGAGAGGTAGTAAAAGGGAACAAAGAAACGACAGGTGAACTAAATAAGTATTTCATGTCACTCTTCACTGTGGACAATGCTAGCAGAGGGCCAGAAATTCGAGAGTGTCAAGGGGCAGAAGTGAGTGTACTTGGGAAGCTGAAAGGTCTCAGGGTAGATAAGTCAGTTGGACCAGATGGACTATATCTTAGTGTTCTGTAAGACATAGCTGTAGATTTTGAGAGGCATTAGTAATGATCTTTCAAGAATCACTAGATTCTGGAATAGTTCTGGAGGACTGAAAAAAATCAAATGCCTCTCCACTCTTTAAGAATGGAGGGAGGCAGAAAAGAGAAATTATAGACTAGCTATCCTGACCTCAGTGGAAAGGAAGATGTTGAAGTCCATTATTAAGGGTGAGGTTTCGGGGTACTTGGAAGCACATGAAAAAGGTGTCAAAGTCAGCATGGATTCCTTAAGGGGAAATCTAGCCTGACAAATCTGTTGAAATTCCTTAAAGAAATAACAGGCAGGTTAGACAAAGGAGAGTCAGTAAGTGTTTACTTGGGTTTTCAGAAGGTCTTTGACAGGCTGCCATATAGGAGACTGCTTAACAAGATAAGATCCCATGGTATTACTGGAAAGATAACTAGAAGATTGGTGGACTGGCAGGAGGCACAATGTGGGAATAAAGAAGGCCCTTTCTGGTTGGTTACTGGTTTAGTTTTGGGACTATTTCATTTCACTTTATATGTCAATGATTTGGATAACGGAATTGATGGCTTTGTGACCATGTTTATGGACGATACGAAGATAGGTGGAGGGGCAGGTAGTGTTGAGGAAGCAGGGAGTCTGCAGAAGGACTTAGACAGATTAGGAGAATGGGCAAAGAAGCAGAAGATGGAATAGAGTGTAGGGAAGGGTATGGTCTTTCACTTTTGTAGGAGGAATAAAGGAATAGACGATTTAAAAAATGGGAAGTAAATTCAGAAATCAAAGATGCAATAGGACTTGGGAATTCTCACACAGGACTCCTAAAAGGTCAACTTGCAGATTGAGTCAGTGGTAAGGAAGGCAAATGCAATGTTAGCATTCATTTCGAGAGGACTAGGGTATAAGAGCATGAATGTAATGCCAAGGCTTTATAAGGTATTGGTCAGACTGCACTTGGAGTATTGTGAGAAGTTTTGGGCCCTTTATCTAAAAGATGTACTGGCATTGGAGAGGATCCAGAGAAGATTTACGAGAATGATTCCAGGAAATGACAGGTTAATGTATGAGGAGCATTTGATTGTTCCGGGCCTGTACTCGTTGGAGTTTCAAAGAATGAGGGGTATCTCATTGAAACCTAGGTAGAATGGATGTGAAGAGGATGCTCCTCTAGTGGGTAAGTCTAGGACTAGAGGGCACAGACTCAGTTTAAAAGGATGTCGATTTGGAACGGAGATGAGGAGGAAATCCTTTAGGCAGAAGGCAGTGAATCTGTGGAATTTATTGCCACAGATGGCTGTGGAGGCCAAGTCATTGCATATATTTAATGCAGAGGCTGAATGTTTCTTGATTAGTCAGGACATCACTAGATATGGGAAAAAGGCAGAAAAATTGGGTTGAGAGGGATAGTAAATCAGCTATGATGGAATGGTGGAGCAGACTAGATGGGCTGAATGTCTTAATTCTGCTCCTGTGTCCTATGGTCTTATATTCACTTTTCTCAGTTCCTTCGTCTCTGCCCCATTTGTTCTGTAGTTGAAAATCTGAAGAATCCACTTTTTTCAAAAAATACAATTTCTATGCCACCACGTTTGCTGCTGCCCTCACCTGTATCTTCTCAATTTTCCGCACTCCGCCCTCATACGTCCTCCAGCTGTCATAACAAAGGTAGGGTTGCCTTGTCTTTACCTACCACTCCATGAGCCTCTGCACCCAGCACATCATTCTTCATTTCTTCTGCTATCTATAACAGGATTCCTCCAAGCATGTCATAGCTGCTCTCCCCACCCCGTTCTCTGCTTTCCATAGGAATCACTCTCTACATGACTCCCACCGATCTCTTTCTGGCAGTTATCCCCGTGAGTATGATAAGTGCATCACCTGGCCCTACATCTTCTCCCTCAACACCATTCATGGCTCCAGCAGCCCTTCCAGGTGAGGCATCACTTCACCTGTGAGTCTGTTGTACCTGATGCTCCTGGTGCGGGTTCCTCTGCATCAGTGAGACCCAACAATCCAACACAGATTGAGGACCACTTTGTCAAGCACTCTGCCAAAGAGAGGTTCTCCCAGTGGCCACCCATTTCAATATGACTTCCCATTCCCATTCTGGCATGTCTGCCCATGGCCTCCTCAATTGTCATGATGAGGCCAAACACAGGTTGGAGGAGTGGCTCCTTCTACTCCATCTGGGTCACCTCTAATATGATGCCATGGACACTGATTTCTCCAACTTCCAGTAATTTCTCTCCCCTTTCTCTTTCTCTCTTTTTCCATTCCTCATTCTGGTTATCCTCTCACTCCTTCTGTTTTCTTCATTTGCCCGACACCTCTCTCTGGTTCCTTCCTCCTTTGATGATCCACTGTTCTCTCCTATTAGATTCCTTCTTCTTCAGCCTTTTATCTCTTCCACCTATTACCTCCCAGCTTCTTACATCATCCGCTTCCTCCACCCACCCACCTTTTCTTTATGTTTGTTTTAAAAGGCATTACATGTTCAGCATTCAGCTACTCTCCAAAGGATGGCCTTGGGATATGGGGTTTTGATCATACTGAATGGTCATTTAAAACTGAAATGCATTGCAGTAACTTCACACAGTTGGTAGCAAATCTCTCGAATTCTCTGCCCCAGATGTTTGTGAAGGCTTGATAACTGGAGGTCGTTAAAGAAAAAGAAGGAAGATTTTGTAAAGTTTGGGGATGTGGAATTTGCACAGAAAAGGATGACAAGACAGCCTACAGGGACAAGGTCCAGCACCTGGCCACATGGTGCGCCGACAACAACCTGGCCCTTAACACCAAGAAGACCAAGGAGATCATTGTGGACTTCAGGCATGCTATGTGCCACACTCACGTCCACACCTACATCAATGGAGCTGTAGTGGAGCGTGTATCAAGCTTCAAATTCCTTGGTGTCCACATTTCCGAGGATCTCACCTGGTCCGTGAACTCCTCCATCCTGGTCAAAAAGGCACAACAGCGGCTTTATTTCCTGCGGAGCATCAAGAAAGCTCACCTCTGTCCCAGGATACTGACGGACTTTTACCACTGTACCATTGAGAGCATACTCGCCAAATGCATCTCAGTGTGGTATGGTAACTGTCCCGTATCGGACTGCAAAGCACTCCAGCATGTGGTGAAAACTGCCCAGCAGATTATCCGCACCCAATTGCCCACCATTGTGAACATTTACCATAAACGCTGCCTGGGCAGGGCGAAAAGCATCATCAAGGATGCATCTCACCCTAACCATGGACTTTTTACTCTCCTTCCATCTGGTAGGTGTTACAGGAGCCTCCGCTCCCGCACCAGCAGGCACAGGAAGATCTTCTTCCCTGAGGCTGTGACCCTGCTGAACCTCACATCACAGCGCTAAGCAGTATTGCACCCATATTGTACTGTCTCAGTACTTTTATATTTGTGTGCTGTAGCACTTACTTTTTATTTGCAGTTATTTTGTAAATAACACTATTCTTTGCTTTTCTGGTCAGATGCTAACTGCATTTCATTGGCCTTGTATCTGTACTCGGCACAACGACAATAAAGTTGAATCTAATCTAACTTAATCTTACGAGGCCTGGGGCAGATCAGCCATGATCATATTGAATGGTGGGATAAGACTGAGGGGCCGAGTGGCCTACTCATGCTTTTATTTTCTTCTAGCGTTATGTCTCATTTGAGTACATCATCCTAGAAACAATACATTGTGTCTTGTAATGACCACACTGCCCCCTAAACCTCATCTATGTGGATAGGGTTTGAAACCTTGATATATCTGATATTTTCTTATGTTCTTATAAGGTGCAGCCTTTGTACTATCAATTTAATTTGTACATGTCACGTTAAACATTGAAAAAGTTTAATATTTGCTTTATCTACATATGTACAAAACAGTTATAAAGATATAATTTGCCTTACTTTCTAAACGTGGCTTTTCTATATATGCTGTGCGTCCCAGCAAATCAGCCCAGGTTTCTTGTTAAACTAATAGTTGAAAAACAGCCAGTGTTATGCTTAATGCCCATGAGATTAGTACGGTGATGAAGTTTTTGAAACATGAAGCTAGGTCCTAATCTAATTCTGTAATGCAGAAGCTCTTAACCTCAAGCTGGCTGCAACAGAGTAAACCTGTCCCCTTTCCCAAAAGGTCTCAGCAACATCTGGCATTCAAAGCAACTGCCCCAGGTTTAGGGTCTACCCTTTGATCTGTGCTTTGGTGACGTGAGACCACCTGTAAATAAAGCAGCTATCGGCTACATCTTTTGAATGCAGTAGTACAAATGGCTAGTGATTATTATTGATTGCAGGTAGCCCTTTACATTGGGAAAAATATTAATCTGTGATGGCGAATCTGTATAAAACACAAGTAAGCCTGCAGTGGGATTCTACATAAAGTGTTAGAATCCACACCAAAGGGAAGATATTGAGGAAGTAGAGAGGGTACAGGAACACTACCCTGTTGAAAAAAATTCAAGTTAATGTTTTAACCGTTATATAGTTCAGGGATCTTCTCCATGGATTCTAATCTCCTGAGATCAATACCAGTATTTGATTCCATTTGTTCCTTGGGACATGCTATTAGTGGTTTGTTAACATTTCAATCCAGCTTTTCAACCACAACTTCCAGCTAGTAACAAAGCATTTTATCTGTCTTGATTCCAGAGTGGACACCCTCACATTCTCCAAACATTGAGGACCACCTGGCACAGGAATTTACCCCTCTTTGTCAGGCTGTGGGTCACCAGTTCTCAGACCGACCATGAGAGCAGCACGCTCCCCATGTGAGAGTGAGGGTCCCCATATGGAGAGGAGGTCCTGAGTGCCCTGCTGATATTCCCCTGCTGCCACATTAAGCACCAGGATACTGGTGAAGAATGAGCAAGAACAACTGTCCGCAACGCAGTATAAAGACTGCAGATTGTTAGCAGTCTTATAGCTTGTTTGCAATTATCCAAAAGATCTTATCAGCTTTTATTTCTTATCTCTTTGTTATAAGTGTTTCATCCTTAGCAAAGCAATAAAAGTTCTTGTGTTTTCATTAATGAGGATTATAATCATAGGATTATTTAATGGTAGCTGGGAGTTGCCTGATAGTATTGGATACCAGTGTTTATACTAATGGTCTTGGCATATTAACTGACAGATGTTTAATGTGCCTTAATTGAAAATGGCTGTTAAAACAACACTCATCTGTTTCTGATTGTGTCTGGTGAGCTACTGAAGTATGAAGGGTGAGGAAGGTCTTCATTTAGATATCATTTGAAGAAGGGATTTACTTCTTCATTAAATATAACAGCCTGCTGATGTCTTAATGTGATTTAAATTGCTGGATGTTTATTCATGATATGCTATCTTATATTGGAATTACATAAATGCTCACAAAACAACTGATTACAGGGTAGAAAAGCAAACATTTTACAATGCATAACAATTGAATTTTCTTAGCTCACGTTATAGAGAAAATGACTGCTTTTATTATTAATAACTTGCAATGCAGCAGCATTTTTCAACATTTCTCAATAGTTTCCTTGACTATCTTATCTGTAGATGTGAATTAGGCCTTTAGCTTGAAGACTAACTTTGATGGCGGTGATCAATGATGTTTGCCATTTGTTTTCATCCTTTCCAACGAAGTTATCACTGAAAGAAAACACATGGCAGTAGTCTAAGAAGGTTGCTCATGCCACCTATTCTTAGCTTCATTCTCCATGTTTACAGACAGCCACATTTTTATTGAATTGAGTCTATGTGTGTTCATGTCTGCTTAAACGCCCTGTGGGAGGACATCTCACCAGAACTGTTCATGAAAATTAGTAATACTCTCTGCCAAAAGGATCAATAATTAGAACTTACCCGGGTGCATCACAGGTTGGCATGGCAACTGCTTGCCCAAGCCCATAAGGACTCATTCACTTAAATATCATTGGGAATATGGAGTTCTTCATGCCTTTCCTCCAAAAGCTGCTGCAATTCCATCATTGAAAATCTTATGAAATAAGGCCTTCAGGGAATACGGGACGAACGCAAGAAAGCCAGGTTCAGGTAGGACCACAATGCTAGAGATGCTGAAAGATTGAATGGCCCATTCATGTACTTTTCATCTCTTTGAGATGCATTTGACGCATTATTAATATCATATTTAATTATTGACTCAGTAGCAGTTACTTTTCCTTTGAATCGTTAGGCCAATCGATTTTACACAAGGATGATGAATACTCGGTTGGAATTTACTCACAGCTTGCACCTCCAGAGAATCAGAATCAGGTTTATTATCACTGACCTATATCACTGTATTTATCACTCTTCTTAAGAAACCTGGAGCAATAGAATGTGAATTACATAGGACCATAAGTTTAATGAGTCATATCACCAAGATACTTCTAAGAATTTTATTGACAAGAGCTAAAAGTAAGATGCAAGCTGAAATAGGTAAAGAACAGCGTGTTTTTGTGAAAGACAAAGGTACAAGAAACGCAATATTGATGTTAAGGATACCATCAGAACAAGCTATTCAAATGCGAAAAGATTTGTTTGTTTGTTTTATCGACTACACAAAAGCATTTGATAAAGTGAAGCACAATAAGTTATTTGAAACATTACAGAAAACTCTAGATCTAGATTCAAAAGACTTCCACCTAATCAGAAATCTGTACTGGGAACAAACTGCCGCTGTAAGAATAGATGGAGAAGTGAGTCAGTTTACGAAAATCAAGACAGGCATTAGACAGGAGTGTGTTTTCTCCCCTGATTTATTTAATATGTACAGTGAAACAATATTACAAAAAGTAAGAGACATCTTGGGAATCAAAGTTGGTGGTGAAAACATCAATAATTTCAGATATGCTGATGACACTGTGTTAATTGCAGGTACAGAGGAAGAACTACAAAACTTAATTGATACAGTTGTTGAAGAAAGTGCAAAAATGGGTCTATGAATTGCAAAAATACAGAATGTATGGTGATATCCAAAAAGAAGGAGAATCCTATCTGCAGGCTGAGAATAAACGGGGAAGACATAAAACAAGTACAGAACTTTTGCTACTTAGGAAGCTGGGTAACATCAGATGGCAGATGCGACACGGACATCAAAAGAAGAATAGGCATGGCAAAAGACACCTTTAGGAGAATGAAGAGTATACTGACCAATACTAAACTAGGCATGACAACCCGCCTCAGAGTACTGAAATATCACGTTTATCCAGTTATGTTATATGGGTCAGAATGTTGGACAATATCTAGTAACATGAGGAAACGAATTGAAGCAGCAGAGATGTGGTTTTATGGAGGATGCAAAGAAAATCATGGACGAAATGAATAGCTAACGAGTATGTCATGAACAGAGAAAACAAAAAGAGAAATAATGTATGAGATCATGAAAAGGCAACGTAACTTCGTTGGACATGTGAATAGGAAAGAGGAGTTAGAATGCATGGTAATTATGGGAAAGATTGAAGGGAAAAAAGCAAAAGGAAGACAAAGACAAATGATGATGGAGACAGCAGCCAGAGAACTGGAAATGAATACCAATGAATTGATCCACTTGACCCGAAACAGGATTGTGTGGGCCATGGCAGTCAAAGCTCAAACTAGGCATGGCACCTGATGATGATGATGATATCACATGATATCTGTTGTTTTGTGGCAGCAGGACAGTGCAAAGACAGAAAATTACTCAAAATTACAAAAGACAAGTGAACAAAAGGAATAATGTAGTATTTACGGGTTCAGAAATCAAATGGGTGAAGGAGTAGAAACTGTTCCTGAAATGTTGAGTGTGGGTACCTCCTCCCCAGTGGTAGTAACAAGAAGAGGGTATGTCGTGGGTGGGGAAGTTCCTTAGTGTTGGATTCTGCCTGCTTGAGCCACCAGCTCTTGAAGATGTTCTTGTTGCTGGAGAGAGAGTTGTGTCCCTGACGGAGCTGTCTGGGTCTACAACCTTCCACAGCCTCTTGCGATCCTTCGTACTTGACCCATCCAATCAGGCTACAATGTATCCAATCAGAATGGTCTTCACAGTATATCTATTCGGAACAAAGTAAAGCTGCTGGCACACCCTTTTATGATTACATCAATGTGTTCAGCCGAGGACAGACCCTTCAAGCTGTTGAAGAGGATGAGTAACCCAGATTCAAAAGTATCTTCCTGCTGCTTCTGGTTGGGAGAATGGGACGAGGGGAAAGTGAATGAAGTGTTTTTGCATGAAGACTTGTCCTTTAACAACCATTTTACAGATTGGCATTGAGCAACCCCCAGTGAAATAATCATTTTGGCAAGTTGGAATCGAGATACAGAGAAAAGCTTAATTTTGCATGCTATCCATACAGATCATTTCACAATATGTAGATTGAGGTGATGCAGGAAGGCAATGACAGAATGCAGTGTTACAGTTACAGTTACAAAGTACAGGGCAGGTAGACAACAAGGTGCAGGGGCTATGATGATGTAGATTGTGAGGTCAGGAGTTCATCTTTATTGTACAAGAGGTCTGCTCAATGGTTTATAACAGCAGGACAGAAGCTGTCCATGAATTGGTTATAGAGGTTCTGAAGCTTTTGTATTTTTTTACCTGATGGAAGGAGGGTGAAGGAAGAATGACCAGGGTAGAAGAGGTCATTGAATATGTTGTCTGCTTCTCAGAGGCTGCAAAATGAGTAGAGAGAGCCCATGGACAAGAGGCTAATTTTCATGGTGGACTGCAGTGTGTTCATATCTTGCAATTTTTTGTTGCCTTGAACAAAGCAGTTTCAAAGCCAAGCTGCGATGCATCTGGATAGGATGCTTTTACTGGCAACGGTCAGCAGAGGCATGCCAAATTTCCTTAGCCTTCTGTGGAAGTAGAGGAATGAGACTGTTCGACAAGGGAGCTAACAACTACCGATCAATAGCAAGGTTGGGTAGGAGAGAAATGGGGTGAGTTCTGGAGCCTGCTTAAGGTAACCAGGAAGGTTGCCAACCCAATGAACTTTCCTCCAGCCACCTACGAGAGTCTTCATGTTTTTAGAAAAGTTTTAGATGCATGTTCGAAGATAATCAACTCTCCTCTCCCTGTTACACTGCCATTTGCAGCTCTACTCGTCTCCCGACTTTCACAGATACTCATCTAGAGCCTAACGGTGAGCAGTGGGTCAATGACGTGCAGAGACACAGACAAATGCACTTCACACCTGGTCCCTCCGCTTTATGTCAGGGAGGTTGAGTGCAAGAATTGAAATACCCCCACCTAATTTAAATGTGGTCACTAACTCTGTGCCTACAAGTATGTCAGTCACTTCACTATATTGTACTCGTTTATTAGTATTTTAAAATATATTTGTCAGTTTCTAAGGTTATTTAAGTATAAAGCCATGGAGTCAGAAAGATACTGTCCAACATTAAGGACCCCTACCACCCAGATCATGTCCTTTTCTCATTCCTACCATCAGGAAGGAGCTACAGAAGCCTGAAGTCACACACTCAGCAATTCAGGAACAGTCTCTTCCCCTCACCCATCCAAATCCTAAATGAACATGAACCCATGAACACTACCTCACTACTTGTTTTTTTATTTCTGTTTTTGCACTACTTGTTTTAATTTAACTATTTAATACACATATATACTTACTGTAATTCAGTTTTTTTTCTATATTTATCATGTATTTCATTGTACTACTGCTGCAAAGTTAACAAATTTCGCCAGTGATACTAAACCCGATTCTGATCCTGAATCTGATTCATAGTGTGTGGACTATTTTCAAATATCTCTATCAGAGACATTTAAAACTGCTCAAAGCCATAGGTTTGGAACAAAAACTGCTGGGGCATTCAGGCAACAGAGCCCAGGATATGACGACCATGGCCTAGTTGCCACTCGAAGCCTGCACCCTTTGAGTTTGTTTGACCCACTGTGAGCGGGGCCATGTGAGCTCCAAACCAAATCATGAGCCCACAGGAGCTGAGGGCTTTAGATGCATGGCTTGGCTACCACTGGTTGGAAACTTTAACAACCAACGGTCAAGTCATGAATCTATAGGCCTCAGCATGAAATATTTGCCTAACAGTTCTAACTTGCCTTCTGGGACACAGCGTTGCATACAATAATTTCAGATGATCATCCAGTCCATTATTTCACCTCAAATTTACAACATGCAGTGTTTTTCTCTGTCTGTTTTTTGTTGATATCTCAAACTCATCTACCCTGATTACATTCTCTCCAGAGATACTATCTTCCTACAGCCAACACCACCACTACTTATGGCATTGAATCCACCCGATAAACACCTCCACGTTCTTTCTCTCTATTCTTCTCTTCCCCCATTTCAACTTAATGAGAATGTAGGAGAATAAAATAGGATTCGTGCATCTGGGTTGTCGATGGTCAGCACGGACTTGAGGGACCAAAGGGTCTGCTGCTGTATGACTCTATGACGATGTCTCCATGTCTAATGTGGAACAACCTAAAAATAAGGAAGCGATGTCGTTGAATTGAAATAATGAGGACTAATCAGAAGAGTCAATGCTCTAAAACATTGGAGGAATTCAGCAGGTCAGAGGGAAATTTTGGGTCAGATCATTCATCTGGACTGTTCTCAATCCAAAGCATTGACTGCCCACTTCATTCCATAGATGCTACCTGACTCACTAAGCTCCTTCAACACTTTGTATATTGCTACAGATTCCAGCATCTGCGGTCTCTTGTATCTTCATTAACCAGAAGGGGATCTGTTTATCAATGCATCTCGAAGTTGACGAATATACCCTTTCTATCTCTTATAATGCACAAAAGATAAACTATATAATATTCCCAGTAAATTAAACACCTAGCTCTGTGATAATTGAAAAATCTACACCAAATATATCTGTGTGTCTCTCACTCTCACTTAAAATTTATCTGTGCGTGCATTTTGTAGTATTGAGATTGTGGCATTTAGGAAATAGATGTGAGAGAAATCTCACAGCCACAGTCATTCTGATGTATTGGACAATTAGAACTAAAATAACAGTAGTCCCTCAACTTCAAGACTGTGGATAACAAATAAAGTTTTATTACATACCAGTGGGTAATCTCCCTTGGCATTGGCACAAGTAAAGAAACAAAATATATTGCTCTCTAACGCTATAAATGTCTCACTGGATTACTTTGCTGTTTCTTCTTTGTACTTTGATCTGTGTTTCTATTTCACTCTTTTTATCTTCCTCTTTCACAATCTGATCTACGAAGGAAACTGGAATGGCAGCATTTCAGAAGATTATACATATATCAACACTTCATAAGTTCATACATAACTGTAGGGGAAAGTACTAATTAATCTGGCCTTATAGTGCTGTAAAGCAGCACAAAGGCACAGTTAGTAGAACCGCAACCTGGGTTCAGTCCCGACTTGCAGTACTATCTGTGTGGAGTTTGCACGTACTCCCTGTGATTGCATGTTTCCATCCAGCATTCTGGATCCCTCCCACGTAGCAGGAGCATGTGTATTGGTTGTTTCATAGCCCCCCCCAAGGAGTAGACAAGTATAGTGTTAGTGGCAAAGCCTGTGGTGAGATGATGGGAATACTGAGAGAATAAAAAAGGGTTGAGACTGGATCAGCAAGCAACCTGCTGGAGGAACTCAACGGATCAAGCAGAATCTGTGGGAGGAAAGGAATTGTTGACATTTCAGGTCAAAAATCTGTATTTGGACACCTGCAGGGTTGTGACCCAAAATGCCAACAATTTCTTTCCTCCCACAAATTGCTGCTTGACCCATTGAGGTCCTCCAGCACATTGTTTATTTGCTTCAGTTTCCAGCATCTACAGTCTCTCATCTCTCCAAGGATTAAACTAGATTTAGAGCAAATGGGTGCTTAATGATCTCTGCAGACTAATTAGCTTTTTTTCATTGCTGTATGACTATATAAGACCTGCTATTGTGGCTCTCTGGTAGAGCTGAATGGATTGCAAAAAGTTCAAAACGAAAAGTTCTGATGATATTCAGCAGTGCTTCCATCCTTCAAATTATCTTCTAAATCTCTCCACTTGCCCCTTCAATTACAAGAATCTCAATAACTAAGGTTGTTATAGATATTCACTTTCCAGAACTCAAGGGGTTTACTGGTAACCTTGGTTTTTTAATACAGCAGCATGATCTTTGCAAAGGGTCAGAGTTGTCTGTGACAAAGTTAAACTTCTAACAAAGTTTCCTTGCTCAACTTCTTGATGTAAACAAGAACAGTTCAGTTCAGATTCAAAGATTAAAATTACATTTATCATCCAAGTATTATCCAGTATACAACCACAAAGTTCATGTTCCCCCACAGACAGTCATGAAACAAAGAACCACAGAACCAAAGAAGAACATCAAACATCAAACCCTCTTCCCCCGCGCGCAAAAAAGCCACGCAAACAATAACAAAAAATGAGTGAAAAACACAGAAAATAAAACTCAAAATCAAAAGGTGTACTTCAGTACTGCACAGCTCAGTGTTCATTATCTGCAGGCCACCCCAATTCAAAGCTCGCCCAGAAGTAGTAACAGAAAAGAACGACCAGAACTAGAACTAGAAACTAGAACACACCATAAAAACTGAATTAGAATCCAAATCTACAAAATGCATCAATTAAACCTTGCTCCAGTTTTTTTTTCCACTGGCAGCATCAAAGGAAGGAGAGATTATTCAAATGCAAGGTCCTTCCCTTGACAGCAGTGAACGAGAGGGAGAGAGAGAGACCGCCATGCATAGATACCTTCTTCAGTAGCAGCAAGCGAGAGGCTGGTGGACAGCACTGAACAAACGCTTGCCCTCGGGACCCACCTTGATGATTTCAGTCTTCCTTGGCAGTTGAATCAGTGAGAATAGTGAGGGATGGAGTTATCATGGGCTCGCGCCCCATCTCCTGTCTGCCCGGCCTCTATGTCCCACACTTTGGTCACAGGTTTGCGGAAAACTCTCAGAGACAGCAAAGCGCCAGATCACTTGATCGGCCCGAAATCACACTGCCGGAAGGTTAGATAACAGGTTCTAACAGCAGCAGAGCCATACCTGAAATAAAAAGGAGATGTACGTGAAGTGAAAGGAGTTGCTTCGTGGCCCACCTTGAGGATGTCGCCTTTGGTAGCGTTGTTTGCTGCGCCACCTCCTTCAGTTCTTAATGTACCATAAATTGCAGGCAATAATCAGTTTAAAGTTAAAAACACAGCTTTACAAACAGTGTTACAGAGCACAGGCTACTCACACACAGTGGGTGTGTCGGGGTGGGGTGAGGTTGCTGGCTGCTTAGAAATATGGTTTGCAAAGTGAAGTGACCATGAGATTACTTGCCTATATCAGCCAAATGTAAGACAGTGGGGCTCTGTTAATAAGCATACATTAAACCAGGCAACTTTAGCTAAGCTATTAGCACCATTGTCCCCAGAAGCTTTAGACCATCTGTGAGAATTGTGTTGTCCCAGTAAAGGTATCGGGAATATTTTGCATGCAAATTATGTCATCTTGCAGCAAAGCAGTATAAAGCATTGGGGATTGTTATGAATGACAAAGTGAATGACAGAAACTTAAGGTGACAGGAAGAAGAACTAGATTTCATTCCTCAACCTCCGGTTTCTGCAACGGATGACTCGATCTTCTGCAACTCATTGGTATGTTCTACTAGTTCATAATGCAGCATTTGCCACAAAGATCCCCTCCATTTGGACCATGGCATCTTCTCGCAGCTACTATTGGGTCAGAGGTACAGAAGCCTGAAGTTCCACACCACCAAGTTGAAAAACAGCTACTTCTCATCAACCATTCAGTGCTTGAACCTATCTGCATAATGCTAATTATTATCTCAGTATAGCAATACCATGACTACTTTAATGGATTTTGTTTTATTTATTTTGCTTTATTTATTCCATTAGCATTCTTTCTTGTTAATTTTGTACAATTTATGTTTAATATATGTTTTTCTTGTGAATGTTGTACCGTTAAAGATTTTTGGCTGTTATGCTGTGGCAAGTGAGTACCTGTATTGCACCTGTGCGTACATGTCCTTGTGCATAAGATAATACACTTGCCTTTGATTTTGACAGAGAAAAACTTAAATGAATCTTCCCCAAACAACCACCATCACTGTCCCGTGACCATTGATCAGTGCCATCGTTACAGATGTGAATTCTACTCTCACTGTCCACATCTCAACTTCTGATATCCCCCACCCACTCTCATTGACTTAAGCCTTGTAAAACAGGGATTCAATACACTATTTTCATGTGTGTGTGTGTGCCTTGCCTAGTACAGGGCTCTGCAGATTATGGAAGAGCTGGCTGACAGAAATCAGACTCAACAGTAATTCTCTCAGACTTTGCTGCCAGGCATAGTACTCCAACTCTTCGCCAGGAAGCAGCACTGAGATCATCCATAGAAAAGCAGATATCCCCTCGAAAGTCTCCAGTTCAGAAGAAGCAATACAAACCTGGATTCACCTTTTGTCAACACACACTTTCATACTTTAATTTATAAACTGTGGTTGTTCTCTCAGTGATTGTAAGATCAGCCTCACCCCCCATCACTCACCGGAGCTGCATTCAGATGAACATTCGTCACCATTCACTTGCTGGTAACAATTCCTGTCACCTACACTGACCTTCCACAGTCTACTTCTTGAAAGTCATTCCAAAAGGACTGTTAAGGAATACATTTTCATATTACTAAGTTGGAGTAACCGTTCATCTCTGAGATCAGCTTATGGACAACTCTCAGGAACAGAACCTTTATGTAACCCAAGGATCACCTGCACCTAGAACGATAAGGTGCACCAATTTCTATGCAGAACATGCACATGAAAGCACCTTGCATATGCTTTCACATGATTGCATCTATTTCCAATTGAAGTCCCATCCATAAGGGAATTAATTGGTCTGGATATTCTCAGCTGGGATTCACCATAGGAGGGAAGTCATTACATCAGTGTCATTTATACAGCTAAAGATATTACCAACATGCACAGTGTTCAGTTCTTCATTAATGGTTAAAATTGATGGAAGAAAGCAAACTATAATCTGCAATTTTTGCTTACTACTAAACAAGGATCTGTTTGTAAATTAGATAGAATAGCAACAACAGTAGTGTTATTTAGCCATGGTGACATAGCATAGAAATGGGATATTTAATCCAATGAGATAACCTTCTAATACCAAAGTACAGAGATTACAATTCATTCCATCAACCACTCAAAGTTCTATCTCTCACTTACACATTTGTGGAAATTCATAGTAGCCATTTCACCTGCTAGCCTGCATATCGCTGACATATGGGAGGAAACTGGACAACCTAGAGGAAACCCACATGGTCACAAAGAATGTACAAACACCAAAATGGCAACACCTGAGGTCAGGACCTTATTTTAGATCACTGAAGTTGTGAGGTCACTTCTGCTTCCTAGGCAAATGGACTTGTGCAGCAGATCATAGAAATGTAGAGTTATAAAGCATAGAATCAAGTCCTTTGGCTCAACTCAACCATACTGACAAAGCTTACCGCAGCTAATGTCTTTCACCTGTGTTTGGGCCATATCCTTCAAGGCCTTTTCTATCCATGTACCTGTCCAAATCTCTTTTAATCTTATTACTTGTACCAGCCTCTACTCCTTCATGCCATTATAAACTTCTGCTTGAGCACCTACAGCTGCTTTCCAGCACCTCTGTCCACAAGATGAAATCATGATTGAAACTTCAAGTGCTTAAATCTTAGAAATGGGGTAAGGGGCGTTATGCATTTAATATTTCAGTAATATTTGAGTAATATTGTAAATACATTGTTTGGTTAAGCATTTTTTGTTGTTTACATAATGCATTGTGGGCTATATGTAAAAGTACATGAATGCATATGTCATCGCACCATCACATCATAAGTGCGCACTTCACTAAAAGTAAAAGCAAAACTAAGCACGCACATTCCAGACTCGCTGTTTTTTCTTTCAATTAGTTTTATTTTTTGAAGTAACAAAACATAACAGTGCAACAGGGAAGTTTTAAACAAACTCAAGATGACTACCTACCTGTTGAAGCACAGCAAGATGTTTGAGTTTTTAAAAAAGTACGAGGAGTCAAGTTTTTAAAAATTGCAACAACTGCTCGTTAAAATGGGAAAAAGATGTCAAGATTTTTTTAAAAAGCAGAGAACGGATGAGTTCACAGGTTCATAAACAGTGAGTAAAAGATAATAATAATTATAAATAAAAAGGACTAGAAATAGCTGGCTGCACCAGAAATGTAGGTGTGTTCAGTTGCACAAAAGGTAACTGGCTGATGTATACTGAGCAAATTGAGCAATATTTTTAGAACAAATGGAATAGCTGATGAGAAACGAGCGTCAGTTTTGCTGAATGCATTATGTGCAAGAGCATACAGTTTGCTTAGAAGTTTAAATGCTCCAAACAAACCAGCTGAAATGAGCTGTGCTGTTATTGTGAATGCAATGCAGGAACATTTAGAACCACAGCCATTGCTGATTACAGAACACTTCAGATTTCATAAGTGGAATCAAAAGGAAGGGGAGTCTATTTCAAACTACATTGCTGAATTAAAGAGATTGTCTGAGCATTGTCTATTCAGTGATGGCATTAATAGTGCACTGAGAGATTGTTTTGTTTGTGGAATCTTACAAGAAAGCATTCAAAAATGTGTCTAACTGAAGCACAATTCACATGTAAAAGAGCAGTTGAAATAGCTGCATCAATGGAAATAGCAGACAGAGATGTAATTGAGTTGCAGTCAGGAATGAAAGTGAGTGTGAACAAAATTACAGTGTCTAGATGAGTAGTTTGTAACCTGGGGCCATGGGACTCTTCTGTTAATGGTAGGGGTCCATGGCATAAAAAGGGGTTGTAAACCCTAGATTAGACAGAGGCCTGGCTTGACGAACAAATTGTGTTACCATTGTGACAGGGGCTCACATCCAATGCAGGTTTAAAGGTGAAACTTGCAGAAAATGCAACAAACTGGGACACACCAAAGAGCACGCCAGGTAGAGGAAAATAAATGGACTGCACGGAGAAGGGAAAACAATAAAAAGTCAAGTTGCAGTTTCATAAAGAGCACCAATCTGCGTAGTGTTGATGAAAAATCTGATAATAATGAGAACGTCACAGGACTGAGTAGCCTTCAGATTTATTGTGTGAAAACTAACAATAAACAAACAATATGGCTTACACCAGAAGGACTGTATACATCAAACTGGACACTGGCTCAGTTGTTTCAGTCATTCCACAAAATGAATATGGATGGCATTTCAAAGATACTGAACTGAAGCCTATGGATATCCAACTAAGAACTTATACTGGAGAGAAGATAATTCCTGTGGGAATGACATTCATAACAGTGAAATACAACAACCAGCAAGCCACATTGGGCTTGTATGTGGTAAAAACAGGAGGGCCAGCATTGTGGGGCTGTGAGTGGCTGAGACAACTACAACTTCATTGGAGATCGGTCCACCACTTACATGCTACATCTCCTACAACAGAGTCAACCAAAAGCAAACTAAGAAAGGTATTGAATGATGTCACAGCAGTGTTCAAGGATGAGATTAAAAATCTCAAATGTATCAAGGGTAAAATAGTGTTAAATAAAAATGCCACATCCAAGTTTTACAAAGTCCGTCCGATACCATGTACCATCTATGATAGAGTTGCCAGTGGCCAGAGGTTGATTGGAGCTCATGGGCAACACCAGTAGTCCCAGTAGCCAAGAAGGATGGGTCTATCAGGATGTGTGGTGATCTTAAGGTCACCATCAACCCAATACTGAAACTAGATCAACACCCTCTGCCCAGGATAGAGGATAACTCTGCAAACTTTTCTGGAGAAAAACACTTCAGAAAAGTGGACTTAGCTGAGGCCTACCTACAGATGGAGATGAAAAAAGAGTCCAAAGTGTTTTTCTCCATAAACAAAAAGGGTTTTATTGCTATAATAGGCTTATTTCTGGGGTAGAACCTGCATTCTGGCAGAAAGCTATGGACCAGGTACTGCAAGGCTGTCCTGGCACTCAGTGTTACCTGGATGACATCATTGTTACCAATAAGGATGACAAAGAATATCTCCAAAATCTCAAGACAATGTTAAAAAGACTGGAAGATTATGGGCTCAGAGCACGGCGCAACAAATGTGAATTTTTAAACCAAGCATCATTTACTGTAGTAACACCATTGACATACAAGGATTACACAAGTGTGCTGAGTAAATTCAAGCAGTGATGGATGCACCAAGGCCAAAGGACATGTCACAGTTGTGGTCCATTTTAAGGTTTATCAATTACTATAGCAGATTCCTGTCAAACCTGGCTACTGTCCTCCACCCCTTGAACTCATTACTACAGAGTGGGAAGAAATGGCAATGGACAAAGCAGTGTAAGGTGGCTTTCAAAAAGGTCAAGGAAATGGTGACATCAGACACTGTACTCACACATTATGATCCACGTCGCCCACTGAAGCTTGACTGTGACTCCTTGCCTTATGTTATAGGTGAAGTTGTTTCACACGTTATAAGTGATGGAAGTGAACGCCCCACAGCCTTTGAATCACGTTCCCTTACCATTGCAGAAACAATTACACATGGATCAATAGAGAAGCCTTCAGTCTGGTTTGGGATGTAAAAAGCTTTCAACCAGTACTTGTATGGGAGAGGATTTACCCTCATTACTGATCATCAACCACTAGTGTCCATTTTCATTCCACTAATAGCAGCAACAAGAATGCAGAGATGGGCTCTGTTTCTTGGTGGACACAATTACAAGAACGAATTCAAGAGGACAACTAATCATGGAAATGCTGAAGAATTGTTCCATTTATCCTTGGAAAAGGAAATACTTGAAAAATTTACAAAAGAAGACACTCCTCTATATTTATTCTCCCTAACGCAAATTGAAAGTCTCCCTGTTTCAGCAGAGATCATCCAAAGGGAAACCAGCAAAATCCATGCATTATATGTATATAATGACTAGAGAGCAATACAATACATACTTGAGTGAAGATGCATCTTATGTTGAGCTGGAGTTTATAGCTGAGCAGTGAGGAGTGTTGTGCATTTAATATTTGAGTAATATTTTAAATGTATTGTTTGATTAAGTATTCTTTGTTGTTCACATAATGCATTGTGGGTTATATGTAAAAGTATATGAATGGCAAATGTCATCATGCCACCATGTCATAAATGTTCACCTCACTAATAGCAAAAACAAAATTAAGCACACACATTCCAGACTCAGTGTTTT
The DNA here is from genome assembly GCF_030028105.1 of Mobula birostris. Classification (NCBI taxonomy): domain Eukaryota; kingdom Metazoa; phylum Chordata; class Chondrichthyes; order Myliobatiformes; family Myliobatidae; genus Mobula; species Mobula birostris. Next base: position 126,932,918 of record NC_092370.1, read on the forward strand.
TTCCTTCAATTAGTTTCATGTTTTGGAAGTACTAAACACAACTGGGGGAAGAGTATGCAGACCTGCCCTCTAGCCTGCGTATGTGCCTTTCTTTCTATGACTACCACAGAGCGCTTTTTAAACCCAGGATCAGCTTCCTGTGCTTTCTAAAGGCAATAGTGTACAGCTGTGGAGAGCTGCTGCTGGATATCACAATGATTATTTTTAAGCTTTCCTCAATGGGGAGAAAAAGCATTCTGACCTTTTTTGTAAGAGAAATTTCATCAAATTCAGTTTTATTTTGATTAATTAGGGTAATATGTGCAGAGATTCAGCGAAAAGCTTTTGTTTGCATGCCAGATGGATCATTTTGTTCATAAATATATCAAGGTAGTAAAAAGAAAAACAGAATTCAATGTATAGTGTTGCAACTGCAGAGAAAGTGCAGTGCAGGGAAACAAATAAAGTGCAAGGGCCAGAGCAAGGTAGATTGGCAGATCAATATTTCATCTTTAGCAATAGATACATTCAAATGTCCAATAAAGTTAGGATAGAAGCTTATCCTTCTGATAAGGGTTAAAAACATGTTTAGTGCAGGAAAAATGAGTAGAATCTAATATCTAGACAGCTATGCATCACTGCCCATGAAGACATTACATGTTCTGTGAAGAATCTCCTCCTCTAGAATGCAAGTGTAAGAAATGATTCTTACTTATCAGAGTCTGACCCGATACTCTTCCTTCTGCTGATTCACTGAACCCAAATGGAAGTTCTAAGAGGTACAGCTGTGGGATGAGTGTGGTGTATTTGATAAAAGGTGTTGAAGGGCAGAGGGTAGGATCACAAATTTGGTTTCAATTCCGCGTGGCAAGAATACAGAAAGAACATGTCTGTGGAGCAAGGAAACCTTCTCTACAGTGCCTATAATGAACAAGAGATATGTAAATGACTATAAAATAACTGATCTGTTGAAAATTGGTCTCCTGATATTGCCATTGTTCCATTAAATTAATTCACTGCTGTCTTTTACAACCCATTGCTCCCAAAGCAGCACTTAAACATTCAGTAGCTCCAGGACCATCACACTAGGGATTTGATCTTGAATATTAAGACAAAACATGTAATGTATTTGTAATACAGTATTCTCCTTTATGTACAGTGGCTAAGGAGGTTTTATATCTATGATCATACACTGCATTTACGAAATATGTTTGTGTATTGAGGAATCAAAATATGCTTTCACACATAATAAAGAAATACCCAGTACAAGTCAAATAGTGCCAGTGCATAGTACAATTTTCATAATAGAATTTACTGTTTGAAGCATGTTATACTTATTCTCAAATCAGGATGTTGATAGAGTCGTAAAGAAATACAGCAAAAGAAAAAGCCCTTTGAATGGCCACCTTTACATTTGTATTAATACTGCACTTTTCTTTAATTCATCCCATATTCTGATCAGTTCTCATCAGGTTCTAACATTCACCTACACACAAGGGAAATTTACAATGGTCTTTGAAACATGGGAGGAAACCAGAGCACCCAGAGGAAATCTATGTGACCTCAGGAAGAACTAATGACCAAGGTCAGGATCGAAACCGAATCTCTGGCACTGTGAGGTAGAGGCTCTACCAACTGCACCATGGTGCCACCCAAAATGTCACAACCATGCAGGGTCTGTGCTCCCTCACAGGAGGGTTCTGCAATCATGCACATGTGTATGCACATTCCAACCATTGTGGTTGTATTTAACTCTCTTCCTCTCATTACTGTCTTGTCGACACTTGACAACAAGCACAGCAACATCAGCTCTCCCTGCTTACCACTGACCTGGTTCTGGGAAAGAAGACTACCATTAAGGAGCGGTATGTATTTAGTATTAAGCTACTATTGCAATATAAAGAAGTTAAGTTTAAGAGGAGTGGCCATTGTGTGAGAGGGCCAGCGTTAGAGTGAGGAGTTGAGGCATTGGCTTATCAAGGCTTCGGCGAGGAGAGGCATAGGATATAGGTAGATGTTTTCATTATTTATTCTTTATTTATTATTGCACATTTAGAGTGGTAAGGATGCCAGACAGGAAAGTGGAATGCTACTCTTGCAAGATATGGGAAGGCAAGGAGATCTCCAGCACCCTTGATGACTACACCTGCAAAAAGTGCATCCAGCTGCAGTTTCTAACATACTGTGATAAGGAGTTGGAGTTGGGGTTGATATGACAGGAACATACAGGGAGATAGTTACTCCCAAGGTACAGGGCACAGGTAACTGGAAGTGGAGAGAAGAGGCGAGCTGTAGTAATTGGGGAATGGAAAGGAGATTCTGTGGATAAGATCAAAATTCCTGGATGGTATGTTGCCTACCAGGTGCCAGAGTCAGGAAACATAAGGTTGTAAACAACAGGAATTCTGCAGATGCTGGAAATTCAAGCAACACACATCAAAGTTGCTGGTGAACACAGCAGGCCAGGCAACATCTCTAGGAAGAGGTACAGTCGACGTTTCGGTCCTGACGAAGGATCTCGGCCTGAAACGTTGACTGTACCTCTTCCTAGAGATGCTGCCTGGCCTGCTGCGTTCACCAGCAACTTTGATGTGTGAAACATAAGAATGTGATAGTAGGTGATTTTAACCTTCCACATATTGACCGGGACTCCCTTACTGTAAAAGGACTAGGTGGGATAGAGTTTGTCAAATATGCTCAGACAAGTTTCCTTCATCAGCACATAGAAGTCCCAACTAGAGAGAGTACAATATTGGATCTCCTATTAGGGAATGAGACAGTGCAGGTGTTGTAGGGGAACACTTTGCATCTAGTGATCTTAATGTCATTAGTTTCAAAGTAATTATGGAAAACAATAAACCTTGTCCAAAATATTCTAAATTGGAGAAAGGTTACTTTGATGGTATAGGAAAAGATTTGATAAGGGTGAGTAGGGATTGGTTGTTTTCTGACAAAGGTGTACTTGGTAAGTGGGAGGCCTTCAGAAGTGAAATTTTGTGAGTGCAACATTTATATGATCCTGTCAGAATAAAAGGCAAGGATATCTGGTTTAGAGAACCTTGGTTTTCAGGAGATATTGATGTCCTGATTAAGAAAAAGAAGGGGATTCACAGTAGGTAGAGGCGGGTAGGAACAAATGAGGTACCGTACTTGTGGAAAATCAGAATTGCAAGGGAGCACTTTGAGAAGAAAATTAGCAGGGCTAATAGCAGCCAAGGTGAAGGAGAACCCAAAGGACTTCTACAGATATATTAAGACCAAAAGGATAGCAAGGGACAAAATTTGTCCTCTGGAAGATCAGAGTGCAACCAGAAGAGATGGTGGAGATCTTAAATGGATTTTTTTGCTTCTGTATTTACTTGGCAGACAGACACAGAGTCTATAGCAGTGAGGCAAAGCAGCAGTGAGGTCGTGGTCTCACAGATTATAGAGGAGGAGGTGCCTGCTGACTTAAGGCAAGTTAGGGTGAGTAAATCCCCAGGCCTGACAGGTGCTCTCTCAGATATTGTGGGAGGCTAGCACAGAAATTACAGGGAGCTCTGCAAAGATATTTAAAACATCTTTAGTGATGGGTGAGATGCCAAAAGATTGGAGGATATTGTTCTGTTGTTTCAGAAAGGCTCAAAGAATAAATCAGGAAATGATAGGCCAGTGAGCCTGACATCAGTAGTGGAAAAATCACTGGAAGGTACTCTGAGTGACTAGAATTATAAGTATTTGGATAAAAAGGGACTGATTAGGGATAGTCAACATTGCTCTGTGCTTGTAAGCTATGTTTGACCAATCATATGGGGTTTTTGAGGAAGTTACCAGGAAAGTTGATGAAGACAAGGTAGTGGATGTTGTGTACTTGGACATTAGTAAGGTCTTTGACAAGGTCCCAGATGGGTGGTTGGTCAAGGAGGGTTCCATTGCTTGGCATTCAAGATGAGGTAGTAAATTGGCTTTGTGGGAGAAGCCAGAGAGTGTTGCCTCTGTAACTGGGGGCCAGTAGCTAGTGGTGTGCTACAGGGATTGGTACTGGGTTCATTGTTGTTTTTCATCTATAACAATAATCTGGATGATAATGTGGAAAACTGAATGAGCAAATTTCAGATGACTCCAAAATTAGGGATATAGCAGACTATCAGAGTTTGTAGTGAGTCTGGATCTGCTCAAAAAATGGGCTGAAAATGGCAGATGGAATGTAATGCAGGCATGTATGAGGTGTTGCATTTAAGGAGGACCAACCAAGGTAGGACTTGCACGGTGAGTGGTAGGGCACTGAGAAGTGTAGTAGAACAGAGGAATCTGGGAATACAGATCCATAATTTCTTGAAAGTGATGCCATAGGTAGATAGGGTCATAAAGAGAACCAGGGGCGGTGCTAAGGTGGTGCTAGCTGGTGCTATAGCCCCAGCAGAAATTACAATAGCACCATTAGAGCACCACCAAGAAATCAACTGAAATTTCACATACAAATTGCAGTTGCCTTGCTTTCTCTGTATAGTTTTGAATACAGCTTGTTTCTCTAGTTGATCTAGTGAAACAGCATCCCCAATTACCATAGCACCCACGCAGCAGTAAAGTTATAAACTCTGTCAGATCCACTCTACACTTCTGCTTATTCGTTCGTTGTCAATGTCTTGCCGTTGTTGTCTTCAGATCAGTTAAGCTGATCTAAGATCACTTAAGGTGGTGATGTCACTCACTCTCACTCATGCGAGAGATTGATAGTATACATCCAGGCGCAGATCCATGGTCTCGCGAGACTAACGGATGCCACACACTCACACACATTGTGCTTTTACAAGCTAGCGTGGGCCTGGAATGTGCGTTATTTTGGCCGGCGTGAAAAATGGAATGATTTTTAGTGAGAAAACTACCTCATCCAGAGGAATCAGTGGTGTCTCAGCCTAAGCCTGTCTTAGTTAAAAGTGACATGCAGAAAGGAGTAAGTGGGGATGAGGACGACAGCAGTTCATCGAGCAGTTCATTCAGTGAGGGCGAAGAACAGGAACAAGAAATGGAGCGGGATTTGGAAGAGAACGTGGATGAAGCTGCTCTTAGTGCTAGTGGGAATACTGTTAGCGATGTTAGCCAGCAGCCTGAGGAAGGACCCCGTTGGCCAGCATTGAAAAAGTACCCTTCGCTGCCCGCAACAGCTTGGCAATGAGCAAAGGAGTTTTATTCGTGGCTGGTTTGACCTGTACTCCTGGCTGGAATATTCGATCACAAAAAATACTACATTCCGCTTCGCATGCAGGCATTTCCTGTGTGGAGGACGTGGGTTCCATTCTGAGTCTACCTTCACTATCACTGGTGACTGTAACTGGCGGAAAGCTACAACAGCTTTCAAAACCCACCATGTAAGTGCAGCTTATAAGTTTGCTATGGAGGCATGGGTCGAATTCAGATTGAGAAAACAAGACAGTTTCAAGATTGGGAAATATGCTTGATAAAGGACATGCAAAGATTGTCCAAGAAAATCGTGAGTATATGAGAGCAGTGGTTGAGTCTCTAACAAGGACAGACAGTGAATGACACAGTGGAATTTCGAGCTCTAATGAGACCCTACTGTGATACATTTATAGATTTATACAAACTAATCTGCCAATCACTGACTCTACCTATGACATCTGCCTCATGCAAATAGAGTCTCTCTTGCCTCAGATGCCTCAAAAACTACCTAAGGAATAGCAGCAGCGATGCTCAGAACAGCAACTTGGCCCTGTTGGCCATAAACAGCCGGAGGACTAGGGCACTTGACATCCAGAAAATCATTGATGCTTTCGCCACCAATCACAACAACAGACAGTTGTGCTTCTCTGAAAACATCAGTGGTGAGTGCAGTTGATTTTTTTTTTAATTTGTTCCAAGACTAATGCTGATTATTATTACTATTTTGTGGTGGATACCCCATAGTCCTTATGTTTCCTGCAAATCCAAAATATTACATTTACTGCTATTAAGCCTACTGGTTTTGCTTAAACTTCCAAGCGGCGATTCTGTTGATTTTTGTTTTAAATTCAATAGCCGAATTAACTTAACATGCTCAGAGTACGATTTGTCCAACTCCTGGTAAAGCCTTGCATCTGTTCTTTGCCTTATTTGACTTTAATAACGGTGCATCTTTTGGCATTGTCTGTTTATGTAATGTGAATAGCAGTGGACATTGAGGGTTAGTGTTGTGTTTTTCAGTTGAAAAGCATGCATTTGACGCTGAATGCGGGATTGGTGCGTGATTCACGTTGTGCGCTGTGTGTCAGATGCTCTGTTGGTTTGTTTGTTTATGCTCTATGTAGTCCGGGTTGTCTCCGATGCTGTTGACACTGTCACAGTTCACTTCTATATTAGATCTGTCAATTGCTGTTGCTTGTGAATCAACAGAGGCATTTACAGTCGACACATAATGCTTGAAACTGACTTTTGAATGCCACGCGTCTGACCTTGCGAATACATATTACCATACAGTATATCCCTCAGCACCATCACTGAATAATTCATCCCCACTGTAGCACCAGCAAGAAAAAATCTCTGGCGCCGCCACTGAAGAGAGCTTTAGGCATATTGACCTTCATGAATCAATATACTGAGTACAAGAGTTGGAGTGTTATGTTGAAATTATATAAGACATTGGTGAGGCCTAATTTGGAGTATAGTGTGCAGTTTTGGTCACCTATCTGCAGGAAAGATATCAATAAGATTGAAATAGTGCAGCGAAAATTTACAAGGATGTTGCCAGGACTTGAGAACCTGAGTTTAAGAGAAAGGTTGAATCGGTTTGTACCTTATTCCCTAGAATGTAGAAGATTGAGGGGGAAGTTGGTATAGGTATACAAAATTATGAGAGGTGTAGAAAGGGTAAATGCAAGCAGACTTCTTCCACTGAGGTTGGGTGAGACTACAACTAGTGGTCATGGATTAAGGGTGAAAGGTGAAATGTTTAAGGGAAATATAAGAGTGTGCTTCAGAGGGTGGTAAAAGTGTGGAATGAACTTCCAATGTAAGTGGTGGATTCAGGCTCGATTTCAACATTTAAGAGAAATTTGGATAGGTACATGGATGGGAGGGTTATGGAGTGGTTTGAGTAGGAAGGTTGTTGAGACTAGGAAGATTAATAGATTGGCACAGACTAAATGGGCTGAATGGCCTGTTTCTGTAGTGTATTGTTCTATGACTTTATGACTCTATATACAACCCTGAGATTCATTTTCTTGCGGGCATTAACGGTAAATACAAAGAAACACAATAGAATCAATGAAAGATATGTGCAATGAGACAAACAACAAAACGTTTGCAAATACAAAAAGAAAACAAAAACAATAATAAATGAATAAATAATATTGAGAACTTGAGTCCTTGAATGTGAGCCTATAGGTTGTGGGAACAGTTCAGTGTTGGAGTGAGTGAGGTTGAGTAAAGTTATCTCTTCTGGTTCAAGAGCCTGATGGTTGAGGGGTAATGACTGTTCCTGAACCTGGTGCTATGGGTCCTGAAGCTCATTTACCTCCTTCCTGATGTCACAAGCAAGAAGAGAGCATGGCCAGGATGGTGGGGGTCCTTAATGATGGACCTGGATGGTGGGAGACCTTCATGATGTTCTCAGTCATTTACCAGCCTTTGGTCCATAGATTCCCATTCTTTGCATATTCAATTATTCATCCAGGTACTTGTTAAATATTACAAAAATGTCTGCCTCCACCTCCTTCTCAGCTTTTGTGGGAACACCATCTGACCCTTATATGTGAGTGAATAAGATGACAATTAATCAAGATAGAAAACCAGATAGACTATCAGAAATTATCATGATAACGTTACTCATTTGATTGTCCCCTTTGTTCATTTGTCATTTTTCAAACAATGAGAACCATTGTAGGAATAGAGGATGGGTGTTTAGTTGAAACTTATCATTCAACTATCTTGCTTAGGAAACTTCAGCTGAAATGTTAGTAAAATAAGTCACACAGATCATCTTGTTCATAAAATGTTCCTTCTGCCACAAGTTCGTAATCCTCTGAAACATTTCACATAAGTGTCACTGAAAAGGTCACTTGGAACAAATTACACACTGGCCTCAGAATACTGGAATCTTGATTTCATAGCATGTTGATTATAAATCACCACTAACTGTCCTACTTTTCTGAGCCTATTGTGTTCAGGTATAACATTACCTCTAATCAGGCATAACATTTTTCTGATAAACATTTATATTTGTGACATTTGTTGGAACCTTGCACAAGAACAGATATATATCAAGTTAGGCACTAAAATAGCTACTACCAATAAGAAAAAAAGTTCCATGGCTGGGGAAATAATATTATACATCACAGACTAAGGTCAGATAGAAATTTACTTCTATAGCCGAGTGCATGAGTAACAATGCTATATCATAGATTGCCTAATGATACTTGACATGTACAATATATACAATAGATGTATGTAGAATGATTTAATGAAAAATTGGTTTGCTTCACCAGTATTTGTATGACTGCTCTAAGAATATTCAGCCCTAAATGGTTTCTGCAAACGAAACTATTGCGTGATACATTAAATTCAAAGGTGTCAGCCAGTAATCCCTCTTTCATTATGATTGAGTTGAGAGATAGCTACGATTCACCTTGGATGCCAGCTTTATTAAAAACAGAAATCATGCTTTTCTATTTGAAGTGGTAAACAAGGCCTAGAGCCAACTAATTCAGCAAGGTAGTCAATCACACAGACTCATATCTGTCTATACATGTCTGTGCCTAAGAGTTTGCAGTACAAAGGCTGTCAAGTGACAATTAAAAGACTGATAGAAAAAGACACAGGCAAGCAAATATTTAAGAATATAATTTATTTAAGGAAGCTTGTCATGCCACTCATATGGTAGGCTCGCCTGTTTAAGCCTTGAGGTAATTCATGTTTAATTTAACTTTCAAAGTATCCATGATCCATTAATTCACTAATGAAAAGAAAATGCATGTACTGTCTTCTCAATGTTTTTGTAGCACATATTTTGCTTCTCGTTTGTGCTTACGCACTTATGAGCTGTCACACATTCCAATGTAAAGTGGAATTGTCTTTAAGGTTTGAATGTGATCGAATTGCATCAGTTGGATGCTGTTAATAATTGACACCAATAACAAGGAGAATGGGATATTTCTACAATGGAAACAGCAGGAAAATGAAACACCATTGTGTTAAATTTCCTTCCTAGCTTTAACCTTACCAAACCACATCAGTATCGGTAGTGGTTAGTTCATTGCCTACTCCTTGCATTGTTATTTTACATGAGCACATTCCCTTTCTATAAATACTGTGAGTGGAAGCCCTCTTTAACACTGTTTACAGTTCTGACCATGCACAGTATTTTGATACAGAAAGCTGCCTTTATTCAGCATTGTGCAACAGGAATCTTGTCTAATTATTTACTTATATCAAAGACATCATCACATTCTATGTTGTGCCTTTAAGTGTCTGTGTCTCGCCATTACTCCCAACTCGTGGAAGTCAATTTTGGAAGTGGAGTACAACATTCAGCAGCTACATAGTTCAAGTTCAGTGCTACAGATGGAAGGTAAATTCCTCCCCCCCCCCAACACCCCCCAGCAAATTGTTGCACCAGCTGAAAGCACATTCATTAGCAAATTACTAGAGGGAATTAGATATAACTAGGTTTCAAATCTAATCAGTTTAAAAGGGGGGAGCGGATCTTTCAAATAACCAGCTCTAGGTGTTGGGCAAAATAGCCGCCTTCTGTGCTCTATGGCTATGACTTTCTGTAAAGCCTTAATCCGTTACTTGCATTGCAACCTTATCCATTTAGAGATCCAATTTCTTTCTTTTGACACGATCAAGCAAATCAAATTTCAGATTGCTTGTGGTTTTGTGTAATCATACTTTTTCTATCAGTCAGAAAATGCACATTTCTCTCTCTCTCTCTCTCTCTCTCTCTCTCTCTCCCTCCCCCTTCTCTCTTTCCTCCTCTCTCTCCCTCTCTCTCTCTGCTCTCTCTCTCTATGTCAAGTTGAAATGGAATCAAGCCAGAACTCCAACTCAAAATGCAGCCTTTATTTCACTTTTTTGACATTGCAAATAGATCTTTGAACATTGGCCAAGAATATGCGATGTTTTTATATATTAAATTTCTTTGCTTTTTAGCTGGAGCAATAATCCATTTAAAATGCAGCATCAACAGCAGTTTCTATTCATATCTTTGCTTTCACACGGTAATAATTCCCAAGACACTTTGCATGAATATTAGACCAAAAAATTTGACACTCAGCCATATTTGCTACCTAATATTTGCCGAGCTCAATTTGACATGTCAGTTTAAAGAAGGAACGGAGAAGTATAAGCCAAACATTCAGTGGATATTACATGCTCTCAGGCCTTCCTCTTCCAGAACAGCTTTCATAGATATGGTCTCACATGATATTAAGTCAACAGGTATGGCCTAACTTTTGTCCTTAGAAACAGCAGCTGTAATACCGAGAAGAATAAATTCGACAGATACATGGATGGGAGGCGTACGGAGGGATATGGTCCGTGTGCAGGTCAGTGGGGCTGGGCAGAAAATAGTTCAGCACAGCCAAGAAGGGCCAAAAGGCCTGTTTCTGTGCTGTAGTTTTTCTATGGTTTCTATGGTTTCTATGGAAAGCATAATATAATGGACAGTATAACTGTCAGGTAACGTAAGTGGTAGAAACACACGCATAATTCACAACCACCAACGCTGAGTTGGAGTTCACTTTAAGAAGCTGTGGCTGACATGATGATGTAATGGCGTGGAATTATTTACCGCGCTTTATGTTCTGTGTTTGGTTGAAAATAAAATGAGTTGATACGGTTTCCCACAAACCATATATACCATATATAAACTACAGCACAGAAACAGGCCTTTTGGCCCTTCTTGGCTGTGCCAAACCATTTTCTGCCTAATCCCACTGACCTGCACACGGACCATATCCCTCCATACACCTCCCATCCATGTATTTGTCCAATTTATTCTTAAATGTTAATAAAGAACCCACATTTACCACCTCATCTGGCAGCTCATTCCATACTCCCACCACTCTCTGTGTGAAGAAGCCCCCCATAATGTTCCCTTTAAATTTCTCCCCCCTCACCCTTAACCCATGTCCTCTGGTTTTTTTCTCCCCTTGCCTCAGTGGAAAAAGCCTGCTTGCATTCACTCTATCTATACCCATCATAATTTTATATACCTCTATCAAATCTCCCCTCATTCTTCTACGCTCCAGGGAATAAAGTCCTAACCTATCCAACCTTTCTCTGTAACTGAGTTTCTCAAGTCCTGGCAACATCCTTGTAAACCTTCTCTGCACTCTTTCAACCTTATCTATATCCTTCCTGTAATTTGGTGACCAAAACTGAACACAATACTCCAGATTCGGCCTCATCAATGCCTTATACAACCTCATCATAACATTCCAGCTCTTAAAACGCAATACTTTGATTAATAAAGGCCAATGTACCAAAAGCTCTCTTTACGACCCTATCTACATGTGACGCCACTTTTAGGGAATTTTGTATCTGTATTCCCAGATCCCTCTGTTCCACTGCACTCCTCAGTGCCTTACCATTAACCCTGTATGTTCTACCTTGGTTTGTCCTTCCAACGTGCAATACCCCACACTTGTCTGTATTAAATTCCATCTGCCATTTTTCAGCCCATTTTTCCAGCTGGTCCAAGTCCCTCTGCAGGCTCTGAAAACCTTCCTCACTGTCTACTACACCTCCAATCTTTGTATCATCAGCAAATTTGCTGATCCAATTTACCACATTATCATCCAGATCATTGATATAGATGACAAATAACAATGGACCCAGCACTGATCCCTGTGGCACACCACTAGTCACAGGCCTCCATTCAGAGAAGCAATTCTCTACCACCACTCTTTGGCTTCTTCCATCGAGCCAATGTCTAATCCAATTTACCACCTCTCCATGTATACCTAGCGACTGAATTTTCCTAACTAACCTCCCATGCGGGACCTTGTCAAAGGCCTTACTGAAATCCATGTAGACAATATCCACTGCCTTCCCTTCATCCACTTTTCTGGTAACCTCCTCGAAAAACTCCAATAGATTGGTCAAACATGACCTACCACGCACAAAGCTATGTTGACTCTCCCTAATAAGCCCCTGTCTATCCAAATGCTTGTAGATTCTGTCTCTTAGATTCTGTACTCCCTCCAATAACTTACCTACTACCGACGTTAAACTCACCGGCCTATAATTTCCCGGATTACTTTTCGATCCTTTTTTAAACAACGGAACAACATGAGCCACTCTCCAATCCTCCGGCACCTCACCCGTAGACAACGACATTTTAAATATTTCTGCCAGGGCCCCCGCAATTTCAACACTAGTCTCCTTCAAGGTCCGAGGGAACACTCTGTCAGGTCCCAGGGATTTATCCACTTTAATTTTCCTCAAGACAGCAAGCACCTCCTCCTTTTCAATCTGTACAGTTTCCATGATCTCACTACTTGATTCCCTCAATTTCATGGACGTCATGCCAGTTTCCTTAGTAAATACAGACGCAAAAAACCTATTTAAGATCTCCCCCATTTCCTTTTGTTCCGCACATAGCCGACCACTCTGATCTTCAAGAGGACCAATTTTATCCCTTACAATCCTTTTGCTCTTAATATACCTGTAAAAGCTCTTTGGATTATCCTTCACTTTGACTGCCAAGGCAACCTCATGTCTTCTTTTAACCCTCCTGATTACTTTTTTAAGTATTTTCTTGCACTTCTTATACTCCTCAAGCACCTTATTTACTCCCTGTTTCCTATACATTTCATACAACTCCCTCTTAGACGCCTCTGCCATTTTATTTACAAAGATCTATGTTGATGACCCTGATGCTCTAGGACGATTCTGGAGTGATTCACCATGTCAGCTAATGCAGTTGCTTTGAAACTGCTGGAGTTTTGGGAGCAAAATGCCATGTTTCGGTTTGTACAAGCAAGGTCCAATTCGCACTGCAAGAAATCTCCACAGATGGCACCAGATATTACTACGTGATCGTGTCGCTCAGTAGTTCCACAGCAGTGAGAATGGTGAGTCTGCTTGAACACCCACCTGAATGCAATAAGTATGGCATGTTGAAAACTCACCTATTACAGACTTCTGCACTATCAGAATCTGAGCACGCCAAACAGTTGCTCTCTTCGCTCTGCCTGGGGATGCTCAGCCTTCAGAATTAATGGACCACGTGCTGTCTCTCCTGCTAATCACCGTCCTTGTTTTATTTTTATAGAACTCTTCATGCAGCAAATGCCTGATCATGTTCACATTGCCCTCGCTGATGCACCCATGAAGGACGACAGGGAGATTGCTAAAATGGCTGATAATCTACACTCAGCTAAGCAGTAGTACATCATTCCTCCTCCTTTCCCTTCCTCAATAAGCCTGGTCAGCAGGGCCTCTAACACACACACACACCTGGGGCTGCGAAACAGACAGCACCAGGTCTGTGCTTTTACTACGTTTGTTTTGGTATGAACGCTAGGAAGTACCAACTGACTTGCAGCTTTGACAATGCTGGCACATCAGGGCATCCGAGGTCTGTGAATACTGTGGATTCCAGCTGCCAGGGTCATCTACTGTTCATTATGGAGACCCTTTCAGGGCCAAGCTTCTTATGGGACCCGGCTGCTCAAATGGGTGTGCTATTGATCAGAAGGCAAAGAGCACAAAACCTCACTGGAAGCCACCAACAGCAACAGGATCCAGACTTGCAAGACACGATGGGTGACGCTCTGCTTCAATGGGTGACATTATACAAGGGACTTCGTTCTGGATGAAGTGGCTATATCTCTGCTCAGCGCAGATTTCCTGTGTGCCCAAGGACTGTTGGTTGATCTTAAGAACTGCTGGCTTGTGAATGTCAAGGAGTTTGGGTCATTATCCTGCTCCCTCAGTAAGTTCCCCACAACAACTCTGTCAAGCCCATGTACCACCGCATGTGGGTTCACTCGACTGCTGGGTGATTTCCCAAACCTCACCGAGCCCACATTCACAACTACAGTCACAAAACATGGGTCGAGCACCACATTTCCACAACTGGTCTGCCGCTCTATGCCCACGTATGTCGACCGGACCCAGAAAAACGGGCCACCGCAAAGGTCGAGTTTGTCAACATGGAAAGGCTTGGCATTTTACACAGGTCAGATAACCCCTGGGCTTCACCCCTCCATACCATCCCTAAGTTCAGTTGTGGTTGCCACCCATGTATCAATCACCACCCCCATTCATTACACGGTCCCACACAACCAAGATTTTTTGGGACCTTTAGCCGAAAAGTTAATTTTTTTAATGTTGACTTAGTTAGGGGCTACCATCAGGTACCTGTGTGCTTAGTGGACATTCCCAAAATGGCTGTGTTAACTGTTTGGCCTCTTCGAGTTTCTGCCCATGTCATTTGGGCTGAAAAATGCAGCACAGGCTTTCCAACGGCTAATGGACTCTATATTAAAGACTTGGATTTTTTTTTTTGTTTACCTGGATGACATAATTGTCACTAATACATCTAAATCCAGAAATGTATCACATCTCTGCACACTTTACAAGTGCTTAAGCCAACAATTAATCCTGCTAAATGCCAGTTTGGGTCGTCAACCATTGACTTTCTAGGCCATCACATCTCTGTAGAAGGTACAAAACCCCTCCCATTAAAAGCAGCCACTATTATGGATTTCCCACTGCCACACATTACAAAACAAAACTACAAGAATTTTTAGGTGTGGTGAAATTCTACTAATGCTTCATTCCGCAAGCTGTTGAACTTACCCTCCCGCTGTATAGTGCACTTAAAGGCAATGTCCTAAATCATGTGCTTGACTGGTCAGCAAACATGCCCAGGGCATACTCTTTCCAACATGACCCTATTGGCATACCCACTCCCCAATGCACCTATAGCCATTATTCCTCTGCGCCTGTTTTCTTGAGTTCTTGGACTTTGCAAATTGCCATTATAATATTGGTGAGAGACATTTTATCTTCTAGATACAACTTTCATATGCAATCTTTCAGACTGTAGGCACCCTCGTTCATTGATCCTGCATTGATGACACAAACCAAGAGCTATTGGGCTTCTTCACTTCTCTTGGCTGCCACTATTCATGAAAGAAAGCTCAGAGATTGTCACACAGTGAGGAATATACCTTGCCTGAAAGTAAGTGACATTATGATGCAGATTTTCTTGTGTCCTAAGATTCCTGGCCACCTGTCCTTGAGTCAAACCGTTTCTCCCAGCATGCACCAGTCGGCTCACTGGCCTGGACTAGTTCTGCATATGGCCTGACTCAGTTCATCTGCACTCATAGAACGACTGACGGCCAATAAAGGCCCACACTTTTTCCAAAATAATAATATACAATAATTAAACAAATGTTCAATATCTGAAAGGCAAAAAAATACAGACACGTACACCCAGGCAAACATGGTCAAAATCAATTTAATTTGATTTAATTCAGGAATTAGGTACCAGTTATCTTTCTCCCATCAACTGATTTCTTTCTCTCAGATGACCTACAATGGCACAAATTGAACCCCAATCACTGATCGTAGGCAGTGTAAAACATTGCATTAACTGTTACGTTGCCATGCTGCATACACCTTTGTGTTTACTGCATACTCCAGGTTACATCAGTGAAAATGGAAGTTAGAACATGTCATGCTAAGATTTATGGAAAAGCACCACGGTAACGCATTATTACACTGACTATCCACTTCCCCCCACAGATGCTGCCTGGCTCACTGAGTTCCACCAGTCCCTTTTCATGTTGTGTTTACTGTCCCTCAATAAGAAGTCCACAAGAGCTGGTGAAAGGGCAGAGCAGAGGTTGTCACCATTGGTTGGCGTCTGGGACATCTATGGGGAAAATAGGTAAGTCCCTGAAAAATCCTGATGATTGTGGTAGAAGATCTACTCCTATGCTAATCCGTTTCACTCTATTTTTCCATCAGAATTTTTTGATCTTGGTCACAAATTAAATCAGGAAGAGATTAAAATGCTCAGCAGATTGAGTAGTATCTATAGATGACCTTTCATAACTGGTAAATAGTAACCCTGTTTTTCTTTCTCCATGGATTCTGCCTTTTTGTTTCAGATTTCCAGTTCTTAGAGTGTTTTGCTGTTTTACATATCTCACATTTATCTCTGTACAGCAATGCTAAGCACAAACATCTCTCCGACCTTTCTTTACAGCATCTCTGAAACTCAACTGAGACCCGCAACTGAATAATATTTTTATCAATTCCTTAGCAATTCCAGAGAAAACTAGCAATGGATTGGATGTGTTCAAAGCAAAGAGGAAGGTAATGACGGAAAATAATTTTCTCCAGTAAGGGGAAGGGGAAGAAGAAAACTGAAGTGATAGTAATATGGTAGAGACGTTTAAAGGAGGATGGCACAGTAGTACAGTTCGTAGAGTTACTGCCTCACAAATCAAGGGACCCAGCTTCAACCCTGACCTCTGCGGCTGCTTGTGTGGAGGTTGCATGTTTTTCCTATTACTGAATGGGTTTTCTTTAGGTACAGCATTTCCTCCCACATTCCCAAAACATACAGTTAGTAGTTTAATTGGCCTCTATAAATTATCCTCAGTATATTGATGATGAGAGAACAGTGAGATACAAATGGAATTATAGACTTATTGTAAGTGAGTATTCAATTGTCGACATGGATTTTGTATGGCAAAGGGGTGACTTCTGTGTAAATGACTCTGTGACTGAAGTAGATAATGAATCAGGTTCCTCAACCACCTCCCTGTTTAGATGGGACGAGTTAGGGAGGAAGAAGAAGGCAGTGTGATAAAAGATCCATCTCTCCGATCCGTGCCAGATGTTTCAAATTTTAAATAATGATGACCACAGTGACGAGCCGTTCCATAAAGATGATCAATAATTAAGTCATTAGGATCTTTGAATCTTCTCTGCTCAAATATTATTACACATAATAACAGCCTTTCTGAGGGAATTGAAAGGAGCCTGCTTCATAATTAATTGTCTACCAGAAATGTAATATGAGAATATGCCACATATTTAGCACATTGAAATATTACATTGCTTTACACTGCTTATAATTGCAGTGTTCACCTGATTATATCTAAGTTGTTACTCAGCCTGACGGGCACAATTTACACATCAGTTACCTACTATTTTTGTTGTTCACCTGGCAATATGCCAGTCCTCAGATGCCAAGAAATATAGCTTGATTTATTTCTGAGATTGTTATGCCAAGAATCTACACTTGCTACCAGATTGCCTGTTTCTTTTTACTGCAGAGATTTATGGTATTGCTGTTGCAGAACACCCTACATATTTTCTCTTTAAGAACACTGTACATGTGTCACATGCACAATGGGCTGCAAAGTAATAAAGAAGACACTTAACTCCATGTTACTAGTAGCAGTGTGTGTCTTTAGTTACTAATACATGAACTAAAGCCTTCAGAGCTTAAAGCTGCAAAGGTCTGAACATTACTCTTTCTCCATTGGAAGTCAGTTCTGATATCTTACACCCAGAACATTAACTGTTTCTCTTTCTACAGATGATGCCTGACCTGCGATTTCTAGCATCATTTCCCCCTTTTTATTTTGAATTTTGCTGTAATTTCTGTCACTTTTACGATTGGGCGAGAAGTTTCCACCTCCAATTCCGAGGAATTGATCATTTTCTTCACAGCCTTCAGAAGCCTCCTGAGGTCTACCTCTACAACAAACATGTTCTGCTCCATGATCAAGAGATTAGAGACTTGGCCACGTGGGACTATTAGTTTGCACTTTAGCAATTAGACGAGGTGCAATACTGCAACTAACCCAGGAGTAGACGCTTCATTGTTTTCACTCTTGGGATGGTGAAACTTGCTTGAAGACTATGTTACCCAAGACTGAGAACACGTGTTGTGGAATCATGTATTTACAAGAACACGGTAGAAGCTGTTCAGCCCATTGACATTGTTCTGGTTCTTTGTATACCTATCCAATCAGTCCCTTTTCCCTGAAGTCACAAGAGAATGCAGTCTCTGGAATCTGGGACAAAATGTTGGAAGAACTCAACAGCTCAGGTGGCATCGAAAGAAGGAAATGGAGAATCAGCTTCTCAGGTTGAGACGAAGGCCTTGCCTTAAAACGTTGACTGTCTATTTTCCTCCTTGGGTGCTGAGCTCCCCCCACGTTTGTGTATAGACCCAGTTGCCCTTGTCTCTCCCATAACTCTGTCAAAATTCTACTTTCAGATACATAGAACATAGAAAGCTACAGCACATTACAGGCCCTTCGGCCCACAGTGTTGTGCCGACCACGTAACCTACTCCAGAAAATAGCCTATTTTTCTAAGCTCCATGTACCTAACCAGGAGTCTCTTAAAAGACCCTATTGTAGATACTTCCACCACCGCCACCGGCATTGCATTCCAGGTATCCACCACTTTCTGTGTGAAAAATTTACCCATGACATCCCGAGTACCTGCTTCAAAGCACCTTAAAACTAAGCCCCTTTGTGTTAGCCATTTCAGCCCTGGAAAAAAGCCTCTGGCTATCCAAACGATAAATGCCTCTCATCATCTTATATACCTCTATCAAGTCACCTCTCATCCGCCGTCGCTCCAATGAGAAAAGGCTGAGTTCACTCAACCTATTCTCATAACGTAGACCCTCCAATCCAGGCAACATCCTTGTAAATCTCTCCTGCATGCTCTCAATAGTATCCACATCCTTCCTGTAGTGAGGTGACCAGAACTGAGCACAGTACTCCAAGTGGGGTCTGACCAGGGTCCTATACAGCTGCAACATTACCTCTCAGCTCTTGAACTCAATCCCACAGCTGATGAATTCCAACACACCATATGCCTTCTTAACAACACTGTCAACCTGCGCAGCAGCTTTGAGTGTCCTATAGACACGGACCCCAAGATCTCTCAGATCCTCCACACTGCCAAGAGTCTTACCATTTATACAGTATTATATTCTGTCTTCAAATTTGACCTACCAAAATAAACCACTTCATGCTTATCTAAGTTGAAGTCCATCTGCCATTTCTCAACCCAGCTCTGCATCCTATCAATGTCTCGCTGTAACCTCTGACAGCCCTCTACACTATCCACAACACCCCCAACCTTTGTGTCATCAGCAAACTTACTAACCCACCGTTCTATTTCTTCATCCAGGTCATTTATAAAAAATCACAAAGGGCCCCAGAACAGATCCCTGCTGAACACCACTGGCCACCAACCTCCGTGTAGAATACGAACTATCTACAACCACTCTTTGCCTTCTGTTGGTAAGCCAATTCTGGATCCACAAAGCAAGGCCTCCTTGGATCCCATGCCTCCTTACCTTCTGAAGGAGTCTTGCATGGGGAATCTTATCAGATGTCTTAAATATTCATCAAATTCTCATTTGAAACTGCACTCATCACACTCCCAGAGACTATGGACCAGTTCTAACTACTTACCACATGACATTATTATTCACAAGGAGTAGTTATGATTATGGACATTCTAACGTGCTGCATCATTGCATGGTATGGAAACTACACTGCGATGGACAAGTAGGTCTACAACAGGTATCAAAACCATTCTACACACCCCAGCACCTACCTACTCGCCATCAAGGACATATAGACAGAAAGGTGCCGGAAAAAAAACAGTAACGTTATGAAGGATCCCACTCACCGTGCTCATGGACTGTTGGCACCACTCCCATCAGGGAGGAGGCTACAAAGCATGCATGCCAGACCACAAGACTCAAAACAGTTACTTTCCCCAAACAAAACTAAACAAGTCAGATTTCGAAGTAAATTTATTATCAAGGTGCACTTATGTCATGAGGATTCAATTTCTTGCATGCATTCCTAGTAGAATGAAGAAATACAGTACTATTGAATTGAATTGACTTTATTACTTATATCCTTCATATACATGAGGAGTAAAAATCTTTATGTTACATCTTTGTCTAAATGTGCAATGTGCAATTTATAGTAATTTATAATAAAGAGTATGTACAACAGCATAGTAAATATAACACAGAAATACAGTTGCATCACGATGAGTTAAGCAGTCTGATGGCCTGGTGGAAGAAGCTGTCCCAGATCCTGTTGGTGTTACACGGGGGCGCTGAAGGGCAGACCCAAACGCAAGCCACAGTGTTCTAGGAACAGGACTAGGTTTGTCAAGAAAGCAAGGGAAGGAACGACGCTGGACATTGACACAGGCCCTGGACAAGACTAGGATGCAATGCCTGGGCTAGGACATGGACAAGAAACACAGAACCCGGACAAGGAACTAGGACCATGGAGTCTGGACAGGCACATGGGACTCCAGAACTAGAGCCTGGACAAGGACCCGGAATCTGGGTCTTGGTTGGGACTAGGAACCTGGGTCTTGACTTGGAACCGGAACCCAGGTTTAGGCTAGGACAAGACATGGCTACAGGACGTGGCATGGTTACAGGACAGGACCTGAGACTCCTGGACAGGACGAGAGAACTCCAGCACCGGATGAGGGAACTCCAGCACAGGGCTGGGCGAGGTACTCCTGGGCTAGGCGAGGCACATGGACAGAACGAGAACACAAAGCCTTGACTTGGTCTTGGGAGACAAGAACCTCAGAGCCTTGGACTTGGAACCCAGGAACCTCGGAGCCTTAGACTTGAGCACGGGAACATGGAACACAGAGCCGGGACCCCTGCTTGGGAGCAGGACATAGGGCCGGGACTTGTACACAGCACACAGAGCCAGGACCCCCTCCTTGGGAACAGGACCAAGGGCCGTGGCTCTTTCTATATGCAGTACACTGAACACGAAGAGACAGTTCTTCACTCAGGGTAGCAGCAAACGGCCGGACCTACCCAGCGGAGGCTAGGATACAGAGATAGTTTCCAACACAAGGTAGCGGCAAATGGCTGGACTTACCTAGCAAAGGCAAGGACACAAAGAGACAATTCCAAACAACGACAGACTATTCCTCACCTTAACACAGCAAGGCCCCGGTCTCGCTCCGGCAGTTGAACTTGATGGCGTTACAGGCGAGGACGCAGGCAAGGCTTCAGGAGGAAGGTGAAGAGAAGGGAAGGGAACAGGCCAGCAAATGAAGCTGAACCCAGCAGCTATTTATGTAGCCAGCCCAAAATGAGAATCTGGTGCCTCAATTGAGGTACCCCAACAGAACAAGGGAGAAAACAGGAAAACCCAGAACAAGGATCGATGGACCAGACCGTGAAGCGGAATGTGGACTTCACAGACTGGACCATGACAGTTGTTCCTGGCTTTTATGCTGTGGTACCGTTTCCCAGATGGTAGCAGCTGGAACAGTTTGTGGTTGGGGTGACTCGGGTCTCTAATGATCCTTCAGGTCCTTTTTACACACCTGTCTTTGTAAATGTCATGAATAGTGGGAAGTACACATCTACAGATGTGCAGGGCTGCCCGCACCACTCTCTGCAGAGTCTTGCAATTGAGGGAAGTTCAGTTCCCATACCAGGCAGTGATGTAGCTTGTCAGCGTGCTCTCAATTGTGCCCCTATAGAAAGTTCTTAGGATTTGGGGGCCCACACCAAACTTCTTCAACCATCTGAGGTGAAAGAGGCACTGTTGTGCCTTTTTCACCACACAGTCAGTATGTACAGACCCCGTGAGATCCTCAGTGATAATTATGTTGAGGAACTTAAAATTGTTCACCCTCTCAAACCCGGATCCATTGATGTCAATAGGGGCTAGATTGTCTCCATTCCTCCTGTAGTCCACAACCAGCTCCTTTTTTCTGCAACATTGAGGGAGAGGTTGTTTTCTTGACAACCAATCAATGAAAAGCTGCACTGAAACAAAGACTGGCAAACAACCTAAGTGTGCAAATAAATATTTAAAATGAAAACAAATAAATAAATAAATACTAGCGAGAACATGAGTTGCCGAGTCCTTGAAAGTGACACCATAGACTGTAGAATCAGTTTAGAGTTGGGGTGAATGAAGTTGTTCATGCTGGTTCAAAGGTTTATAACTGTTCTTGAACCTAGTGATGCGGGGTCTAAGGCTCCTCTACCTCCTTTCCAATGGCAGCAGCGAGAACAGAGCATGTCCTGGCTGGTGGGAATCCTTGATGATAGATGCTGCTTTCTTGTGGCATCACTCCTTGTAGATATGCTCAGTGGTGTGCAGGGCTTTGCTAGTGAAGCACTGGGCTGTATCCATCACTTTTTGTAGGCTTTTCCAGTCCTGGACACCGGCAGTTCCATACCAGGCCATGATGCCGGATCACAGGATGTTCTCCCACATTAAGGATGCCATGCAAGAGTAGTGTTGGCTGCAGCAAGTGGAGATTATACTGTGTGTTTCTTGTATGGAGCTGCTTTGTTTGGAGTTAATAGCATTAGAGACGGCTTTGATGGTTGCTTCTGCCTTGCCTGGATCAAATTACACAAGAATACCGGTGGATTCTTTTAAGTTTTACCTCCCACATCTCTGTGTTATCTATGGAGACATGTGTTCTACTGCCAAGAGCAACCTCAAAGAGAAGGAAAACAAAATACATTTGCAAAGCTTTGTGCTGAAGGAATACTGTAAATATTTGTTTGAGAGTTCAGACTGCACCATGAGCATGAGCAGACACCCAGGTCATAGTTGTAATCATGTCACCCAGAGTATCCACCGATCACTTTCTCGTTCTCACTAAACCCCGTCCCTGCACCTCTTTATCTCTCCTCTAATTTTTTTTTACCTGAAGCATCAACTGTTGATTTCTCTCCATAGGTGTTTCTGACCCAGTGTGTTTTTCCGGCACCCTGTGTGTCACAGGAGTCTTCACATCTCTTTTCTTTTTTTGTTATCTAATGATGACTGTAGACACTTGAGCTGAGTCCGGATTCTTTCATCTGCTCCCTTTCAAGATTGAGCTTTGTGATGCTTTGGCATTCAAAATTAAAAGTTCAAAGGTAAGTGAACTTATTATCAAAGTACATATATGTCACCAAATACAATCCTCTATTCTGAGGCAGTGAGCTATGTTCCTAGACTCACCCACAATAGGAAACGTTCTCTCCACATTCACTCTATCTGGGCTTTGCAATATTTGATATGTTTCCATGAGATCCCTCCCCATTCTTCTAAACTCCAGTGAGTGCAGGCCCACAGCCCCTCATACAATAACCCTTTCATTTCCGGGCTACATGGAGATCTTGGAGCGGGAAGAGTTAAAGATGACAACAGAGGTTTTTGTGGACCTATGCAATTCATTCAGGTTCATCCACAAAACAGTTTAAATCTTCTGATCTCATGATTCTTCTTTCCTTTTCAAGATGGCTCAGGTCGTGTCGGAGCCCATGATCTACAGACTTGCTCAGACTATGTTCTTCATGGGCAGTAGGTTCTCGCTCTCAGAATTCTTTCTCTCAGTGGCTTTGTACTTCAGTATCTGCAGGAGCAGCTTGAAATATGTGTGCTTTCAGGATGCGGCCCTGTGGATGATCCGATTCCTCGTCGACATTGCTGAATGAAGCATCATGGGAAATCGAAACATCGGGGCGGCGGGCACAGCTGTTCGAGGCCTCTGTACTCAAGCGGTCTCTCTCAATGGCGAGAGAGGGCCTGCTGATTCTCAAGTTGGGAGAACTCGAATAAGCGACGCTGCAGACAGTGACGTCGAAACAGCGAGCTGTTGGCCTCCTCTCTCAATGTGGCAGGAGCGATATCACTATCTCCCTCATTTGTGAGAGAGAGGATCTGTTGGGATGCAACGATGTTGGGATAGACAGTAGTTTTTGTCGGACTCTAGATCGTGGTCTCTGTGGGTTTATTATTGCTTGCATGGTGGGTGGTGGGGGCTGATGATTTTTGCTGGAACGACTGGGGGGAGGGGGAGGGGTGACATTTTGCTGTTGCTTGTGGTGGGAGGGAGAGGGGGGCTTTGGGGTTCAAACATTTTTTCTGTCATTCATTCTTTTTTTTCCCTCTGTTTCATGGACGGCTGAGAAGCGTAACAGTTGCAGGTTGTATAGCGTACACGTTCTCTGATATTCAATTGAACCATTGAACGTGGAACATGGACCAGCTGGAGAGGCAGAAGGAGACTCAGAAAGCGAATCAGAACTGGTGACCAGAGAGGAACTGATACCACCTGACCTTCAACCAATAGCATCCCTGTCCAGTGAGTGGGCCTGTAACATCTCGGGAATTCCCATCTCATATTCCTGGCTTCTGATGAGTTTTTTAAACATCAGTAAGATTACACTGCATCAGAATGCCCCCTCCCCTTCAGCCATTCATAGTCAAGTCTTCTCTTTTCCGTTATGCTGCCTGACCTGTTGAGTGGCTTCAATATTTTCAGATGGTCAAAGGTCAAAGTTCAAAGTGCATTCTGTTCAGCAAAGTACTCATATTTTATACAACTTTGAGATTTGTCTTCTTACAGGTGGCTACAAAACAAAGACACCCAAAAGAACCCATTAAAAAAGAAGTCCGTCAAACACCCAATGTGCAGAGTGAGGGGCAAAAAACAATGTGCAATCAATAAAAGTAAGTAAATAGCATTCAGAATGGAAGTGGGTCCTTTGACACGAAGCCTG
Organism: Mobula birostris; assembly: GCF_030028105.1. Taxonomy (NCBI): domain Eukaryota; kingdom Metazoa; phylum Chordata; class Chondrichthyes; order Myliobatiformes; family Myliobatidae; genus Mobula; species Mobula birostris. The sequence goes on from NC_092370.1 coordinate 126,957,450, forward strand.
GGGAAGCCTGAGAAGGCCACAGTCTCAGCCTCAATTCAGTAAAGAGCTGAGTAAATGTCATGGAGCAGCGAGCAGAAATGGCCCGACCCTTGCTTCTGATCCTGACACCTTGTCTTCTCAATCCATCTGGTCTGGCATTTAAATTGTCCAAACATCAGGTCATTTCTCACTCTAAGGCCTGGGCCCTGTTGCTTCAATACACTCTGGGCCTGGACCCATTGCCACGTTTCGGGCCATACCCGACCTTTCCAAATTGGCCTGGAGCTTAGATTGATCAAACTTCGGTTTAAATGGATAGCCCAACATTCTTTTTTGACCTTGCCTTGCTTCCACTCACTTTAAATCTGCCTTAACCTCGCCTCGAGCCTGTTTGCTTCACCCTCAACTCAGCCTCACCTTGCTTGCCTCCCCATTGTTTGCTGTGATTGTTTATCAATTTTACCAGAATAAAATAAATTTTACCAGAAGAAGTGTTGTAAATAAAATATTTAGTTGTATTCTTTGTTTTGTTGGCCACCGATAAGTAGGCAGTGGGCTTCACCAGCTCCATCTTAAACCGTTTCAATAGGTACATTTAATATCAGAGAAATGTATACAATATACATTCTGAAATTCTTTTTCTTCGCAAACATCCATGGAAACAGACGAGTGCCCCAAAGAATAAATGACAGTTGAAAGTTAGAACTCCAAAGCCCCCCCAGCTCTCCCTCCCACGCACAAGTAGCAGCAAGCCAATGACACCTCCTCCCATGCCCACCAGCAAAAAAGAATTGGTTCCCCCATCGAGCACTCAAGCATGCAGCAACGCATTAATAAAGACACGGACTTGCAGTACCCCAAAGACTACTTGTTCACCTGGTAATTCGACATACCACAGGCTCTCTCTCTCCCTAATAAGAGAAAAAGAAGTGTCCCTGTTTCACAGCGAGAGCGGAGACATAACAAACCTAACCCCTGCTCCTAATGTTCCATGTTCTCGCGCGATGCCTCAGTCAGGGGCACCGGCCTTGAATCAGTCTGTCTCCAGAGCCACAAAAATCCAGCACCATGAAGGCATGGTAGTCTTCCAGGCTGCGTCCTCGGGATATCAAAAAGCAGCCGGTTGTGAGGCCCTGACAGCAGGTCCCATTCCCACAAAGAACCTAAGTCAGAGTGTAACTCCAGGTCAGGGTTTTCAAAGACCTTGAAAAGGGAGAAAAGAGACATCAAAGATAAAAATAGAGCTGTTTCCAATGATGCAAGCAAAGGAGTCGCCGCTTAGCACCATCTTAACTTTGCACTGCCCTCCGAGAATTAAACTGTTTCATTTTATATTAACATCAAGTATCCCACAGATTCATTGCTCGATTCGAAGTCTGGAGCCAAACAAGCAAACTTTTGCAGGAACTCCATGGTTCATGCGTTCAGGAGGAGTGGAATAATGCAATGTCTCAACTTCCCCCACCTCTCAAACACATCGACCTACGAAGTTCCTCCATGTTTGCTTTATCGCATCTGCTTCATTAGTGCAAAGAAAATGCCTGGGCTGAAACAGGCAACAAAAGACGGGATGAACCAATGGTGAAATAGAGCTGAAGGTTACATAAGCATTGCAGCTTCATATTGGAAATAGACAGGGGGATACAGAAGGCTTTGATGTCTACTAGAGGATAAATTGCTTCAAGGACCATTCTCCCGAGACAGTAAGACTGTTCTCTCTCCGTGAACATCTTTACAGATTGTTCTCAGTATTTTTAGCAGCATTTTGACTGATCAGGGAGGAAGGTGCATGTTTCCATGACAGAACTTTAGTATCAGAGCTGGAACCATGACAACAAAATGGTGTAGATTCAAAGTCAAAGTCAAGCTTATTGTCATATGCTCAAGTACGTGTATGCACAGATGCAAGGAAAACTTTACTTGCAGCAGCATCACTGGAACGTAGCATTAGAGGCACAACATTCACAAGAAAGTACACAAAATCATGAAAAAATAACACAAATTGAACAAAAGATAAGTCCATTGTAGAGTAAAGTGCTCGTAGAGTTGTTATGTTGAGGTAGTGATTAGGATTGTGCAGATTGGTTCAAGGACCAAATGTTTGAAGAGAAGGTTGACTGTTCTTGAACCTGGTGGTGTGAGACTTCAGAATTTTATAACTCTTGGCTGTGGGAAGATGATATGGTCCGGATATTGGAAGAACTTTGATGATAGATGTTGCTTTCTTGAAAGATCAAGTAGCAGTTAGTTGATTGAGTGAATGCAGGGTTGGAAAAGATCACAGAAAGTGCTCTAAGTTTCCTTAAAAAGATGTACCATCTCCACAGACTCTTGGTTGCTCAAAGTGGGGAAGGACATGTTGAGAACCTCAAGGCTCTGCATCAGGAACTCACAGATGTCCTACACAACCTGTCAAAGGCGTGCACCATCTTTCAAACTAACCTCCTACACAACCATCTGAGGTCACCTGTCCCATCTGTGGAAGAGTCCTCTCAAAGCCCACAAAATTGTCATCTTCAATCCTAAGGGAGTAATCAGGAAAAAAAGAGAAGAACATAGGCAGGGAAATAAATAACTTGCCGGATGGCACTGTGGAAAAGCCTGTAGTATTGAAAGTCGGTCAAGGTGCCATCAGAAGGCTCATACCATTGATAAATATAGAAGATGCAAGTTTCAGATAATATTTCACCAAATTTATTTTCCAGTCTTATTATATCCAACATAGCTCAAATTTATGCTATGTTGAAGAATCTAAGGATTATCCCAAGCACGCTTGAACATTTTACAAGAATATGGGAGCCAACAAATTTGTGTGGTTTTAATAAAAATCCCAGCATACACTAGCACTGTTGGGCAGATGGAATTCTAGCAGTCCATCTCAACTTCCCATGGCTTGATTGTCTGTGAAGCTTATGGCTCTGTTCAAGGGTGATGGAGATAATTCACTTCTGCAAATAAGGAAGTTATTCTTGGACAGATCAAATTTATTCAAACTCTGCAATAAAATAGAAAATGAAAGGTGCGAACTATTTCCAGTATACATTACTTCTCCAAGTATTGTTGTGCTTTCGACTTTGGAACACTACTCCCATCTTGTGGAGACATCTTTTGCCAAGCGCCCAAATTATAAACAATAGGAAAACAGATAAAAATATGATTCCCTGCTTGCTTAAGCAAATCCTCTTCCTCATCTGCCTTTACTTCTGCATTCCTCAGAAATGAAGACACTTGTGTGGTTAAATCAGAGACCTTTCTGTCAATGTCTAATATGTTCTCCTTAATTCTTGGATTTAAATTTTCAAAACTATTAACAGCTTTTGAGGTTATCTTTATTTAATCACAGATTGGCTAATCAGCACAACTTAAATTGGTGAAAGGACTATGTATACCAATCAACATTAAGTGCAAAGTTAAATTTGTTTCCAAGCACTCATACCAAGATAAAGTTCAAAGTTTAAAGTTCAAAGTAAATTAATTGTCAAAGTACAAACCTATATATGTCACTGTATACAACCCTAAGATTCATTTTCTTGTAAGCATACTCAATAAATCCAATAATCATAATAAAATCAATGAAAGACTGCGCCAACAGGGCAGTTAACCAATGTGCAAAAGGCAACAAACCGTGCAAGTACAAACAGAAATGGAAAATATGAAATGCAGTAATAATAATAATAATAATAAGCATTAAGTATCAAGGACATGAGATGAAGACTCCTTGAACACAAGTCCATGGCTTGAGGGCAAGTTCAGTCATGAGGCAAGTGAAGTTGAATGAAGTCATCCCTCTGATTCAACAGCCTAATGGTTGAGGGGCAATAATGTTTCCTGAACCTGGTGCTGTGAGATCTGAGGTTCCTGTACCTACTTCCTGATGACAGCAGTGACCTGGGTGGCGGGGATACCTGACGAAGGATGCTGCTTTCCTGAGACAGCACATCCTGCAGATGTGCTCAGTGGTGGGGAAGACTTTACTCATGATGGACTGGGCAGCATCCACTATTTTTTGTGAGTTTTCCATTCAAGTTCATTAATGTTTCCATACCTGGCTGTGATGCAACCACTCAATATACTCACCACCACACAGCTATAGAAGTTTGTCAAAGTTTTAGATATCATGCTGAACCTTCACAAAGTTCTAAGGAAGTAGAGGTGAGGCCTTGCTTTCTTCATAATTGCATTTATGTGCTGCGTCCAGGACAAGTCCTCTAAAATGATAACACTGAGAAATTTAAAGTTGCTAACGCTCTCCGCCTCTGATCCCCCAGTCAGGACTGTCCGGTTTCCTCCTCCTGAAGTCAATAACAGTTCCTTGGTCTTGCTGATGTTGAGTGAGAGGTTGTTGGTGTTACACTATTCAGTCAGATTTTCAATCTCCCTCCTCTATGTTAATTTGTCACCACCTTTGAGTTGGCCAACAACAGTGGCGTCATCAGCAAACTTAAATACGGAATTGGAGTTTTGCTTAGGCACACAGTCATAAGTATAAAGTGAGCAGAGCAGGGGCTAAGCACACAGCCTTGTTGTGCACCTGTGCTGATGGAGATTGTGGAGGAGATGTTGTTCCCAATCCAAATTACTGAGGTCTGTGAGCAAGGAAATCAAGGATCCAATTGCACAAGCCAATATTGAGGCCAAGGTTCTGAAGCTTATTGATTAGTTTTGAGGGAATGATAGTATTGAATGCTGAGCTATAGTTGATAAAGAGAAAACTGAAGTAAGTCCAAATATTCCAGAGATGAGTGAAAAGCCAATGAAATGGCATCTGCTGTGGATCTGTTGTGCCTGTAGACAAAATGGAGCAGATCCAACTCACTCCTCAGGCAGGAGCTGATATGTTTCATCACCAGCCTCTGTGCTACAGGATAATAGCTATTGAGACAAGCTACTGCATCCTTCTTAGGCATCAGTATACAGCAGTTGAACCAGGCGGGTTCCTCAGACTGCCAAAGCAAGTGGCTAATGGTATCAGTGAAAACTCCAGCCAATTGGTCAGCACAGGTCTTTAGTACTCAGCCACGTATCCCATCTGGGCCAAAAGCTTTCCTGAAGGATGCTCTCATGTCGACCTCAGAGACTGAAATCACAGGGTTATCGGGGGCTGTGGAAGTTCTTGACGGTTCCTCCATGCTTAGATGGTCAAAGCAAGCATAGAAGGCATAGAGCTCATCTGGAAGGAAAACACTGTTTTCAGCTATACTTGATTTTGCTTTGTTGGAGGTGATAGCACTCAAACCCTGTCACAGCTGTCAAGCATCCTTCACTGTTTCAGGTTTAGTCTGGAATTGTCACTTCGCCCATGAGATGGCTTTCCAGAGATCGTACCTTGACCTCTTGTAAATTTCTTGGTCGCTGAACTTGAATGCCGCTGACCTGGCTCTCAGCAGACTGCAAATCTAATGGCTCATCCATCGCTTCAGGTTGGGGAAGACTCTGAATGATTTTGTGGGACACCCTCATCTACGGCTGTTTTGTACAAAGTCTGTGACTATCGTGGTGTATTTGTTCAGATCCACAAATGAGGCATTGAACTCAACCCAATTCACTGACTTGAAGCAATCCCATAGAGCTCATCTGCCTCCCACAACCACTTCTTTGTTCTCCTAGTCTCTGCAGCTTTGCTCTTTATCCTCTGCCTGTTTGCAGGTAGGAGAAGAGCAGCCAAGTGATCAGATTTCTTACAATGCAATCTGGCCATGAAACAGTAGGCATTCCTTATCTTAGTACAGCAGCAGTCTAGTGTTTTGGGACCTCTGGTGCTACAGTTTATATACTGATGGTAATTGGGTGGGGATTTCTTCAAGCAAGCCTGATTGAAATCTCCGACTATGATTTGAAATGCATTAGCTTCTTGTTTGGTGACAGCATCATGCAGTATCTCAAGCACATGATTATAGTCGGACACTGATAAACTGTGGTCAGGATCATGGAAGAGACCTCACTTGGTAAATAGAATGATCAGCATTTAATCCTTAGGTGTTCAAGGTAGGGGGAACACAAATATGACATAATTGTCACATCGGAGCACCACAGACAGTTTATCATGAAACGCATATCTTCACCTTTTGCCTTTTCTGAATCAGCTGTTCGATTTATTTTGTGTATCAAGGAACCTCCAGGACTGATCACTGTGTCTGGCATATTCTGAGTGAGCCACATTTCGGTAAAACACAGAACATGACAATTCCTCATTTCCCTACCATACAGCACCATTGCCCTTAGAGAGTTAAGTCTGCGGAGTCTTTCGCAACATTGTGAAATCTGTAGTTCGTTAAGCCGATTCAAAAGTACATTGCTTAAAGGGAAATTACATGCTGCAGACTGAGCGAGAGTAATTCAAAAGAGGTATTTTTATAAGTTTCGTATGTAGCCTGCAGAATGTTGCCATGGTTCACTGGCGCCATCTTGCAACAAGTTTCCAAGTATTCATAACGAGATAAAAATCAGTTGCTGCCAGAAGACTATCAAGAGAAACACTCCTTGGTCTGTGCAAAACTTCAAGTTAAAGACTTGCAGTGTAACAAGATCTCCACAGGTGAATTCTGTTTGCTGCCATGTCCCAGGCATAGGAGAGCATTCTAAAGAATACAATGATTCTTGATAAACCATCATTAAGGCTCTGTGGGGAAGGAGCAGTTTGAGGTCCTAGCTCAGTGTATGCTGGGGGCCTGGGTCCTGTACAATAGCTTCTCAATCACCTTATAGGCGTATTATTTAAGAGGAAAACATGAGTGGCAGTGACTCATTGTAAGGATAAAGCAACAGTGAATGTAAAGAGTGAACTGTATTCTTTGTGTATATCTTATATAAATATAGTATATTTTTTAAATGGAAGGTAAGGATATAATGAACTTGGCTCTTTGGGTAACTGGAGCAAAGATTCAAGTAAGGACACTCAAGTCCTTCCTCACACCGCTCTTCTTATCAATCCCCACCCTCAGCCCCCGTTACTCAGTGCCTTTTCCATCCCCGACCTAGAACCATCCACACACTTCACCCACCAAGTCCTCTATCCATCCCACCCACACCCCTCCCCCACTCTTCCCACCTGCCCATCATCCCTCCGGTAACTGACTTCACTCCTTGCCTTCCTTTCTTACCAGACTGCATTGTGCATAGCCCTTTGTTGTACTCAGCAATCACCTTCCTTTCAGTGCCCCATTGACTCTATCTTCCAGTCAATCCCTCCTCACTGAGATCCATCTCTCGCTTGCCAACTCTTGCCTCATCTCTCACCCTCAACTCATTATACCAGCTAACTGCCCTTTGCAGTCTCAGTCCTAATGCAGGGTCTTGATCTAAAATACCAGCTATCCTTTGCCTCCATGGACACCGCCTAACCACTGAATTCTTCAGACAACTTGTTTTATATTGATCCGGATTCCAGTATCTGCAATCTTGACTCTCCAAACAGATGCTCATATTTGATTGGCCAGGCACCAAGTTTGAACAGCGATCACTAAATAGAAACATAGAAACATAGAAAATAGGTGCAGGAGTAGGCCATTCGGCCCTTCGAGCCTGCACCGCCATTTATTATGATCATGGCTGATCATCCAACTCAGAACACCGCCCCAGCCTTCCCTCCATACCCCCTGACCCCCGTAGCCACAAGGGCCATATCTAACTCCCTCTTAAATATAGCCAATGAACTGGCCTCAACTGTTTCCTGTGGCAGAGAATTCCACAGATTCACCACTCTCTGTGGGAAGAAGTTTTTCCTAATCTCGGTCCTAAAAGGCTTCCCCTCTATCCTCAAACTGTGGCCCCTCGTTCTGGACTTCCCCAACATTGGGAACAGTCTTCCTGCATTTAGCCTGTCCAATCCCTTTAGGATCTTATACGTTTCAATCAGATCCCCCCTCAATCTTCTAAATTCCAATGAGTACAAGCCCAGTTCATCCAGTCTTTCTTCATATGAAAGTCCTGCCATCCCAGGAATCAATCTGGTGAACCTTCTTTGTACTCCCTCTATGGCAAGGATGTCTTTCCTCAGATTAGGGGACCAAAACTGCACACAATACTCCAGGTGTGGTCTCACCAAGGCCTTGTACAACTGCAGTAGTACCTCCCTGCTCCTGTACTCGAATCCTTTCGCTATAAATGCCAGCATATCATTCGCCTTTTTCACCGCCTGCTGTTCCTGCATGCCCGCTTTCAATGACTGGTGTATAATGACACCCAGGTCTCGTTGCACCTTCCCTTTTCCTAATCGGCCACCATTCAGATAATAATCTGTTTTCCTATTTTTGCCACCAAAGTGGACAACTTCACATTTATCCACATTAAATTGCATCTGCCATGAATTTGTCCACTCACCCAACCTATCCAAGTCACCCTGCATCCTCTTAGCATCCTCCTCACAGCTAACACTGCCACCCAGCTTCGTGTCATCCGCAAACTTGGAGATGCTGCATTTAATTCCCTCATCCAAGTCATTAATATATATTGTAAACAACCAGGGTCCCAGCCTTGCGGTACCCCACTAGTCACCGCCTACCATTCTGAAAAGGTCCCGTTTATTCCCACTCTTTGCTTCCTGTCTGCTAACCAACTCTCCACCCACACCAATACCTTACCCCCAATACCATGTGCTTTAAGTTTGCACACTAATCTCCTGTGTGGGACCTTGTCAAAAGCCTTTTGAAAATCCAAATATACCACATCCACTGGTTCACCCCTATCCACTCTACTAGTTACACCCTCAAAAAATTCTATGAGATTTGTCAGACATGATTTTCCTTTCACAAATCCATGCTGACTTTGTCTGATCATTTCACGGCTTTCGAAATGTGCTGTTATCACATCCTTGATAACTGACTCCAGCAGTTTCCCCACCACCGACGTTAGGCTAACCAGTCTATATTTCCCCGGTTTCTCTCTCCCTCCTTTTTTAAAAAGTGGGGTTACATTAGCCACCCTCCAATCCTCAGGAACTAGTCCAGAATCTAACGAGTTTTGAAAAATTATCACTAATGCATCCATTATTTCTTGGGCTACTTCCTTAAGCACTCTAGGATGCAGACCATCTGGCCCTGGGGATTTATCTGCCTTTAATCCCTTCAATTTACCTAACACCACTTCCCTACTAACATGTATTTCGCTCAGTTCCTCCATCTCACTGGACCCTCTGTCTCCTACTATTTCTGGAACCTCCTTAAAAGTAAAAGTGGCAGGCCGACAAATCCAGGGCAAACATTAAAAAGGGCTTTTACTTTTCTCCTTAATACACCAATAATTTCCCCTGGGCACTGTGAAAATTCTTTCACACCAGAACACTGGAATGGAGAAGTTGGCAGAGTTCTACTTCCCCAAAAAATTCAATGAACTATTTATCCATTCACTTCTGTACATCCCTTAGTTGCTGGCCTGACATGTGGCATACGTAACCAGAAAATAGGCTTCCTGGCAATCCTCAAAGGTACGGGATTCGGGAAGGCTGGGGAACACAACATAGATGCCGATTGTGGAGATTTAAGTAAGTATTATTGGGAGAAAGGACAGGGTAAGATAGTGGAAGTGACAGGAGAGCTACTGCCTCACCACTCCAGTGACCCAGGTTCAACCCTGACCTCAGGTGCTATCTGTGTGTAGTCTGTACATTTTCCCTGTCTCCGTGTGTCACTTCCCACACAGAGTTTCTGCCCACTTCCCAAAGGCATGCAGATTGGGAGGTTAATTACCTGCTGTGACTGGCATCAGGTGTATAGGTAAGTGGTAGAATCTGGGAGAAGTTGATGGGAAGGTGGAGAGAATTAAAAGTGTTAGGGTCACTGTAGTCTAAACATGCCTCAGAGGGCCAAAGAGCCTGTTTTCATTCTGTATTATCCCATGATTCTACAAACTCTAACATTGATCTGTTGGACCTAACAGCCTACTACTACTACATAAAAATTAACTAAAGATTTCTTTTCATTCAAGTAAGTGGTGCAGCAGCCCAGACACTTGAATTGGCAAAGGACCAATTGAACTCGTGACATTAAGAATAGCTACGCCAAGGCTAAAGCATGCCAGTTGGATAATGCATATTTTCCACCCCCAATGTGTTGGCAGAATACATAAAGCAACTTCATAGAGCATTATTAGATGATCTATGAAATAAGGAGCCACAGTATACATTACAGGGAGATTCAGCGTCAGAGACTTCTGAGTGGTAGCAGTGGTTTGTTTGTTGGGAGTTCCAGAATTCATATCTCACTTGACCCCAAGCTCAAAAACCCAGGCTAATACTGCTGTTGACCTTTAGATAAAAGGCCTCAGCTGCCCTCTAAAATAGTTGCAAAACAATCCAGAAGGCCGTGTTTTACCCTGTTCAAAAATCAAATGGGTATGGATGCCAGAAATCAGAAACAAAATCAGAACAAGCTGGAAATATCAGCAGGTCAGGCAGCATTTGTAGAAAGAGATCACAGAAAAGATTATCAACCTAAAATATTGATTCTTCTTCTTTTTTCTTACAGATACTGCTTGACTCGTTGAGTATCTCCAGCAAATTCTCTTTTTACTAACATGCTATTTCGATAATATTTATATCTCATTCACTATCATTATGAACATATTACTGTATCACATTGCTCTCAGGGGATCTTATTCTGTTGAAATGAGCCACTAGGGCACCATGTTACATCTGTGACCACTAGCTTGGGACAACCGAAAGCCATGAAAGGCTGTATGAAAAATATTACCTTTTACATGGAAATAAAAATTCCATTATGTTTACAATTTTAAATCACTCCACTCTTTAAGGATGGGAGACAAAAGACAGGAACTTACAGACCAGTTACCATGACTTCAGTGGTTGGGAAGATACTGAAGTCCATTATTAAGGCTGAGGCTTTGGGGTACTTGGAGGCACATGATAAAATAGGTGTAAGTCAGCATGGTTTCCATAAGGATAAATCTTGTCTATCAAATCTGTTGGAATTCTTTGTGGAAATAACATGCAGGATAGACAAAGGAGAGTCGGCGGATGTTGGTTACTTGGATTTTCAGAAGGCCTCTGACAAAGGGCTGCAAAGGAGGTTACTAAGCAAGACAAGAGCCCTTGGTTTTGCAGGAAAAATACCAGCATGGAGAGAAGACTGGCTGACTGGCATGAGGCAAAGAGTGGAAATAAAGGGGTCTTTTCTGTTTGGCTGCTGGTGACCAGTGGTGTTCTGCAGGGGTCAGTATGGGACCGCTTCTTTTCATGTTATATGTCAGTGACCTGGTTGATGGAATGGGTGGCTTTGTGGTCAACTTTGAAGACGATACAAAGATAGATGGAGGGGCAGGTATTGCTGAGAAAGTAGGAAGTCTGCAAAAGGACTTGGATAGATAAGGAGATTGGGTAAAGAAGTGACAGTGTAAGGAAGTGTATGGTCTTGCACTTTAGTGGAAGGAGTATGGCATAGACTGTTTTCTAAATGGAGAGAAAATTCAGAAGCCAGGGTTGCAAAGGGACTTGGGAGGCCTCATACAGAATTCCCCAGAGATTAACTTGCGGGATGATTTTGTAGTAAGGAAAGCAAATGTAATGTTAGCATTTATTTTGAGAGCGGTGGAGTATAAAAGTGAGGATTTAACACTGAGGTTTTATAAAGCATTAGTCAAACCAGACTTGGAATGGGGCCAGTTTAGGGGCCCTTATCTAAGAAAGGATGTGCTGGCATCAGAGAGGGTCCAGAGGAGGTTCATGAGAATTATCCCAGGAATAAAAGGGCTAACACATGAGAAGAGTTTGATGGCTCTGGGCCTGGACTCAGTGGAATTTAGAAGAGTGAGGGGGGATCTCATTGAAACCTACTGAAGATTGAAATGCCAAGAAAGAGTGGAAGTAGAGAAGTTTCCTATAGTGTAAGAGTCCAGGGCCTGAGGGCACACCCTCAGAAAGAAGGACATCCCTTTAGAATAGAGATGAGGAGGAATTTCTTCACACAGGAAGCGGTGAATCTGTGGAATTCATTGCCACAGACAGCTGTAGAGGCCAAGTCATTGGGTATATTTAAAACAGAAGTTGATAGGTTCATGATTAGTCAGGGTGTCAAAGATTACGGGGAGAAGGCAGGAGGATGGGGTTAAGAGAGATAATAAATGAGCCGAGCAGAGCAGACTTAATGGGCTGAATGACATAATTCTACTATTATGTCTAATGGTCTTATGGTGTAACAGACTGGAAAAGATCTGAAAAAATCCAATAAAGATTAAATAGCACTACATGAAGCAAGCCTGGCATGTGATGGTGTTATTCAGTGAGCATTACAACAAGGTTCATGGTAGACTATTTCCAAACTACAAACAGAAAATAAGTTTCCCCAACTATCCTGACCTAAAATTGAAATGTTCAGTTCTATTTCCATCTTGTGCAGTTTATGCATCATTGTAACCAATGACAAATAAATAACTGGCGATGTTGTTCACAGGAATTTACTTTCTCAGGAGTGCAATGTGTGCAGCTGCCAACTTGATTTCCCAGATCACAAGCTTTGTTACAGGTACATCTGAAGATTGGTGGAGGGCAGGTAGTGTTGAGGAAACGGGTAGGATGTAGAAGGACTTAGACAGATTAGGAGAATCGGCAAGAAAGTGGCAAATGAAATACAATGTTGGAAAATGCATGGTCATGCACTTTGGTAATAGAAATAAATGTGCGGACTGCTTTCTAAATGGGGAGAAGATCCAGGAATCTGAGATGCAGAGGGACTTGGGAGTCCTTGTGCAGAACACCCTGAAGGTTAATTTGCAGGCTGAGTCGGTGGTGAGGAAAGCAAATGCCACGTTAGCATTCATTTCAAGAGGTCTAGAATACAAGAGCAACGATGTGATGCTGAGACTTTTTAAGGCACTGGTGAGGCGTCATCTTGAGTATTGTGAACAGTTTTGAGCCCCTCATCTTAGAGGAGAAGTGCTGGCAATGGAGAGGGTCCAGAGGAGGTTCACAAGGATGATTCCAGGAATGAGAGGGTTATCATACAAGGAACGTTTGATGGCTCTGAACCTGTACTCACTGGAATCCAGAAGGATGAGGGGATATCTCATCGAAACCTTTCAAATGTTGAAAGATCGAGACAGAATAGATGTGGAAAGAATGTTTCCCATGGTGGGAGAGTCTAGGACAAGAGGGCACAGCCTCAGGACAGAGGGGTGCCCTCTCAAAACAGAGATGCGGAGAAATTTCTTTAGCCACAGTGTGGTGAATTTGTTGCCACATGCATCTGTGGAGGCCAGGTAGTTGGGTGTATTTAAGGCAGAGATTGATAGTTTCTTGATTGGACATGGCATCGAAGGTTATGGGGAGAAGTTCAGGAACTGGGGGTTGAGAAGGAGAAAAAAAAGGATCGGCCATGAATTAATGACGGAGCAGACTCTATGGGTCACATGGCCTAATTCTGCTCCCATGTCTTATGGTCTCAAGGTCTTATATGGCCTTGTAATCTGCAAAATTGCAATGATAGGATTCCTTCCATTTTTAATTCCCCAATGATTTTATATAAGGTTTAGATAATTGTGAATGAGTTTTTCACATATTTTCTATCTGTTAATAGTGCAGGTCTCCCAGGTTATGAATGAGCTGACTTATGAAAGTTTGACTTTACACAATTTCTCCCATGTAACTTTTAAAGCATTTTTCAGGATAGTAATAACAATTCAAGTTTATTGTGGAAGGTATAAACCTATATTCAAAGTATAAGTGCCATGAAAGTCAGCTTTTTGCAGCACCACAGTACATTAAAAACATGACAAACATAAGTTAACAGATTTAAATTAACATACATTTTACATATTAATAATAATATGTTTTGCGGCAATCATTAAAAGCTGGATGCAATGTACATTCCAATAGTTTACTTATAGGTACTGTTAGGCTGAATATGTAATGAGATGAATGAACGTATTCGGGATATGATATGGGTAGTTATAGAAAGAAGACATTTCTAACTTACAGAGAAATTGTCTTACAGATAATTTTCAGGAACAGACCACTTATGTAATCCTGAGACTGCCTGTAGTGTACCACAAGGATCAGTAACCTATAAATGATGCACAACTTACAATTAAATTGAGTGAAAAAGCAAATTGTGCAGAGGATACGGAGAGTCTGCAGAGAGATAAAGTGGGCAAGGGTCTAGCAGATGGAGTACAATGTTAGAAACATAGAAATGTAGAAAACCTACAGCACAATACAGGCCCTTCGGCCCACAAAGTTGTGCCGAACATGTCCCTAACTTAGAAATTACTAGGTTTACCTATAGTCCTCTATTTTTCTAAGCTTCATGTACCTATCCAAAAGTCTCTTAAAAGACCCTATCGTATCCGCCTCCACTACCGTTGCCAGCAGCCCATTCCACGCACTCACCACTCTCTGAGTAAAAACCTAACCCCTGACATCTCCTCTGTACCTACTCCCCAGCACCTTAAACCTGTGTCCTATTGTGGCAACCATTCCAGCCCTGGGAAAAAGTCTCTGACTATCCACACGATCAATGCTTCTCAACATCTTATACACCTCTATCAGGTCACTTCTCAGCCTCCATCGCTCCAAGGAGAAAGGCCGAGTTCACTCAACCTATTCTCATAACGCATGCTCCCCAATTCAGGCAACATCCTTGTAAATCTCCTCTGCACCCTTTCTATAGCTTCCACATCTTTCCTGTAGTGAGGCAACCAGAACTGAGCACAGTACTCCAAGTGGGGTCTCACCAGAGTCCTATTTAGCTGCAACATTACCACTCGGCTCCTAAATTCAATTCCACGATTGATGAAGGCTAATACACCGTACGCCTTCTTAACCACAGAGTCAACCTGCGCAGCTGCTTTGAGCGTCCTATGGACTCGGACCCCAAGATCCCTCTGATCCTCCACACTGCCAAGAGTCTTACCGTTAATACTATATTCTGCCATCATATTTGACCTACCAAAATGAACCACTTCATACTTATCTGGGTTGAACTTCATCTGCCACTTCTCAGCCCGGTTTTGCATCCTATCAATGTCCCGCTGTAACCTCTGACGTTGGTAAATGTAAGATCATTCACTTTAGAAGGAAAAATGGAAGATCAGTTTATTATTGAAATGATAAAAGCTTGAAGCATGCTGCTGTACAGAATGACTTGGGAGTGCTTGTGCATGCATCGCAAAAGGTTGGTTTGCAGGTACAGCAGACTATCAAGAAGGCAAATGGAATATTGGCTTTCATTGCTAGAGGAATTGAATTTAAGAGCAGGGAGGTTATGCTGCAACTGTATAGTATACTGGTGAGGTCACAGCTGGAGTATCACATGCATTTCTGGTCTCCTTACCTGAGGAAGGATATACTGACTTTGGAGGCAGTGCAGAGGAGGTTCACCAGGTTGATTCCAGAGATGAAGGGGTTAGACTATGAAGAGAGATTGAGTCACCTGGGACTGTACTCGCTGGAATTCAGAAGGATGAGAGAAGATCTGATAGAAACATATACAATTGAAGAAGGTGGAGTGGAGTGATAATGGCACTAAATGGAAACTCATTTGCTTGCATCTTCGGAAACAGCTCTATTTCCATCTTTAATATCTTTATTTTTCCCTTTCAGGGTTCTTTTGAAGACCCTGACCCGGAGTCACATGCTGACTATGGATTTTTTGTGGGAATGGGATCCGCTCTCGGGGTTTCATAACAGGCCGTTGTTGTTCAGCACGCCAAGGTCTCGGGCTAAGTACTCAGCTTGGCTTTGGAAGCCCAGGATCTCAGGACTCTGGAGACAGACGGATCAAGGGTCGGTGTCATGACAGGAGACCTGTATGTCATCGGGAGAATCGGAATATCTGCGGCCTTGTGCCCAGAGATTCGTAAACTTTGGGCACAGAGCTTGAAAAAAAGCGACATGGCGGACTTTTAATATCGTAAACCAGCAGTTGTTTGTTATGTCTCCCTGCTCGCTGTGAAAACGGAGACACCTCCTTCTCCCTTATTAGAGAGAGAGAGAACCTGTGGTATGACGAATACCAGGTGAAATACGAAGTCTTTGGGGTAACTGCAAGTCCGTGTCTTTGCTGTTGCTTTGCTCACGCTTGAGTGCTTGGTGACGGTGCTGGTACTTTTTTTTGCCGGTGGGGGGAGGGGAGATTGTTGCTTGTTGCCGCTTACGCGTTGGAGGGGAGATGGGGGGGGGGGGAGTATTTTGTGTTCATTCTTTAGTGTGTTCTTCTGTTTTTATGGATGGTTTTGAAGAAAAAGCATTTCAGAATGTATGTTGTATACATTTCTCTAACATTAAATTGTACCTTTGAAACCTTTGATACCTTTTATGAAAGGAATAGATAAGATAGAGGCATGGATGTTGTTTCCACTGGTAGGTGAAACTAGAACTAGAGGACATAGCCTCAAGATTCAAGGGAATAAATTTAGGATGGAGATGAGGAGGAACTGTTTTCCCAAAGAGTGGTGAATCTGTGGAATTCTCTGCCCAATGAGGCAGTGGAAGCTACCTCAGTAAGCATATTCAAGACAAGGTTGGATAGTTTTTTGCATAATAGGGGAATTAAGGGTTATGGGGAAAAGGCAGATAGGTGGAGATAGGTCCATGGTCAGATCAGCCACGATCTTATTGAATGATGGTGTAGGCTCAATGGGCCAGATGGCCTTCTCCTGCTCCTATTTCTTATGCTCTTATGTTCTTATAATCAATGTCATGGATGGAAGGACAATGTGCAAGATATCCAAGTTTCTATTGGTAGGAAACCTGGTGGGAAAGTAGCTGGACAGAGTTGCAGAGGATCACAGGTAGGTTAAAGAGTGGGCAGAAAGTTGTCAATTAAGGTAGAAAGAACAGAAGATCAGAATGCATCAAAACAAAAGGGATGAAGATTGGCTTTGTCATATGACCATAAGACCATAAGAAATAGAAGCAGAATTAGACCCCTCAAGTCTGCTCTACGATTTCATCATGACTGATCCAATTTTCTTCTCAAACTCAATCTCCTGCCTTCTCCCTTTACCCCTTCAACCCCTGACCAAACAATAATCTATCAATATAATGACTTAGCCTCCATAGCTGCCTGTGTCAAATACAGATACACCACTCTCTGGCTGAAGAAATTCTTCCTCATCTCTGTTCTAAAAGGACATCCCTCTATTCTGAGTCTTTATCCTCTGGTCTTAGACTCTCGCACCATAGGAAACATCTTCCCCACACCGACTCTATCAAGGCCTTTCACTATTTGCTAGCTTTCAATGAGGTAACCCTCAATCTTCTGAATTCTAGTGAACACAGGCACAGAGCCATCAAAAGCTCTTCATGGACAAGCCATTCAATCCTGGAATCATTATCGTGAACCTCCCCAATTTCAGCACATCCTTGCTAAGATAAGGTGCCCCAAGCTGCTCACAATACTCCAAATGAGGCCTCACTAGTGCTTTATAAAGTCTCAACATTACATCCTTGCTTTTACATTCTGGGCCTCTTGAAATGAATGTTAACATTGCATTTTCCTTCCTCACAACAGACTCAGCCTGCAAATTAACCTTCAGGGAATCCTGCACATGAACTCACAAGTCCCTTTGTGCCTCAATTTTCTGTATATTCTCTCCATTTAGAAAATAGTCAACCCTTTCATTTTTTTCTACTGAAGTGCAGACCTTACACTTCCTGACACTGCAAACCACATGCCATTTCTTTGCCCATTCTCGTAATCTGTCTAGGTCCTTCTGTAGCCTCTCTACTTCCTCAAAACTACTTCCCTCTCCATATGAACACTTTCTCCTAAGCATCCTTTTACCTTAAGCTCTTTAATCAATTCCGGTTCATTGCACAACACCCAATCCAAAATAGTTGATACTCTCGTGGTCTTAACCACAAGCTGTCCTAAAAAGCCACCTCATAGGCACTCTAGAAATTCCCCTTCCTGGAATCCAGCACCAACCCAATTTCCCCAATCTACCCGCATATAGTCTCCCATGACTATTGTAATATTGCCCTTTTGGCATGCATTTCATAGACCACATCCTTACTACTGTTTGTGGCTCTTTATACAACGTCCATCATGGTCTTTTTACTCTTGCAGTTCCTTAACTCTATCCACAATGATTCAATATCTTCCAACCCTATGTCACCTCTTTCTAATGATTTGATTTCATTTTTTACCAAAAGCACCAAGCTGCCCCCTGTCTTCATGTCTGTCTTTTGAAACAATGTGTATTCTTGGACATTAAGCTCCCAGCTATAATCTTCTTTCAGCCATGATTCACTGATATGGACAACATCATACTAGCCTAGGATTGATATATGTGCCATCAGTCATCACTAACGCAATTCTCCCAGAATAGATTTCAATGATACGTAGAAATCAGCTGTTGCAAATGCCGCTAAAGACCAGTGCTTCTAAAAGCAATGAAAATCTTTTCTTCCATTCCAGAGGCCAAGAAGATTCTGAGCTCAGCTTCTTTTAACTAACTTTTCCCAATTAATCATGTCAACTTCTGCTGCAATCTGACTGCTAAGACAGGTCACAGAAACACAGAAACATAGAAAACCTACAGAACAATACAGACCCTTTGGCCCACTAAGTTGTGTCAAACATGTCCTTACCTTAGAAATTACCTAGGGTTACCCATAGCCCTCTATTTTTCTGAGGTCTATGTACCTGTCCAGGAGTCTCTTAAAAGACCCTATCGTATCCGCCTCCACCACCGTCGCCGGCAGCCCATTCCACGCACTCACCACTCTCTGTGTAAAAAATACAACTTACCCCTGACATCTTTTCTGTACCTACTTCCAAGCACCTTAAAACCGTGCCCTCTTGTGCTAGCCATTTCAGTCCTGGGAAAAAGCCTCTGACTATCCACATGATCAATGCCTCTCATCATTTTATACACCTCTATCAGGTCACCTTTCATCCTCCGTCGCTCCAAGGGAAAAAAGCCAAGTTCACTCAACCTATTCTCATAACGCATGCTCCCCAATCCAGGCAACATCCTTGTAAATCTCCTCTGCACACTTGCTATGGTTTCCACATCCTTCCTATAGTGAGGCGACCAGAACTGAACACAGTACTCCAAGTGGGGTCTGACCAGGGTCCTATACAGCTGCAAGATTGCCTCTCGGCTCCTAAACTCAATCCCATGATTGATGAAGGCCAATGCACCATGTACTTTCTTAACCACAGAATCAACCTGTGCAGCAGCTTTGAGGGTCCTATGGACTCAGACCCTAAGATCCCTCTGATCTTCCACACTGCCAAGAGTCTTACCATTAATACGATATTCTGTCATCATATTTGACCTACCAAAATGAACCACCTCACATTTATCTGGGTTGAACTCCATTTACCACTTCTCAGCCCAGTTTTGCATCCTATTAATGTCCCACTGTAAACTCTGACAGCCCTCCACACTACCCACAACACCCCCAACCTTTGTGTCAGCAGCAAATTTACTAACCCATCCCTCCACTTCCTTATCCAGGTCATTTATAAAAATCGCGAAGAGTAGGGGTCCCAGAACATATCCCTGAGGCACGCCACTGGTCACCAACCTCCATGCGGAATATGACCTGTCTACAACTAGTCTTTGCCTTCT
Source organism: Mobula birostris (assembly GCF_030028105.1). NCBI lineage: Eukaryota > Metazoa > Chordata > Chondrichthyes > Myliobatiformes > Myliobatidae > Mobula > Mobula birostris. The sequence goes on from NC_092370.1 coordinate 126,976,959, forward strand.
GTGGACAACCCAGTTCTGGATCCACAAAGCAATGTCCCCTTGGATCCCATGCCTCCTTACTTTCTCAATAAGCCTTGCATGGGGTGCCTTGTCAAATGCCTTGCTGAAATCCATATACACTGCATCTACTGCCTTACCTTCATCAAAGTGTTTAGTCACATCCTCAAAAAATTCAATCAGGCTCATATGGCATGACCTGCCTTTGACAAAACCATGCTGACTATTCCTACTTATATATTGCGCTTCTCCAAATGGTCATAAGTCCTGCCTCTCAGGGTCTTCTCCATCTACTTACCAACCACTGAAGTAAATCCAGCAACATAAATAATTCCAATACAAATTTGCAAGCACCTCTACTTCCTCAGAAGACTGGAGAAATTTGGCATGTCCCAGACAACTCCTACCATTTTTTTTACACAGATGCATCATAAAAAGCATCCCATCTGGATGCATCACAACTTGCTATGGCAACTGCTCTGCCCAAGACGGCAAGAAATTGCAGAGTTGGGAACACAATCCAGTCCATCAAGCAAAACAAACCTCCCCTTCATTGACTCTATCTACATTTGCCATTGTTTCACGAAAGCAGCCAACACAATTATGGAGCCCTCCATTGTTACCATTCTCTCTCTCCCCACTCCTAATGAACAAAAGATACAGATGTTGAGAACACTTAAAACCAGGCTCAAGGACAGCTTCTTTCCTGCTGTTATAAGACTCATGAATGGTCTACTTATTCAAATTCTTGATCTCTCAATCTACATTATTGTAGCCCTTGCTTTTTGTCTACCTGCACAGCACTTTCTCTGTAACTGCAACACCATATTTGACATTCGTTTTTCTCCTTTTTTACTACCTCATTGTACTTATGTATGGAATGATCTGTGTAGATGTATCTCAGTATGTGCAATGGTAATTAACCATTACCAACTTTTCCTTGCTTAACTCATTAAAAATAGTTCTTCTACGTTTGATCCAAACTTGTAAGTTTCGACTGAACACACCGAAGAATCAATTCTTACAGATTCTATGTGGAAAGAGAGATGTTCGTAGCTGATAGTTTGCACATATCTGTTAAAGCCAACAAGGGAATGAAGGATAGCCCTTACATTTGTAGACAAACACCTAACCCTCCTTGAAATAGTACCTGAGCTTTTTCAAATACTAGTTGGATTAGTATCTCACCTAAGAAAACTGCACCCAACCAGGCAATAGCCCCTCAGTACTGTGAGTTTAAAGTGAGTGGAGAAAGCTCAGAAAATGTATTCTTTTTTCCCCACACAGACAATGATGGGTACCTAGAATGTACAGCCAAAGGAGATAGTGGAGGCAAAAATGAGAGAGGCACTGAAGAGGCTCACAAATAGAAATGCTGAAGATAGAGGGTAATGGACTGTTTATAGAAGACTGAGATTAGGTGCCATCACCATTTTAATTAATTCAGTAAAAATCAAGGGTTGAAAGGCCTGTTCCTGGTGCTGTATGCTCTATGCACAACACTGAAGTGCCATGGAATTTGAACACACAAGCCTCAGCTCCTGTGGAGCACCTACTGAGCTGATCCACAGCAGTTTCCACACCGTGCTGCAGAATGGATAATGACTTCACACCATGAACAGGGCTTCCAGCAAGTGCTTTGCAATTGCTCAAAAAAAAAACCCAGCTGAACGCTTTTTGTTCCCCCCGAGACTTTCTATGCAAAATTGTGCTAAGTGGGTGGCAAACCCAACAGAGATCGAAATTCTCGGTGCCAAATCACTACCATATGGTAAGTTTTGAATCCCTGTAATACTGTGAAGAATGAAGACAAAAAAGATAGCAATATGCAAATAAGAAATCCCAACCTGCCTCAACCTGTCTGACCTCAATGCACCCACTTAACCACTTTAGCGTTAAATTCAGCGTGAACTCACGGAAATGGCAATTCCAGAATTTCCTCTCTCACAATTCCTTTCCTGTTTCCCTGCTATTATTGGGGCTGCAAAACAGTTGGAGGCATGAGTTCAGAAGCTACGTTGATAAAGGGATGCAGCTTCAGTCCTTTAAGATGAATAAATCAAACCACCAAACTATTGGAAGCAAATTGCTGAAAGGAGCTTATAAAGCTTCACTCGAGAGCATGGAAGATGGCTTTAAATGCCACTCTGTCACGGGTAGTGGGTAAGGTTAGTCAGGCATTGATGATTCTATTTGCTCTGACTCCAACATTCTTGCCTCCAGTTGCCACGGTCCTAAGCTTTGGATTTTACTTACCAAATATTTTTTATCTCTTTACTTCCTTAAAATCCATTTTTTGACCAAGCTATGCATATATCACTTGTCTATAACCTCTTTACAACAACAATGACTGTTTCCTTTTGTGCAGCATCTTGAACATAAGGTTCCAAGGCAACACAGAAGGAAGCCATTCAGCCCATCAGGTCCATGCCAGCTTCCATCAGAGCAGTCATAGAGTCAAATAGCTCAGAAACAAGGCCCTTTGGCCCAACTGGTCCATGCTGACCAAGGTTCCTATCTAAGCTGGTCCCATTTACTCGTGATAGTCCCATCACTTTCTGTTCCCCTCTCCTTTTTCTTCTGTATCCTTGCAACTTAATCTCTCTCCAACTTGCCCATCATTTCCCCTTTAATTCATTTGTCACTTACCTATACAAAGAAGTAACCCTCTTCTAGCACATCTTTGCATTGTAGGAAGAAAACAGAGCTCGTGATGAAATGGACATGGCTATGGAAAGAAGTTGTAAGTTTTATAAAGTCAGTACTCAAAGTCAGGTTTGATCCCTGGAACTATGAGATTGCTGTGCTAAGTGCTTGCATCACCCATCAAGGCACATCATCAAACAAAATTGGCATCAGACGCCATGGTGATGATGGCATTAAAACCATGGAGCCACAAGACATCGTTAAATGATTTGAAAACTCAGGTGAGCATTTTAAATCAAAACTCCAATGAACTAGAACATGCTTGTCATAAGTGCAAGGTGATAGGTGAATAGAATGCTAGGTGAAAAGTATGTCGCAGTTGTAGGGGAGAGATAGAGTCAGTGGCCAGTGAACACATTTGTAGCATAAAACAAATAAAGTGTTTCCTATACCTAGGTGGAGACTTCTCCTGGCCAATGATAGCTGCAAGAAATTGATATGGTCCAGATGGTGGGGATTTTTATTGATGAGCGTTGCTTTCATGAGGCAGCGCGTGTAGGTACTTCCAATGGTGGGGACAGATATGCCTGTGATGTATTGTTTGGTTTGCCACTATACTCTGCAGCTTCCTTACATTCCTGTGCACTTGAACTGCCATACTAAATCATGATGCAAGCAGTCAGGATACTTTCAACAGCACATCTGTCGAGTGTTCAGTGATATGCCAAACCTCTTTAACCCCCTATAAAGGAAGGTTAAAGACAGCTTGTGAATTTTCCTTGCGATTGCGTCCATGTGCAGGACCCAGGACAGGTGATCTGATATGTTAATGCCAGGAATTTTAAGGGGATGGATCAACTGGGTGGAGTCTGCAGACCTGGTAGACATGAACCCACATCTTTCGGACGTTGAGCCAGAATGTGTGAGAAGGCAGTAAGAATACCTCTCTGGGGCTCCATCTTTCAGAACTGGGGCAGTACAAGGATTCATTTAAGCCTCAGAAGTATCCTGGATAATACCCAGATACCTACCTGAAGGAACACAGGTCTCCCTCTTCTAATAATGCCTACATTCAAAGAAGAGAGATGCAAGCCACTACAGGTGCTAGAATATGGAGCAACGCACAAAATGCTGGAGAAACTCAGCAGATTAGAGAGGGAAATGGACAAGGCAGCATCCATCTCCAGTCCAGATGAAAGGTCTCAACCTGAAACTTCGACTGTATATTCCCCTTCACAGATACTTCTTGATCTGCTGAGTTCCTTCGATTTTTTTTGTCTGATTCACATTCAAAAGAAGGATCTTGCGTTGTTTGATTCAGAATTGTGGAGTGCTCCTACTTTAGTGCTGAGACTTCCAGTCTTACCCCAGTGGTTTTTCCCATTGTGCCGCTCAGTATTGACCAGGGCATGTGGTACAGTTCTCTCTGCCAGGAATCACCACCCACGGTCACCCTGCACAAGGTCCACAAGAGGAGGGGGAACCCCGTTGGCCCATAAGCATCAGCATTGTGACCTGAATTGTGATATGGTTTCTGGTTGGACGCCCATGAACACGACCCCCAACCAAAATATCTTCTGAAAGCTCGAACAGCTGGAAATGACCCACTCCCACCCCTGACAGGTTGGAAAATATTTTTTATTTCCATTATGGAAATAAGTGACTGTCTTATGCAGCTGACAAAAAAAATCATATTTTTCTTTTATTTAGAGGTACAGCGAGGAATAGGCCCTTCTGGCCCTTCAAGCCATGCCATCCAGTAACCCCCGGTTTAATCTTTGCCTAATCATGGGACAATTTACAATGACAAATTAACCTACTAACCGGTACGTCTCTGGACTATGGGAGGAAACCAGAGCACCTGGAGGAAACCCACACATTCCACAGGGATGTCATTGAACTCAGTCGGTATTGGTGTAGTAAGTCAGTGGAATTGCAAAGGGTCATGTATACTCTTGTGTCAGAACAGGAAGGAACAGCTTCGAAACAATTAAAAGATGAAGAACTAACATTCACTGAAACATGGGCTATCTGACCAAGAATCCTGAAGAGGAAACAAGTTATAAACCCAATGGTTTCCGGTTAATTGAGACACATCGGAACCAGAACATTTTGCCTCAATTAGCCAAACTTTCATGGAAATAGTTAAGAAGGTATTAAGAAGATAAACTACCAGCTAATTGAGTAACAAGATATGTACTTAAATGAAATAGAGGACAAATTAGAACACTACCAATACTACTGGTGGTTGTCCATGGTGATCACATGAAACCTGTGTGGGAGAGTTTTTAAAGAGGAAAAGCTGTTGCACTGGGCGGCTCCACTCTTTTGACCTCAAAAGTCTGGATCCAGTGAGATGAATAGATGTCTCAATGGGTGTCTTCCCTGTTTGCAGTGGATGACCATGACTATTTCTGTGCCTCATCATGCCCTTTGCTCTCCACAAAGCATTGCAGAGCTACCTTCCTGGCTGTTGGATCTCACGGTTGATCTCATCCTCCCAGTCCACCAGAGCTGAGTTTGCATGCTGGCACAGGTATGTCCCCATCTCACTGGGGTATGAGACCCACCAGCTACCCACACATTTGTTTAGTCCGCCCGTTGGAGCGGTGTACCAGGGTTTTGCTGCCATCACATGCAAACAGCTACTCAAAGCAACAGATGAGAGCTGAGTGTCCAGTGGGGACCATAAGTAACATTCACAATGATTGTCAATACCTTCAAGTTCTTCATAGTTCCTAACTTGTTGAAGTAGTGAAATCATTTCATTTTCACTCCTGGCTGTTTCTGGCATTTCCAAGTCTGAATCCTTGAAACCACAATGAGCAAAGCGGTTCTGAACTGTCTTACTGTTTATTTCTCACCAACTATCAGTGACAAAAATCACTGCTTTTTGAACACAAACACAACTGATGCTACTTAAAAACTGTTCACTCTAAGCACGATGTAGTGCCTAACAAACATACCATGTGCACACAGCTGACACTTGTTAGAAACAGTTTCTTACCCCAATTAAGTGGCATATTGTCCCAAATAAAGAAAGGGAATCTCGACTATTTTCTCAATTTGTTTTTGTTCTTTCCAAGAGTTGTCCCAAATAAGTGGTTGCCAAAGGCCCAACTGATGGCCCAATTAAACAGAATCCACTGTATTATCAAACTGACACTGAAAGACTACAATACCACAGAGAAATGGCACAATGAAATTGTTTGATTAGAATATAATATTTCGGAAATTTAACAACTATATTACTTTACTAATTAAACAATCTCAGAAAACAAAACTCAGAAAATTAATCTGCTTTTGGACTCAGAGCTTATGTGGCACATATTACAGGGTAGAACATGGGGTATAGCCAACAAGAAGCTTGGGAAATTAAGCAACCTCTATTTAAGTTGACATGTTCCTTTCCCTATGGTTCGGCTCCTGAAGGTTCAGCCTGGGAAATTTAGTGCCAGTGTGATTGACTTAAGAATCTTTTAAAGAATTTAAGCATGAATCTTGTTTCTGAAACGGGTCATAAATCTGTTCTTATGAACCAATATATTGTAGTCTATAGGCATTCTAGATGCATTGCCAAAGAAAACAGGCACAACTATTCCATCCAACCCACCAGGACTTTCTGCTGAGGTGTAAAATGAATAGGCAGCCAAAAATAATGTGGTGAACCATAAGAACTTTATAGTTGGTTTGACATGAAATAGGTGTTAGTGGCGGCATAATGGGACTTGGAGCAAAAAGGTTACTGGATCAAGTCCCACTTGAGCACTAAAGTCTAAGCTAATACTTCACTCCCTCTTCGAAGGAAACACTACCCATCAGAATTATTATCTTGTCCCCTAATGGAAATGCACAAGATCAAAGGACATATTTCAAAGAAGAGGATAAGGTCTTGCCCTAGTGGTGCAATCTTTCAATCTCGCCATTGAATCGAATCATTAAGATACAAAAGGAGGCTAATTGAACTACAAGGTCTATACTAGATCGATCCTATTTCTCCCTTCTTATGTCCCTGTAACCTAATTGTTCATATAGATTTAAAAGGGCAGACATCCTGCTTCGGGTTTGATTCGAAGAAGGAGTCTGAGATTCTGAGTGGGAGTGCCGAGAAAGACATTTTTGAAATTTTCATTATTTTTTTTTCTCCGACGGCGTTCTGAGAGGCGGGACTGCGCAGGCGTGTGACATCGGGCTGTGCGGTGCGGCAGATTTAAAAGGAACAGAGCCTCATAGAGCGGGCAGCGTAGTTTGCGGGCTGCGGAGTGAGCCGGGAGCAGAGTGAAGACTTAAGGGCTTCGGCTCAACAGGCTTAGGCAGAAACAGGCGAGGAAGGTTTGGCATTCATTTTCTGTTGTTATTTGAGGAGAGGGGCAGTATGAGTGTGAGGGCAGTTTGCTGTTCTCGGTGTCAGATGTGGGAGGCCCTGGAGTCTCCAAGCCTCCTGGACGTCTGCATCTGCGCCAAGTGCATCGAGATGCAGCTCCTAAGGGACCACGTTACGGAACTAGAGCTGCAGTTCAATGCCCTTCGTCTGGTCAGGGAGAGTGAGGAGGTGATAGAGAGGAGTTGCAGGCAGGTGGTCACGTCGGGGCCACGGGAGGCAGACACGTGGGTCACGGTTAGGAGGGGGAAGGGGAAAAGTCAGGTAATCGGGAGTACCCCGGTGGCTGTGCCCCTTAACAACAGGTACTCCTGTTTGAGTACTGTTGGGGGGGACAGCTTACCCCGGGGAAGCGACAGTGGCCGTGCCTCCGGCACAGAGTCTGGCCCTGTAGCTCAGAAGGGTAGGGTAAGGAAGAGGAGGGCAGTTGTGATAGGGGACTCGATAGTAAGGGGGTCAGATAGGCGATTCTGTGGATGCAGTCCAGAGACCCGGATGGTAGTTTGCCTCCCTGGTGCCAGGGTCCGGGGTATTTCTGATCGTGTCCAAGATATCCTGAAATGGGAGGGTGAGGAGCCAGAGGTCGTGGTACATATAGGTACCAATGACATAGGTAGGAAAAGGGATGAGGTCCTGAAAGGAGAATATAGGGAACTAGGAAGGGAGTTGAGAAAAAGGACCGCAAAGGTAGTAATCTCGAGATTACTGCCTGTGCCACGCGACAGTGAGAGTAGGAGTGCGATGAGGTGGAGGATAAATGCGTGGCTGAGGGATTGGAGCAGGGAGCAGGGATTCAAGTTTTTGGATCATTGGGACCTCTTTTGGCGCAGGCGTGACCTGTACAAAAAGGACGGGTTACACTTGAATCCTAGGGGGACCAATATCCTGGCAGGGAGATTAGCGGGGGCTACTGAGGTGACTTTAAACTAGAATGGTTGGGGGGTGGGAATCAAATTAAAGAGGCTAGGCATGAGGAGGTTAGTTCACAACAGGGGGATGGGAACCAGTGCAGAGAGACAGAGGGGTGTAAAGTGAGAGTAGAAGCAAAAAGTACTATTGAGAAAAGTAAAAGTGGCAGGCCGACAAATCCAGGGCAAGCATTAAAAAGGGCCACTTTTCAGCATAATTGTATAAGGGCTAAGAGAGTTGTAAAAGAGTGCCTGAAGGCTTTGTGTGTCAATGCAAGGAGCGTTCGTAATAAGGTGGATGAATTGAAAGTGCAGATTGTTATTAATGATTATGATATAGTTGGGATCACAGAGACATGGCTCCAGGGTGACCCGGGATGGGAGCTCAACGTTCAGGGATATTCAATATTCAGGAGGGATAGACATGAAGGAAGGGGAGGTGGGGTGGCATTGCTGGTTAAAGAAGAGATTAACACAATAGAAAGGAAGGACATAAGCCGGGAAGATGTGGAATCGATATGGGTAGAGCTGCGTAACACTAAGGGGCAGAAGACACTGGTGGGAGTTGTGTACAGGCCACCTAACAGTAGTAGTGAGGTCGGAGATGGTATTAAACAGGAAATTAGAAATGTGTGCAATAAAGGAACAGCAGTTATAATGGGTGACTTCAATCTACATGTAGATTGGGTGAACCAAATTGGTAACGGTGCTGAGGAAGAGGATTTCTTGGAATGTATGCGGGATGGTTTTTTGAACCAACATGTCAAGGAACCAACTAGAGAGCAGGCCATCCTAGACTGGGTATTCAGCAATGAGGAAGGGTTAGTTAGCAATCTTGTCGTGCAAGGCCCCTTGGGTAAGAGTGACCATAATATGGTGGAATTCTTCATTAAGATGGAGAATGACACAGCTAATTCAGAAACAAAGGTTCTGAACTTAAAGAAAGGTAACTTTGAAGGTATGAGACGTGAATTAGCTAAGATAGACTGGCAAATGATACTTAAAGGGTTGACGGTGGATATGCAATGGCAAGCATTTAAAGGTTGCATGGATGAACTACAACAATTGTTCATCCCAGTTTGGCAAAAGAATAAATCAAGGAAGGTAGTGCACCTGTGGCTGACAAGAGAAATTAGGGATAGTATCAATTCCAAAGAAGAAGCATACAAATTAGCCAGAGAAAGTGGCTCACCTGAGGACTGGGAGAAATTCAGAGTTCAGCAGAGGAGGACAAAGGGCTTAATTAGGAAGGGGAAAAAAGATTATGAGAGAAAACTGGCAGGGAACATAAAAACGGACTGTAAAAGCTTTTATAGATATGTAAAAAGGAAAAGACTGGTAAAGACAAATGTAGGTCCCCTGCAGACAGAAACAGGTGAATTGATTATGGGGAGCAAGGACATGGCAGACCAATTGAATAATTACTTTGGTTCTTTCTTCACTAAGGAGGACATAAATAATCTTCCAGAAATAGTAGGGGACAGAGGGTCCAGTGAGATGGAGGAACTGAGTGAAATACATGTTAGTAGGGAAGTGGTGTTAGGTAAATTGAAGCGATTGAAGGCAGATAAATCCCCAGGGCCAGATGGTCTGCATCCTAGAGTGCTTAAGGAAGTAGCCCAAAAAATAGCGGATGCATTAGTGATAATTCTTCAAAACTGGTTAGATTCTGGATTAGTTCCTGAGGATTAGAGGGTGGCTAATGTAACTCCACTTTTTAAAAAAGGAGGGAGAGAGAAACCGGGGAATTATAGACCGGTTAGCCTAACGTCGGTGGTGGGGAAACTGCTGGAGTCAGTTATCAAGGATGTGATAACAGCACATTTGGAAAGCGGTGAAATGATCGGACAAAGTCAGCATGGATTTGTGAAAGGAAAATCATGTCTGACGAATCTCATAGAATTTTTTGAGGATGTAACTAGTAGAGTGGATAGGGGAGAACCAGTGGATGTGGTATATTTGGATTTTCAAAAGGCTTTTGACAAGGTCCCACACAGGAGATTAGTGTGCAAACTTAAAGCACACGGTGTTGGGGGTAAGGTATTGGTGTGGGTGGAGAATTGGTTAGCAGACAGGAAGCAAAGAGTGGGAATAAACGGGACCTTTTCAGAATGGCAGGCGGTGACTAGTGGGGTACCGCAAGGCTCAGTGCTGGGACCCCAGTTGTTTACAATATATATTAATGACTTGGATGAGGGAATTAAATGCAGCATCTCCAAGTTTGCGGATGACACGAAGCTGGGTGGCAGTGTTAGCTGTGAGGAGGATGCTAAGAGGATGCAGGGTGACTTGGATAGGTTGGGTGAGTGGGCAAATTCATGGCAGATGCAATTTAACGTGGATAAATGTGAAGTTATCCACTTTGGTGGCAAAAATAGGAAAACAGATTATTATCTGAATGTGAAAAGGCCGATTATGAAAAGGGGAGGTGAAACGAGACCTGGGTGTCATTATACACCAGTCATTGAAAGTGGGCATGCAGGTACAGCAGGCGGTGAAAAAGGCAAATGGTATGCTGGCATTTATAGCGAAAGGATTCGAGTACAGGAGCAGGGAGGTACTACTGCAGTTGTACAAGGCCTTGGTGAGACCACACCTGGAGTATTGTGTACAGTTTTGGTCCCCTAATCTGAGGAAAGACATCCTTGCCATAGAGGGAGTACAAAGAAGGTTCACCAGATTGATTCCTGGGTTGGCAGGACTTTCATATGAAGAAAGACTGGATGAACTGGGCTTGTACTCGTTGGAATTTAGAAGATTGAGGGGGGATCTGATTGAAACGTATAAGATCCTAAAGGGATTGGACAGGCTAGATGCAGGAAGATGTTGGGGAAGTCCAGAACGAGGGGCCACAGTTTGAGGATAGAGGGGAAGCCTTTTAGGACTGAGATTAGGAAAAACTTCTTCACACAGAGAGTGGTGAATCTGTGGAATTCTCTGCCACAGGAAACAGTTGAGGCCAGTTCATTGGCTATATTTAAGAGGGAGTTAGATATGGCCCTTGTGGCTACGGGGGTCAGGGGGTATGGAGGGAAGGCTGGGGCGGGGTTCTGAGTTGGATGATCAGCCATGATCATAATAAATGGCGGTGCAGGCTCGAAGGGCAGAATGGCCTACTCCTGCACCTATTTTCTATGTTTCTATGTTTCTATATATGCCTTTCAACTTCTCTGACTCCTCCAACCTCATCCCCACCCCACACACACACACTTAATGCGCTAAGGAATAATAAACAGCACCAATTAGCCAACTAGCACAGCTTTGGAAAGTGGAGAGAATCCAGAGCAGCTGGAAGAAACCCAGATGGTCTTGCAAACTTCACACAGATAGAACCCAAGTGCAGGATGAGAGCTGAAGGAGCAGTACTAATTGTTACACCAGCCTGCCTCCATTCTGCCTACCACCATGGGTGTAGCTTCTGCTTTACAAATCTTCTTGTGCCTGCAACATTACGACTTCAAAAGTTTGTAATTTATTGGCAAATGCATGAGATGTGAAAAGAGAGCTTTTTCTTTAATAGAGAACAAGACAAAGAAAACTCAATTAAAATTACCACAGGGGAGACTTAAGGAGCAATATTACATGAATGATTCTGAAAGGCTGTCCAGCCCGCATGACAGTACATGGTAAAGTGGTATACGTTTGATGAGAGGACAATAGGGCAATAATAAGCAATTACTAGGCTCTTAGCATGGATATGGTTAACCATGGTTTATTTTAGGAGACACAGTCACCTGCAAACTTATCTATATATAGTATCCTACCATAGTTGTGCCTCTTAAAGAATTAGTTCCCAAATGAAGCTGATGCTAGTAGAAGTAAGTTAATATCTGAAACAGACATGGCAGCTGACACAATCCTCAATACAAATTAAAATCAAAAATAAGAATGGAGATGATGGAAATCTAAAACAAAAACAGAAAAGGTTGGATATACCCAGTAGAATAACCTGCATCTATGGGAAGAGAAAATGAATCAACATTTCATGTCAACATTTCAAGACCAAGACCATTCTGATGAAGGTTTCTCAACTCGAAACATTGATCCAATATTTTCTTGACATGTAACATGATGTAAGGGTTCACTGTTAATATAATGGTTTCTCTGTAGCAGCAGCGTTTTGGTTATGACTAGAGATAATGCTGGGGCTATCCAATGAGAGAAATGTTGTTCTTTCTTGTGAGTCTGGAAGAGAGATTTTCACGGTCTTTTGCCAGGGAGAGATGAGGAGAGAAGATGCGAATGGAGAGAGTTGGTAGACTGCCAGACTGAGTGGACTTGGAGCGAGGGTTACATACACATAGATGCAGACTCATCAGCTGTGTAGTTCTAGTATTTTCTAGTTTTATCTCAATAAGAGATATTCAAAGTTCAAAGTAAATTTATTGTCAAAGCACATATATGTCACCATATGCAACCTTGATATTCATTTTCATGTGGGAATACTCAATAAATCCATAATAGAATAATAACCATAACAAAATCAATGTAAAACCACACTGACTTGGACATTCAACCAGCGTGCAAAACACAGCAAACTGAGCAAAACCAAAAATAAATAATAACAATAATAATGAATAAATAACCAATAAATATCAAGATCATGAGATAAAGAATACCTGAAAGTGAGTATATAAGTTGTGACAAATTTTCAATGTTGGGACAAGTGAAGTTGTGTGAAGTTATCACCTTTGGTTCAAGAGCCAAAGTTGGCTGACGGGTAATAGTTGCTCCTGAACCTAGTGGTGTGAGTTCTGAGGCTCTTAATTAGCTCCTTGCTCTTGTTGACATTGAGTAAGAGGTTGTTGTTATAGCATCACTCAGCTAGATTTTTCAATCTCCCTCCTACCTACTGATTCAGCACCACTTAGATTCGGCTTAAGACAGTGGTGTCTCAGCAAACTTGAATATGGCATTGGAGCTGTGCTTAACCACACAGTCATAGGTGCAAAGCAAGTGGAGCAGGGGATTAAGCACACTGCCTTGTGTTGCAATCAAACTTACTACATTGCTTACTCAACACATGTAAAACATATAAAAATACAATTGGATATTTGTGTTATTATCCATAACTTATGTTCTTTATCCCTATACTCATTCTTCTTATGTAGAAGACACTAAAGCATTAGGGGACAAGTGGCTAACTTTCTGAATGTCTGGGAAAGATAGATGGATCCACAATGAGAAGATCAAGATAATTGGGGCATAACCAAAAGGGTGAAAGAGTCACCTCAAAATGATGAGGAATCTAGTCCAGCAATGTATCAGCACTGGAAGTTGGTAAACTCCTTAGTAGATTAGATAGGATCTGTCCCTGTAAGAAACAACAAAGTTCAGCCTGCTTTCTTCCATGAAGACTTGCATTCCTTGTGGTAGTCCCCAGCACACAACAGACATCAAATTGCCTGACATCCATTCAAGAATTCTGAGAAGTTAGGTAAATCAAAATATTTAATTAACTTTTTAAACATACTACAAAATGTTAAATAAAAATTGCAATATACAGAAATAACTAGAGAAATTGAAATATCCTTGTATTTTATAATATTTCTGTAAGCAAATTACAATCCATATCCATAAAATAAATTACTATGAACTAACAGTAGCAAAGCTGAATAGCTTTGTTATCAATGCTACTGATTCGACACACTCTTCAACATGGGAGGTAGTTTGGCTAACAATTGCTTCAGATTTCTTTGTGGACCCCACAGACAGCCATCCAGAAATGTAAAGCCTTACCTTGCTAAAATTTGCCTTGAGCTTCGCATAGGTTAAGATAGGTGGGGAAATCCTGACCAAAGATTTGGCACAACACAGAATGAAATACTGAGATATTGGGGTCCTGAAGAAAGATCCTCAATTTGAAAACTTCTGTCTCCTTAGTTCCTGCCAAGTCTTTTTTAACCATACCTCTTTGGCTTGGAAATATTAGGCTGATTCCCAATTATATTTACATATGGGTATATAGAAAGACCAGATCAGGTGGAGGGCGAGGATGTATTAAAATAAGAGGTATGAATTTTGTGAGCAGAAACTCTTAAAAGAACACTGCCCAGCAATATTTGATCAATGGATAATGAGTGGATTGTGAGATATCCAATGCATGTACAAGTGAATAGTAAGGATAATTGCTGCATTCTCAGTCTATTCCAAGTGCTGGAGGTTATAACCTGTTTAGGTTGCATCTGCTCCACATGACGTGGTAATCAGTCTGCAAGATTTCTGTTCTGAGCATGTGTAAACCAATTGCATCTGGTTGAATTCGAGCCTTTTTAATCTGTCGCAATAATTAAGGTGAAAACCATTTCATCTTTCAATAAAACCACAGTTTTTGTTTTGGATGTAATTAATCAAGGGTGGGAACAAATGGATCATGATATATGAGACTCTTGGACTCACTGCTGTACAGCCCGTTGAATTATGATGCCCTTGGCCGTCATACCTTTAGCCCCTTCAGCCCATGGTCCAGAGTTCCTTCCTTAAACCTCCCTAATTCACTCTCCCTCTCTCCCACAGTGAAACATATTAAAATATATTTCTTGGATGAGGCCTGTCTTCATACATCTGTAGATGGCCTCATGTCTTGAAGCTGCTTTATAAGGTGCTATATAAATGTAGGGTGTGATTGTAAAGTAAGCAGCAGGAGTGACCTGTGTGGAGCTCGCATGTCCCTGTGACCCCAAGGGTCTCTCCTAGGTGCTCCAATTTCCTCCCAGATCTCAAAGGCATACAGATTGGTAGGTTATTAGGCCACTGTAAATTGTCCTTGGCGTAATGGTGAATGGTAGAATCCGGGAGGAGTTGAGGGGAAAGGGTGGAGAATAGAATGGGATTAGTGTAGATGGGGTCTTGATGGTCAGCATGAATTAATAGGCTGAATGACTACTTTCCATACTATATTACTCTATATTCTGTCTGCTTTTTTTTATTTAAGTCCATCAACCCTATTGGGACAAAGGCTGCTGACAACAGCTCGACAGAGTTCTCTGTCTTGGGCCAGTCTTTCATGTTGTCTCCAGGTACAACCTGTCTTCTCGGTGTATCCTTCCTGTCCCAGGAATGAGGTCTTTGGAGCTTCTGCTGATGTTTCCGTAGCACTGGATTTTTACAGGATGAAGTTGCTAGCCCATGTCCAATCCACCTCCTTTCACAGTCAGACTGTCCATGGTGAAGTTATATTCTATCCGTGCTCCACCAACTCTCGACTCTTGCTTATCTCTGAACTAATTTGCTGCACAACTTGTAGTTGTCCCTTCTGTTGAGGAGATCCTGACCTCTAGAATTCCCTCCCTAAATCTCTGTCACTTTATCCCCCCCCCCACCCCCATCCCCTCATTCTTACATCATCTGCCCTGATTTGTGTTTTTTTTTCCCATGTGATAACACTCTTCTATAGAACCTACAGGTAAGTTTACTACTTAAAGGTATTATAAATGCTTTTAACTTTCCCCTAAATCCCACTTTGCTACTCTGTTTGATAACAAGTTACTGCCCTTTAGTTTGGTACAGTCTGTGCAGATAATACAAATGACTGCTTGTCTGGGATCAGAAGCCACTCTTGTAAGTGGATCCTAATTTCTTGGGCTTGGAAAGTGTTGGCATCATCAGTCCAAATGCCCCACTATTCTCTATTTCATTTACATTTTGTTGTGAAGATTAGAAAAACAGGAGTTAAGTAATGGTTGGGGTTACTGAAAGTATATTAGTCCCCCAAAAGAGCTGAAATGTAAGAAGTTGGTTCTGTGCATTCCTTAATGCCAAGATCATAATTTATTTGGCAATGGTCAATCATGAATGCAGAATACAGAGCTGCTTTATTTAAAATCTCCAATCCCGACAGAGCTCAGCAAGAAACTTGCAAAATTTGAGGGTTTTAAATGAGTCGTTATTTTATATTAATGAGTTATTATATCATTATTTCTATTATTCCAAGCAAACACATCACCAAGCTCTGGACCCTGGGAGTTAATGCCTCCTTCTGCAACTGGATCCTTGACTTTCTGAACACGAGACTGCAATCAGTAAGGATCAGCATACTATGATCAACAGAGCTGAATAAGCTTGTACTGGTTCAACCACGTTGGTGTCATAGCCAAGAAAGCAATGTTACACTTTTTCTCTTGCTGCCTCAGGAGGCTAATTCAGCATGGCCCCATTGACAATTACTAATTTTTATTAATTCACTGTGGAAAGCATTCTGCTTGGATGCATAGTGGCTTGGTGCTAACAACTGAGCCATTGCTCTGCTTGCTCATGACTCAGGAAACTGCAGAGAGTTGTGGATGCAGCTCAGCTCATCACAGGAACCTGCCTCCCCTCTATGGACTCTGTCCATTCTTCTAGCTGCCTTAGTAAAATAGCCAGCATATTCAAAGACCCTACCTATCCCAAACATTTTCTCTTCTCCCCTCTCCCACCAGACAGAAGATACAAAAGCCTGAAAGCACATACCACCAGGCTCAAGGACAGCTTCTATCCCACTCTTGAATGGACTTTCTTTTACAATAAGAGGGACTCTTGGCCTCAATCTTCCCCATTATGATCTTGCACTTTTGCAGTCCATCGAGTGTGCTCTGCTATTCAATCACAGCCGATTTCTTTTTCAACCCTATTCTTCTGCTTTCCTCCTGTAACCCTTAACCCTCTTATGGATCAAATTATTAATGTTACACTTTTTCTCTTGGGAACACTCCCAGAGGATCAACATATCCCATTTATTGTGAACCTTCCTCCCTTCACTGTCATACGGCGGTGGCTAGGAACGGACCCAAGTGCAAGGCACAGACACTGAAGTACTAGGGACAGGACTAGGATATAGGGGGAGGGCAAGGACATGGACACGAAAACCGGGAACCCGGAACAGGACTGGACAAGGGAGCGAGGAGCCCGGGCTTGGACTCCGAGCCAGAGTCTGGACAAGGACCCAGTACCTGGGTCTTGCCTCTGGACCCCAGAACTAGGCAAGGACAAGGCTTGGCAGGAGGCAGGAGGCTGGAGTCTTAGAGACTTAAGGCGAGGCTTGGCAGGAGGCTGGAGTCTTAGAGACTTAAGGCGAGGCTTGGCAGGAGGCTGGAGTCTTAGAGACTTAAGGCGAGGCTTGGCAGGAGGCTGGAGTCTTAGAGACTTAAGGCGAGGCTTGGCAGGAGGCAGGAGGCTGGAGTCTTAGAGACTTAAGGCGAGGCTTGGCAGGAGGCTGGAGTCTTAGAGACTTAAGGCGAGGCTTGGCAGGAGGTTGGAGTCTTAGAGACTTAAGGCCAGGCTTGGCAGGAGGCAGGAGGCCAGAGCCTTCAGCCTTGAGGCTAGGCAGGAGGCCGGAGCCTTCAGCCTTGAGGCTAGGCAGGAGGCCGGAGCCTTCAGCCTTGAGGCTAGAGACCAGAGGCTGGAGTCTTCAGGCTTGAGGCTAGAGACCAGAGGCAAGGCTTGGCTGGAGGCTCCTCCTGGGCCAGGCGCGGATCACCACCCGAGGCTAGGCAGGAGGCCAGAGCCTTCAGGCTTGAGGCTTGGCTGGAGGCTCCTCCTGGGCCAGGCGCGGATCACCTTGAGGCTAGGCAGGAGGCCAGAGCCTTCAGGCTTGAGGCTTGGCAGGAGGCCGGAGCCTTCAGGCTTGAGGCTTGGCAGGAGGCTGGAGTCTTCAGGCTTGAGGCTAGAGACCAGAGGCTGGAGTCTTCAGGCTTGAGGCTAGAGACCAGAGGCAAGGCTTGGCTGGAGGCTCCTCCTGGGCCAGGCGCGGATCACCACCCGACAGAAGCAAGGGACAGGAAGGGACAGAACCAACTGTAGGTAACAGCAAGACGGCCTGGCTTACCTGGGTGGAGGCAAGGGACAGGAAGGGAGCTAGGTACAGGGTAGCTCCAGGACAAGACTGCAGGTGAGACGAGGCAAGAGTTACCAGCAAGACAAGGCAAGGCTTCAGGCAATGCAAGGCAAGACAAGAACTTCAGGTGAGGCGAGAGTTACCGGCAAGACAAGGCAGGGCTTCTGGTAAAGCAAGGCGAGATGAGAACTTCAGGCGAGGCGAGAGTTACCAGCAAGACAAGGCAGGGCTTCAGGTGAGGAAACAGAAGGCCGAGGAAGGAATACAAGGAGTAAGGACAAGAACAATCCAGCAGCCATGCCCTGGTCTCTGAAGGTATTTATGCAGCCAGCCCCAACAAGCAACAGCTGCCTCAATTAGAGCTCAACAAGAACAGAAACAGGGTAGACAGGAAAACCTGGAACAAGGGTCGATGGACCGGAATGCGGACTTCACGGACCAGACCATGACATTCACCCACTACTCACCGTAATCCAAGCAATGAATGTTAGAGGGGGACAATTTAAAAGGGACCCAAGGAGTATCCTTTTCACACAGAGGGTGCTCTATATGGAACAAGCTGCCAGTGGTAGAGGTGGGCACAATTTTGATGTTTAAAAGGCATTTGGACAGGTTCATAGATAATAAAGATTTAGAGAGATATTGGTCATATGCAGGCAAATGAGACCAGCCCAAGAAGCCAACTTGGCTGGTACAGATGAATTGGGCCAAAGGGCATGTTACTCTGCTGTATACTGGATCTCTATGGCTTTATGTCAGTACCTCCAGTTGAGCTCTGTCTTTTTGTGTGTTTCCCCCTAGCTGTCAGTCTGTGGTTTTGTATTGCCATGTGCTCCTGTCCCCGCTCCTGCTCTACTCCGGCCCCTGTATTATTGAGTACTCCGTCTCTCATCTGTTTCTCATTGTTACCTGTATTGCTGCCACCTGTGTCTCATTGTGCTCCACCTATCATCTGCCTCTCTGTTTACTGCTCACTGTATTTCAGTCCTGTGTCTTCACCTATTTATTGCCAGATTGTGCTAGTGAATTTTCCTGAGCCTTTCCAGTATTCCTGTCTGTACTCTGTCTGTATGAATATTGACTGTGCCTGTTTCCTGATTCTGGTTTTTGGGTTGCTCTGGATGTTTTGATCTCTGCCTGAACTTTGATGCTGACTTTGTTTGCACCTTGGGATTTGTTGTTCAATTAATATCACTGTATGCACAGTGCCAGGTCTGTGATTGGATCCCTGCTCCAGTGTCCTGACAGTATAATTTGGCCAGAATAGATCCAGCAGACTCTGAGAGCTGCCCTGAAACAACAGGAAGTGTTGCTGGGGAGACACCAGAACCAGCTGGATTCTGTGTTCAGGGCAGTGGAGTTGCTTTCTGCCAGTGTAGCTGATCTTGTGGCCCAGACTCGGTCACTCCAGCTGTCCCTGCGATTGCATCTTCTGTCCTGCCCTCTACCTCCTCACATGTTCCTCCCATCCAAGAGCCCCGTCTACCTCCTCCAGAAAAGTACTCGGGTAAGCCCAGTACCTGCTGCACTTTTCTTTCCCAGTGCACCCTTGTTTTTGAATTGCAACCAGCAACATTTCCCACTGATTGAGCCAAGGTAGCGTACATCATCACCCAACTGTCCAGTTGGGCTGGAGAATGGGGAACAGCTGTCTGGGAGGTAGGCTTCCTTTTCTGCAGTAGTTTTCAGTTACTTTCTGAGGAGATGAGAAAACTGTTTGATTGCTCCAAATATGGGAGAGAGGCTGCCCATGAAATTCTGCACATGCACCAGGGGCACAGATCCGTGCCAGATTACGCCATAGAGTTCTGGACCCTAGCCACCTCCAGCGGCTGGAACTCGGAGGCACAGTACGACACCTTCCTGAACGGCCTCTCTGAAGACATCAAAGATGAACTGGTCATCCAGGATCTTCCTGCCACCTTTGAAGCCCTGGTGAATTTGGCCATCTGTATTGATGTTTGCCTTCCGCAGCACTGCAGGTGGAGGGGTCCAGAGGGTCCCTGGGGGTACTGGGTGAGTTCCAAGCTCCTCGTCAGTCTACATTGCCCTGCCGTTTGCCTCCATCTACAATTCACATTCCAGAGTCCAAGGCTATGTATGTTGACTGTACCTGCCTGACACTGACTGAAAGACAAAGGAGAATCAGTACCCATTCCTGTCTGTACTGTGGCCAACCAGGCTATTTCATCTCCACCTCCCCAGTAAATGCCAGCAGCTCACCAGTAGGATGAAGAGTGCTGGTGAGTGTGAGCCCTGTCTGGCCTCCTCAATGCCACTCGGTCTCATATCTGCTTCTCTGGAGTGGGGTGTGCAATGCTGAGCAGTCTCCATCTTGGTCAGTTCTGATACAGAGAGATGTTTCATCGATTCCAGCTTGGCTGCCCAGTTGGAACTGCCCACTTCTGTTCTCCAGTCAC
The DNA here is from genome assembly GCF_030028105.1 of Mobula birostris. Lineage (NCBI taxonomy): Eukaryota > Metazoa > Chordata > Chondrichthyes > Myliobatiformes > Myliobatidae > Mobula > Mobula birostris. Next base: position 126,997,125 of record NC_092370.1, read on the forward strand.
CATTAATGGCCAACGCCTTGAACGGTCAGAGACTGGCTAACATCACCATTGTCACGGTAAGTCTCAGTTTATTCAGCAACCATCAGGAACAGTTAACCCTTTGTTATGACTCCCCTCAAGCTTCCATTGTCCTGGGCCATTCCTGGTTAGTCAGACACAACCCCCACTGGCTCAGTCACGAGATTGTAAGCTGGAGCCCATTCTGTCACTCCCACTGCCTCCGCCATGCTCAGATCCCCTTGTCTCCAAGCCCAGATCCCCCTGAGGAATTTCCAGACCTTGATGCCATCCCTCCTGAATACATGGACCTCAAGGCTGTGTTCAGCAAGTTCTGGGCCCCTTCCCTGCTGCCTCATCATCCATATGATTGCGTCATTGACCTTTTGCCTGGCACATCTCCCCCAAGGAGCCGCCTGTATTTCCTGTCCATACCTGAAACAAGCCATGAGTAAGTACATTCAAGAGTCTCCGGCTGCAGGTGTCATCTGGCCATCTTCCTTCCCTGCTGGTGCTGGTTTTACTTTGTTGAACAGAAGGACAGCTCCTTACATCCATGCATTGATTACCGGGGAATGAATGAAGGTGCTGTTAAAAACCATTACAATCTTCCGCTTATTACCTCGGCATTTGAACTACTACAAGGAGCCTCAGTTTTCACCAAGTTTGTTCTCCGTAATGCCTACCATCTTGTCCGCATCTGCGAAGGGGATGAGTGGAAGATGACCTTCAACACCACCTCCGGCCATTACGAGTATCTCCACTCGGCCAAGGATGAGAAGGTACACCCCTGCGCCGCCTTCTCTCACTGCCTCACTCCCACGGAGCGGAATTACAATGTCGGAAACCAGGAGCTGCTGGCGGTGAAGCTAGCTCTGGAGGATTGGAGGCATTGGCTGGAGGGAGAAAAGGTGCCATTCTTAGTCTGCGCTGATCACAAGAATCTGAAATATATCCGTACGGCCAAGCATCTCAACTCCCGTCAAGCTCGTTGGTCCCTGTTTTTCTCAAGATTCAATTTTACTCTGTCCTTCTGCCCCAGTTCCAAGAATGGAAAACCTGATGCCCTCTCCTGAAGATTTCCCTCCTCTGAGGCCCCTGAGGTACCCGCTGTCATCCTCCCTGCTCACTGTCTCGTGGGTGCAGTGCAATGGGACATTGAATCCATGGTGCAAGCTGCTCGACAGAGCGAGGCTGCCCCTAGTCAATGCCCCACTAACTGTGTTTATGTTCCCAGCTCTGTCCACTCACAGGTATTGCAGTGGGGTCATCATTCCCAGTTATCCTGCCACCCTGGAACCAAGCATACTCAGGCCTTCAGTCAGCGGTTCTGATGGCCCTCCATGGGAGATAACATCCGCAACTTTTTCTCAGCCTGCTCGGTCTGTGCTCAAGGCAAGAACTCTAACCAGTCACCTGCTGGTCTGTTACAACCCCTGTCTATCCCCAAGAGACCCTGCTCCCACATTGCCCTGGATTTTGTCACTGGTTTTCCCCCATCAGATGGTAATACCACCATTCTCACAGTAGTTGATTGTCTCTCCAAGTCGGTACACTTCATTCCTTTACCTAAACTCCCCTCAGCCAAATTACTAGTACTGCATGGTTTTTAAATTACATGGTTTACCACTAGATGTTATCAGACAGGAGCTCTCAATTCACATCCAACTTCTGGAGGGCATTCTGTAATCCTCTGGGTGCCTCCGTCAGTCTGTCTTCAGGATTCCACCCACAGACCAATGGCCAGACAGAGTGGGCCAACCAACAGCTAGAGACTGTATTGCGGTGTCTGATCTCCCAGAACCCCTCCGCGTGGAGTCGGCAGCTACCCTAGGCCGAGTACACCATAAACTCTCATCCATCTTCATCCCCTGGTCTGTCCCCTTTCGAATGCTGCCTTGGCTACCAACCTCCACTGTTTCCTGCCCAGGAGGGGGATGTTGGCGTTCCATCTGCCCTGGTGATGAACGTCCAGCAGTCGATGCACCGTGAAGACCTCTGACCCATCGATAAGCCGTGGGGGAGGGGGGGTTTGGGAACAGGACATGGGGTGGCTCATGAAAGACTTGATGTGGGACACATGGAAGGTGGGATGAAGGCAGCTAAGAATTGGTTTCTCGCTACACCAGAGAACCATGTACGATCCTGACCTCAGGTGCTGTCTATGTGGAGATCGTGCATTCTTCTTGTGACCACATAGGTTTCCTCTAGGTGTTCTGGTTTCTTACCACAGTGCAAAGGCTTGCTGACTACCATGTTAATTGGCCACAGTAAATGGCCCCTAGTGCACCGGAATTTGGGAGGAGTTGATGAGATTAAGGTCAAGTAAATGGGCACGTAGCCAAGTGGTTAAGGCATTTGTCTAGTGATCTGAAGATTGCTAGTTTGAGCCTCAGCTGTGGCAGTGTGTTTGTGTCCTTGAGCAAGGCAGTTAATCACACATTGCTCTAGTGTCTGTGCGAGGAGTGGCGCCCCACACAGACTTCCAATCTGCGCCTTGTAAGGCATGAAAATGCCCGACGCAGGCTTCTCATGGTCTGAGTCGACGTTCCCTCCCTCGACATTCGCTCCCAAATGGGTGGTTGACGTGCCAAAAGGCCCATTTCCAAGCTATGTCTCTCTGTCTCTGTGACCTTCCAGCTTTTGTTCTAATCAGACAGAAAGGAAGAAACATCAAAGACATGGTGAATATGGAGCTCATTCCATTCCTATGTGATAAATGCTGATCTCATGTCAAAGGAATATCTCCCTCACTGTAAAAAGGCCTAGTATGAAGAGTAAATTTACAACATTGTCTTTATTCATTAACTGAGAGAAACATTTCCCTTATTTTTCTTTAATTTTAAATTCCTCTCTGGTTTGAAATAAATTTCAATAAAACTGTTGCCAGGTGAAATACATTAGTCTCTATTGCTTGATTGCAACATTGTGAGAGCATTTAGTAACCCAGTACTTTGGATAATATGTGTCACATAGGACCATGTCTTGCGAAGTAGCCTGTCAATACCAATCATTGTGGTTAATGGAATATTGGGTGAATATTTCACATCAAGGGTAAAAATATGAAACTGAACTGCACCTATTTTTGGCTCAAATAAATATTGTTGCTTTTGGCACTGCTGCCAAATTGGCCTCCCTTCAAAAATTTGCGAAATTGGTCAAGGAAGAGTTGAAAACAGCTCTGGGATGTTTCCTAAGTAGAGTGGTGTGCTAGGCAGGAGGTAGAGTGTTCTTAAGAGGACCACACTTAACTCAGCACAGCTTTGAGCAATGATAGAATGGGATCAGTCGTTGAATGCATGTTCTTCGGGGCAATCAGACAGCAGTAGTGCAAAGCATGGCTGTGCTGGAGAAGGGTGGCGGGGGGGGGAAGAGTCTGAGTAGAGTGGTTCATATGATCACCAGGCGGGAGAGTCTACTAACAACACAGCAAGGCTGTAACTACGATTCTCACACATATATGCACAGGGGCTGTTGAGAGTCACAATCACCTCGACGTTCACACACAGAGCAACCTGGATGCAAGGACACTGCCAAACATTGTACTACAGGAATGTCATGTCTTGAGATGGCAGATTTCAATGTTAATAACAGCTATATAATTACAAATGTTACTCAGCCCTATCTGTCAAAGACACCCTTTATCCTGCTATTGTCAGGCACTTGAACAGACCTCACACACGGAAGGAGAATTCTTGCCCTCCCAATCTACCTTGCTGTGGCATCTGCAGTTTATTTGTTTGCCTGCACCACACTTTGCCCTGTAGCAGCTACAATAGATTTGACACTCTGGTTTCACTTTTACTCACCTCAACATACTTGTGAATGGCATGATCTGCCTGGATGGCACAGAGTTTTTCACTGGATCTCAGCACGTGAGGCAATAATAAACCAAAACCAATCAATCTGACATTATGAGTGCATAGATTTCATGACATGTTAAAGAAAACCCTCTTTTTGTACTTCTTGTAATACAGTATATTTTCGAGGAATAGATTTTATTTTTGAGACGAGAAAACAGGTGCATAACAAAGGACTCTCTGAGCTGAGTGGTGTTCCCAAACACACATACTGAGACAAACTTCAATTGCTGTGGGAAAAATTCAGTGACAGAAATACTTTGGTCTTCCCAAAACCTGATGGTCTTCCAGTATAAAGGGACAACATCAAGCGGATACTGCTGACTAGCACATTCCAGGGAGCAGGAGCAAATACAAAGTTTGGTGCAGTTAACACAAAGGCTTTGTGGATGAAAACTGCAATCTTAGATTTTCCTGTCACTGAGACTTTGAGTCCTGTGTAATAGCCTCCCAGGCACTTAATAGGTACCTTAATCAGAGACCACAAGGCATTGGTGCTTTGTTAACAGAATGTATTAATGTTATTATTATGTAACTAAAAATATGTACTGATTCTATATTTTCTTATAAATAATGTTATTCTAGGAATTTACATGCTAGGAGTTTGAAAGTATGAACCCATGCAAATGCATTGATCATCTGTCATGTGTATCTGAGATTAAGTTCCTTGTTGTTGCCTCTCCCCACAATTCCTAACCCTACCTAAATGGTATGCCACCCCATTCTCAAAGTCTCTAATCGTGGAGTAATGTCAGTGCCACCGCCAAGGTGCCCCTTTAACACTCAGTAATGCTGGTGCTAGGAGAACTGTTCTGTTTGCTTAGGAACCAAAGGTCAAAGAATCCAGCAGAGTTTGCCACTACCATTCGATTCATCATCCTTGCAGTACCTGTGCTCTGCTAATGTGGAGGCAGAGTCCTGGTGTGCTGTGGCCAGTTGTCTCTGTCGATTGCACCTTTGTAAGGTGAGAAGCAAAGAAATTGCACAAAGAGAAGTTGATGAACATCTGAGAGTCAATGAGTTGATGGGCAAATAAGGAGAGAGGCAATGGAATTGATGGGGTTGCTCTGCGGGAAGCTGGCATAAGGATGGTTTGAATGGCATCCTTCTGTGTTGCAATAGGCAAGCAGGTACAGACTGTGGATTACGGAAAGTGCTTGTGTAGCCCACCGTCAGTTCTGAAGCTGCCCCTAGAAGAGACTTCCCAAAATCCATTTAAACAGTGAGGATACAGTACAACGGGGTTCCTCTGCTGACACAAGGGACTGCAGATGTTGAAATCTGCAGCAAAACACAGACATCATCTGTGGAAAGGGAGGGATAGTTAAGGTTTTGGCTTAGAATTGTGCAGTTTTAAGTTACAAAGCCCCAATAGCATGTAATACAAGAATCAAGAACAGCTGCTATCTCAGCATCTTAAGAATATTGAATGGGCCTCTTGTATAATAAACTGGACTCTTAACCTCACAACCTACCTCAATGTGCCTCTTGCATGTTATTGTGTTCACTGCAACTCTGCAAGTGTAACACTATTCTGCACCTGTTATTGATTTTCCCTTGGCATACCTCAATATAATATAATGAAGTTATCTATATGGATAGCATGCAAAACAAAGATTTTGAGTGTACCTCAGTACACATTACAATAAAAAGCCAATTACCAACTACAATTACTGACCAAAACTGAGTGTACAGAATGGAGAAAACTATTGTAAAGAGGTGAAGGGGAGGGGAGAGGCAGGAGCTGGCAAGTGATAGGTAGATCCAGGTGAAAAAAAGGTAGATGGAGCCAGATGCAGGAGATGGGAGAATGGAAATAGAGGCACAGGCTGGGAAGTGAAAAGACAACAAAAGGCTGCAGACTCTGGTATCTGGTGAGTAAGGAAAGTGGTAAGTGGATTCAGATAAGGGAGAGAAAGGCAGAGGAAGCCACTGGGGGAGGGATAGGACACCCAGTAGGTTAAGAGTGTGGGTATTTGCCAGAGAGGGGATGGGAAAGAAACTGAGTAAGGGGAGGGGGGAGCTGTAAAGAAGGGGTGAGATAACCTGGGTAGGTCAGGAAGGAGAAATAAACAAGCACTCACTCTCTGCCACAGGCATCTGGAGCTCCTGGATGCAAGCCATTTCATTTCCCCTTCCCATTCCACTCTGGTCTGTCTGACGTCAGCCTTCTCCACTGCCAGGGTGAGGCCAAACACAAACTGGAAGAACAGCACTTCGCATACTACCTGAGTGGCCAACCAGTGTCGGAGGGGCCGCTGCCTCCGGGAGGGGGGGGTCACTGGCTCAAGTTGTTGCTGTCAGAAGGGCCGCTGCTTTTCAGCTGCTGAGGGCCCACTGGTTGAAGTTGCTGCCCTCGGAGGGGCTGCTGGTTTTGAGTCGCTGAAAATCCCACTGGTTCAAGTTGTTGCCCTCGGAGGGGTCGCTGGTTTGAGTCACTGCCCTGGGAGGGGCTGCTGGTTCACATCTCTGCATTTGAATCACTGCTGCCGGAGGGGGCCACTGGTTCAAGTCACTGGTGCTGGAGGGGTCACTGGGTCCCAATGCTTTCGGAGGTTATCGAAATCCTGAGATTTATGGATTGGACTGTAGTTCATATTGTCCTCTTTCAGTTCTATGTATTTTTTCATGTCCTCGCTCATTCTTTCTTGGGGGGCTTTTTTGTGCAAGGGAGGGGTTGGGGGGTTTGGGGTTTGCGAGTTTTTGTTTCTTTTTCTTTTCGTGCGGGGGGGAGAATGATGTCTTTCTTTCAACTACTTATTGGGTTTTCTGTACTCCATGACTATCTGGAGAAGATGAATCTCAGAGTTGTATTCTGCATATATGCTTTGATGATAAAATTAACCTTTGAACCCAATGGAATATACACTGAGTTCTCCAGTTTCAGGTAATCTGCTCCCCCTCTGACCCCCATGAGTTTCCTTCTATATTCCAAAGATAATGTGGGTTGATGGATTAATTAGCTGCTGTAAATTGCCCCTATTCTGTAAGTGAGTGGTAGAATTTAAGAGTAGCTAATGAGAATATTATGTGATTAGTGTAATTATTTGGCCCTTATCTCTTTAATAAGTTCCTCTCCACATAAGTCCCTGTCCATTTAAATGTTTTAATGTACCTGCCTCAACAATTTCCTCCAACTACTTATTCCATAAACTGATCACTCTCTGGGTAAAAAAATTGCCCATCAAGTTCCTATTAAAACTCTTCCGTCTCATCTTAAACCTATCCCCTCCTGCCCTTGCTTCTCCAGCCCTGGGAGAAGACTGTGTGCATTCACCCTCATGATTTTAGAAACATAGAAAACCTACAGCACAATACAGGCCCTTCGGCCCACAAAGTTGTGCCGAACATGTTCCTACCTTAGAAATTACTATGATTACCCATAGCCCTCTATTTTTCTAAGCTCCACGTACCTATCCAAAAGTCTCTTAAAAGACCCTATCATTTCTGCCTCCACCACCGTCGCTGTCAGCCCATTCCACTCACTCACTACTCTCTGCGTAAAAAACTTACTCCTGACATCTCCTCTGTATCTACTCCCCAGCACCTTAAACCTGTGCCCTCTTGTGGCAACTATTTCAGGCCTGGGAAAAAGCCTCTGATTATCCACACGATCAGTGCCTCTCATCATCTTATACACCTCTATCAGGTCACCTCTCATCCTCCGTCGCTCCAGTTTTGTTCTCCTTTTCACTTGTGTACAGTACAGGAAATGACATTAAACAATCCTGAATCTCGAGTATTGATTCTTGAATATTCCGCATTTGATTTATCTTTCACTATCTCAATATAATTACGTATGGCATGATCTGTCTGGATGCATTTCTATCATTGCATCTTTATAAGATCACCTTTTCCTCTATGCTTCATTTAAAAAAGTCCCAACTTGATCAACTTCTCCCCGTAATTCAGGTCCCAGCAACATCCTTGTAAATCTCACCTTTTCAGACCATCTCCTCTTAACAATCGCATCTTCTATCCCCTCTCCCAATTTACCCCTTTTTGATTTCTAGTGTAATTTCCAATCATTATGTGCTTCCTGCAGGGTATTTGACCAAATCAGGTATGGAAGAATGCAGGAAACAGGTCACGATTGTGAATAAACGCAGCAGGCCAGGCAGCATCTCTAGGAAGAGGTACAGTCGACGTTTCAGGCCGAGACCCTTCTAACCCTTCCTTCAGTTAGTCCTGATGAAGGGTCTCGGCCTGAAACGTCGACTGCACCTCTTCCTAGAGATGCTGCCTGGCCTGCTGCGTTCACCAGCAACTTTGATGTGTGTTGCTTGAATTTCCAGCATCTGCAGAATTCCTGTTGTTCACGATTGTGAATGCTGTCTTTTATACCACAGCTGGGAAAGCAAATGTTACAGACCACGAAAATACCCAAAAGAAAGTGAAATTTTGAGGGATTCTTAAGTTACATACATGAATGTGACTTAGTTCAAACCTATTCCTTTAATGAGGAACTTCCTGGCAGCAAGCACTCATAAAATATCTAAAAATGATTCCTGACAGTGTCTCAAAGCAGATTACTTGGATAAACAGCATATCATACAACACTAGAAAAAATAGCTTACAAAAATTCACTTTATGTAATATAAGTGCATGTCACTTTAGTATATCACTCAGCATTCATTTGAATCAATGTGTTTGAAATTAAGTATACAAAGTCATCATTCTTCCCCCTATCTCTGATTTTGGATGCCCTAAAGCACCATTCATTTCTGCTCAGATCTGATAAGCCACGAACACCATCTTCATCGTTTACCAGCCTCTGGGAGCAATTTTGTTTGTTTTTTGAATGCTCTCATAAATGAATGCAATCACAGGTGAACCTGCTCTTGGAGATTAGAGTTGAGGGGAGGGAGAATAAAGGAGCAAACAATGAAAGAGAGATTAGAGAGGGGGGAGAAGAGAGACAACAGAAGGTGGAAAAGACAGACTGCAGACAGAGAGGGAGGGGAGGAAGACAGATGAGAGCACAATTTGAAAGATTATAGATAAGGAGAGATGGGATGAGGAGAGAGGGGAGATGAGAGAGGGAGAAAGAGATGAGAGAGGAAAAGAAAGTGACAGAGACAGAGATGAGACAGGAAGAGGAAGAGCTGAGAGAGATGAGTGAGGAAGAAAGAAAAGGAGAGAGAGAGGAGATAATAGAAAGAGATTAGGAAAATTATAGAAAGTGAGAAAAGGGAGAAAGAGATGGGAAGAGGAAAATAGAGAAGGAGGAAGAGAGAGAAGAGATGAAGATTGAGAGAGATGGGAAAGAAATTAGAGAGAGAGGGAGAGATGAGAGAGGGAAGGAGTGAGATGAGTGAAGGAGGGAGGAAGAGAGAGATTTAAAAAAGATTGACATTTTCAATTGAGGCAAGTAGAGGGAGAGTGGGAGACAGAGAGAGGAAGAAATCGGGTGAGATAAAGGTCTGGATGAGTACATGGTTGAAGAATCAGCAGAGATCACAAAGATGGAGCAATAGGAGGTGGTGTCACAGAAATCTCATTGAAGAGAGGAAGACAATTTCTTCGTGGTAGGCGTACCTCAAAGAAACTTTGCAGTGGAGTAGCAAAATGAAGATGCAGAAGAGAATTTATTCCATTGTTTGCTGTTCTCTCTTATAAGATCCCTCCTTCAGCAGTTTGCTTCTTCTCCTGCTTCCCTCGTCTTGCCAGGACTCACCTCTCATCCACCAGCTCATGTTCCTCCCCAACTCACTACCCTTTCATTCTGGCTTCTGCCTTCTTTCTTTCCAGTCCTGATGAAGGGTCTCAGACCACAGCACCGACTGTTCCCTTTGTTCCATAGATGCTGCCTGATCTTTATGTAGAATTAAATTCATGACTAGAAGGACTTTGTGTTCATAAATATTAAGCTAATAAAAGATTCAAAATTGTTTAATGTCACTTCCTGTACACAAGTGTAAAGGAGAACAAAGTAATTGTTACTCCGGATCCGATGCAGCACAAATAAAAACACAATAAGATAAAAAAAAATACAATAGTAAAAAACATGATAATTAGCAATGCAAAAGATAGCTTATATACATTGATTGATTGTATATCCATAAAGTGATTCTAGGCACAGAGTGTCTATACATAAGGTGTCTCTGACGGGAATGATGAAGTTGTGGAGGCGTGTTACTGGGTGGAAGTGTTGATCAATCTTGGGGAAAATAACTATTTTTGAGTCTGGTTATCCTGTAGTGGATGCTGTGTAGCCTCCTCCCTGATGGGAGTGAGACAAATAGTCCATGGACAGATTGAGTGGGATCCTTTATGATATTGCCGGCCTTTTTCTGGCACTTTTCTGTACAGTGCCTATAAAATGTATTCATCCCTCTTGGAAGTTTTCATGTTTTATTGTTTTACAACATTGAATCGTACAATCATCACAGCGATATTTGATTCTGCGCTTCACACTCCCTGGATTACAAATATTAATTATTAAAAATTTTAAAATTAGTTAAAATTAGTAAATATTAAAAATTTAAATTATAAATCATAAATAGAAAATAGAAAAATGGGAAGTAAGGTAGTGTAAAAAAACCGAGAGCCAGGTCCGGATATTTGGAGTGTACAGCCAATATCCAGGTCAGGCTCTGTTCAGCAGTCTTATCACAGTTGGAAAGAAGCTGTTCCCAAATCTGGCCATATGAGTCTTCAAGCTCCTGAACCTTCTACCGAAAGGAAGAGGGACGAAAAGTGTGTTGGCTGCTGGGTCATGTCCTTGATTATCCTGGCAGCACTGCTCCGACAATGTGCAGTGTAAAGTGAGTCCACAGACAGAAGATTGGTTTGTGTGATGTGCTGCGCCGTGTTCATGATCTTCTGCAGCTTCTTCTGGTCTTGGACAGGACAACTTCCATACCAGGTTGTGATGCACCCTAGAAGAATACTTTCTACGGTGCATCTATAAAAATTAGTGAGGGTTTTAGGGGACAGGCCAAATTTCTTTAGTTTTCTCAGGAAGTAAAGGTGCTGGTGGGCCTTCTTGGCAGTGAACTCTGCTTGGTTGGACCAAGTCATGTCATTTGTGATATTGACCCTGAGGAACTTAAAGTTTTTGACCTGTTCCACTTGTGCACCACTGATGTAAATTGGGTCGTGCGGTCTGCTACTCCTTCTGAAGTCAACAACCAATTCCTTCGTCTTGCTGATGTTGAAGGATAGGTTATTGTCTTTGCACCATGCCACCAGGTTCTTAATTTCCTCTCTGTACTCAAACTCATCATTACCCGAGATACGGCCTACAATTGTTGTGTCATCAGCAAACTTATATATTGAGTTTGATGGAAACTTGGCTACACAATCATGGTTGTACAGTGAGTACAGCAGGGGACTGAGAACACAGCCTTGTGGGGCACCAGCGCTCAGAGTGATTGTAGAGGAGAGCTTGTCCCCTCTTTTTACAGCCTGGGTCTTGTCTGTGAGGAAGTTGAAGATCCAGCTGCAGATCTGAGTGCTAAGGCCCAGGTTCCGGAGCTGAGGAATCAGTTTATTTGGAATGATGGTATTAAAGGCAGAGCTGTAGTCAATGAAAAGGAGCCTTACGTATGCGTGTTTATTCTCCAGGTGTTCTGAGGAGGAATGTAGGGCCAGAGAGATAACATCCGCTGTTGACCTTTAACATATTCACTCCCTTTAACATGAAACACCAAATCATCACTGGTGCAGCCAGTTGGTTTTAGAAGACATATAATTAGTTAAATGGAAATCTGTTTTTGGACACGTGTGCAATCAAGGTGTTTCAATTGATTATAGTGAAAATGCACCTGTATCTGGAAGGTCCAACTGCTGGTGAGTCAGTATCCTGGCAAAACTACACCATGAAGACTAAAGAACACTCCAAGCAACTCTGTGAAAAAGTCAGGAGACGAACACAAAAAATTTTCCAAGTCACTGAATATACTTTGGAGTACAATTAAGTCAATCATCAAGAAATGGAAAGAATATAACACAGATGTAAATCTGCCTAGGGCTGTCCTCAAAAACTGAGTGAATGTGCAAGAAGAGGACTAGTGAGGGACGCCACCAAGAGACCTAAGACAACGCTGGAGGAGTTACAAGCTTCAGTGGCTGAGGTGGGAGATACTGCGCATACAACTGTTGCCCAGGTGCTTCACCAGTAGCAGGTTTGTGGGAGAGTGGTAATAAGAAAGCCATTGTTGAAAATAACTCACATGAAATCTTGGCTAGAGTTTGCCAGATATGTGGGAGACTCTGAAGTCAGCTGGAAGAAGGTTCTATGGTTCGATGACACCAAAATTGAGCTTCTTGCGTAAGGCAAACACCACACGTCATCAAAGACACACCATCCCTACTGTGAGCATGGTGGCGGCTGCGTCATGCTGTGAGGATGCTTCACTGCAGCAGGCCCTGGAAGGCTTGTGAAGGTAGAGGGTAAAATGAATGCAGCAAAATACAGAAAAATTCTGGAGGAAAACCTGATGCAGTCTGCAAGAAAACGGGATTTGGGAGAAGATTTGCTTTCCAGCATGACAATAGCCCAAGCTTAAAGCCAAAGCTACACAGGGGTGGTTTAAAAATAACAAAGCTAACATCTTGGAGTGGCCAAGTCCAAACCTCAATCCAATTGAGAATTTGGGGCTGGATTTGAAAAGGACTGTTCACTGTTTAGGATGATCCCCATACAATCTGAGAGAGCTTGAGCAGTCTTGTGAAGAAGAATAGGGAAAAATTACAGCGTCCAGATGTGCAAAGCTGATATAGACCTATCCACACAGACTCACGGCTGTAATTGCTGCCAAAGGTGCATCTATTAAATACTGACTTGAAGGGGGTGAACACTATTGCAATCAATTATTTTGTGTTTAATAATTGTAATAAATTTAGACCAATTTGTAGAAATGTATTTTCACTTTGGCATGAAGCAGTCTTTTTTGTTGATCAGTGTCAAAAAAAAAGACAAATGAAATCCACTGTGATTCAATGCTGTAAAACAATAAAACATGAAAGCTTCCAAGGGCAGGTGAATACATTTTGTAGGCACTGTATATATGCCCTTGATGGCGGGTAGACCGGTGCTGGTGAGGCATTGGGCAGTTTTGTCTACACTTTGTATAATCTCCTGTCTGCTGCAGTGCAGTTTCTGTACCACAAAATATTACAACATGTTAGGATGCTCTCCGCTGCGCATCTGCAGAAGGTCATAAGTATTCATGTGCATAGTCCAGCTTTCTTCAGCCTCCTCAGAAAGTAGAGGCATTGGTGAGCTTTCTTGATTATGTAGGATGTATTCTGGGATGATGAGAGGTTGTGTGAGATGTGTACTCCCAAGAGTTTGAAAATGTTTGCATTTTCCATTGTTGCGCTGCTGACATAAAGAAGGGTGTGAATTCCCCTGAAGTTGATAAACATCTTGTTTGTCTTGTTGACATTGAGAAACCACTTTACGATTGGTGCCACTGAAACAAAAGCTATGTCCTTAGGTTCAGGTGGCTTCTTATGCTCAGCGCAGTTTAATATCTCCTGTGAAGCTTGAGTTGCTGGTACTAAACCAACTTTGCTCTGTGGAGCTAAGATTCTTTGAAAGAAGGGAGATGAATTTCAGATGGAGGTTTGGAAACTAGCACTGTTCCATCTGTCGAGTCTCTGAGCACACCCCGTTGTCAGACCTGAGGCAAATTATAGCCATGTGGCTAGTAACAGGGCAGCAATCTCCAACTGCAGGAAGGAGGGGTTTTAGTGAGTGTATCCGAAATGTATAAGAAATTTTAAAGTGTGTTTTGATTGAATAAATCTGTGGATTAGATATGAAAATTTCTTATCTCTGTTAGTGGAGTAGTAAATATTTGAGTGTGCCGGCACATTTGCTGGATAATGGAATTTGATGCTGTTTCATTAACTTTGTGAGATCCTTAACGTTGTACCATGGAATCAAGTCTTCATGACATCACTATAGGCATGGATGTGCTACCTTCTCCTGCCAGTGATCATTTCCACACCCTCTTCTTTCCTGCATCCAGGATGTCTGCTATACCCACAAAGTACTCCAGGCCTGGCCATGTAAATAATGCCACAGCTATCTGAGGGGTTTCTCAGGTTGCACAGCAATTGCTCTCAGTTTCCTTTTCTGGGTATGATGCCCACTGACGCTGGTCAGTGTCAGAAAGCAAAATCATTCATTGGTCAGAGGCATCGGCGGCAGCAGAAGGCAGATAGAACACCGTCAAATGCGGTGAGTTGTTTCTCCTTGCATGGGGGGGGGGGGTTTCTTATTTGTTTTAAACCATAAAAGAGAGATAGGGTCTAGTGGAGAGACCATCATTGGAGTGGGTATCATCAGAGTGGGGGCAGAGTCAGAGTGGGAACTCCGAGGCTTTGACTCAAGAGACTTTGACGAGAAGAAGCTGAGACCAAAGAAACAGGTAAGAAGGGTAGGTTTTTACCTTTGGTTTTTACTAATTTGGTCTTGGTTGCCCATAGTACAGGGCAGCCAGGATGGCAGATATGGCAGTGGAATGCTCCTACTGTAGGATGTGGGAATTCATGGAACCTGATGGTCTCCCTGATGAATAGACCTGCGGGGAGTGCAGCCAAGTCCAGCTCCTGAAAGCCCGCATTGAGGAGCTGGAGCTGGAGTTGGATGAACTAAGAATCATCTGGGAGGCGGAGAAATTAATGGATAAGACTTTTGAGCAGGAGGTGACACCCAGAGTGCAGAATTCAGGGAATAGACAAGTGAGCACTGAGAGAAGTAAATGGAGAAAGAGGTCAATGCAGAATCCCCCAGTGGCTATTCCCCTCAGCAATAGGTATACCCCTTTGGATACTGATGAGGGGGATGGTCTAGATGGGCAAGGCAGTTGCAGCCAGACCAATAGGATTGTGGTCGGCTCTGAGCCTCAGAAGGGTCGGGTGAAGTCAGGTGGAGCAAATGTCACAGGGGACTCAATAGTTAAGTGGACAGACAGGAGATTCTGCAGCAGCAAAAAAGACGCCGAGACAGCGTGTTGCCTCCTGGGTGCTAGGGTCCAGGATGTCTCTGAGCAGTTGCAGAATATTCCTGAAGGAGAGAGTGAGCAGCCAGAGGTTGTGGTACATATTGGTACCAATGACAAAGGGAGGAGGTGGGGGGTAGAGATCCTGCTCAGTAAGTTTAGAGAGTTAGAAAGGAGGTTAAAGTGCAGGATCTCCAAGGTGGTGATCTCTGGACCACTCCTGGTGCAAGGAGCTAGGGAAGGTCAGAACCGGAAGATAACGCAGATGAATGAGTGACTGAGGAGATGGTGCAGGGGGCAGGGTTTCAAGTTCTTGGACCTTTGCCGGAGAGGGGGTGACCTGTACAGGTGGGATGGGTTGCACCTGAACTGGAGGGGAACCAATATCCTGGGAGGGAGGTCTGCTAATGCTATTGGGGAGGGTTTAAGCTAGGTTTGCAGGTGAGTGGGAACCAAAGTGAAGAGGCAGAGGATGGGGCGGTTGGCACACAAGTACAGACAGCTTGTGGGGAGTTTGAGAGGAAGGATAGGCAGGTGATAGAGCAAAGATGCACTCAGCCAGATGGTTTCAGATGTGGCTATTTTAATGCAAGGAGTATCATAAGCAAGGTGGATGAACTTAGACTATGGATCAATACGTGGAACTATGATATTCTGACCCTTACAAAGACTTGGATGTCTCAGGGCCAGGAAAGGCTGCTGAGTGTGCCAGGCTTCAGATGTTTCAGAAGGAAAGGGAGGGAGGCAAAAGAGGTGGGGGAATGGCATTGCTAATCAGGGGTAGTATCAGGGGCAGAAAAAAAGGAAGTCATGGAGGGATTGTCTACTGAGTCAGTGTGGGTGTAAGTTAGAAACAGGAAGGGAGCAATAACACTACTGGGTGTTTTTTATAGACCCACCCTCCTCCAATAGTATCAGAGACATCGAAGAGCAAATAGAGACAGATTCTGGTACAGTGCAATAATAATAATAGGGTTGTTGTGATGGGTGATTTTAACTTTCCAAATATTGATTGGTATCTCCTTACAGCAAGGGGTTTGGATGAGATGGAGCTTATTAGGCGTGTTCAGGATGGTTTCCTGTTGCAATATGTAGATAAGACAACTGGAGGAGAGGCTATACTTGATCTGGTAAAAGGAAATGAAGCTGGTCAGGTGTCAGATCTCTCGGTGAGAGAGCAAATCTATCTCCTTTACCATGGTGCTGGAGAAGGATAGGAGCAGACAATTTGGGAAAATATTTAATTGGGGTAGGGGGAAATATGATACTACTAGCCAGTAACTTAGGAGCATAAATTGGGAGCAGATGTTCTCAGGGAAATGCACAGTAGAAATGCAGCAAATGTTCAGGGAACACTTGCATGGCATTCTGCATAGGTATGTTCCATTGAGGCAGGGAAAGGATGGTATGGTAGAAGAATCATGGTGTACAAAGGATGTAGAAAATCTAATTAGGAAGAAAAGAAAAGCTTGTGAAAGGTTCAAGAATCTCGGTACTGTTAGAGGTCTAGAAAATTACAAGATTGTCAGGAAGGAGTTTAAGAATGAAATTAGGAGAGCTAGACAGGGCCAATAGGAGAGCTAGAAGGGGCCATGAGAAAGCCTTAGCGAGCAGGATTAAGGAAAACCCCAAGGCATTCTACAAGTATGTGAAGATCAAGTAGATGAGCCATGTGAGAAAAGGACCAATCAGGTGCAATAGTGGAAACATGTGCACGGAGTCAGAGGAGGTGGCAGAGGTACTTAATGAATACTTTGCTTCAGTATTCACCAGGGAAAAGGACTTTGGCAATTGTGGGGATGACTTACAGAGGACTGAAATGTTTGAGTGTATAGACATTAAGAAAGGGGATATGCTGGAGCTTTTGAAAGGCATAAAGTTAGATAAGTCACTGGGACCGGACAAGATATATCCCAGGCTACTGAAGGAAGCGAAGGAGGAGATTGCTGGGCCTCTGGCGATGATATTTGCATCCTCAATAGGGAAAGGAGAAGTACCAGAGGATTGGAGGGCTGGAAATGTTGTTCCCTTGTTCAGGAAAGAGAGTAGGGATAACTCAGGAAATTATAGACCAGTGAGTCTGACTTCAGTGGTGGGCAAGTTGTTGGAGAAGATCCTGAGAGGCAGGATTTATGAGCACTTGGAGAAACATAATCTGATTAGGGATAGTCAGTGTGGCTTTGTCAAAGGCAGATCGTGCCTTACCAGCCCGATTGAATTCTTTGAGGATGTAACTAAACACATTGATGAATGTAGAGCAGTAGATGTAATGTACATGGATTTCAGTAAGGCATTTGATAAGGTTCCCCTTGCCAGGCTCATTCACAAAGTAAGGGGGCCTTGCTTTGTGGATCCAGGATAGGCTTGCCTGCAAAAGGCAAAGGGTGGATGTAGATGGTTTGTATTTTGCATGGAGGTCGGTGACCAGTAGTGTTCTGCAGGGATCTGTTCTGGGACCCCACTTCTTTGTGATTTTTTTGAAAAATGTCCTGGATGAGGAAGTAGAAGGGTAGGCTAGTAAGTTTTGTTGATGACACAGAAGTTGGGGATGTTGTTGTTAGTCTAGGGGGTTGTCAAAGGTTACACTGGGACATCAATAGGATATAGAACTGGGCTGAGACATGGCAGCTAGAGTTCCACTCAGATAAGTGTGAATGGTTCATTTCAGTAGGTTGAATCTGAAGACAGAATATAGTATTAATGGTAAGAGTATTGGTAGTGTGGAGGATCAGAGAGATCTTGGGGTCCGTGGCCATAGGGTCTTGAATTCAATCCCATGGTTGATGAAGACCAACACACTATACACCTTCTTAACTACACTGTCAACCTGCACAGCAACTTTGAGTTCAAGAGCCATGAGGCTATGTAAGACCTTAGTCAGACCCTACTTGGTGTACCGTGTTCAGTTCAGTCACCTCACTACAGGAAGGATGTGGATACTATAGAGAGAGTGCAGAGGAGATTTACAAAGATGTTGCCTGGATTGAAGAGCATACCTTACGAGAACAGGTTAAGTGAACTTGGTCTTTTCTCTTTGGATCGACAGCAGATGAGAGGTGACCCCATAGAGGGGTATAAGATGATGAGAGGCATTGATTGTGTAAATAACAAAAGGCTTTTTCCCAGGGCTGAAATGGCTAACACAATCGGGCATACTTTTAAGGTGCTTGGAAATAGGTACCGAGGGGATATCAGGGGTAGGTTTTTCACACAGAGCGTGGTGGGTGCATGGAATGCACTGCCAGCGATGGTGGTAGAGGCAGATACAATAGAGTCTTTTAAGAGACTCTTAGATAGGTACATGGAGCTTAGAAAATAGAGGGCTATGCGCTAGGGAAGTTGTAGGCAGTTTCTAGATTCGGCACAACATTGTGGGGTGAAGGGCTTGTAATATACCGTTGATTTCTATGTTCTATGTTCTATGCTGTATGTGCATTAATGATTGATGCCTCCCAAAAGTATAAGGGTTTGCAGCAAATGTATACAGAAAAAATATGGAACAACAATCACCCTGCCTGTTGGAACTTAACAGGTCAAACAGCATCTATGGCAAGAAATGAATTGTTGACCTTGTGGGTCAAAACTCTGTGTTAATCCTGGTTGATTAAGAGAGATTAGAGAAAGAGAAAGGTAAGAGAGGGAGAGAGGGAAAGAGATATGAAGGAGGGACAGAGGCAAAGAGATATTAGCTGGAGATAGAGATGAGATGTGTAGAAGAGAGGGAGATGAGAAAGTGGAAGGAGTGAGGGAGGTGAGTACCTCTGAATACAATATTATCTTTAAAAGAGGCACAGACACTACATTTGTTGATGTCACTATTAAGTTTAAGGACAATGTTCAATTCTTTGCGAATAATCTAATAGTCCAACTTCAGATAATTGGAGAACAGTTGGGATGAAATTGCAATGACCAATTTTTTGGCTTAATGCAGCATCATTTCTGAATTCCTGAGCACTTCAGTTTTAAATTCTCTAAAGGGAAACAGTTGATTGTAACCATTTCTTGACATACAGTCAGCAGCAAGGAATGACTGCAGCTCCATCAACACTCAAGAAGCTTGACACCATCCAGTACAAGGCAGCCCACTTGATTGGGACCCCTTTCACAAGCATCCAATCCCTCCACTATCAATGAGCATTTGCAGCAGAGTGTACTATCTACAAGATGAATTGCAAAAACACACTAAAGTTCCTGAGGCAGCACTTTCCAGACCCACAACCACTACCACCCAGAAGGATGAGAACAGCAGATACCTGGGAACACCACCACTTGGAATTTCCCCTCCAAGTCACTCACCATCCTGACTTGGAAACATATCGCTGTTCCTTCATTGTTGCTGGGTCAAAATCATGGAATTCCCTCCCTAACAGCACTGTGGGTGTACCTATACCTCAGGGACTGAAATGGTTCAAGAAGGCAGCTCATCACCTTCTCAAGGGCAACTAGGGATGGCCAATAGATGCTGGCTTTACTGGCGATGCCCACATCCCCTAAATGAATAAACAATAAAAAAAATCCTTTTTGGCTTTCCTAATAGAGCTGAGATTGATAACACTAAATACGAGTATGGAAATTAGCATGGATAGAGGATTGGCTGACTGGAAGGAGGCTAAGAATGGAAATAGAGGGGGCCTTTTCTGGTAGGCTGCTGGTAACTAGTAGTGTTCTACAGGGGCTGATATTGGGACTGCTTCTTTTCACATGATATGTCAAAGATTTAGATGATGAAATTGATGTCTTTATGGCCAAGTTTGCTGACAATACAAAGATAGTAGGAGGGGCAGGTAGTGTTGAGGAAGCACTTAGACTTAGAGGGATTAGGAGAATTGGCAAAGAAGTGGAAGATGGAATACAGTGTCAGGAAGTGTATAGTCATACACTTTGGTAGAAGAAATAAAAGAGTAGACTATTTTCTAAATAGAAAGAAAATTCAAAAATCTGAGGTGCAAAGGGACCTGGGAGTCCTCGTGCAGGATTCCTCAAAGGTTAACTTGCAGGCTAAGTCAGTGGTAGGGAAGGCAAATATAATGTTAGCATTCATTTTGAGAGGATTAGAATATAAAAGGAAGGATGTGATGATAAGGCATTGTAAGGCATTGGTCAGACCACACTTGGAGTATTGTGAGCAGTTTACAGCCTCTCATCCAAGAAAAGATATGCTGGCATTGGAAAGAGTCCAGAGGAAGTTCATGAGAATGTTTTTTTGGGAATGAAGGGGTTAATATTTGAGGAGTATTTGATGGCTGTGGGCCTATACTCTCTAGAGGTTAGAAGAATGAGGAGGGAGCTCATTGGAACTTATCAAATATTGAAAGGCCTACATAGAGTGGATATGGAGAAGTTGTTTCATCTCATGGGGAATTCCAGGACCAAAGCCACAGTCTCAGAATAGAGGGTGTCCTTTTAGAAGGGAGATAAAGAGGAATATCTTTAGGCAGAGGGTGGTGAATCTGTGGAATTCATTACCACAGACAGCTGTGGAGGCCAAGTCATTGAGTATATTTAAAGTGGAGGTTGATGGGTTCATGATTAGTCAGGGTGTCAAAGGTTACAGAGAGAAGGTAGAAGAAAGGGACTGAGAGGGATAATTAACCATTCATGATGGAATGGCAGAGCGAACCCAATGGGTCAAACGGCTTAATTTTGTTCCTATGTCTCATGGTCTGAGACTGCAATTGCAGCTTTGCAAATTGAAACACTTGCACAGCAGAAATCAGATCCCAGCTAGAAACACTGGACAGCTGATATAAGAAAGTGTATGCTGTGAAGCATTGTTTCTTCTCCCCTGCTTCTGTGTTGTAAAAAAACAAAACTTGAAACCATATACCACCAGGCCCAAACACAGCTTCTACCCCACTGTTAAAAAACTCTTGTATGTTAATGACAAACTCATGATCTTTTAGTCTTCATATTCCTTACACCATATTTGTCTATATACACTACACTTTCTCTATAACTATAAAGTTATATTCTGCGTTCTATTATTGCTTTTCCCTTTGCCTTCCCTCAATACACTTATGTATGTTTTGAAATGATCTGTATGGATGGCATGCCAAATGTCTTCTTTTACTGTGTTTTGCTGCATGTGACAAAAATAAACTATTCAACAATTAATATCAGCTTGTAAAATCTAAAATTCTGGAGGAACTCGTTGGGTCAGGCGGCATCTCAAAGTCGAAGGCAAAAAGTCAAAGTAAAATTAATTATCTGGATACATACATGTCAACAGATACAATACTGAGATTCTTTTTCTACAGGCATACTTGGTAAATCTATAGAACAGTAACTGTAAACAAGATCAGCGGACAACAAACTGCGCAAATGCAGATGTACGTAAATAGCAATAAATAAGGAGTATGAAATAACAAGATAAAAGAGTCCTTAAATGAGTACAGTTATAGCCTTTTGTTCAAGAGCCTGATGATTGAGGAGTAGTCACTGTTCGTGAACCTGGTGTTGCGAGTCCTGAACTGATGAGAAAAGAGAATGGCCCGGGTAGTGAGGATTGTGATAATGAACGCTGCTTTCCTACAGCATGTTTCATGTAGACGTGCTGAATGGTTGGTAGGATGTTATTCATGATGTACTGGGTCGAATCCACTACCTTTTATAGGATTTTCTGCTCAAAGGCATAGGTATTCCCATACCAGGCCATACCAGTCAGCACACTTTCCACCTCACATCTATAGACATTTGCCAAGGTTTTTGATGACACACCAAATCTCCACAGACTCCAGAGGAAGAGGCACGGTCATGCTTTCTTCGCAATTATATTGATATGATGGATCCAGGACAGGGCTTCTGAGGTACTGACACCCAGGAATTTAAAGTTACTGACCTTCTCCACCTCTGATCCTCCGATGATTCCTGGATCGTGAACCTCTCGTTTCCTTCTCCTGAAGTCTACTATCAGTTCCTTGGTCTTATTGTCATTGAATGAGAGGTTGTTATTACACCAGTCAGGTAAATTTTCTGTCACCCTCCTGTATGCTGATTCATCACCGCTTTTCATACACCCAATGACAGTGGTGTCATCAGTAAACTTGTATATGTGTTGAAGCTGAACTTAACCACACAGGCATAGGTATAAAACTAATAGAGCAGGGGGCTAAGTACATATCCCTGCAGTGCTCCTGTGCTGATGGAGATTGTGGAGGAGATGTTTTTGCCAATCCGAACTGACTGAGGCCTACGGGAGAGGAAATTCAGGATCCAATTACACAAGGGGATTTTGAGGCCCAGGTCTTGGAGTTTAGAGGGGATGATGGTGCCAAATGCTGAACTATAATTGATAAAGAACATCCAGATGTATGCATCTTTTCTGCCCAGATGTTCCACCTGAAGAGGGAAATGAACTGTCAGTAATTCTGGTTGAAATTTTTCATCTGACCTCCAGTAGTTTGTTTCGTTCACTGCAGATTCGAGCACCTTATGTGTCCATTTATTAGTTTTGACTTTGTAGGTGCAACTATATTAAGTAATAATGGGGCATCGTTATCACGGTGACGTAGTGTTTAGCACAACGCTTTACAGTACAGGCGAATCGGGTTCAATTCCCACTGCTGCCTGTAAGGGGTTTGTGCATTCTCCACCTGACCACATGGGTTTCCTCTGGGTGCTCTGGTTTCCTCCCACAGTCCAAAGGTGTGTCAGCTGGTAAGTTAATTGGTCATTGTAAATTGTCCCATGATTAGGCGAAGGTTAAATCAGGGGATTGCTGGGCAGTTCAGCTCAAGGGGCCAGAAGGCCTGATTTCGCTCTCTATCATTAAGAATATAAAATGCAATAATTAACACCTTGATTTTACTTTTGTTGAGCTTGCAAAAGAAATACAAAAAAAATGCTAAAATGTGGATCATAACAGTGGTTCTTTCCTTGCTATCAATGATCCTCTTTGGCTGTCAATCCTGAATGGTCATTTTTAATTCACACTTGCTGGGAGGTAGGCTGTACATATTCAGTCATGATCATTGTGGATGAGCCTTCAGACTTCCATAAGTCTCATTACTACCAGGCAGGAGGTACAGGAGCCTGAAGACTCATACACAACAATTCCGGACCAGTTTTTTATCCTCCCACCTTCAGATTTCTGAACCAACCATGAATACATGAACACCACATAATTATTCATTTTCTGGACTATTTATTTATTTTTGTAATTCATGATAAAATTATATCTTTGCACTGTACTGTTGCCACAAAACAGCAGAATTCACATCATATAAGTAACATATCCAATTCTGACTCTGATTACTTTTGTGCGTTGTTCAAGATTTCCAGCATCTGCAGAATTACTTGTGTTTCTGATTCTGATTTTCATGATTTGTTATTTCCCAAAAAAATTATTGGAACCAATCAGGAGTGATATGACATGCACTTCCTCCTGCTGTATGCAGGTGTGTTTGATGAAAGTCTACTCTATGTTCAACTTTAATACAAAATTCAAAGTAGGACTCTCATTCAAAGATAAATTGATAGATTGCTGTGTGCTGATCTCCACCTGGTGGGACCAGAGGGATAATTAAGGATGTTTTGCAAGTGCTGCAGACTGCAGACAAATCTAACTGTGAGTGTAATTTTAAGCGTTCTCTATGTCCTTCCGTCTCTGTCAGAAATCATTCATGAAAATGTAAAGGTAAATTCAGATCAGATGCTAGAGTATCTTTTAAAACATAAACTCCTGCAGGAGTTTCAGCCCATAAACTTTAACTAACAGGAAAGCGGCTCCAGCCTTAATTAGATTGAAAGTGCATATAATATAGCAATTGCTTTGTCTAATCTAGAGAAACAGTAATGGCTAACTACTAATGGGTAGATAGAGAATCAGACTGAATTACAGAGCTCTGGGGAGGGTGATTATGTAATGATGGAACAGTGGGCAATTTACAACTATCTAGCAAACACTGTAAACTAAAAGACTGACAGGCATGCATGAAAATACGCTATTGACTGAGTATATTGCTGTAAATTCCTTTGGGTAAATTGTTGTATGTGAGAGCAGCACTGCATCTCGTGCAGTTTTTTGGTAAAGATTATAAACGTGTAAGTCTTAATGTTTCAGGAGGGTTGTCATCCAGTTTGTGTCATGGTCTGCATTCACCGAGATACAGAATCAGGGCTAACTGCTTATTTAAATTTCTCCCTCTGCTTTTCTTTAGTCACATACATGAGCAAAGGTGAGCACGTTCAACAATTACTTCATTAAAAGGAAAAGCATATATGAGGGGAAAAAAATACAGTGCAATGCAAATAATGGATTATCTTTTTTAAAGATCGATTTTATACACTATTGAGTCATAGGTTAACAATGCACAGAAACAGGCCCTTCAGTTCAACTGGCCTGTGCCGACCAAAATTCCCATTCAAGCTCGCACATTTGCTTGTGTTTGGTCAGAATCCTAAGCTGTTCCTATCCAATGCTGTTTAAATGTTACTAATGTACAGTACCTATAAAAAGTATTCACCTCTCTTGGAAGTTCTCATGTTTTACAACATTGAATCACAGTGGATTTAATTTGGCGGTTTTTTTACTCTGATTTGTGTGTGAAAATGAAAACAGATCACTACAAAGTGAGCTAAATTAATTACAAACATAAAACACAAAATAATTGAATGCCTAAGTATTCAACTCCTTTAATATGAAACACCAAATCATCACTGGTGCAGCCAATTGGTTTTAGAAGTCACATAATTAGTTAAAGGGAGATCACTTGTGTGCAGTTAAGGTAATTCAATTGATTGTAATAAAAATACACCATGAAGACAAAAGAACACTCCAAATAATTTTGCAAAAAGGTTATTGAAAAGCACAAATCAGGTGATGGAAACGGGAAATTTCCAAGTCACTAAATATCCCTTGGAGTACAGTTAAGTCAATCATCATGAAATGGAAAGTGTATGGCACAGCTGAACATCTGCTTGGAGCAGGCCATCCTCAAAAACCGAGTGACTCTGCAAGAAGGGTACTGGTGAAGGGGGCTACCAAGAGACCTATCACATCTCTGGAAGAGCAACAAGCTTCAGTGGTTAAGTGGCTAATATTGTGCATACAACTGTTGCCCAGGTGCTTCACCACTTGCAGTTTTATGGAAGAATGGCAAAGAGAAAGCTACTGTTGGGGGAAAAAAAATTCACATGAAATCTCGGCTAGGGTTTGAGAATCCAACTGAGAATTTGTGACTGGACCTGAATAGGCCTGTTCACTCATGATCCCCACGCAATATGATAGAGCTTGAGCAGTTTTGTAAAGAAGAATGGGGAAAATTGCAGTGTCCAGATGTGCAAAGCTGGTAGAGACCTATCCACACAGACTCAAGGCTGTAATTACTGCCAAAGGTGCATCCACTAAATACTGATTTGAAAGGGGGTGAGTAATTATGCAATCAATTTTTTGTGTTTAATAACTGTAAGAAAAATAGATGAATTTGTAGAAATGTTTTCACTTTGACAGGAAAAGTGCCTTTTCTGTTGATCAGTGTCAAAAATGCCAAATTATATCCACTGTGATTCAATGTTGTAAAACAATAAAATATGAAAACTTCCTAGGAGGGTGAATACTTTTTATAGGCACTGTATCTGCCTTAGTGTTGGCACGTAGCCAAGTGGTTAAGGTGCTCATCCAGTGACTTGAAGGTCGCTCGTTCGAACCTTGACTGAGGCAGCGTGTGTGTCCTTGAGCAAGGCACTTAGCCACACAGTGCTCTGCAACGACACTGGTGCCAAGCTGTATGGGTCCTAAAGCCCTTCCCTTGAACAACATCAGTGGCATAGAGAGGGGAGACTTGCAGCATGGGCAACTGCTGATCTTCCATACAACCTTGCAAGCCGCAAATCCATGGTATCATGAGACTAATGGATGCCTATAGTATCTGCCTCAATGACGACCTCGGGCAGCTCCTTCCATGAATGGACCACACTCTGGGTGAAAAGGTTCCCCCTTAGTTCCCTATCAAATCTCTCCCCCCTCAGCTTAAATCTATGCCCTCTAGTTTCTGATTTCCCCAACCATGGTAAAAAGACTGTGTGTGTTGACCTTGTCTGTGTGCTTCATAATTTTGTTCACCCCACATCATTCCCCTATACGCCAATGAATAAAGCCCTAATCTGCTCAATCTTTCTCCATAACTAGGTCGCCCAAGTCCTGTCAACTTCCTCACAAACATGGCACATTGGGAGGTAAATATTTTTAAAAAATATGTTTATAGGGAACTGGCACAGAACTGGAGTTGAGGTCGGCATTGGCCGGCAATGATTATATTGAATGGCGGAGCAGGATGAGGGGCTGAATGGCCTAATTTTGCTCATATTTTCTCATGTTCTTTAGCCTGTCCACTTCTACAACTTTATATCTACAACATCCCTGTTCAGAGTTAAGAAAAGATAATGATTAACAATTAACAAGAGATAGTAATGGATACCACCCAGTCCGTCACGGCTAAAGCCCTTCCACCTTTGAACACATCTACGTGAAACACTGTCACAGGAAAGCAGGGGCCCCCACCACTCTCTTCTCACTGCTGCCATCAGGAAGAAGGTACAGAAGCCTCAGTACTGCACCGCCAGGTTCAAGAGCAGTTATTACCCCTCAGCCACCAGACTCGTGAACCAAAGGAGATAACTTCGCTCAATTTCACTTGCCCCATCATTGAACTGTTCCAACAAACTATGGACTCACTTTCAAGGACTCTTCATCTCCTGTTCTCAATATTTATTGATTATTTATTTGTTATTTCCTTCTGTATTTGCACAGTTGCTTTCTGGTTGAATGTCCAAGTTGGTGCGGCCTTTCATTGATTCTGTTATGGTTATTTTTCTAAAATGGATTTATTGAGTACGTCTGCAAGAAAATGCATCTCAGGCTTGTGTATGGTGACATATAAGTACTTTTATATTATATTTACTTTGAACCTCTATTTCTTGTCTCTGACCTGTTCAAGATCAAGTTTACTGTAATTTGACTGTATTCATGTGTACCACCAAACTAAACAACGTTCCTCAGAACCAAGGTGCACACCACACTACATATAACTCACACACAACACATAAAATAATATTACCACAAATAATAAGGTGCATTTTTGACACCAGTTTAAAAGTAAACAATGTAACACTACTGGCTCTTCATGTGTGATGAGACCTGGATGGTGGCAGGGAGTTCAGTTGTCATATCACCTGGGGGAGGAAGCTGTTTCCCATCCTAACAGTCCTTGTCAAACTGCTACGGTACCTTCTGCATGATATCAGGGAGTCAAGGGGATTGTTGGATGGATGGGAAGGATCATTGACAATGCTAAGGACCCTGCATATGCAGTGCTCCTAATAAATAGGAGGGAGGAGAAGATGGCGGCGCGACGCAGCGCGCGTGGCCTCTCCAGTGAAATGATATCGTATTTGTAAGTAGGATGCCGTGCACAATTCTGATTTGATGGAGACAGACGTGAGAAGCATGGAGGAACATCTGGAGAAACTTCTGAAATGTCCGGTTCGCTGCTGCTGCTACTGTGCAATCGAAAATCCCCGGAGGGGAAGGCCCCAAATCCTTGGCTTTGCCTATTGCTGGTGGCCGGGGCTGAGGTCGAGGCGCTCGGCAGAGATGGTGCTCGGTGTCGGAGGGCTGGTCGGAAGCTCAAAGTTTTCGGATGGACTGAGTGTCAGACTGTGTTCGGGTGCTTCCAAGGTGCTGCATCGGCAAGTTTGCGGTGCTGGATGCTCATGGCAGGGAGAGTTTTTTTCCTTCTACTGTCTGTGTGAGATTTTGGGACTTTCGAGAGACTTCGAGACTTTTTTTTTACCGTGCCCATGGTCTGTTCTTCTATCAAATTACGGTATTGCTTGCACTGTTGTAACTGTATGTTATAATTATGTGGTTTTGTCAGTTTTTCAGTCTTGGTCTGTCTTGTGTTTCTGTGATATCACACTGGAGGAACATTGTACCATTTCTTAATGCATGCGTTACTAAATGACAATAAAAGAGGACTGCGTGTCCTCATAATCTAATCTAAAAAAAATGTCTGAGTGGAAGACTGTGATGATTTGCTCAGAGGTAATCCTCATAATCCTCTGTAGGGATCTGTGGTCAGACGGTGATGCAGTTGGTCAGGATGGTGCGCCTGTAAAAATTGGTTGGAAATGGGTGGGACCTCATTCACCTCAACCTCCCCAGGAAGTGGACACTGCTGTGCTTTCTTGACTGAAGAGGTGGTGTTGAGGGACCAGGTGAGATCATCCATTATGTGTGCTCCCAGACACTTGGTTCTCTTTCTACTGAACAGCCGTTTATGTGCAGTGAGGAGTGGTCAATCTGCACCGTCCTAAAATCCACAATCATCTCTTTGGTCTTGTCCACACTGAAACTCAAGTTGTTGTGCCTGCACCATTCTAACAGCCACTTTACTTCCTCTCTGTACACTGTCTTGTGTCATTGTTGATGAGGCCAACCATTACTGAGTCATCAGTGAACGGGATCTGGCAGTGCAGTCGTGCGTCAGCAGCATGAACACCAACGGGCTGAGAATGCAGCCCTGGAGGCGCTGGTGCTCAGCGTGATGGAGCTAGAGATGTTGCTGCCAACATGGACTGACTGTGGCCTTTCTGTCAAGATGTCCAAGATCCGGTTACAGAGAGAGGTACTGAGACCCAAAGAGGACAGTTAACCCACTAGCTTCTGAGGGACAATTATATTAAACTGAGCTGAAGTTGATAAACAGTATCTCAGTGTATGAGGCACCATTTTCCAGGTGGGACAGGATGGAGTGGAACGTAGAGACTATGGCATCATCAGTGGGCTGATTTGAGCAATAAGTGAACTGGAAAGGGTCCAATGTAGCAGGAAGATGAGATTTAATGTGATCAATGAGATACTCAAAGCACTTCATTTTTGTTGACATCAATGCCACTTGATGGTCACCATTAAGACAAGTTACTGTTGCCCTCTTGGGCACCAGGATGATGGTGGCTGCTCTGAAGCCTGTGGTGATAGAAGCCAGAGAGATGTTGAAGATGTCTGTTAGAACGTCTGTTAACTAGGCTGCACAGTCCCTTGGCACCCGACCAGGTATGCTATCAGGCCCTGCAGCTTTACGTCAGTTGACCCAGGCTAAGGTTTTCCTCACATGAGCCATGGCCAGACAGAGTACCCGCTCAGCTGCTCCGGGGGAGGAGGGCATCCTCACTAGCTCATTGTACCATGCTTAAAAGACATTCTGCCTACGAGCAAGAGAGGCATTGTTGTTGTTGATATGCAAGGAGAACTTGTAGTCCATTATGGGCCTGTGGAAAGCGGCCAGTGAGTGAGTGGGCCAGTGAAGGAGTGGAGCTTTGAGGCTTTGACTCAAGAGGCTTCGACGAGAAGAGGTGGAGGACGAGCTTGCTCGCAGTTAGTCTTTACAATGTCTCCTGAGATAATGATGTGCCTCTTATGTGAGATGTGGCAGTCTTGGGGGAACACCCCTCTCCCACAGAGTCACATCTGCCAGAAGTGCATACGGCTGGGCGATCTGGAAGACCATGTAAGGAATCTGGAGCAGCAGCTGGATGACCTTTGACCCATGAGGGAGAATGAGGCAGTCATAGATGAGAGCTACAGAGAGGTAGTTACACCTAGGCTGTCAGAAGCAGATCGTTGGGTGACAGTCAGAGGGGGGAAAGCGAAGGTGAGCAGACAGGTCGTGCAGAGCACTTCTGTAGCCATTCCCCTGAATAATAAGTTTACTGTCCTGGATACTGTTGGTGGGGACGACCGACCAGGTGTGAGCCACGGTGGGAGGGCCTCTGGCACTGAGTCTGACCCAGTGGTGCAGAAGCGTGGGATGGAGAAGAGGAGAGCTGTCGTCATTGGAGACTCTATAGTTAGGGGAGCAGACAGGATATTTTGTGGACGTGAGAAGGACACCCGCATGGTTTGTTGCCTCCCGGGTGCCAGGGTCCGGGATGTCTCTGACCGGGTGCACGACATCCTGGTACGAGAGGGAAAGCAACCAGAAGTCATGATACATGTTGGGACCAACGACATAGGCAGGAAGAGGGATGAGGTCCTGAAGTGTGAGTTTTGGGAACTAGGCAGAAGGCTGAAGAACAGGACCTCAAGGTAAGAATTAGAGGAGATGGCAGTTGAATGTGTGGCTGAGGAGTTGGTGCAGGGAGCAGGGTTTTAGATTTTTGGATCATTGGGATCTCATCTGGGGAAGGTGGGACCTGTACAGATTGGATGGGTTGCACCTGAGCTCGAGGGGGAGCAATATCCTTGCAGGTAAGTTTGCTAGCATGGTTCAGGAGGGTTTAAACTAATTTGCAAGGGGGATGGGACCCAGAGCGATAGAGCAGTGAATGAAGTGCATGGAGTAAAGCCAGATCTAACATACAGAGAGGCTTTGAGGAAAGAGAAGCAGAATAAAGGGTGTAAAGGTAGTAAGGTAGAAGGGCTGAACTGTGTGTACCTCAATGCAAGAAGCATCAGGAACAAAGGTGATGAACTTGGATACATACATGGAATTATGATGTAGTGGCCATTACAGAGACTTGGCTGGCACCAGGGCAAGAATGGATTTTCAATACTCCCGGATTTCAGTGTTTTAAAAGGGATAGGAGGGGAAAAAAGGGGAGGAGGGGTGGCATTACTGGTCAGGGATACTATTACAGCTACAGAAAGGGCGGGTAATGTAGCAGGATCTTCTTTTGAGTCCGTATGGGTGGAAGTCAGGAACAGGGAGGGAGCAATTACTCTATTGGTGGTATTCTATAAGCCTCCTGGTAGCAGTAGAGTACCTGAGGAGCAGATTGGGAGGCAGATTTTGGAAAGGTGCAAAAGTAACAGGGTTGTTATCATGGGTGACCTTAATCTCCCTAATATTGATTGGCACCTGATTAGTTCCAAGGGTTTAGATGGGGCAGAGTTTGTTAAGTGTGTCCAGGACGGATTCCTGTCACAGTATGTGGACAGGCCGGCTAGGGAGAATGCCATACTAGATCTAGTACTAGGTAATGAACCAGGTCAGGTCACAGATCTCTCAGTGGGTGAGCGTCTGGGGGACAGTGACCACCGCTCCCTGGCCTTTAGCATTATCATAGAAAAGGATAGAATCAGAGAGGACAGGAAAATTTTTAATTGGAGAAGGGCAAATTATGAGGCTATAAGGCTAGAACTTACAGGTGTGAATTGGGATGATGTTTTTGCAGGGAAATGTACTATGGACATGTGGTCGATGTTTAGAGATCTCTTGCAGGATGTTAGGGATAAATTTGTCCCGGTGAGGAAGATAAAGAATGGTAGGGTGAAGGAACCATGGGTGACAATTGAGGTGGAGGATCTAGTCAGGTGGAAGAAGGCAGCATACATGAGGTTTAGGAAGCAAGGATCAGATGGGTCTATTGAGGAATAAAGGAAAGCAAGAAAGGAGCTTAAGAAGGGGCTGAGAAGAGCAAGAAGGGGGCATGAGAAGGCCTTCGCGAGTAGGGTAAAGGAAAACCCCAAGACATTCTTCAATTATGTGAAGGAAAAAAGGCTGACAGGAGTGAAGGTAGGACCAATTAGAGATAAAGGTGGGAAGATGTGCCTGGAGGCTGTGGAAGTAAGTGAGGTCCTCAATGAATACTTCTCTTCGGTATTCACCAATGAGAGGGAACTTGATGATGGTGAGGACAATATGAATGAGGTTGATGTTCTGGACCATGTTGATATTAAGGGAGAGGAGGTGTTGAAGTTGTTAAAAAAACATTGGGACGGATAAGTCCCCGGGGCCTGATGGAATATTCCCCAGGCTGCTCCACAAGGCGAGGGAAAAGATTGCTGAGCCTCTGGCTAGGACCTTTATGTCCTCGTTGTCCACGGGAATGGTACTGGAGGATTAGAGGGAGGCGAATGTTGTCCCTTTGTTCAAAAAAGGTAGTAGGGATAGTCCGGGTAATTATAGACCAGTGAGCCTTACGTCTGTGGTTGGAAAGCTGTTGGAAAAGATTCTTAGAGATAGGATCTCTGGGCACTTAGAGAATCATGGTCTGATCAGGGACAGTCAGCATGGCTTTGTGAAGGGCAGATCGTATCTAACAAGCCTGATCGAGTTCTTTGAGGAGGTGACCAGGCATATAGATGAGGGTAGTGCAGTGGATGTGATCTATATGGATTTTAGTAAAGCATTTGACAAGGTTCCACAAGGTAGGCTTATTCAGAAAGTCAGAAGGCATGGGATCCAGGGAAGTTTGGCCAGGTGGATTCAGAATTGGCTTGCCTGCAGAAGACAGAGGGTCGTGGTAGAGGGAGTACATTTGGATTGGAGGATTGTGACTAGTCATGTCCCACAAGGATCTGCTCTGGGACCTCTACTTTTCGTGATTTTTATTAACGACCTGGATGTGGTGGTAGAAGGGTGGGTTGGCAAGTTTGCAGATGACACAAAGGTTGGTGGTGTTATAGATAGTGTAGAGGATTGTCGACGATTGCAGAAAGACATTGATAGGATGCTGAAGTTGGCTGAGAAGTGGCAGTTGGAGTTCAACCTGGAGAACTGTGAGGTGGTACACTTTGGAAGGGCAAACTCCAAGGCAGAGTACAAAGTAAGTGGCAGGATACTTGGTAGTGTGGAGAAGCAGAGGGATCTGGGGGTACACGTCCACAGATCCCTGAAAGTTGCCTCACAGGTGGATAGGGTAGTTAAGAAAGCTTATGGGGTGTTAGCTTTCATAAGTCAAGGGATAGAGTTTAAGAGTCACGATGTAATGATCAGCTCTATAAAACTCTGGTTATGCCACACTTGGTGTACTGTGTCCAGTTCCGTTCACCTCACTATAGGAAGGATGTGGAAGCATTGGAAAGGGTACAGAAGAGATTTACCAGGATGCTGCCTGGTTTAGAGAGTATGCATTATGATCAGAGATTAAGGGAGCTAGGGCTTTGGAGACAAGGAGGATGAGAGGAGACATGATAGAGGTGTACAAGATAATAAGAGGAATAGATAGAGTGGATAGCCAACGCCTCTTCCCCAGGGCACCACTGCTCTATAAAAGAGGACATGGCTTTAAGGTAAGGGGTGGGAAGTTCAAGGGGGATATTAGAGGAAGGATTTCTACTCAGAGAGTGGTTGGTGCGTGGAATGCACTGCCTGAGTCAGTGGTGGAGGCAGATACACTAGTGAAGTTTAAGAGAGTACTAGACAGGTATATGGAGGAATTTAAGGTGGGGGCTTATATGGGAGGCAGGGTTTGAGGGTCAGCACAATGTTGTGGGCCGAAGGGCCTGTACTGTGCTGTACTATTCTATGTTTTATGGTCTGAATGCCTTGTCACATGTGTCTCATGTCTCTGTTATCACAGAAATGGCTGTATATTAAGAACATAGGACATAGAAATCTACAGCACATTACAGGCCCTTCAGCCCACAATGTTGTACCGACCATGTAACCTACTCTAGAGACTGCCTGGAATTTCCCTAGTGCATAGCCCTCTATTTTTCCAAGCTCCATGTACCTATCTAAGAGGCTCTTAAAAGACCCTATTGTATCCACTTCCACCACCACCACCGGCAGTGCATTCCACGTACCCACCACGCTGTGTGTGGGGTAGGGGGTGAATTTGCCCCTGACATCCCATCGGTCCCTATTTCCGAGCACCTTAAAACTGTGCCCCCTCATGTTAGCCATTTCCGCCCTGGGAAAAAACCTCTGACTATCCACGTGATCAATGCCCCTCATGGCCCCTCCCAGGTGTCAGGATACGGGATGTCTCGGATTGGGTCCAGAATATTCTGAAGGGAGAGGGCGAGCAGCCAGTTGTCTTGGTACATGTTGGTACCAATGACATAAATAGGAGAAGGGAGGAGGTCCTGAAGAGAGATTTCCGCGAGTTAGGAAGGGAGCTGAGAAGCAGGACCTCCAGGGTAGTAATCTCGGGATTGCTACCTGTGTCATGTGCCTGCGAGGGCAAGAATAGTAGGATCAGGCAAATGAATGCGTGGCTGAGAGACTGGTGCAGGGGGCAGGGCTTCAGATTCTTGGATCATTGGGATCTCTTCTGGGGGAATGTATGACCTGTTAAAAATGGACTGGTTACACCTGAACCCGAAGGGGACTAACATCCTAGCAGGAAGGTTTAATAGCGCTGTTAGGGAGGGTTTAAACTAATTTGACAGGGGGATGGGAACTGGAATGATAGAGCGGAGGAAGGGGAAAACAGAAATAAATCTAAGATAGTGAGCAGTAAAGATGTCAGGAAAGACAGGCAGGTGATGGGGCAAATTTTCAGCCATTGGGATGAGTTGCAGTGCAATAAAGTTGCAGTGCAATCAAAGCAAAAAGTACAAAATACTGTTCTTAAGGTGTTATACTTAAATGCATGCAGCATGAGGAATAAGGTGGATGATCTTGTCGTACAGCTACAGATTGGCAGGTATGATATTGTGGCCATCACTGAGACGTGGCTAAAGGATGCATGTCTCTGGGAGCTAAATGTCCAAGGATACACGATGTATCGGAAGGATAGGAAGGTGGGCAGAGGGGGAGGCGTGGCTTTATTGGTAAGAACGATCATTAGAAAGAGGTGATATAGGATCGGAAGGTGCAGAATCTTTATGGGTTGAACTAAGAAGTCGCAGGGGTAAAAGGACCCTGATGGCAGTTATTTATAGGCCAAACAGCTGCAGTGATGTGGACTACAAATTACAACAGGAAATAGAAAAGGCTTGTCAGAAGGGCAGTGTTACGATAATTGTGGGGGATTTTAACATGCGAGTGGATTGGGAAAATCAGGTTGGCACTGGATCTCAAGAGAGAATTTGTAGAATGTCTGCGAGATGGCTTTTTAGAACAGCTTGTTGTTGAGCCCACTAGGGGATCGGCTGTACTGGATTTGGTATTGTGTAATGAACCGGAGGTGATTAGCGAGATTGAGGTGAAAGAACCCTTAGGAGACAGTGATAACATGATTGAGTTCACTGTGAAATTTGAAAAAGAGAAGCCGAAATCCGATGTGTCGGTATTTCAGTGGAGTAAAGGAAATTACAGTGGCATGAGAGAGGAACTGGCCAAAGTTGACTGGAAAGGGATACTAGCGGGAAGGATGGCAGAACAGCAGTGGCTGGAGTTTATGCAAGAAGTGAGGAAGGTGCAAGACAGATATATTCCAAAAAAGAAGAAATTTTCGAATGGAAAAAGGATGCAACTGTGGCTGACAAGAGAAGTCAAAGCCAAAGTTGAAGCAAAGGAGAGGGCATACAAGGAAGCAAAAGTTAGCAGGAAGACAGAGGATTGGGAAGTTTTTAGAAGCTTACGAAAGGAAACTAAGAAGGTCATTAAGAGGGAAAAGATTAACTATGAAAGGAAGCTAGCAAATAATATCAAAGAGGATACTAAAAGCTTTTTCAAGAATATAAAGTGTAAAATACAGGTGAGAGTAGATATGGGACCAATAGAAAACGATGCTGGAGAAATTGTAATGGGAGATAAGGAGATGGCAGAGGAACTGAACGAATATTTTGCATCAGTCTTCACTGAGGAAGACATCAGCAGTATACCGGACACTCAAGGTTGGCAGGAAAGAGAAGTGTGCGCAGTCACAATTACGACAGAGAAAGTACTCAGGAAGCTGAATAGTCTAAGGGTAGATAAATCTCCCAGACCAGATGGAATGCACCCTCGTGTTCTGAAGGAAGTAGCTGTGGAGATGGCGGAGGCATTAGCGATGATCTTTCAAAAGTCGATAGATTCTGGCATGGTTCCGGATGACTGGAAGATTGCAAATGTCACTCCGCTATTTAAAAAGGGGGCAAGGAAGCAAAAAGGAAATTATAGACCTGTTAGCTTGACATTGGTGGTTGGGAAGTTGTTGGAGTCGATTGTCAAGGATGAAGTTACGGAGTACCTGGAGGCATATGACAAGATAGGCAGAACTCAGCATGGATTCCTTAAAGGAAAATCCTGCCTGACAAACCTATTACAATTTTTTGAGGAAATTACAAGTAGGCTAGACAAGGGAGATGCAATGGATGTTGTATATTTGGATTTTCAGAAGACCTTTGACAAGAGGCTGCTTAACAAGATAAAAGCCCATGGAATTACGGGAAAGTTACATACGTGGATAGGGCATTGGCTGATTGGCAGGAAACAGAGAGTGGGAATAAAGGGATCCTATTCTGGCTGGCTGCCGGTTACCAGTGGTGTTCCACAGGGATCAGTGTTGGGGCCGCTTCTTTTTACATTGTACATCAACAATTTGGATTATGGAATAGATGGCTTTGTGGCTAAGTTTGCTGATGATATGAAGATAGGTGGAGGGGCTGGTAGTGCTGAGGAAACAGAGGGTCTGCAGAGAGACTTGGATAGATTGGAAGAATGGGCAAAGAAGTGGCAAATGAAATACACTGTTGGAAAGTGTATGGTTATGCACTTTGGCAGAAGAAATAAATGGGCAGACTATTATTTAAATGGGGAGAGAATCAAAGTTCTGAGATGCAATGGGACTTGGGAGTCCTCGTGCAGGATACCCTTAAGGTTAACCTCCAGGTTGAGTCAGTGGTGAAGAAGGTGAATGCAATGTTGGCATTCATTTCTAGAGGAGTAGAGTATAGGAGCAGGGATGTGATGTTGAGGCTCTATAAGGCGCTGGTGAGACCTCACTTGGAGTACTGTGGGTAGTTTTGGGCTCCTTATTTAAGAGAGGATGTGCTGACATTGGAAAGGGTACAGAGAAGATTTACTAGAGTGATTCCGGGATTGAGAGGGTTAACATATGAGGAACGTTTGTCTGCTCTTGGACTGTATTCCTTGGAGTTTCGAAGAATGAGGGGGGACCTCACAGAAACATTTCAAATGTTGAAAGGCATGGACAGAGTGGATGTGGCAAAGTTGTTTCCCATGATGGGGGAGTCTAGTACAAGAGGGCATGTCTTAAGGATTGAAGGGCGCCCATTCAGAACAGAGATGCAAAGAAATTTTTTTAGTCAGAGGGTGGTGAATCTATGGAATTTGTTGCCACGGGCGGCAGTGGAGGCCAAGTCATTGGGTGTACTTAAGGCAGAGATTGATAGGTGTCTGAGTAGCCAGGGCATCAAAGGTTATGGTGAGAAGGCGGGGGAGTGGGACTAAATGGGAGAATGGATCAGCTCATGATAAAATAGTGGAGCAGACTCAATGGGCCGAATGGCCAACTTCCGCTCCTTTGTCTTATGTCTTATCATCTTATAACCACTATCAGGTCACCTCTCATCCTCCGATGCTCCAAGGAGAAAAGGCCGAGTTCACTCAACCTATTCTCATAAGGTACACCCTCCAATCCAGGCAACAACCTTGTAAATCTCCTCTGCATTCTCTCTACTTTCTCTGTGAATTTTCCCTTTTGCCTTCCTGGCGGCGCAGGGCAGTGCATCTCTTTCTGCAGCATCCCAACCTACTAATGTTAAGAGGTACTCAGTGCCAATATATCCTTCACTTTAATCACACATGGCTGTGGTTCATTAGGCATTCACTGCCAGGTTCAGACAGATCTCTTTTCTCAACTTGCTCCTGAGTTGGGTAACATATATAGTCCTAATTCATCACTGTGAGATTTATTAGTTTTGTGAATCAAATCTTTAAAGGGGCATTTCCTTCATGAAACAGATTCCTACAGGTTTATTTTGTTGCTAAACAAATGTCATAATAATACAAATCAAATTAAAACAATGCAGTAAGTGCCTTCCCCTCCTCCTTCATCGGGCCCCAAACAGTGCTTGTAGGTGAGGCAACACTTCACCCTGTGAGTCTGTCATCTACTGTATCTGGTGTTCCATGTGTGGCCTCCTCTACACCGGTGAGATGTGACAAAGGTGGGGAAAAGCTTCATCGAGCACATTCCGTCCATCCACCATGAAAGTCAGGATTTCCCAGTGACCAGCCATTTAAATTCCACTTCCTTTTCCCATTCCAGCACATCAGTCAATGGCCATCTCTATTGCCACAATGAGGCCACACTCATGTTTGAGGAGCAGCACTTCATATACCCTCTGGTAGCCTCCAACCTGATGGCATGGACATCAATTTTTCCTAACTTCCAGTAATTTTGTGTCCCTCCTTTTTCCATTATGATGGATTTTCACTGACCTGGGCTGGATAGCCTTTTTGCCAAACTTGGCTTTCTAACAGAGCAGCTGATGTTTTTAGACTTCAAAGAGTTGTTTTTGAGTAAGCGAAACTTCCAAATAATATTCTTTGCCTGTCATAAATGGGAGCCGAACTTCTGTTCTTAATGTAAATGGCAAGTAGTTATCAGTATAAAGTTAAAAGGACAACTTTGCAAAGACAGTCTATACAGTGCAGACTGCTGGCCCACAACACAGAGCTGACTGCTCAAGAGATGCAGTGTGAGACAATGAGGTTGTGTTAATTAGCCTGCATCAAACAAGACAACACTGGCTAAGTTACTTAGTTCAAGGAGTTTTGCAGACCAGATTGATACTACCACTTAGCACAACAAATAGTTGATCTATCAATAGATGGAAGATTTGTGTACTCAGAGAGTCAGCCTTCACAGCATTAATTTTGGTTGTTTGGAATCTCTGTCACCAGAAGCTTTCAGACCAACAGTGTGAAAAGGTATCTAAGACAAAATATCCAATCTGTGTGAAGTCACCCAAAGCAGTATGAGTTTAAATTTAACTTTAAATGTTAGAGAGCAATCAGGCTTGTTAGGAATGGTCAAGGAACAGCAAGAAGAATGACAGAAAAATGCAGTGTCCAGAATCCATTTCTCTGCCTTTAATTTCTGTGATGGTTAACTCGTTCATCTGCAACTCTTTGATATAACTCTTTAGCTTACAGCAGATGTACCTGTGTTTTGGAAATCCTTTGTGTTTTAGAAATCATTTGTAGATTGGAAACCTTTTATAAGATAGAAATCATCTGAGTTTTAAGTGTGTTTTTCTAAGAATCTTATCTAAATTTAAATATGTATCACTAAAAATATGTGAAGTGTGTTTAAACTACTTTGGTAGCTGGAAGTATCTCTTCCTTGGTGGAGGGGGTGGCACCATTCAAATAGTGCATATTGGCAGCTAAAGTCACCGTGAAGAATAAACAGGGAAGTGATCGAGCCTTTGAAGAGAAGATGGCTCCAGTGTAGTTTCCCATTAGCGAGTGTACCTGTAACTAACTATGTTGGATAGGGCTTAAGATCTTCATTTGAAAGCAGAACTTCACGGACAGCAAACCCAAAACCATCACACCATTCCCCATTCTGCTTTCCCTCTGTCCTCTACTCTGCCTGCCCATGCCCCTCCTTCCCTTTCTCCCATGGTCCCCTGACATTTCTTCTTCTTCAGCCCTTTCTTTTTCTTTAGCCCTTTTTTGTTTCTTTCACCTACCACCTTCCAGCTTCTTAATTCAACACACTGTCCCACCCACCAAGCTTCCCTTTCACCTGGTTTCACCTGTCATCTGCCAGCTGCCAGCCTTACTTCCTTACCTACCCCCATCTTCTTAGCCAGGCTTCTGCACCCTTCCTTTCCAGTCCTGATGTTGGACTTTGGCCCAAAACAATGACAGCTTATTCTTCTCTGTAGATGATGCCCAACGTGCTGAGTTCCTCCAGCACTTGTTGCAACAGTTACCATACGAATTTGATGTCACTGCTGTGAAATTTTTTTGTTCCTAGGTAGATGTCCTTTTTGCAAGAGTACATCACTTTTTAATGATCTATTATTTCAGAGGTTTAAGGACATGTCCCTGATTATACTAACACTTTGTTTTTCCTTCCTTTTCTTCTTTAAGAAGTTTCATTTGGAATTCTCTCCTCATCAAAGTTAATTACTTTTACTGAATGAACTATTCACAAGTTAGAACACTCACACTTACCTTTACAAAATTTTATTAAACAGCCCCTTGGGATCAAGGATGACTTGATGGGCAGAAGTCAGTGTACTTTGAACTTTCTTTGCTCTACCCTATTAATGAAATTAATTTGAAGCTATCCATTAAAAATGAGTAATGGATATTTCCCTTTATTGGCAGGTGTAAGGAATATGGTTGTGTATATTTTATGTACAGGTTGAGCTCCAAATTTCCATCACCCTCTGTTCCTGAGCCTTGTTGGACTACCATTTTTGCCGGATTAAAAGAGGGCACGCAATAATAGTGGCAAAAGTGCTCTGTAGAAACCTAAAAATGATTATTAATTAAACAAAAAATAAATGTAAGTTTATTAATCACTGTGCTTACAAAGAATGTTGCTTCTCAGTTACCCTTTTTAAAACTTTATCCAGGCAAAGCTGTTTCTTGTGTTTTGATCTCTCCCTGTGTACTTTTTTCCTTGCATCAAATACAAAAGCTCTTGTTCCATCACGAACATACACTTCTGTGACCCTTTAATTAAATCACCGAACAACTCAATAAACTTGTCAATAGTAAATCTTTCACTGCCATCTTCATCACCTGCAGTGTTTTTATCAGCATTCAGAACATTGTCTATCATTTCTGATTTCCCAGTCCGTAAGGTGATGCACAACAGGTGTTTCATCATTGGCAATCATCCACTCACGTAGATTTTCTTCATTAAGATTACTTGCAAGATTCTTTGAAAGCAGGTCCTTTACCACTTCTTGCATATGCAAGCAAACCATGAACTTTCTCCTTTGGCATACGAATTCCTGTAAAATTGTCATCAAGCTTTCCTTCAGGCGCATCATCAAACACCAAGGCAGGCCACAACTTACACCAGCCATTCTTTAGTGTTGAAGGTTCTACCTTCTCACCACCTTGAACAATGAACCAAAGAACGTCCTTCATGTTACTAAATGTCTGTGCAGAAATCCCAGCATTCACCACACCTAACAGATGTCCCATGAAAAGTGAGTGATACTTGGACTTGTAGTTTCATTGGAATTAAAAGAGATGCCAAACCATCAGTTTCTGGAAAATCGGTTGTCAACCTGTCTATTTATGTGTGTTGTTGCCTGAATCTATACGCTGTGATGCGGCTGCAAGCAAGTTTTCATTGTATCTGTACCTCAGTGTATTTGTGTAAATTACAGTAAACTCTATTTGACGTGAGCAGAGAGAAATGCTGTATATAATAATATTAAAACTAACACTCCAGGAAAATCTCAGCAACTCAGAGAACGTCTAATGGAAAAAGGAACAAATGTATGCTTCAAGTCCAAGACCTTGATCCAAGAGCTAGGTAAAAGAGAAAGTAACTTAACTTTAAATTGCAGAGAGGGTTGAGGAGGAATGGTTAGAAGCAAACCAAATTCTTTGGTAGGACAGGGCTGGGGGTTGCCCCCACAATAATCTATGGAAGAAGCTATCTTGTTGATAGGTTAAGGACGGAAGGGACAAAGGGAAAAAAAAAGTATGCAAAAGCTGTGAAGCACTGACACCAGCATGTTGACTGTTCATTTCCCTCCCACAAATGCTGGCTGACTCACTGGGTTCCTCCAGCTCCTTGGTGTTTCGCTCCAGATTTTCAGCATCTGCAGTCTCTTCAATCTTCACCATCTGCAGGGAATGGTGTTAGTAGACAGAACAAAACTGAGCTGATAAACGGATCTTTGGTGGCTACATTTTATCTTAAACAGGAACTACATAAAACATTTGTAACATATAAAACATCTGGATTTACAGCT
This sequence comes from Mobula birostris, assembly GCF_030028105.1. NCBI lineage: Eukaryota > Metazoa > Chordata > Chondrichthyes > Myliobatiformes > Myliobatidae > Mobula > Mobula birostris. Next base: position 127,038,518 of record NC_092370.1, read on the forward strand.
TCATTCATAGTATTCAATATCAGCAACTGAGGACTTCATTCTATTGCAGCTTTAACCTCAGTATCTCTTCACCTTTTCAACATTTCTCATTCCGGACCTGTCTTGTATCCTCCCGAGTGCAATAATAATTGAAGATTCGAGGAATTAGAGCTAGTTTGTCTTAAACATTGAGGACCAAGCCCCATGTGTTCTGAGTCCGTGTAACTGTAGCTCTTGCCAGTCAATGAAAAGAAAAGTATTGATTTCACTCATCAGTTTAGACTGGCATGAACATCTGAAAAATTGACTCACCCAATTTCCCTTTACCTCAATAAACCAGTCAATTTATTTTCTAATTTTTCAAATAAAAAAGCCATGAAAATGTAAGCAGGTTGAGAATCACTGCACAACGCTTTAAAATTCTATTTCCACTTTATTTCCATTTTCCTTTTATGTTACAACCCAGGTTTCAATTGCATAATGAAAACGTTAAAATATTTACGTTAACGAGCCACATTTGCACAGTTGGTCCCAAATTCCTGTAACACTTTTGAACTCCATAAAAGCCAGCGCAGAAACTTCACAGATTGTAAATGACAGTGTCAATGTAAGAGCAAGGCATAATGCCTTTCCTGAGACTGCCATCCTTAAGATAACAGAGTCACAGCAAGTTCTGATATCAGATGAGACAAAAACTTCATCCATTTACACACAGTTTGCCAAGGAGAAATTTTAAAGATCATGCTAATAACTTTTGATGGTACAGCTGGCAACTGACTGTAAATCTCCCAGCTGAACTGATCACCAGTACAAATGAAGCCAGTGATTACCAAGAGAATAGTGAATACCTGGCAGCTATTACACAGCAGCAAGCTGATAAAAAGAATTCAAATTGCATCATAAACCATGAAGATTGAGCTTTTCACAGTGCATAACCATCAGCTGAAAACTGAAATTAGATCTCAGACTCAACATCATCTTCTGCAATGCCATTACAGATATTGTATTCCTTTAGTGGTCTTATTATTGTTCTGCTGCTTTTGTTAAAACACTATTACCATCACTGCAGAAAGTGATGGTCGTTTAACTGTGGGAACTTGATTCGTCTCAACTTTCATTGCACCAGGAGCTTTCCACTAATACTATAACCCTGCAATCAAAGCATGGGTAAAGGCCGTTTCTGTAAGCAAACACGTTTCTTTTGTGAATTGAAGGCCGCAGTGTTGTGTACCACATTGCTGCTAATTACTGCATTCCATCACATTCTGCACTGGAACTAATGTGCGGTGCCCACACAGTTTTTTGTCTGCTTTGAAAGATGACCAGTACCACAGTTAGTCCATATTGCTAAGTAATTAATCATAATAATTTAGCAATTATGTAATTGATCTTGTAACAAATACACAGTAAGAAAGCAAGAGTGTCTATTCTACAAACACAAGAAAGTCTGCAGGTGCAGGAAGTTCAAAGCAAAATATGCAAAATGTTGGAGGTTAGGCAGCATCTATGGAAATGAGTTAACAGTCAACATTTCAGGCTGAGACCCTTCATCAGGACTGGAAACATAGTTAAGAAGGTAGGGGAAGGGGAATACGAAGGTATGGGAGGGGGAGGAAGAAGAACAAGGTGGTCGGTGATAGGTGAAACCAGGATAGGCGGAGTGGTGAAGTAAAGAACTGGGAAGTTGGATGGTGAGAGAAATAAAGGACTGGAGGAGGGGAATCTGATAAGAGAGGACAGAAGACCATGGAAGAAAGGGAAGGGGGAGGAGCAACATAGGGAGATGATAGGCAGGTACAGAGATGATGAGAGGGAAACAGGAATCGTTGACATTCTAAATATTGTATATTGTCAACTTGATCTCAATTGGAAGAATTGTGTAGTTGGTAATGTCAAGATTGTTTAATGTCATTTCCATTACAAAAGTGTAAAGGAGAACAAAATAATTATTACTCCAGATCTGATGCAGCACAAAGACATAATAAGATGAAGAACAAGTCAATAATAAAAAAACACAGTAACTATAAATATATAAGATAGCTTCTATACACAGATTGATTGTAGGTCCATAAAGCGACAAAGGCACACTTTTTATTTTATTGAGGTACAGCATGGAGTAGGCCCCTGTGGCCTTCGAGCCCCTCCACCCAGCAACCGTTGATTTAATCCTACCCTAATCATGGGACAATTTACAATGACCGATTAACTTACCAACCAGTACGTCTTTGGACTGCGGGTAGAAACTGGAGCACCCGGAGGTAACCCACACGGGCACAGGGAGAACATGCAAACTCTTTACAAGAAGCGGTGGGAATTGAACCTGGGTTGCCTGCACTGTGAAGCGCTGTGCTAACCACCACGCCACTGTACTGCCCGTGAGTGTCTGTATGCAAGGTGACCGACAGGAAATGATAACGTAGTAATGGTGGGGGCTAGCCAATACTATTGTCATGTACTGGGATACTTTGAAAAGTTCAGTTTGCTCTGGACAGATCATTCCCTGCACACATCCGTCAATGAGGTAGAGCAGGAAAACAGTACCAGAGTGTAAAATTCAGTTTTACTGTCACAGAGAAAGTGCAGTACATGTAGACAACGTGATGAGAGTCCTTGATGTGGAAGGGTTGGACCCAAATGGTGGAGTATCCAAGGGTGGGATCGAGACACAGTCTCAAAACACATCGAGAAACTGAGCACAAAGCAAACGCTAGTCGAATCACTGATAGGCTTACAATTGACCACTGAGGCAGTGTTGGTGGTCGTGGATGAGAGTCGGATCCAGGATGTCACCCAGCACCTTCCCTCTGGTCCGAATCCTTCCCAGTCCACAGGTATTGCCAAACACCTCAAATAGTACGAGTCCAAAAGTCTTTTTACCATGAAGACCTAATCACGCTCGATAAACCTCAGTTGTGGCGGGTCCAATGGTGCTGAGGCTAAGGGGCTGGTGCAGACAGGTTTTAATTTAAAGGTGTGGAGGGTGAAGTTGACCTTTAGGGTCTTGGGGGGCTACAAGCTCTAAGCCACTGGGTTTACTTTCCTCAGAATCTTGGAGACCAATGAACTTGGGTACCGAGTTTCTAGATTCCACTGAGAGAGGCAAGTCATGAGTGAACAGTCAGACCTGTTGCCCAGGCTGCAATGCAGGTCCAAGACATCTTTTGGTTTGCTTCGATCTCTGCTCTCAAGAGGCCAGCAAAATGCCTCTTGCCCTCACCTATTTCTCCCTGCAGCATTGGGCAAGATGTTCTGCCACAGGGACCCCAACCACAGCTTCTTGTTCTGGACAGAGGCAGAGGATAATCAAACTGGCACTCAAACAGCGACATCCCTTGCACAAGTGCTGTAAGGTGTTGTGGGCAATCTCTGTGGTCACACCACCCAATAGGTCTTTCCGAGTCCAGACATCTCAGGATACGTTCTAATTCTTAGTTGACCCACTCCATCTAACCATCAGACTGCAGGTGAAACCCAGAGGAAAGGTTTGCTGTTGCCCCTATCAGTTTACTGAAAGCCTTCCAGAAATATGATTAGAATTGTGGACCGCGATCCAAGACAATGTCCACTGGGAATCCGTGGACCCAGAAGACCTTGTTCAGGACAATCTCAGCCATCTCCGCCATGGAAGGTAGCTTCTCCAAGGCAATGAACTTGCAGGCTTTTGAATACTAATTGAGAAACACCATTATGACCAACTTCCCCTTGGATGATGGAGACGCGTGACAAAGTCCATGGAGATGTGTGCCCAAGGTCTTTTCAGAACAGGTAGTGGGTGGAGGACCCCTTGAGCTCAGGTAAAGGGCTCTTTGTTCCGGGCGCACACCTCGCATGCCTGCACATACTGCCAAACTTCTCTCATCATTCTGGGCCACCAGTGCCTCCTCTTGATAAAATCGAGGGTCCTGGCAATCCATGGGTGTGCGGTTATTCTTGATGAATGTCCCTGTTGTAGTACCTGGGACCGGACAGAACTTCAGACAAACAAAAAAAAATGACCATCTGGCCTTCCTGGAATTCAGCCTCTTGGCCTCCCGAATATAGAGCAGGTTCGTATGGTCAGTCCAAAGAATAAAAGGGTTCTTGTCCCCCTCCAGCCAGTGACGCCATTCCTCCAAAACGAACTTAACTGCAAGAAGCTCCCGACTCCCAGTGTCATAGTTCCTATCTGCCGGGGATAGCTGCCTGGAGAAAAATGCACATGGGTGCAGTTTACCGTCTGGAGGTGATTGTTGAGACAAGACAGCACCCTCTCTGATGTCTGAGGCATGTACCTCCAGTAGGAAGGGAAAGTCCGGGTTAGGAGAAACCACGATGGGAGCTGTAGTAAACTGCTGTTTAAGCTCTGCAAAAGCAGACTTCACTTCAGTGGTCCAGACAAAAGGGCCTGTGGATTTCTTAGTTAAGGCCGTCAGCGGAGCTGCTACCGAGCAGAAGTACCTGATGAACTTTCGGTCGAAGTTAGCAAAGCCCAGGAGCTGTTGGACTTGTCTGACATTGGATGGTGGTGGCCAGTCTCTGATTGGCTGGGTCTCGGTAGGGACAATCTTGTGATTACCATTAGAGATGATGAAACCCAAAAGTAAACAGTTGTCACATGAAATTCAGACTTCTCCAACTTGATGTAAAGTTCATAGTCTAGTAGTCTCTTTAAAATGTCCCTGACATGAGCAACTGCTCTACCATGGACTTCAAGTAGATTAGGATATCATCCAAGTAAATGAAGACATACTTATGGAGGGTATCCCATGGAACATTGTTTATAAAGGCTTGGAAAATGGCTGAGGCATTTGCAAGGCCGAAGAGCATTACCTGATACCGTGATGCCCTGTCTGTGTATTGAATGCCATCTTCCACTCAACACTGTTACGTACCCCGTAACTGGGTTGCCAAACCAGCAGAAATGGATCACTCAGTTGGAGTCTGGATTACTAGAACTAAGGAATTTTTATTAAAGAAACAAGCAACACAGTAATCGAAAGGATAATAAATGCAACAGTTCAGCAATGATAACCGCACATGTGCACAGAATTAAGATAACAGCATCAATCAAGCTCTATCGTTGTCTAGGGGTAAATGACCAAATTTCAAAGTGACACAAAAGTTCAGTCCAATTTAGCTCAGTTCGCAGTAATCATTGCCATGGCAATGGACAACGTGGGAGGAGGGAGAGAGAGAACGGGAACGACTGATCATTCAGACACGGCTTCCACTCACAGACCGGCGATATGGCTCACAAGCAGCTCTCAGGCAGGTCCTTGGTGATGTCACCTGAGGTCACCGACTGTGACCCTTCCTCCAGATGCGGTCGATCCTCTGCAGTGAACTCGGCACCCAAGCGAGGGTGGACACACACCGGGTTCCCGCTGATCGTACCTTTCCACCCTGTGCGTTGTCCGGTACTTCCCACCGACTCGTGAGAGGCGCACCACTTCCAGGGTCTCGTTACCTCGGGTGTCGTGTGTGTCTGCCTTAGCGAACCGGTCCCTTTTTATCCCCCTGCTGGGGTATCACCTGTCCATCACTTCAAACAGTTTAGGGTTCAAAGGGGGAGCCGCTCCAGACAGCTCTCTCTCCCGTCCCTTCATTACACATCTCCTGATGCTGTATCATTGTGTCCCTTATCTCTGTCTTGGAGACAGGTGGCAGACCAACTGCTGATCACACAGGACAGCTAACATCTTATCTATGTGTATTCTCGTCACAACACCCTTCCTGATACAGAACAGATTGTAGGTACTCCTGAGGTCTAATTTATGAATACCCTCAACACTTGGAACATCTGGAAAGCTGTATTCATAAGAGGAAGTGGGAAGCAATTCACAGTTGTTATGTAGTTTAATTCCCTGTAGACAATGCACAGCCGCAGACCCCATCTTCCTTTTGTATGAATAAGAAACCTGCACCAGTGGGTGAGGTGGATGGCCAAATAAAGCCCACGGCAAGAGATTCATTTATATACTCCTCTGTGGCACTTCTCTCTATAAGTGGCCCTGTGGAGGACAAGTACCAGGCAGCAGGTCTATGGCACAGTCGGAGGATCAGTGTGGTGGAAGAGTCGAGGCCATTCCCTTGCTGAAGACAAGTCCTTGAAAGCAAAGGGGATTTCGACCGGTTTAGATGTTGCTATCTCCTCTGGACCTTCCTTCATGGATGACTACTGATACTTCTTTGGTGACGGGTGATTTGACGGACCAGAGTCCTCTCTTTGAGCTCACGAAGTTCATCCCATGGGAACAGTGGCCAAATCAGAGTTCAGCTCGCTGTCTGTATCCACAGGCAATGGCAGCAAGGTGTTACAGAGGGTTCTTGCATCACCAGGAATAGGCTTCTTTCCCTTCCTTGAGACATGGCGGCTTAGCCTTCAGCTTAGCAGCAAGTCTCCCAGGCTGCTCAGTCATCTCCTTGGTCTTCTCCTGACCTAGAAAGTCCCTCTATTTCCTGTGGGATTCCAACTAGACTGCGTCAGGACTCGCACTGTCCTGTTGGTCAGAATCTGCTCGTCCACTCTTGAGGATTGGACCAGGTCTCCAGAAGGTCTCAGGTTCCCTTGCACTGAAGCCAGCCCTATTTTAGGTCATTGGTCACTAGAGAGTCCAGGTGTCAGAACATGCCGCAAACAAAGCCTTTTACAATGACTGGACCAAGCAATGATTCTCCCCTCGCTCCAGTCCACAGATGAGTTGTGCTAGGACAGCCAAGGATCAGAAATACCCCGAGGATCCAGGGTATGAGTAGAAAGTCAATAATGTAGAAATTAATGTCTTCCATATGATCCCTTAACCTCATCTGCAATTCCACAGTGTGTTGTTGGATCTGCCCATAATACAGCGGTTGGCCATCCAAGACAGTTGCAGGCAAGGACTGGCTCAACTCCCACATCGGTATGTTGAACCAATGGACAATTTCAATAGACAATAGGTGCAGGAGTAGGCCATTCAGCTCTTCGAGCCAGCACTGCCGTTCACTGTGATCATGGCTGATCATCCACAATCAGTATCCTTTTCCTGCCTTCTCCCCGTATCCCTTCACTCCGCTATCTTTAAGAGCTCTATCTAACTCTTTTTTTGAAAGAATCCAGAGAATTGGCCTCGTCTGCCTTCTGAGGCAAAGCATTCCACAGAACCACGATCCTCTGTGTGAAAAAGTTTTTCCTCAACACTGTTCTAAATTGTCTACTCCTTATTCTTAAACTGTGGCCTCTGGTTCTGGACTCCCCCAACATCGGGAACATGTTTCCTGCCTCTAGCAGGTCCAATCCCTTAATAATTTCTAGGTCCTGAAAATTACCTGTTGCCCCGAGTCCACAAAAGCCTTCACTTGCCTCAAGTTCGTACTCCCCGGTGAACTCCGCCTTTCACAAAAAAACAGAATCCGTAGGATTGGGCATAGCGGCTGCTGCCATCACAGTCCTCCCAACATTGGACAGTCTTAGCAGTTCCCCAGGTGGCTGCGGATTCAGACGTTTGGCCCACAGACGTCCTGTTTCCCCATGGTAAAAGCAGCAACCTTGACTCCGAATCCAGGACCTAGAGCAAGCGCCCTGCATGGGTTTGGCTGGATTTTGAGCAGGCAATGGTTGGTCATGGCCTGAGTTTGGGGAGTGAAATTATGATGCTTAGGGACTGGGCTTGGACCAACTGTCTTCAACCTCCTTCGGTTGCCCCACTTTCGCTCTGCCAGTTGATTATCAAGACAGATAGACTGGTCAAGGAGAACCTCTAAGTTCTCTGTTGGGCATCCTTCAGTTCATCTCAGAATCCATGGCAGTATAGCACGGCCAAGGCTTTCCCATTCCAACCACTCTCCTGGGCCAAGGTCCAAAATTCGATCACATAGCCAGCTCTGTTGAACATTCATCGGGTGGTCTGAGGCTCGGCTGGCTCTGGTAGGGTGATGAAACACCTTCCTCAGGGCAGTCATGAACTCCTCCAAAACTCTGGGTGGAAATTATAGATTCTAGAGTGCATAGCTTTAAGGCAACAAGAGAAATAATTAGAAGAGGTTCATGAGCCAGACTTTATTTTTATCCAGATGCTTGGAACACGCTGCCAGGCCAAGTAGTGGAAGCAGATATGATAGCAACAATTAAGAAACATTCAGGTGAATGAAATGGCAGGGAATGGAGGGATACAGACCACGTGCAGGTAGGTGGGATTTGTATAGAATGGCACCATGGTCACGGGCCAAAGGGCCGTCCCTGTGCTTTATTGTTCTATGTTCTCTTTTCAATGTTCTGTGGGGAAGGAAGGCATTCTACAGTCTCTTTCAGTCATCTCTGATCAATCAAATATAAAACACTTCGTTGTATCTCCATACTATGAAGTACATTATCTCATGAAGAGCATCACAGCAACTATATCAGTTTGAGGACTGACATCTCACTTAGCTGGCTGTCACATCTCACAAGCAGGAAGCAAAACCCAATGCAATGTTGCAATGTACAGATGAGAAATGATGGTGTCAGCTTATTGGCATTTTACAAGCATGAAATTAACTCATGCAATAAATTTTTGAAAAACGACTGCAAATGCTTCCTTTGTCCCATTCATGGGTACTTGTCCCCATTCCAGATTATAGTGCACAGTGGTGCAGGATGGCTGCTGCAACTTTTAGTTCCGCTTTCAGTTCGGTGTTCAAAATGTCATTTCCTGGAGCTTTGCTGGTCTTTAATAATTTAATCACAGTAACAATCTCTTCTTTCTTGGGTGGATCTGAATTGACATTGAGGTTGCCTGCTGCCTTTTGTACATCAGGGTCTTTACCTGGCGGTGGTTTATTCAGTAATTCTCTGTCCACGGTGCATCTTGCTCTTTCTCAGTTGTCAAAAGCAAACCATCCTTATATCTCACAGGACCACTGGATCTGGCCTGGAACTTTCTGCTTACCAGTTTTGAAATCTTGTATATATTTCCCTGATCACCTCAGCTAGCTGCTGCTCGAGCCTTCTCTGCAAGGTCTTCCATGTAGATTCTCTTCTCCTTCTTACAAATCTCTTCACTTTCTTTTTAGCTTCAGTGTATGCTAGTTGAAGTTTCATCTTAATTCGTGTTGACTTTGCAACTAAAACTTTCTTTTTAATTTTCCATCTATCTTCTAAGGCTGTCCATGTTTCCTGTTGTGTCCATTCTCTGTTTTTATTTCCAGCTCTGTATCCTAGACAAGCCTTGCTGCTCTCCTTGAAGACTGAGGCAATCTGTTTCCATATTGCATTGATCCTGTCTACTGACACATCCTCATCAAGGTCTTGCGTGGCCTGGGATCTGTTCTTAATCTGAGTGGTGAATGCAGATCTCGCATTGATGTCCTTAAGCTTTTCAACGTCAAAGCACCTTTGTATGTGTGTTCTGGTCCCAGTGCTTTTCAACTTGAGTTTCATCACTGCTACCTCTAGATGGTGATCACTTCCTGTATTTGCTCCTCTCTCCACCTTTACATCCCGCAAGGATCGTCTGCACATACTTTTGATCATTAAATGGTCAATCTTGTTCTTGTCTTGCCTATTGGGTGAATGCCATGTCAGCATGTGGATTTCACAAGGTAGGAAGATGGTCGCTCCTATGACCAGATTGTTCATGGCAGAGAATTCCATATCCATGTGTGCCTGTAACCCTGGAGAAGTGTAAATTGTTATTTCCCACTTTGGTGTTTAGATCTCTCATGCTGTTGATTATGTCATGGTGTGGTGTTAACACTGCCTCCAATTGCAGTTGTTCATACAAGATGTCCTTTTCTTCAATGTCACTATTGTTAGTTGGAGCATAGTACTGGACCAGAGTTGTATTCACTTGCTTCCCTTTCACTCTGATTCTCATAAGCCTACTGTTCATTGGTTTTCACTCCAGCAAGCACTTCTCAATGCCATTCTTCCAAAGTCACACCATCATGATGTTGACCATCTTCCCTTCCTTGACTATAAAACTGTTTCACCAGTTGCTGCCTTTAGTCTGCCAGACCCTGTCCTTCTGCTTTCACTGACACCCAGTATACAGTGCTTATAAAAAGTATTCACTCTACAAAGTGCTCTAAATTAATTACAAATATAAAACACAAGTTAATTGATTACATAAGTAATCAGCCCCTTCAAGATAGTATTTAGTAGATGCACCTTTGGCAGAAACTACAGCCTTGAGTCTGTGTGGATAGATCTCTAACAGCCTTGCACATCTGGACACAGCAATTTCTCTCCATTCTTCTTTACAAAACTGCTCAAGCTCTGTCAGATTGCATGGGGATCATGAGTGAACAGCCTTTCCAAGTCTAGCCACAAATTCTTAATTGGATTGAAATCTAGACTCTGACTTGGCCAGTCAAGGACATTAACTTTGTTGTTTTTAAGCCATTCCTGTGTAGCTTTGGCTTTATGCTTGGGGTCATTGTCTTGCTGGAAAACAAATCTCCCCATTCGCAGTTCTCTTGCAGACTGCGTCAGGTTTTGCTCCAGGATTTCCCTGTACTTTGCTGAAATCATTTTACCCTCTACCTTCACAAGCCTTCCAGGGTCTGCTGCAGTGAAGCATCCCCACAGCATGATGCAAGCACCACCTTGCTTCATGGTAGGGATGGAGTGTTTTTGATGATGTACAGTGTTTGGCTTAGATGAAGCATAGCATTTACTCTGACGTCCAAAAAGTTCAATTATGGTTCCATCAGACCATAGAAAATCCTTCCAACTGAATTCAGAGTCTCCCAGGTACCTTCTGGCAAACTCTAGCCAACATTCCATGTGAGTTTTTTTTTCCAACGGTGGCTTTCTCTTTGCCATTCTCCCATAGAGGTGTGACTGGTGAAGCACCTGGGTAACAGTTGCTGTATGTACAGTCTGTCCCATCTCAGCCACTGAAGCTTCAGTAACTCCTTTAGAGTTGTCATAGGTCTCTTGGTGGCCTTCCTCACTATCCCCTTCTTGCACGGTCACACGGTCTTTGAGGATGGCCTGTTCTAGGTAGATTTACAGCTGTGCCAATTTCTTTCCATTTTTTGAAAATTGACTGAACTGTACTTCAAGGGATATTCAGTGACTTGGAAATGTTCTTGTATCCTTCCCTGACTTGTATTTTTCAATAACCTTTTCGCAGTGTTGCTTGGAGCATTCTTTTGTCTTCATGGTGTAGTTTTTGACAGGATACTGACTCACCAGTAGTTGAACCTCCCAGATACAGGTTTATTTGTACTACAGTCAATTGAAACACCTTGACTACACACAGGTCTCCAAAAACAGGTCTCCATTTAACTAATTATGTGACTTCTAAATCCAATTGGCTGCAGAAGTGATGATTTGGTGTGTCATCTTAAAGTGGGGAGGGGTTATGCAAAATAAATGACTGCAATCAATTATTTTGTGTTTTTATATTTGTAATTAATTTAGATCACTTTGTTGAGATCTGTTTGCACTTTCACACAAAAGTCTTTTTTTTTGGTTGATCAGTGTCCAAAAAAAGCCTAATTAAATCCATTATGATTCAATATTGTAAAACAATAAAACATGAAAACTTCAGGGGGGGGGGAGCAAATACTTTTTACAGGCACTGTATGTAGGTTGTAACAGCGCATTTCTGAAGTTATTTGTGTTAGCTTGCCAGTGTTGTGCATGGTTCATAAATTCCAAAAAGCAATTTTGGCCTTCATCTTGGCAGTGTTTGGGGCTTCCTCTATCATTCGTGATTAATATAAGATGAGTGTAAATGGTAAATGGGTCAGCATGGACTCAGTGGACCAAAGGAGACATTTTCGATCAATGAAATGTCAAGAATAAATAAAAATCAGAAGTATGGTCACAAATTATTCGATTGATATCTCTTAACATGGCACTCCAAAAGCTGAGAGCACAGAGGAAGCCACTGTAATAAGATCTCATCTGGGCAATGTGGAAGGGATGAACACTATGCTGGATTATCTGGACACGTTCAGATATTTTAGTGTACTCATCATATTCAAATGAGGTAGCATGTCTAAAAGTGGATTTTGAAACAGAAAGCTCTGCAGTAACTTTGCCCTTTAAAATTATTTATTAATAACATTAATTATAAATTTTAATGGTGCAGTATCAACAAATTAAAGCAGGACTAATAATAATTTGGCTTCTTTCATCTCATCCCAAAGCAGTTCACAACCTGCACTGCTGTGACGTAGGAAACACAGCGGAATATTCACAAAGCAAGTTCCCACAACATCAATAGAGAAAGCCAGAATTTCTGTTTCAAGCTAATAATGAGTTGGGGCTTAGTGTGGCCAGGACACTCAGAACAATTTGTCTTGGAAATGGTGCCTTAGACCTTTTGTAAAATACCAGACTGAGCAGAAGGGGGCTAGATTTAACATTGATTAAAATGGCACCTCCAACAGTGCAGCACTCTTCTCCAGTGAGAGATGATGCTTTTACACGATCAGGACTCAAACCAATAACTTTCTGACTCATGGTTACAAGGGCACTCAACTCAACCACATTTGACACCAACACTGATATAATTCTGACCTAACCTCCATGATCCTTCACACATCTGAAACATCTTTCTGATCCCAACGTAGCCTTACTGATGTGGAACAAGCTCCCACAAAGAGCAAGGTGATATAAATGATATTATATATTCATCCCTATCATTATTTATCCCAGATAATATTGCTGCCTGGCCTGCTGATTTCCTCCAGCAAGTACGTTGCCTTGGATTCCCAGCATCTGCAGATTTTGTCTTGTTTGTGACAAAGAAAAATTGTCTGGTCGTTATCACCTTGATATTTCTGGAAGCTTGATGCAGACAAATTAGGTTGGATATTTCTTACCAAAGACCACGGAAGGGGATTTAAAAACCCAAGATGTTCTTCTTTTATTGACTGTGAAAGCGTAGCATATTAATCATTTGCAAGCAGCCTTCTTTCACTGAAGTGTTAATTAGTCAACCTCCCGGCAGAATTGAGAAGGTCATACAAAAGCCACGAAAGGAGCACAGGTTCTGTTTGGGTAATGGTGCAGTTTCATTAGAGTGAGTCCTAAATCATATTAAATAAGATACTCAAGGGTAAAGAAAAGCTAGTGTCTAACTCTGCCATTAGAGGCCACAATTTTAATAGTATTGGGACACACAAAGTGTTTGTTAAGTTGTGCAATACTTGAGGCATGGATAAGTCACAATATTTTAAACTCCATACTATTAAATATTAAAACCACATCTTATTAACCATAACAGACATCCTTTGATGAGGTTCTACTCCAATGATGCAGCAGACGAACACAGGAAAAGGTGGAATAAGATGAAATATTCAGCAGATAAGGCAGCCTCCATAGAGAGAGAGCTATTGTTTCGGGTCAGTAAACTTTCATCAGCATTTGCAGGAAGAAAATTGCAGATCAGTGATCAATTAAAGGGTCATCAGCCTGAAATATTAACAAAGTTTCACTCCTCAGATGCTGCCTAATTTTCTGAGTATTTTCAATACTTTCTGTTTGCATTACAGGGGGCTTAATAAAAATCATTAGTTTATCTTATAATGACACGGAAGGACTCATACCATCTCGCAGATGAACAGACTAGTCCCATTATCATTTGCCCCACTGTAAGTTTTGAGCTGAACATACAAATGTGATCTAGATGAGTTGTTATCACTTTTTCCTTTGATGCAATCTATCACATGAAAACGATAAACACACCACACTGCACTCTCATTTGTGGCTGAGATGGTCATGTTCTCACCAATAAGTCTGAGGAGAGCCTACAAAAAGTGGTGGATACAACGCAGTCCATCACACAAAAAAAGCCCTCCCCTCCTTTGAGCACATCGACAAGGGGTGCTGCCAAAAGAAAGCAGCATCAATCATCAAGGACACCCGCCATTCTGGCCATGCTCTCTTCTTGCTGCTGCCATTGGGAAAGAGGTACAGGAGCCATAGGTCCCACACCACTAGGTTCAGATACAGTTGCTACCCATCAATCGGGCTCCTGAAGCAGAATGGATTCTTTCACTCACCTCAAACTATAGACTCACTTTCAAGGACTCAAAAAGAATTTTTTTTAGCCAGAGGGTCATGGATCTATGGAATTCTTTGCCACATACAGCTGTGGAGTCCCAATCATTGAGGGTGTTTAAGAAGGAGATTGATAGGTATCTCATTAGTCAGGGTAGCAAGGGATATGGGGGAAAAAGCCAGAAACTGGAACTGGATGGGAGAATAATATAGCTCATGGTGGAGTGGTGGAGCAGACTCAATGGGCTGAATGGCCTACTTCTCCTTTATCTTGTGACTCTACAACTCATGGTCTCAGTATTACTTGTTCGTTTATTTATTTATTTATTATTATTATTTTGTAGTTGTACAGTTTATCACCTTTTACACCTCGATTGTCAGTTTTTGTGTGTAGATTTTCAATGATTCCTGAGTATTTCTTCATTCTACTGTGAATGCCCACAAGAAAAAGAATCTCAGGGTAGGATATGGTGATATAAGTACTTCGATAATAAATGTACTTTGAACTTGGGTGATCTCTCTTTTGATATTGCAGTACAGTACTGATGGAGAATAGACGACTAGAATATAAAGCAAGGATGTAATGTTGAAACTTTATAAAGCACTGCTGAGCCTCATTTGACGTATTGTGAGGAGGTTTGGGCCCCTTATTTTAGAAAGAATGTGCTGAAACTGGTGAGGGTTCAAAGATGGTTCAAGAAAATTATTTCAGGACTGAATAGTTTGCCATATGAAAAGCGTTTGATGGTTCTAGGCCTGTGTTCACTAGAATTCAGAGAATGAGGGGTGACCTCCTTGAAACCTATTGAATGGTGAAAGGCATCGATAGAGTGAATGTGGAGAGGATGTTTCTTGTGGTGGGAGAGTCCAAGACCAGAGGACATGGTCTCAGAATAGAACGGAGATAACAATGACTTTCTTTAGCCAGGGAATGATGAACCTGTGGAATTCTTTGCCAAATCTTTATGTATATTTAAGGCATAGATTTTTGATTGGTCAGGGCATGAAGGAATACGGGGAGAAGGCAGGAGATTGGAGCTGCGAGGAAAATTAGATCAGTCATGATGAAAAGGCAGAGCAGACTCGATGGGCCAAATAGCCTAATTCTGCTCCTATATCTTATGGTCTTATGTATTGTAGATTATAAATATTGGTATCGTGAAGGAGAACAGAAATTACCCTAAGTGTTTTAGGTAAAATCTATCATCTAAAATCATAATATATAACTGTTGTCATGTCAGCTTCTGAGTGTGCTGGATGGAAATTGCATTCATGACATTTGTAATGTGACTGGAAAGTGCTTTAGAATAATCTGGGTTTGTGAAAGACACTCCACCTTTCTCCGCCCAATATCCTGTGTGTATGTAGGATTTATAATATTTCTATTTCTGGACCACGTTTTAGGAGAATGAGCAATATCAGATAGGATATGAGCTGTCTCTCACAGAAAGGCTCATTATTTATAAGCTTAAGAAAATCACAACCAGCTGCATCCATTTGCCAAATCTCTTGTGTTCATTAATATTTGAACTGTTTTGTATATCAATGCCCACTGCTTCATTTCTCCCACATCCAACCTCTCCATTACTCCTGCCCCATTTTCAAAATTGTGGCTAAGTCCTGGAGTTTCACAGATGACTTCCCAGTTTCTCAAAATAAATCTGGCTGGACACCAGAAGGACCCCAAGGTAATTGATGATATCCTAGTTTACATCAGGTTTTTGCTACTTTTCCTGGGAATTCCATTGATTCCATATGCAGAGATCTGAAAAGCCTCCAGGCCCACACTTTTAAAGCACATCTCAGATAACTATCGTTAAAAAGCATTATCACTGTGGGGAAAAGATCTTCTGAGAGATACAGCTTTACTTGTGATGTCCCAGCAACATTCAGAAACGGCTAACCACAGGCACCTCACCTGCTTGTTGTAAGACGAGAAGATGCTGAGTCCAAGGTACAGAAGCAAGGTACGACTCTGGCAGAATAGAGATGAAATAAGTCAAAGTTGGGTTTATTGTCATATGCACAAGAACATGTATCACAGTTGTAATGAAAAATTTACTGAGAGTAGCATCAAGCAATAGCAACATTTAAGCAATATTCACAAGAAAAACAGGAAGAAAACATAAATTAGTCATAGTCATACTTTATTGATCCCGGGGGAAATTGGTTTTCGTTACAGTTGCACCATAAATAATTAAATAGTAATAAAACCATAAATAGTTAAATAGTAATATGTAAATTATGCCAGGAAATAAGTCCAAGACCAGCCTATTAGCTCAGTGTGTCTGACTCTCCAAGGGAGGAGTTGTAAAGTTTGATGGCCACAGGCAGGAATGACTTCCTATGACGCTCTGTGCTGCATCTCGGTGGAATGAGTCTCTGGCTGAATGTACTCCTGTGCCCAACCAGTACATTATGTAGTGGATGGGAGACATCATCCAAGATGGCATGCAACTTTGACAGCATCCTCTTTTCAGGCACCACCGTCATAGAGTTCAGTTCCATCCCCACAACATCACTGGCGTTACGAATGAGTTTGTTGATCCTGTTGCTGTCTGTTACCCTCAGCCTGCTGCCCCAGCACACAACAGAAAACATGATCGCACTGGCCACCACAGACTCGTAGAACATCCTCAGCATCATCTGGCAGATGTTAAAGGACCTCAGTCTCCTCAGGAAATAGAGACGGCTCTGACCTTCTTGTAGACAGCCTCAGTGTTCTTTGACCAGTCCAGTTTATTGTCAATTCATATCCCCAGGTATTTGTAATCCTCCACCATGTCCACACTGACCCCCTGGATGGAAACAGGGGTCACCGGTACTTTAGCTCTCCTCAGGTCTACCACCAGCTCCTTAGTCTTTTTCACATTAAGCTGCAGATAATTCTGCTCACACCATGTGACAAAGTTTCCTGCCGTAGCCCTATACTCAGCCTCCATCTCCCTTGCTGATGCATCCAACTATGACAGAGTCATCAGAAAACTTCTGAAGATGACAAGACTCTGTGCTGTAATTGAAGTCCGAGGTGTAAATGGTGAAGAGAAAGGGAGACAAGACAGTCCCCTGTGGAGCCCCAGTGCTGCTGATCACTCTGTCAGACACACAGTGTTGCAAGCACACGTACTGTGGTCTGCCAGTCAGGTAATCAAGAATCCATGACACCAGGAAAGCAACCACCTGCATTGCTGTCAGCTTCTCCCCCAGCAGAGCAGGCGGATGGTGTTGAACGCACTGGAGAAGTCAAAAAACATGACCCTCACAGTACTCGCTGGCTTGTCCAGGTGGGCGTAGACACGGTTCAGCAGGTAGACAATGGCATCCTCAACTCCTAGTTGGGGCTGGTAGGCAAACTGGAGGGGATCTAAGTGTGGCCTGACCATAGGCCGGAGCAGCTCCAGAACAAGTCTCTCCAGGGTTTTCATGATGTGGGAGGTCAATGCCACCGGTCTGTAGTCATTGAGGCCGCTGGGACGCGGCGTCTTCAGCACAGGGACGAGGCAGGACGTCTTCCACAGCACAGGAACCCTCCGGAGAATCAGGCTCAGGTTGAAGACATGGCGAAGTACTCCACATAGCTGAGGGGCACAGGCTTTGAGCACCCTGGTACTGACACCATCCGGTCCTGCAAACTTGCTTGGGTTGAGACGTTTCAGCTGTCTTGTCACCTGTTCCATAATACTTACAAGAAAGAACACAATTAGAGCTCAAAGACAGCCCATTGCAATGCAAAGTGATCAAAGTTGTCACAGTGTTTATAAAGTGTAGGTGATGAGGGTTTTACCAGTTGGTTCAAGAACGGAATGAGTTGTGTTTGAATCTGGTGGTGAGGGACTTCAGGCTTCTGTACATCCTGCCTGATGGTAGCTGCAAAAAGATGGTAAGGATCTTTGATGATGGATATTACCTTCTTCAGGGAATTCCTCCTATAGATACTAACAATGGTAGAGAGCAATGGGTCCATGACGTATTAGGCAGTGTCCTCTACTCTCTGCTGTATACCAGATGTCCTCTACTCTCATACCAGACCATGATGCATCCTGTCAGGTTACTTAAATAATGCATCTGTGGAAGTTTGAAGGTGTTCAGTAAGCTGAGTAACCTCCTTAGAAAGTAAAGATGCTGACACACCTTCCTCCTGAGTGTACACAGTATACTGTATGTGCTGGGCCAGGATAGGTCATCTGATGTGTTTATGCCCAGGAATGAGAATCAGCTGACTCTCCAGTACCTATCCCCCAGTGTAGCAATTATTGTCACTCCAGCTTGCACCATTGCATTGTTGTGGTGCTTGTCACTGACATAATGTTGTATTGATTGTAACCATCTGGACTGTTTACTCTAGGAGCTTCATTAGAGCAACAAATTTCATTGCACCCTGGTTTATATGATAATACACTAATCTGAATCTGATCTGTGGTAAAACACACAGGTGAAAGTGCTGGAGAGCACAACAATGATCTCAAAGACCTACTTTGCTTTCTTCTATCAATGGGATTACTTTCTGTTTCTTGTGCTGCCACATTTAACCCTTAACATCCTGTCTCATTACTATCTCAATAGGATATTGTTCGTGAAATCAAGATTAGAATTAGCCAGCAGCTTGTCCCTAGTTACTGCAAAAAAAAACATAGAAACATAGAAACATAGAAAATAGGTGCAGGAGTAGACCATTCGGCCCTTCGAGCCTGCACCGCCATTTATTATGATCATGGCTGATCATCCAACTCAGAACACCGCCCCAGCCTTCCCTCCATACCCCCTGACCCCCGTAGCCACAAGGGCCATATCTAACTCCCTCTTAAATATAGCCAATGAACTGGCCTCAACTGTTTCCTGTGGCAGAGAATTCCACAGATTCACCACTGTCTGTGTGAAGAAGTTTTTCCTAATCTCGGTCCTAAAAGGCTTCCCCTCTATCCTCAAACTGTGACCCCTCGTTCTGGACTTCCCCAACATCGGGAACAATCTTCCTGCATCTAGCCTGTCCAATCCCTTTAGGATCTTATACGTTTCAATCAGATCCCCCCTCAATCTTCTAAATTCCAACGAGTACAAGCCCAGTTCATCCAGTCTTTCTTCATATGAAAGTCCTGCCATCCCAGGAATCAATCTGGTGAACCTTCTCTGTACTCCCTCTATGGCAAGGATGTCTTTCCTCAGATTAGGGGACCAAAACTGCACACAATACTCCAGGTGTGGTCTCACCAAGGCCTTGTACAACTGCAGTAGTACCTCCCTGCTCCTGTACTCAAATCCTCTCGCTATAAATGCCAGCATACCATTCACCTTTTTCACCGCCTGCTGTACCTGCATGCCCACTTTCAATGACTGGTGTATAATGACACCCAGGTCTCGTTGCACCTCCCCTTTTCCTAATCGGCCACCATTCAGATAATAATCTGTTTTCCTATTTTTGCCACCAAAGTGGATAACTTCACATTTATCCACATTAAATTGCATCTGCCATGAATTTGCCCACTCACCCAACCTATCCAAGTCACCCTGCATCCTCTTAGCATCCTCCTCACAGCTAACACTGCCACCCAGCTTCGTGTCATCCGCAAACTTGGAGATGCTGCATTTAATTCCCTCATCCAAGTCATTAATATATATTGTAAACAACTGGGGTCCCAGCACTGAGCCTTGCGGTACCCCACTAGTCACCGCCTGCCATTCTGAAAAGGTCCTGTTTATTCCCACTCTTTGCTTCCTGTCTGCTAACCAATTCTCCACCCACACCAATACCTTACCCCTAATACCGTGTGCTTTAAGTTTGCACACTAATCTCCTGTGTGGGACCTTGTCAAAAGCCTTCTGAAAATCCAAATATACCACATCCACTGGTTCTCCCCTATCCACTCTACTAGTTATATCCTCAAAAAATTCTATGAGATTCGTCAGATTTTAACTCAACAGGATTGTGAGAACCTATGTCTTTTAATAGTATTTTATGCACCATGAATCGTGCATAAGGATAGAGGCTCATGTTTGATATGCCTATGTTTGATTTCTTTTGTAAGTCAATGCAAGAGACAGTAACAATATCTCATACCAGTAGATAAGAGGAATGGAGGTTCTGGTGCTACCATTGTCCTAGGGGAAAGGGTATGTTGAAGTACTCAGTAGATCTGATTCCCACTATAGTTTGTGAAGTTTTGAATTAATTACCTGTGCTTCCAAGTGTAGATATACAGCAAGACATGGATGTCCTCTAGCAGAAAGTACCAGGAGACATTGTTCTGAAGAGAAAGAAATTGTTCTTTCCAGAAAGGCTGGCAATTAAGTGAGATCATTATCTACAAAATATATCCAATTATCTAAGCTGTGGAAACACTAAGGAGGAAATGGGGGGAAAATGTAGAATATCTAGGAGAATGTAAGAGACAGAGATAGAAACAGAAAATGCTGGAAACACTCAGTGGCTCAGACTGCATCTGTAGGTTAAATAACAGACTTTATGTTTCAGGTCAAAGACCTTTCATCAAAACTGGGAAAGAGAGAAAATAAGTTAGTTTTAAAATGCACAGAAGGTGAGGGAGGGATGGATAGGAAATTCAGGATTGAAGATTCAAGTACGTTTATTATCAAAGAATGTATAAATTATACAACCTTGCTTGCAGGTAGCCAAAAAGCTAGAAACCTGAAAGAACCAAAATTAAAGAAAAAAAAGAATAAAAATAAAAGACCAACACTCAATGAAGGGAAAGAAAAAAAATACAAGTCATGCAAGTAATTGAAGCAAACAACAGCATTCCGAACCTTCCGAGTCTTCAGATCCAAATATGAGTTTTCAGATCGAACAACAGAACAGCCCTGGAGAGAGGAGTGAAGATCATGGAGAGTGACTGAAATTGTCTCTCAGCTCTGATATGGGCCACTGAATCTCGCACTAGGACCCAGGGACTGCTACTGTGAAAGGCCTTGGGCCTAGACCATGCTGCCCAGTGACTCGCTCTAGGTCCAGATTTCATCACCCAGCCCGAAGCCACTCTCATGCTCTTCAAATCAGCTCGGCACCCAGAGTGGTCTAACCTTGCTCCTGGCCAGCTGTATGGGCACTGGAACTCCATTCACCCTCCCCCCCGAACTTGCCTTTCCATCGCTCATTCCTTCACCGTTTGCAGCAATAATTTAACACAATTTACCTCAGAAAAGGTATTTTTAGTGATGTTTTTAGTCAGATTTCCTAGATTTTTGACTACCAGGAAGCAGTTGTATATGTTCGATAGTGCCATTTTAACCGGAAGTTTGACGGAGTGGAAATTGGGAATATCTCAGACAAAGTAAAGCTAGAGTTGTGTCCTGTGGGGGCATGCCTTACTCTGATTGTTAGGAGTCACTTCAGCTGTGATTGGTTAGTTTAGAAACTGCAGCTGCTTTTCCCATTGGATAGCTGTCTGTGTCCAGTTTCAATATCCTGGGTATGTAAAGTAACACATGGAAGGGGCTCCTTCTCTTCTTCCTTTGTTTAAGGCAAGACAATTGGGAAGGTTTGCTCTGTGCGCACTTTTAACTAAGTATGTTTGTTAAATAGTCAGATTTGTAGTGTCTGTAACTTGTGGAACATGAATGTTTGGTCAAATTTTTACTGTTTGTAAATAAATATTGGAGAAACATTGTATCATTTCTTAATGCATGCATTACTAAATGACAATAAAAGAGGACTGCGTGTCCTCATAATCTAATCTAATCTAAATGATTAATATACCTATTCTAAATCGGTGCATTTCCTGCCTCACTTGCCAGTCCCCTGATCCTGATTCAGCATTACAAGTAGCCATAACCTGATGAAGGCATCTAGTTGATAGGTTGATGAGGGAACTTGAGAGTGAAGACGAACAAAAAAATATATAAAAGCTGTGAAAGTCAAGTCAGAACTGTAGGAAATTACCAACAGATCAGACAATGTTAGAGAATCATTACAGGGTTAACCATATGGATAACCAAAAGCATAACCAGCTAGTTCTGGGACAAACAGAAAAAGCGATTTACCTGAAATTGTTGAATTTTATACTGAGTTTGGAAGCTGTAACGCACCCAGTCTGAAGATGATGTCCTGTTTTCTCGTGTGTATAGAGCCTCATTAGCACAAAGCAGGAAACCACCGACAGATCATTTAGATTGGAAACGTAATGGAAATTTGAATTGTGAAGAGGCCAGACAACCCACCTAGAGTAATCCACGATCTAATAATATCATGGCTGATCCAATCCCAGCCTGGTCCATCACATGACCAGACCTCTCCACCTCTGACAATATTTGAAGGAACCACAGCCTCAAGAAGATGGCAGATCTCCACCGTCCCCTCCTCACAGCGACCATCAACCAGGAGGTACAGAAACCTAAGGATGCACACCACTAGATTCAAGAACATGTACTTTCCTACAACTACCTAATCCTTCAAATGACCTGCACAACCATAAGCCTATGCAAGCAATGAGACGGTACAGGCCACCATTTGCACCACCACGGACCTGTCTCTGATTGTGTCTTTGACTTTTATACTAATGCCTTTTATTTCAGTCTTTTTTCCTCTCACTTTTCACTGTCTGGTATAATTTATGTATAATTTATATTCTGTGTGCTGTCTGTACCTATGTACCTGTGATGTTGCTGCAAGCAAGCGTCACATTTTACCTTTGTCACTGTGTACTTTGAACATGACAATAAACTTGATTTGAGAATACCAGAGAGCAAATCAAAAATGGGACTCGTCAATGCTCCAGGGAAGCTTTAGTTAACCTACGAAGGTATTCAAAATCAGGAATAAATCATTGAGTCTAATACAGACAGCAAGAAGTTATAAAGTTAAAGTGACTCAGAAATTGTGCAAGGGAACAAGAACATAGAACATAGAAATCTACAGCACATTACAGGCCCTTCGGCCCACAATGTTATGCTGACCATGTAACCTACTCTAGAAACTGCCTAGAATTTCCTTAGCACTAGCACATAGCCCTCTATTTTCTGAGCTCCATGTACCTATCTAAGAGGCTCTTAAAAGACCCTATTATATCCGCTTCCACCACCTTCGCCAGCATTGCATTCCACGCACCCACCACTCTCTGTGTGAAAAACTTCACTCAACCTATTCTCATAAGGTACGACCTACAATCCAGGCAACATCCTTGTAAATCTCCTCTGCACTCTCTCTGTCGTATCCACATCCTTCCTCTAGTGAGGTGACCAGAACTGAAACAGTACTCCAAGTGGGATCTGACCAAGAATTTGAACCTTTGACACAAGTTGGATAAGAAAGATAGACACTGGCTTACTCTTTAATCTGTATAGGATGCAGAATGCTGTCATAGAAAATATCAGAAAATTAAAGCTCTGAAGCTTTTTTTTCCACTCATTTTTCTCCTTTTCCAAAAGTGATTACAAGCTCACATGAATACAATGCTACATTATTTCATGAAACACATTATATACAGTTGCAGACTACAACATGGTCATCGCTATATAGAAGGCACTTGAGCCCATGTAGTGCCCACCGGTCTCAGAAATACAGTACCCCATTTTATCTGTACTTACCATGCTAAGCTCTGAAGTTGATAACATGAGAAAACAATGTCAGAGATGAGTGATACTGGAGATGGAAGTCTCCTTGGAGGTGGGGCTGGGTCTCTCAAAGGCTCTGGGTTACTCCAGACAAAAGTCTGCCTCCTCGTCAGCCGCTGGTCTCAAGAGAGTCTGGGGATCAGTACACCATGTCAAAAACATGCCCTCTTGCAATGACTGGACCATGCAATGGTCCTCCTTTCCTTCCAGTTCATGGAAGGGTTATTCTGGGACAGCCAAGGGTGCCCGAGGATCAGGGGTATGTGAGGGGAATCGATTATATAGAAGCTAATGTGCTCTGCATGTTCCTCTATCCTCATCCACAAGACCAATGCCGCTGCAGGATTTGCCCGGATCCAAGCGGATGGCTGTCCGGGGCAGATGTCTGCGTGGGCTGACTCAACTCCCACAGTGGTATGTTGAGCTGACGAGCAGTCGCCGAGTCCACAAAGTCATTCACCTCTCACTGGTTCTTTCCCCAAGAGATCTCCACCTTCAGCATGAACCCAGAATCAGTAGGCTTGGGAGCAGTGACTGCTACCACCACGGTCCTCCCAACACTGGATGGTCCTAGCTGTTCTCCCGTTGTCTGCAGCCTTGGTAGTTTGGCTCACAGGTGACCTGCCTCCCCCACAGTAATGGCAGCAGCCTCCACTCTGACTTCAGGACCTCTCATTGGCGGAGAACCTCGTGCAACCAATTTGCATGGGCTAAACAGGATCCTGAGCAGGAGACGAGCGGGTCATTGTCCGAGGCTGGGAAGTGGAACTGTGATGTGTTGAGGCCGGGCTCAGGTTAGCCCTCTTCTACCTCTTGAGGTAGTCCCACTTTCGCTCTACCACGTGATGATCGAGGCAGATGGACTGATCGATCACTGCTCTCGCAAGGCATTCTGAAGTTTGCCTCGCAGTCTGTGGCAGTACAGAGTGGCCAAGGACTCCCCACTGCAGCCACTGTCTGTGGCCAAAGTCCACAACTCAATAGCATAGTCGGCTGCTGGCCGACTGCCCTGACCCACCTTCATTAGATGGTCCGAGGCTCTGTTTCCTCTGGCAGGATGAAGGAAAACCCCCTGCATAGTGGCCATGAATCCCTCCAAATCTGAGCAAATCTTTGACCTCCACTCCCAACGCACAGTCACCCAGGCCAGGGCTTTCCTGGTCAGGAGAGAGATTGAGAAGCCCACCTTTCTGCACTCTGCAGGGAACTGGGACAGCTGGAATTCAAACAACAATGAACACTGACTAAGGAAACTGTGGCAATAGCCCAGGTCACCGACAAATCTCTCCAGGGTTGAATGATGGACTGACTCCACAGAGTGATTGACAGCTTCCCTCGAGCGATTCTGGCTTCCTTCTCATGACAGTTGGTGCACGGTGACCTGGTGGTCATATATCTCCCAGCTCTGTCTTGAAATTCTCTTGCTGAGCCTGAGAGGCTCCAATGTCCCGTTGGGTCTAGGTTAGGCTCAATCATACTGTGACAAGAGACCAAGATGAGGATGGTTAGGACTCAAGTAT
Organism: Mobula birostris; assembly: GCF_030028105.1. Taxonomy (NCBI): domain Eukaryota; kingdom Metazoa; phylum Chordata; class Chondrichthyes; order Myliobatiformes; family Myliobatidae; genus Mobula; species Mobula birostris. Next base: position 127,063,538 of record NC_092370.1, read on the forward strand.
CCAACACTAGAATTGAGTCACAACACGAGACTAAGTGAAGATGGGATTCTAAACTAGGTGCTAAACAAGAATCCAAAGTTGGGAGGCGACCGACTACCGAACATCAGTTCAGGTGCTCTTTAAATGTTAAAATCCTGGCACAAAAACATGGCCGCCAATCAGAAGGGCAGGCCTGAATTCTTAAAGAGGCTGTGTCGGCTGTCCATATTCTAGAGAGTTAGTGTCTAAACCCCAGATGCAGGTGCGGTCAGGTGTCGTAACAGCAGAAGCTGTTCCTAAAGTATTGAATGTGAGTCTTCAGGCTCCTGTACTTTTTCCTTGATGGTAGCAATGAAAAGAGGGCATGACCTAGGTGATGGAGGTCCTTAATGATGGATGTAGCCTTTTTGAGGAATCACCTTTCAAAGGTATCCTTGATGCCAGGGACACTAGTGAACATGATGGAGCTGGCTGAGTTAGCAGCTTTCTGCAGCATTTTCCAACCTTGTGCAGTGGTCCCTCCATACCAGATATTGATGCACCCAGTTAGAATGCTCTCCATTGTACATCTGCAGAAATCTGCAAGTGTCTTTGGTGACATACCAGTTCTCCTCAAACTCCTAATGAAATATAGCTTCTGCTGTGCCCTATTTGTAATTGCATCACTATGTTGGGCCCAGGATAGAACTTCAGAGATGTTGACACCCAGGAATTTGAAACAGCTCACCCTTTCCACAGCCGATGTCAATGCAGACTGGTATGCGTTCCCTTGATTTCCCCCTCCTGAAGTCCATAATCATTCTGATGTTGAATGCAAGGTTGTTGTTGCAACAGCACTCAAGCAACTGATCTTCCTTACTCCTGTACGCCTCCTCGTCACTATCTGCCAACAATGACTGTGTTGTTAGCAGATTTATAGATGGTGTTCAATCTATGCCTAGCATGTCGAAGATTGCAGAGAGACATTGATAGGATGCAGAAGTGGGCTGAGAAGTGGCAGGTGAAGTTCAACCTGGAGAAGTGTCAGGTTGTACACTTTGGAAGGACAAACTCCAAGGCAGAGTACAAAGTAAATGGCAGAATACTTGGTAGTGTGGAGGAGCAGAGGGATCTGGGGGTACATGTCCACAGATCCCTGAAAGTTGCCTCACAGGTGGATAAGGTAATTAAGAAAGCTTATGGGGTGTTAGCTTTCATAAGTCAAGGGATAGAGTTTAAGAGTTGCGGGGTAATGATGCAGCTCTATAAAACTCTGGTTAGGCCACACTTGGAGTACGGTGTCCAGTTCTGGTCACCTCACTATAGGAAGGATGTGGAAGCATTGGAAAGGGTACAGAGAAGATTTACCAGGATGCTACCTGATTTAGAGAGTATGGATAATGATCAGAGATTAAGGGAGCTAGGTCTTTACTCTTTGGAGAGAAGGAGGATGAGAGGAGACATGATAGAGGTATACAAGATATTAAGAGGAATACATAGAGTGGATAGCCAGCGCCTCTTCCCCAGGGCACCACTGCTCAATACAAGGGAACATGGCTTTAAGGTAAGGGGTGAGAAGTTCAAGGGGGATATTAGAGGAAGGTTTTTTTACTCAGGGAGTGGTTGATGCGTGGAATGCACTGCCTGATTCAGTGGTGGAGGCAGATACACTAGTGAAGTTTAAGAGACTACTAGACAGGTATATGGAGGAATTTAAGGTGGGGGGGGTATATGGGAGGCAGGTTTTGAGTGTTGGCACAACAATGTGGGCTGAAGGGCCTGTACTATTCTATGTTCTATGACTTATATAAACAGTCATGTTATAATTCTGTGTTTTTATGATAAGTTCAAAAGAGACAACTGGGCTTGACTAACTTTAAGAATTCCTTAAAGAGAAAATTTGAATAAGTTAATGCTGTCACCTTCCTTTCAGTTTGAATCAGTCTGGCCATTCTGTTATGACCTTTCTCATTAGCAAAGCATTTTTGTCCAGGGAACTGCTCCTTACTGGATTCTTTTTTTTCTTCATACCATCCTCTCAAAACTCTAGAGGATGTTGTGCATAAAAATCCCAAGTGATCCACAGTTTCTGAAATATTCAAATCACCAACAATTAATCCACGGTCAAAGTCACCTGTATCACGTTTCTTCCCCATTCTGATGTTTGGTCTGAACAACAACTGAACCTCCTGACCATGTCTGCATATATTGAGCTGCTGCCACATGATTGATTAGCTGATTACACTGAACAACAAAGATTTTGCCTCAATACTTTTGGGTGTATCTTATGGATTTTGGCTTGCTATCACACGCCTTTTTTTTAAATTTCCCTATCACACACCGTTTTTTAAAATCAGTTATATTTGTTATTTCAATTCATAATTCAAGTCAATTAAAATGTTGCCTAATGTGTGAGCTGAAAGGTTTTCTATTTAGTCCAGGCATGCCTGGGCATGTTTAGGCAGGGTAGATGATACTTGGCAGGACAGGTTTAAGAAAGGCTATAAATTTCAGTGAAAGATTTCAATACTTGAGACAGATGTTTCCCAGAATAACTGATGCCAATATGAAGGAATGCATTTTTGTTGGTCCATAAATCAAACTGATCATCAACGATAGGCAAGTCGAAGAACTTCTAGTGGAACTGGAGAAAATCACATGGAAAACATTCAAGGATGTTGTTGAAAATTTTCTTGATTCTGCAGGGAGCGCTCATGGAGTGAGGTCGTCTCTCTGGCTTCGCTCCATTCCCGTTATCCTTTTTAACCTATGATCTCCTTGATCTAATCAACTTTAAGTACACCAGAAGACTTACTTTATCTCTCTGAATTATCGATTAATTGACTTCCTTTTGTCAATCGCAACTTTTGAGCTTAAAGAAATGAGTACGAGATCTAAAACCAAAGATAGGAAAGACGCTGATGGGAACGGAGGAAAGAAGAAAGGTGACTCTAAACCAACGGAATTAACTTATGAAGTTATGGTGAAGTGTTTGGAGGAAATGTTTGAGCAGCATCGGATAAAATTATCTGAAAGTTTAACTGCTCAATTTGAACAACATCGTCAAAGCCTTAATGAAGATTTAAAATCAATCACGGAATCTTTGAAATTCCTGAATGCTGATGTTCAAAAACACGATGCAAAAATTTCTGAGCTGGATACTAAATCTCAGAAGACGGATACAAAAGTTGAGATCTTAGAGAAGAATCTAGCTTCGACTACTAAACAGCTCCAACAACTTAAATCCAAAGTTATTGATCTTGAGAATCGATCAAGAAGACAAAATTTACGTTTAATTGGCCTACCCGAGGATATTGAGGTTGGAGATCCTGTAATATTCTTTGCTAAACTTTTAAAGGATTCGTTCGGTTCAGTTTTTCTCAACGATCCTCCATTACTCGATCGCGCCCATCGTATACCGTGGGTAAAGTCGGCAGCGGCTGTTTCCAAACCCAGACCAGTTATTCTTCGTTTCCATTATGTTAATGTTAAAGAACAACTTCTCCAGATCGCTCGTCGACAAGGGATGATCAAGTATCACCAGCGTTCCTTCAGAATAGTTCAAGACTACAGTCCTGAAGTGATGAAGGAACGACTGACTTTTAAACCTTTAATGTCGGGATGCTATCAAAAAAATCTCAAACCGGCACTACTGTATCCTGCATGACTCAGAATCTCTCTTCCCGATAAAAATCATTGTGTTTTCCACTCTACAACTGCTGCTCGGAGCTTTTTGGATGATAATTTCCCATCTGATACAGATACCCTCTTTTAATCTGTGTCGGGTGCTTCCAGCACCAATTTTTTTTCTCTCTGGTGTTTTTCTTCAAAATAAACCTTCTACTACTGTGCGATGAAGGTTTTTTATAAGTTTAAGATTTTTGTTCTTTGTTTTTTACTATAGTGATTATTCTATAACTTATATAGAATATTTATCTTCTGTGAATAACATCACTTTCCCTTAGTTAACCTTTTGTTTTAATTTATCCTTTTTTGTTATTATTAATGATCCGATCCGACGGTCATTTGCAGTTATATGCTTCCTATTTTTGATTTTCGCATAATTAAAATGGCGACCTGTCTTTCTTTTTCTATAATTTTTATTTTTTTTTCGGGACGCCATGTTCTTATGCTTCTTCTTCCCATAATCCATCTTTCTTATTTTGGAAGCGTTTTTTTTATTTTCTCGTTTATAATTAACTAATTATATGCACTGATACTGGTTTCTTTTATTTTATATATTTTAGTAATTTTTACTATGGAGATTAATTTACAATACTGTTTATTTTTCACATATTAGTCTTTAGGTGGTCACTTATCTAACATATATTTTTGGAGTTGCCCCCTGCAGAAATGGGGTTAAAGTTAGTATTAGTTAGCACTTTCTTCAGCCTTCTCTGGCTCAGTTCGGGTTTCTATTTGGGGTTGGGGGAGGGGGTGGTCTTTTTCTTTTTTAATTTTTTCTATTGGGCTGATTCAGAACTACAAAGATGTCCCCAGTGTCGAGATTTCCGGTTCCTCTCTAATCATGTATTCCTCTTCCGATTTCATGAGCTCACATTATGGTTAACCCCTTACTCACCAAAGGGTTAATTTTTAGTTATGGCTCATTCTATTAATTTTGTCTCTTGGAATACAAATGGTTTAAACCATCCAATAAAACGGAAAAAGATTTTCAAAATATTCCAAAGACTGAATGCTCATATTATCTTTGCTCAAGAGACTCATGTAAGGAAAGAGGACAGTCAACGCTTCTTTAAGTTTTGGAAAGAACAACAATACCACTCAAATGCTCAAGCCAAAATTAAAGGCGTTTCAATTTTTATTGATCCCTCAATTACATTCATTCATCAAGACATCATTTCAGATCCTAATGGCAGATTTCTGTTAATTATGGGGGTACTTTTTAATAAAAAGGTCGCTATGGTTAATGTTTACGCTCCGAATGTGGATTATCCTGAATTCTTTAAACATTTACTTACTTCCCTTCCTAATTTAAACGAGTATATGTTGATAATGGGCGGTGATTTTAATTTATGTTTGAATCCCATGTTGGATAGATCCACAAGTAGTCCGGCTTTACCGAATAAGTCGGCTACTATTATCAACACTTTTATGTTGGATGCTGAGATTTCAGAAATTTGGAGATTTCTACATCCAAATGATAAGGAATTCTCCTTTTTTTCACATGTTCACCGTTCTCTTTCCCGAATTGATTATTTCCTGATTGACTCTCGTTTGATTCTATATGTAGTTGATTGTAATTATGACATTATTGCTATTTCAGATCATGCTCCATTGAAACTTTCCATCAAGTTAATGGATACCTTTTGTATTACCAGACGATGGCGATTTAACCCTATCTAGCTTCAAGATCAGGACTTTGTCAAATTTATAAAGGAGCAGATTGATTTCTTCTTTTCAACTAATACTATGGATGAAGTTTCCAACGGAACTGTTTGGGACGCCTTTAAAGCTTATATCCGTGGTCAGATTATTTCCTATTCGGCCGGTTTGAAAAGACGTATTAACAATGAAATACTTCTACTGGTTGATAAGATTAAAGAAGTTGATAAAAAATATGCTATTTCTCCTAGCAAGGAGCTGTACAAACACAGAGTTGAACTCCAATTGGAACATAGCTTATTATTAACATCCTTGATCGAAAATCAATTAATGAGAACTAGAAGTGATTTTTATATTCATAGTGATAAATCGGGTAAATTACTGGCTAACCAATTGAAATTTGATTCGGTTAAACGTCAAATTACTAAGATCCGCAAACAGGATGATACTTTCACAGTTGATCATGTTGGGATAAACCAAACCTTTCAAGAATTTTATACCTCTTTATATCATTCTGATTTTCCTCATGATTCTAATTTCATGCATGATTTTTTAAGTAAATTGAGTTTTCCGAAACTATCTCCCGAAGATTGCCTATCATTAGAAACTTCCATTTCAGAGGAAGAAATAATAACTGCAATCTCATCATTAAATTCCGGTAAAGCACCCGGTCCCAATGGGTTTACAGTGGAATTTTTAAAATTTTTTTCCTCCATTCTTTCTTCTAAGTTGTCTAGAATATTTAAGGAAGCAATTAGTTTAGGTAAATTACCACAATCGTTTTATGAAGCCTCTATTTCCTTAATTCTTAAAAAGAATAAAGATCCTACGGATTGTGCATCCTACAGGCCGATATCTCTTCTGAATGTAGATTCAAAAATTTTTTCAAAAATTCTAGCTACTAGACTGGAGAAGGTGTTATCTCAAATTATTTCCATGGATCAAACCGGATTCATTAAAAATCACTATTCATCTTTTAATATTAGGAGGTTAATGAATATTGTTTATACCCCCTCACTTACTACCCCGGAATGTATTATCTCATTAGATGCTGAGAAAGCCTTTGACAGAGTTGAATGGCCTTATTTATTTAATGTTCTTGAGAAATTTAATTTTAATTTGACATATATATCTTGGATTAAATTGTTATATTACTCCCCGGTAGCCTCGGTCTGTACAAATAATTATAGATCTTCTTTTTTTCGTCTTTTTCGCAGCACTAGGCAAGGTTGCCCTCTTAGTCCTTTACTATTTAATATTGCTCTTGAACCTTTAGCAATTGCTATCCGTGACTCGCCAAATATTGTTGGTATTACCCATGGAAATGAATTACATAAACTATCATTATATGCAGATGATTTGTTGTTATATATCTCTAACCCGGAGAAGTCAATTCCTGCTATCTTAGATCTGTTAGCTCAATTTAGTAACTTTTCTGGTTACAAATTGAATCTTAGTAAGAGTGAATTATTCCCTTTAAATAAGCATGTACCTATTTATGGACGTTTACCATTTAAATTGGTTACTGATTCATTTATATACTTAGGGATAACAATTACCAAAAAATATAAAGATTTATTTAAAGCTAATTTTTTACCTTTAATTGATCAGATTAAACTTTTATTTACCAAATGGTCCCCAATCTCTTTGTCTTTGATTGGTCGGATTAATGCTATTAAGATGATCATTTTGCCTAAATTTTTGTATATATTTCAATCGGTTCCAATTTTTATCCCAAAATCTTTTTTTGATAACGTAGATTCAAAAATTTCCTCATATATGTGGCAGAATAAAAATCCTAGGTTAGGTAAAAGATATTTACAGAAATCCAAGAAGGAGGGGGGACTTGCCCTCCCAAATTTTAGATTCTATTATTGGGCAATTAATATTCGATATTTAAAATTTTGGCTACAAGATTTGGACGCATCTTTAAACCCTCATTGGGTAAATCTTGAATCTAATTCATTACAAGGGTTTTCCTTGGGTTCGGTTTTAGGAACTTTACTTCCTTTTACTTCTTTTAAATCATATAAACAAATGAATAACCCAATAGTTAAACATACTTTACGTATATGGTTTCAATTCTGAAGATTTTTTGGGTTTAATCAATTCATTCTAGCAAGTCCCATTATATCAAATTTTCTTTTTCAACCTTCCATGATGGATCAAACTTACTTTGATTGGAAAACCAAAGGTATAATATCTTTTCGCGATTTATTCTTGGATAACTGTTTTATGTCTTTTGATCAACTCTCTAATAAATATAACTTACCCAGATCTCACTTTTTTAGATATTTACAGATTAGAAACTTTTTAATTACTGTCTCTCCTAATTTTCCACACCCATATCTAATGGACACTTTGGAAAAAATCTTAGACTTAAATCTTTCTCAGAAAGGTGTAATAGCAATTGTATATAATATAATTATGAATTTATGTCCTGATGCCTCTAATAAAATTAAAGCTGACTGGGAAAGAGAACTTGAGATTAATATACCGACTGAAAAATGGGAAAAAATTCTTCAGTTGGTGAATTCATCCTCTGTATGTGCTAAGCATAGGTTGATACAGTTTAAAGTAGTTCACAGGGCTCATATGTCCAAAGATAAACTATCTCGTTATTACTCTTATATTAATCCAATATGTGACAGATGCCAGTCTGAGATTGCTTCTTTAACTCACATATTTTGGTCATGTCCCTTGTTGGAGAAATATTGGAAAGATATTTTTGATATTATTTCAATGGTCCTAAATATAGACTTACAACCTCATCCAATTACTGCTATCTTTGGACTACCAATGATAGACTCAAATAATTTAACCTCTTCATCACGAAGGATGATTGCATTTCTTACTTTAATAGCTAGAAGGTCCATCTTGTTGAATTGGAAAGAGATCAACCCTCCTACAGTATTTCATTGGTTTTCACAAACTATGGTGTGTCTGAATTTGGAGAAAATTAGAAGTGCAGTTTATGACCCTTCTATTAAGTTTGAAAAAATTTGGAGGCCATTTATTCTGCATTTTCATTTGATGTAATTTGATCATTTCCAAACTGGTTTTATTTCTTTGTACTGTTGTTGGAGGGGAGTGGAGGCGTCGACGCTGAGGTTTTCTTCTTTTCCATTTTTAAGTTGTTAGTTTTGCCCAAGTCTTTTAGTTTAGTTTAGTTGTTTTTTTTTCTTTTGGGATGGTTTTTTTTTCTTTTTTTTTGTCTTTTTCCTTTTTTTTTGCTTTATATTATCCGTGATCAGTTCAACATGTATGGGAGTTTTGGTAATTTCCACTATTTGGTTTTGCAATTACTCTTTTTTTAAATGTAACAATACATCTCATATTATCTGTATTATTGCTATGTTTTGTTTCTATATTTTGAAATTAATAAAAAGATTGAAAAAGAAAGAAAGAAAATTTTCTTGGCAACTACAGTGCACCAAACTATGTGCAATTAGTTGACAACATGCTTTAAGCATACAAAAGCTTAAAGCAATGTTACTAATTTTACTAAAGATTGATTTTCTGCATTCCCATTTAGACATCTCTGCCAACCTTGGAGCTTTCAGTGAAAGGTTTCACCAAGACATTGTGGTCATGAAGAAATGGTATCAGGGCAACTGGAAACCATCAACGTTGGCTGATTATTGTGGACACTTAAGTGAGAAGCCTCAGACATGGAGTACAAATGAAAATCATCAACAAAACATTTTTAATTTAGTTGAACTATTGCAAAGCATCAACACCATTATGCAATTAAATGCATTATATTCAATAAAAGTTAATTTCTTGTTTCTTCAAATTCCTACATGATACAAGTAGTCTGAAATTATATTTATGTTCAGCTTCAAACAGTCTATCATAACTTTAAAAAAATCTGAGGAGGCAACGTTTGAAAAAAAATTGTTCTCCTGTTAGCATTAGGTGTACACCTGTAGTTAATACATTTGCCACTGAGTTATATAATGAGGGACCTGATACAATATTCTAACATCAATTGTTCAAGATGATTAACAGTAACTAAGACAATCACAAACATCTAGTATGCAAATGCAACTGAAAACTGCTTTCACTATGGGGATTGTGGGATGGTACATTTTGACAGAAGGAATAAGAAAGCTACCTCCTCATCAGAAACAAGAGGAAACTGGCAGATGCTGGAAATCCGAGCAACATGCACAGAATGCTGGAGGAACTCTGCAGGCCAGGCAGCATCTATGGAAAAGAGTATAGTCGATGTTTCTGGCCGAGACCCTTCATCAGGACTCAATCAGAACCCTTCCACGTCAGAAAATCAGATTTTAAAATTAGGAGTGATGCAGAGATAAATCGTGTGCTGTTCTACATACATATCAATAAAAATCACATTCCACATTAATAGAACATTCAAAGCTCTAGTACTTATTCTCTGCTACAGAAGCCTAGTGGCTGAGTAAACATTTCTGCTGTAGATATTACAAAGGTCAATATAGAAACACTGGAGAAAGTATAATAAAGATACAAAGCAGTATACTGAATGAAAGACTACAACTAATCAAAGTGTCTTTCCACACTTCCATGAACTCCTTAGGAAGTTCATTTGGCTGGGGTTGTGGATGCATCACATTTTACATTCTGCTTGTGAAGATCTTCTCTTACCTTAAAGGATTTGATAAGGTTGGTCAAGCAAAATTCTCCTTTCTGATCTTGTCATATAACATGTGACATGCAAATCAACTGGTCATTCTGGGGGACTCATTCATCAGGAGGAAGGAAGGCTGAAAGACAGTTAGATAGATGCACAGAAAGTCATGGAGGTGTTGAAAGGGGTCGGTGTAGAGACACAAAAAACAATCTGCCGGAGGAACTCAGTGAGCCAAGCAGCAAATAGGGACTGATAACAAGTCAGTTCTGATGAAAGATTTCAACCTGAAACAGTGTTAATTTCCTTCCTTCCATAGATGCTGCGTTCCTCCAGCAATTTGTTTGTTGCTGTGTATTCCAGCATCTGGAGTCCCTTGTGTCTTTGAGAGTAGAAAAGTTCAATTTCTGTTGAGTAGTGAGCCAAAACTGGGAGATAATAAGGTGAAGTATACATTGACAAATCCTACAAGGAAAGCAGGAGCAAGTTTGTTATTTAAAGTTGTAAGGACATGGAGCTTGATGCTACATGGTGGGACTAAAGTAAACATGCAGATACGTTTAAACAATAGCTAGAGGAAAACATAAGGGAATAACAGTAATATTTGACTTAGTTGAATTAAAATGTGAAGTGGCTTGTTCAGAGTATAAGCACTGGAATTAATTTACTACCCGTAATGACAGTACTTTGTGATGCATCCTGAACCCCAGTTCCGATAAACTCCCTCAGAAGAAGGAGATCCACAGAAGTCATAAACACAGGAGATTCTGCAGATGCTGGAAATCCAGAGCAACACACAGGGTTCACAGTAATTGGCCTGAGGTAGACGATTTGTTAAACTATGCTCTGGCAGAATCAAAATTTTATTGTTATCACCTTTTTCTCTTGACCAAATAAAAAAGAGTTTTGTCAGTGTCAATACAAAATGGATTTTAACAAAGAATCAGTAATTGTTCTTTTTAAAATTGGCAGAAAGCTGAATGAAACTTAAAAGCTCTCAGAATTGCTTGAGAACGTTTTTGAAATTCACTGCATGCTGCTTACAGCTATAGTAGCTGGTGCAAAGCCAAAATTGGTCTCACATCACTTGCTACTAACTTCACATTCAAATCATATTGCACAGCATATGTTAATGAAAGCCCAGACTATTTCATAATGATACTAAATGTGGTTTCCAATATGTTTCTGCAGAGTGTGAACCTCACAGATCTTAATATACAGTAGCTATTAATCTGTGCCAAAGAAAAACAAGGTGGGAAAATATTCAAAGGAAAATATGTAAAAAAAAAAGCTGTTATTTCGATAATAATATTCAGCTGGAAAAGCATTTTAAGTAAGCCCCATTTGCGAACGTACACAGATCTCCAAAGCCATGGCAAACATATTCTGCAGTATGCATTCTTCCAGCCTTGATACTTGAGAGGAGCTGATGTGCAAAACCTAACCGTGTTTGAGCAGCCGGTCTAACTTTTCTCCAATGGAGATTGCCCTCTAAAGCCATCATTCAGTGGCAGGAAGTGAGAGTGAGGCAGAAAGTTCAGCTTAGTAATTGGTTATGGTCACGCTAAGTGAACAGAAAGAAATCTGCAACTGATTAGAATTCTTCCTTTCAAATTAATAGTCAAAAAATTAATTACATTTTGGTCTCATTTCCACTATAGTTTTTTCCTATTTTAGACTAATTATTTCAGAGGATATGCTCAGATAACAAAATACTGAGTAAGTGGATTTTAAAACCACAGAATATTTATTTCAGCATGGTGTCCAATTAGACAGTTATTCTCTTTGAGAAAGAGAAAGCAATTAAATACAGTTGTCATTGGGCAATGCAGAAAATTAACAGTTAAAAAAGTATGGACTTGGTCAAAGCCTTCCATCGGTTCTTGGAAATGCCACTTCTATGCTCCTCTGACCCATGCTCATCCCAAAGGCAAAACTTTACAATTTTACTTTCTAGGTATCTCAGCAAGGGATTTTCTTTGTATTCTAGCTGCTATTTATCTCTCCTATAGTCCCTTCTTGAAACCAAATCATCAGTTATTTCGCAATATTAGATTCCTTGCACTCGTATATTTAATGCGCTTACTTGCAAATTAAAATCCTATTTGTTTTTCTTCTATTGAAGGAAAGCATTTTTTTACGCTCTAGTGGTGGAACAATAGTTTATCATATGATATCCCAACGTAAAAGCAAAAATGTGATTAATTGATGTAGAAATTGATAGTTATAGTTTTAATTTAAACATGTAAATGATTCAGTCTTAATGCAATATAACTTTTTATCCCTTTCCATCCCCTCATTACATAATTAATGTTTCATGGAGTCTGGATTGAATCAGTAAAACAAGCCCATAAGCTGGTTATAGTTAGGAGGATTCCTCAGACTGTCTTATCAGTACCAAGTCTGGTTTAATAATTTACCAAGCAAAAAAACACTGCTGACACTTTCAGATTCCCAGATATCCTTCACCAGTCATAATTTCTTTATTATTCACTGCACCTTTAAGTACAAACACTTTTCTCAGTACATATCCCTACCAAAAGAAGATAATTATAATGTTCTATAATATTATACAGACGTAGCAGATGATTGCCTGTTTGAGACGGAAAACATTTTGAATAATTTCTAGATTTTTATCACACCTATAATACTTCAGTTAGAGATTGTTTGATATAAAGGAAGTATTTTTATTGTAAACATGTAATGATCACAAATAAAAATTTAACTGCTTTGATTCGTGGGATTTTTTTTTTTGAAAAACTAATTTAGATCCTCCAGAACAGCATATTTGAACTGAAAAATATTTTTAAGAACTACCATTGACTATTTAGATTGTCTCACATGTTCAAAAATAACCTCTGAACTGATAGAGTAATTCAGGTTGAATTCCTCTCTCCTCTGTTCACAACACTCAGTTATTGAGCTGAATGGGAGTGAGTGATAACTATGGCAGTTCCTTATTGAACAGATGCTCTGTAGCCCAGCTCCCTGTTTGTGGTTAGAGAATAACATGAGAGGAGATCCTGATTCCTGACATTAAGTGGTTATTATTGCTAAGCAGGTACAGGTGCTTCCTGGGTTATGACAGTTGCTGTTCCAGAGAACCTTTCAGAACCTGAACAGTTCCAAGTCGGAAATGGAACCACCTGGCAATATAATTAAATAAAGCCAAATCAGGGTGTTTAATTCAACCATTTGGATATTGCAATGAACTGAGTTCCAACACAGCAGAGGACACTTTACACAGCAGCCGGCAAACCCATCCCGACAGTCTCCCAAACATTTGCTTCTATGCAGTAAGCAGGCTCTACATAGTCAGGTATTTGTATCCTACAAAGGATCTGTACTGTGGGACCAGTACTGGTTAAAATTCACCCCTTCTGATAGTCAGTTCAACTTGCCAATATAGTTAAGTCAAGGATAGATTAATTTTTGGAAGAGATCACTCTAAATAATTTTTATTTTTTAATAAGCTGTGGTAATGTGAATTCCAGTTTACACTAATTAGAAATGGTTTAATGTAGAGGAAATATTTGATTGTAAACAAGTAATTCTACAATTTATAAATTTCACAGTTTAGATTTGTGGGAATCTTTTGAAAAGAAATTCAAATCCCCAAGGATTATATTTCAACTGAACAATATTTTTAAGAACTGCAATTGATCTTTATGCTTCTCCACTATGTTTGCAAATAATCTGACTGGTGGTGTAGTGTGGTATTTTTGGAAAAGGTGAGAATTGGTACAAGATACTATGCATTCATATATTGCTAGCTATCAGGGAGAATTTCCCACTACCCAAAACCTGTGTGTATGGGTGAATGGCAATTGGGATATTTGTCAGTGTGGAGAGTGGCTTTACTACACTGGTATTCACTGAGGGCACTCATTCCTTTGAGTTTAGTTACACCCAGGCCTTGGAGGAAGCTCTTCTCCAGGAACCAGAATCATCTTCAAAGTCAGCCGTTCTTATTCTATCTCTTTGTATTTCAAATAGATGTGTGAACTGCAGATAAAAATACAATCAATGAATTCTTCTTCCATATTCATGATACATTAAAAAAATGTCTGCTTTCATATAGAACTTTTGACGTCACTGTCAGGATATAAAGAATAGAGACTGTCACTGAGACTGCATTTTTATTCATTAAAGTCAAGTCTGGCTGAATCTGTCAAGTCCAGTTTACCAACTGATCTCCATAGCCTTGGTATCCAAATGTCATTTCATTATCACCTTAAATATTCTCCACTGACAGAACATCCATGCTCTCTGTGGAAAGAGTTGCAAAGGTTTGCTATCCATTGTATGAGGAAAATTTTCATTACCACAGCTCTAAATGACTGAGCTCTAATTTTGATTGTGCTCTCTTGTTCTTTGAGAGAAAAAAAGCCTCAGAACATACCCTCTCAATCACACTCAACATATCATATCTTCGAGATCACCCATCATACTCCTTAGTGCCAGATTCTAACACAACTTTTACTTATTATATCCAAAATTAATGCTGGGACTGTTGGTTTGGTAAGGTTTCTTCCCAAATTCAGGTGTGGAAAATGTAAGTTTGTTCATTTCCAGTGTGTTTACAATATCTTGGCACAATAAATGATACTTGCTCATAGTTTTAACATCAGTAGAGACTAGTATCATTTTCTTTACATTATATTTGGTTTGGTTAAAACTAAGGAAATAAAACTTGAATTTTAATAACAAATACGACAATGCATCTACATTGCAAAACACTGGGAGATTTCAGGTATGTTCTGCTTGCCTTTGAGACAACTTGACATGCATTTTAATACAAATATAATGACCTACATGGATACATTATTAATCAAACTGTACATTCTCTGTCCATTACTAATGTTGTTAATGACGGACTTCGCATCTCATAAGGATTTAAACTGGTAAAATCAATGGAAATCAAGGACTTTTTTGTGCATTATGGTTAACTTAGTTCAAAAAACTAGGTTGTTTAGCAGACACATCCAGACACTCAGAGGATTTTAGTGAATAAACTCAGCTTGGGAAAAAACTTACGTGGGCTAAAACACAATTTGAAAGCGTTGACGCTGCAAGCTAGGAGAAATTATGTATACAAGAAGGAATTATTCCCTGTCAGCTCCACGTCAGCTGAGAACTAATATTGCCTGAAGGATGCCAATGAAAAATGCAAGATATAGAAGGGAAATTAAACAGACACTCCATTAAATTGTGCAATGATCTCCTTAGTCACTTAACATAATAAATTATAACTTTGACTTCAGTAATTACTTTTTAAATTTTTTATCTCTGCTCCATGGCTGTAAAAACTGCATTAATATTTGTTTACTGTGAAGAAATTGCTTCAATTCTAGTCTTTCCTATCTGAAGATTTTCAAAACATACACACTTTATGACTCCCTTGCTAATTGTGAAGCTGGATGAAGTTCCGCCTTTTTGATTGTACCTTCAGTTTCAGAGATTATGTCATAGACAGGGTTACAATAAAAAAACATTACTATGGCTTTTCCAAAGGCAAATTAAATGAAAAAAAAACACATTAAAAATGTAATCTAAACTTTCCATTGTATGACATAATCACTGTTGCACGTTAAAGTCTAACTTCAATATCCCAGGGAGAGGTCTACACATACCTTCACCTTCCATACCTTGGGCACTTATCCACATTCTGAAGGGTAGCCACTCACATAAGGTAGAAGTCCAAACAAACACTGCAAACCCCCACACAAAGCAGTATGATAAGAGATGTCACTTGAGCCACTGCAGCTGTTCTTTGAATTAGTGGCCAAGGGACCTCTACATCAACTGAGATAGCAGACAAAACCTCCATTTAACATCTCTGAGCTGTTGAGGCTCCATATTCACAGCGGATGGAACCACCACTCTGGGTTGTATGAACACGCCACGCTGTATTGGCCAAGTTGTAATAACAAGGATGATGGTAATGCACCATGTGCTCATGTGCATCATTTATAGTCAGTTCTATAGCTCATCATGTTGTCCTGGTGTCTTGCTGAGAAAGAAGAGAAATAAGTACCAATTAAACACGACACCTGCAATACCTGTCCTTCAAATTTACCCTTTCCAACATCCAACAACCCTGAGTGTCTTTCCAAGTAAGGCAGAAATTCACTTGTACTTGTTCCAATCTAGCGTACTGCATTCAGTGTTCACAATGTGGTATCCTTAACACTGAAGAAACCAAACACAGACTTAGTGGTTGCTTTGTGTAGTAACTGCACTCAGTCTGCAGAAGTGACCCTGAGCTTCCAGTTGCCTGCCACTTTTATTTAAGCATCACAGTTCCAGTCTGATCTGTCCATGGCCTTCTGTATTGTTATATCAAGGCCCAGCACAAGTTCAAGGAACATCACATTTTATTTCCTGAGCACCTTGCAGTCTTCAGGAATCTATATCATGTACTCTTATTGTCTTTGAGCTCTGCACTTTCCCTGCAACTGTTACATTTTATTCTGCATTCTGTTATTGTTTTACCTTGTACAACCTCAGCTCACTGTGTAATAAATTGATCTGTATGCAAGACAAGCTTTTCACTGTACCTTGACACATGTGACAATAATAAACTAATTCCAATTTCAGGTAACTTGTTCTTCCTCTGTTTGTACCAGGACTGGTGTTTGCTTTTTTTTGCATTTGTGACCTCTGGCCTCGTGGACGTAGATCAGTAAGGAACAGGCCCCTCAGCCCACGATGTCTGCACCAAACACCGAACGCAATGCCGGAATAAATTAATTCTCTTCTCCACATGCACAGTCCATATCCCTGCAGTCTCTGCCTGTGTCTGGGTCTCTCTAACAGATTCCTCAATACCTCTATTATATCAGCTTCTACCACTCCACCCTCCTCCCCACTCAATCAGTAGCCTGTTCCAGGCACCTTCCACTCTCCATGTAAAAGCAGCCCGCAAAGCAGTTTCTTTAACCTTAAACACAAAATATTCTGCAGATGCTGGGGTCAAAGCAACACTCACAACACGCTAGAGGAACTCAGCAGGTCGTGCAGCATCCGTGGAAACGATCAGTCAACGTTTCGGTCCGGAACCCTTCCTCAGGACTGAAGAGGGAAGGGGCAGAGGCCCGATAAAGAAGGTGGGGGTAGGGTGGGCTCCATCTCACATTAGATGTCTTCTTGTTCTTGATGTTTATACCCTGGGAAACGGATTTTGCCTGTCTATCCTATCTATACCTTGTCTAATCTACATGTAGCAGTAGGCCAGATTATACAACATTACCCAGACTTTGTAACATGAGTAACACATGACACAGACAAAGGAGTTTCACTGCCCTTTAGATTAGATTATGAGGACACGCAGTCCTCTTTTATTGTCATTTAGTAATGCATGCATTAAGAAATGACACAATGTTCCTCCAGTGTGATATCACAGAAACACAAGGCAGACCAAGACTGAAAAGCAGACAAAAAACTCATAATTATAACATATCATTACAACAGTGCAATCAATATCGTAATTTGATGAAGAACAGACCATGGGCACGGTAAAAAAAGTCTCAAAGTCTCCCAAAATTCCGAACATCTCACGCAGATGGTAGAAGGAAGAAAACTCTCCCTGCCGTGAGCTTCCAGCACCGCAAACTTGCTGATGCAGCACCCTGGAAGCACCCGACCACAGTCCGACTCTCAGTCCGTCCAAAAACTTCGAGCCTCCAACCAGCCCTCCAACACCGAGCACCGAGTACCATCTCTGCCAGGCGCTTCGACCCCAGCCCCGGCTGCCAGCAACAGGCAAAGTCGAGGATTTGGGGCCCTCCCTCCAGATATTCTCGATCGCACAGCAGCAGCGGTAGCGAACCGGGCATTTCAGAAGTTTCTCCAGATGTTCCTTTGTGCTTCTCACGTCCGTCTCCATCAAATCAGGATTGTGCACTGCCCCTATTTAACAAATGTAATATCATTTCACTGGACAGGTCGCGTGCACTGCGTCGCACCACCGTCTTCTCCTCCCTCCATTATTACTCCCACGTTATTACATTCTGCCAGGGACATGCCTGTCCCAGCTTCCGCAGACTGGGTGGATGAGATCCAATGGCCAGGAAGATGGAACTGCCACATCCCACGGAGAGCGAAGGGCATGAAAAGGCAAAGAAGACATTATGGTCATCCACTTCAACCAGGGGAGACCTGGTTGTGATGCTTATTTGTACCACTGGACTTGGACTTCGGAGATCAAGAGAGTGGAACTGTCACAGTGCAATGGATTTACCTCTTTAAAAACTCTCTCGCACAGGTTCTGTCATTGTTAGACACAACGGACCGTAAGTATTGCACTCTATCATAGTAATTTCCTTTATTCTATTCGTTGCCCTTCCTTACCTTCTCTGGTACCTAAAACTAACCAGTTTTTCTCTTTCTCAGTTCTGATGAGAGGTCCCAGACCACAAGCATTAACTGCTTTTCTTCCCACAGATGCTGCCTGAGCAGCATTTTCTGTTCTAATTATCAATTATCCAGAAGTTCAGAATCAGAATCACGTTTAATATCACCAGCACATGCTGTGAAATTTGTTGATTCGTGGCAGCAGTACATTGCAATATGTAATAATAGAGACTTTAACTTACAATAAGTATATGCACAGAACTGTGCAAAAGTCTTAGGCACTTATATACAGCTTGGGTGTCTAAGACTTTTGCACAGTACTGTAGTAATTTTATGTATTGCACTGTACTGCTGCAGCAAAAAATAACAAATTTCATGACTTACGTGAGTGATGATAAACCTGATTCTGATATGGGTCTCTGTTGTGGACTGAGAGTGGGAAGAGGGCAGGGAGAGGAGAATCATGGTTGGGAAAAGGGGAAGGGAGAGGGGAGGGAGCAGGAATCTCCAGATAGGTATTCTATAATGATCAATAAACCAGTAGCTTGTTATCAAATGTCCTTGCCAGGTGTCTCAGAGCTGGGTGTGTCTACACCTGCACCAACCCCCCACCCCTAGTACTCCTTCTCTGCCACCTATCCTACATCCCTTCAGTGGCATTCCACTCTCGCCACTTCCAACATCCTTTGCTCCTGCCAGATTGGCAAACCCGCTCTCCACTCCACGTTGACAAATACAGTACTGTGCAAAAGGTCTGAGGCACCCTAGCATGTACGTGCCTAAGACTTTCGCATAGAACTGTAACAAAACAATTAAAATAAGAAGTGCAAAATAGAGAAAAAAGTAGTGAGGTAGTGTTCATGGATTCATTTCCCGTTCAGAAATATGATGGGGAGGGGAGAAAGCTGTTCCTGAAATACTAAGTGTGTGTCTTTCGGCTCCTGTGCCTCCTTCTAGATGGTACCAATGAGAAAAAGGCATGTCCTAGGTAATGGGTATCCTTAATAATAGTTGCTGCCTTTTTGAGGCATCGCCTTTTGAAGATGTCCTGAATGCTGGGGAGGCTAGTGCCCATGATGGAGCTGGCAGAGTTTACAAATTTCTGCAGTTTTTTCTGATCCTGTGCAGTGGCCTCTCTATACCAGACTGATGCAGCCAGTTAGAATGCTCTGTAGAAATTTACGAGAGTCTTTGGTTAGATTAGATTACATTATGAGGTTACACAGTCCTCTTTTATTGTCATTTAGTAATATATGGATTAAGAAATGATACAATGTTCCTCCAGAATGATATCACAGAAACACAAGACAAACCAAGACTGAAAAACTGACAAAAATCACCTAATTATAACATATAGTTACAGCAGTGCAAAGCAATATCGTAATTTGATAAAGAACAGACCATGGGCACGGTAAAAAAAAAGTCTCAAAGTCTCTCAAAAGTCCCATCATCTCACGCAGACGGTAGAAGGAAGAAAAACTCTCCCTGCCATGAGCTTCCTGCACCGCAAACTTGCCAATGCAGCACCCTGGAAGCACCCAACCACAGCCGACTCTTGAGTCCGTCCAAAAACTTCGAGCCTCCGACCAGCCCTCCGACACCGAACACCGAGCACCATCTCTGCCGAGCGCTTCGACCCCGGCCCTGGCAACAGGCAATAGGCAAAGCCGAGGATCTGGGGCCTTCCCGCCAGACACTCTCGATCGCACAGTAGCAGCAGCAACGAAGCGGGCATTTCAGAAGTTTCTCCAGATGTTCTTCCGTGCTTCTCACATCGGTCTCCATCAAATCAGGATTGTGCACGGTACCTACTTACAAATACGATATTATTTCGGAGTGGCCGCGCACACTGCGCCGCGCCACCATCTCCTCCTCTACTCAAAGGTACCAAATCTCCTCAAACTCCTAATGTAATATTGCCACTGCCGTGCCTTCTTTTTTAATACAGCAATATGTTAGGCCCAGGATAGATCCTCAGAGATGCTGACACCCGGGAACTTGGAACTGTTCAGCCTTCCCACTTCTGATACCTCGATGAGGACTGATGTGTGTTCCCTCGACTTACCCTTTCTGAAGTCCACCATCAATTCCTTGGTTTTAAAGATATTGAGTGCAATGACACCACTCAACCAGCTGATCTATCTTGCTCCTGCACGTCTCCTTGTCACCATCTGAAATTCTGCTAACAATATAGTTGTGTCATTGGCAAATTTATAGATGGCATCTAAGCTGTGCCTGGCCGCACAGTTGTGGGCATAGAGAGAGTAGAGCAGTGGGCTAAGCATGCGCCCCTGAGGTGTACCAGTGCTGATTGTCAGTGTGGAAGAGTTGTTATTTCCAATCTGCACAGACTGTGGTCTTCCGGTGAGGATGTCAAGGATCCATTTGCAGAGGGAGGTACAGAGGTCCAGATTTGGAGCTTGTTGATTAGAACCCAGAGTATGATTGTGTGGAACGCTGAACTGTAGTCAAAAAACAGCAGGCTGATGTAAGTATTCCTACGTCCACATGACCCGAGGCCAAGTGGAGAGCCAATGAGATTGCATCGGCTCCAGTAAACCTATTGTAGTGATAGGCGAATTGTGGTTGGTACAGATCCTTGCTTAGTCAGGAGTTGGTTCCCGCCATGACCAATCTCTAAAAGCACTTTGTCACATTGGATGTAAGTGCCACTGGGTGATAGTCATTGAGGCAGCTCATCCGGCTCTTCTTGGGCACTGGTATGATTGTTGCCCTTTTGAAGCAGTTGGAAGCCTCCGACAGGAGCAGTGAGAGATTTAGGATGCCCTTAAACACTCCCGCCAGTTGGTTGGCACAGGTTTTCAGAGCCATACCCGGTACACCATTATGGCCTGATACCTCGTGAGGGCTCACCTTCTTGAAAGATGTCCTGACACCGGCCTCTGAGACAGAGATCAAAGGGTCACCGGATGCTGCAGGGATTTGCAGTGATGTAGTAGTTTTCGCCCTTTCAAAGTATGCATAAAAGGCATTGAGCTCATTTGGGAGTGACGCATCACAGACATTGATAATGCTGTTTCACTTTGTAGGAAGTAATGGTCTGCAAACCCTGCCAGAGCTGGCATGCATCCAATTCCATCTCTAACCTCAATCAGAATTGCATAGTTGTCGATCGCCAGTTTTGATTGCCACAGATCTAGGTTCCAGCAGACTACGAATATCCTTGTCACTCCCTCAGACTGCAAGAGCTATTTGTTAACTATTTGCAGTCACACTTGTTTTCTTACATGATTTACACTCCAGATTGATGGGCTCCATTTGTTGTATCATGCCTATGTTAGAACCTCAGCCAAGAAATTAGCCACTAACTCTAATCTCTCTTTTCCACAGGCTATATCTGATTAAGTACTTAATAAGTCTGATGAGGCCAGTCTAATAATTGAAGGAGATACAAGTATCTCCAAGAATCAAAGAATAAAAAGATTTCACGATACAATAAGCTGTAATAACTGCAAGAGTTCTATGAGCTGTTCCACAGCTTGGTTGACCAAATAGTCCGGTAACAATGTGTCAGTTGGTCATCATTCAGGATTTCAGAAGAATTAACTTACATGTAGAAGTTATGCAATCAATAAATTATTTCTTTAGGCAAATAGTACTCTTCTAATCCCACATTGATGCTGATAATTTTTTGCTTCAGTTTGGACTAGTCAGTGTCATAAACTTATGCAACAATAATCCTCCTCACATCTTGAATAACTGCTCTAATACTCCCAGTGGTTACAAGGTCAGGTGCATGTCACCATTGAATTCTGGTAAATCGTTATCACTGCCTTGTATATCAAGCAGCATCAACACATATGTATGAATAGTGGTGTGTGGACTATTCTAGTACCCAACCTGGAAGCTCATTTGCTTGCAATCCTCTTCTTCATCCTCGATGAAGATGGCAGAGTTTGTCATTGAAACGCTGGGTGTAATCGCTACCTGCACCCGTTGGAAGCTTGAGAAGAGTTTATTTGTCTTATATGCCAGGAAGGCACTTGATCCTTATTCTCTTCTTCCTCTTTCAAACAGGCAAATAAAGAAATGCCATACTTACCAAGAATACTCTTGCCTTACATGGGCAATATGATGGTTTCAGGACATTTGGCATTTCATGTGGTATTCAAACCTGGTTGTCTCATGGAGGGGGAGGGAACGTCGACTCAGACCATGAGAGGCCTGCGTCGGGCATTTTCGTGCCTTACAAGGCGCAGATTGGAAGTCTATGTGGGGCGCCACTCCTCTCACAGACTAGAATGTGATTAAGTGCCTTGCTCAAGGGCACAAACACGCTGCCACAGCTGAGGCTCGAACTAGCGACCTTGAGATAACTAGACGAACACCTTAACCACTTGGCCACATGCCCAACACTGTCTCATGAACAGGACAGTAACAACTACTATTCCAATACTGCTTTTAATGTGATAAAATGCCCCTAAGTGATTCACTGCAAAACTACAAGAAAAAAGAATTCCATATATTTTTATATGATGACAGCCAGTCATAGATTTGATCAAGACAACAGATGCTAAGTTAAAGGACAGGACCTCCAGGGTTGTGATCTCGGAATTGCCACCTGTCTTACTTGCTAGTGAGGCCAGAAATAGGAAGATCATACAGTATAACACGTGGCTAAGGAGTTGGTGGAGAAGTGATGGTGTCAGATTCTTGGATCGTTGGGCTCTCTTCCAAGGAAGGTGGAATGTGTACAGAAGAGACAGTTTGCACCTGAGCTGGAAGGAGCCTAATATCCTAGTGGGGGATGTTTGCTAGTGCTGCACAATGGGGCGGGAGGGGATGTTAAACTGGAGCTGCAGGGTGATGGGAGCTAGAGTGCAAGAACAGTTATTGGAAGGGTTGTGGAGACACATGATGATAAGAGCTCAGAGAAAGTCAGGAATCAATTGGTTGAACGTGGTGTGACTAACGCTCTGAGCTGTGTACATTTCAATGTAAGGCATATTGTAGAAAAGGCAGATGAGCTTAGGACAAAGGTCAACACATGGAATTATGATACTTTAGCTAATTGTGAGACTTGGTTGGAGGAGAGACAGTACTGGCAGCTCAATATTCCAGAGTTCCATTGATTTAGATGTGACAGAGTGGTAAAGATTAAAGGAAGAGGGATGGTGTTAATAGTCAGGAAAAATGTCATAGTAGTGCTCAGTCAGGCCAGACTGGAGAATTTGTCTATTGAGGCATTATAGGTGGAGCTGAGGAATAAGAAATGTATGACCACGTTAATGGGGCTATATTATAAACAACCCCACAGTCCGCGGGATCTAGAGGAACATATTCATAGAGAGATTGCAGACAGTTGCAAGAAACATAAGGATGTTATAGTAGTTGATTTTAAATTTCCATGTATTGACCAGGACTCCCATACTGTAAAAGGATTAGATGAGATAGAGTTTGTCAAATGTGTTCAAGAAAGTTTCCTTAATCAGTACATAGAAGCCCCAAAGAGTGTATGATACTTGATCTGCTACCAGGGAACGAGTCAGGGCAGGTACGGAAGTTTGTGTAAGGGAACATTTTGCATCTAGTGATCATAATGCCAGTAGTTTCAAAGAAAGGTTGAGATTCTAAATTGGAGAAAGGCCAACTTTGATGGTATCAGAAAAGATCTGGACAGGCTGTTTTCTGGCAAAGGTGTTCTTGTTAAGAGGAATGCCCTTAAGAATAAAATTTTGAGAGTACAGAGTTTATATGTTCCTGTCAGAATAGAAGATAATGACAACAGGCTTTGGGAACCTTGATTTTCAAGCGATATTGAGACCCTGGTTTAAAAAAAATGGAGGTGCATAGCAGGTATAGACAGATAGGAACAAATGAAGTGCTTATGAAATAAAAGAAATGCAAGAGAACACTTAAGAAAGATATTAGGAGGGCTAAAAGAAGGCATGAGGTTGCCCTAGCAAACAAGGCAAAAGAGGATCCTAAGGGATTCTGCAGATATGTTAAAAGCAAAAGGATTGCAAGGGACAAAGTTGGTCCTCTGGAAGACCAGAATGGTAATCCATGTGTGGAGCCAAAAGAGATGGAGGAGATCATAAATGGATCTTTTGCATCTGTATTTTCTCAGGAGAGTGACATAGTGTGTTTAGAAGTGAGGCAAAGGCAGCAGTGAGGTCATGGATCCTATATAAATTACAGAAGAGGAGATGTTTGCTATCTTGAAGCAAATTAAGATGGCTAAATCCCCAGGGCCTGATAAGTTGTTCCCCGGGATCCAGTGAGAGGCATGTGCAGAAATTACAGGGTCCTTAGCAGAGATTTTTAAAATATCTTTAGAGACAGGTGAGATACCAGAGGATTGGACTTTTGCTAATCTTGTTCTGCTGTTTAAGGAAGGCTCTAAAACTAAACGAGGAAATGATAGGCCAGTGAGCCTGACATTAGTAGTGGGAAGGTTATGGAAGTCATTCTAAGGGACAGGATATATAAGACACAGGAGCAGATTTAGGCCATTTGGCCCATTGAGTCTGCTGCACCATTTCCATCATGACTGATCCATTTTTCCTCTCAGCCCCGATCTCCTACATTCACCCCATATCCCTTCATGCCTTGACCAATCAATAATCTATCAGCCTCTGCCTTAACTATCCACAACTGCCTCTGGCAGTGAATTCCACAGATTTACCGCTCTCTAGCTAAAGAAATTTCTCCTTATCTCCTTTCTAAAAGAACGCCCCTCTATTTTGAGGCAGTATCCTCTGGTCTTAGATACTTCCACCATAGGAAACATTCTCTCCACATCCACTATCAAGGCCTAATCCTGGAATCATTTTCGTAAACCTCCTTTAAACCTTCTCCAGTTTCAGCACGTCCTTTCCAAGGGGCCCAAAACTCCACACAATACTCTATGCGAATGCTCAGCAGTGCTTTATACAGTCTCAACATTACAGTTTTGTTTTATATCCTAGACCTCTTCAAATGAATGTGAACATCGCATTTGCCTTCCTTACCACACTCAACCGGCAAATTAACCTTTAAGGAATCCTGCACAAACACCCCCTAGTCCCTTTGCACCTCAGATTTTTGTATTTTCCTTCCATTTAGAAAATAGTTGACCTTTTCATTTCTTCTACCAACATACATGACCATACACTTCCTGGTACTATGTTCCTTCAGCCACTTCTTTGTCCATTCTCCTAAACTGTCTAAATCCTTCGGTAGCCTCCCTGTTTCCTCAAAACTATCTGCCCCTCTGCCTATCTTCGAATCGCCTGCAAACTTCACAACAAGCCATCAATTCCTTCATCCAAATCATTGCCATATAATGTAAAAAGGATCAGTCCCGACACAAACCCCTGTGGAAAACCATTAGTCATCAGCAGCCAACCAGAAAAGGCTCCCTTTATTCCCACTCTTTGCCTCCTGCCAATCAGCCACTGCTTTATCCATGCTAGAATCTTCCCTGCAATACTGTGGGCTTATAGCTTGTTAAGCAGCGGACTAATGCAAGCTGTTGCACTTTGGTGAGACTACCTAGGGTAGGTCTTACCCGGTGAACGGTAGGACAGTGAGGAGTGCGGTAGAACAAAGGGATCTGGGATTACTGATAATTGAAAGTTGCAACACAGGTAGATAGGATCATAAAGGAAGCTTTTGTCTCTTTGGCCTCTATAAATCAATGTTTTGAGTACAGGACATGGGATATTTTTCTGAAGTTGTATAAGTTGTTGGTGAGACCTAATTTGGAGAATTATGTGCAGATTTGATTACCTACCTCCAGGAACGATGTAAATAATGTTGAAAGAGTACAGGATGTTGCCAGGACTAGAAGACCTGAGTTATAAGGAAGATTGAATAGATTAGGACTTTATTGCTTGGATCGTAGAAGATTGAGGGGAGTTTTGAAAGAGGTATACAAAATTATGAGGGTAGATAGGGTAAATGCAAGCAGATTTTTTTCTACTGAGGTTGGGTGGGACTTCAACTAGAGGTCATGGGTTAAAAGTGGAAGGTGAAAAATTAAGAGGAACATGAGGAGAAACTTCTTCACTCAGAGGATCATGAGAGTGTGGAACGACTGGCCTGCGCAAGTGGTGCATGCACGTTCAGTTTCAATGCTTAAAAGAAACTTGGATAGGTATATTGATGGTAGGGGTATGAAGTGAATTGAATTTAAATTGAATTGAATTGAAATTATTAAATCTTACATCCATCCCACAATGTCAGGGAGTAAAAATATTTGCGTTATGACTCCATCGCAATGTACCAACATGTGAATTTCTAAGTCTAGTGATTTGTAGAAAGAAGCTATCCCATAGCTTGTTGGTCCTGGCTTTAGTGCTGTGGTACCCTTTGCCAGACAGAAACAGCTGAAACAGGTTATGGTTGGAGTGATTGGCGTCCCTGATGATCTTCCAGGCCTTCTTTACGCACCCGCTGCTGTAAGTGTCCTCAGTGGAGGGAAGTTCATGTCCACAGATGCGCTGGGCTGTCCATACCACTCTCTGCAGTGCCCAGTGATCAAGGGTGGTGCAGTTCCCGTACCAGGCGGTGAAACACCCAATCAAGATGCTCTCAGTGGTGCCCCTGTCGAAGGTCTTGAGGATCTGGGGACCCATGCCTCAGACAGAAGAGACACTGTTGTGTTTTTTTTTGCCACACAGCCAGTGTGTACAGTCCAGGTGAGATCATCGGTGATGTGTATATTAAGGAACTTGAAACTGCTCACCCTCTCAACTGCAGTCCCAATGATGTTGATCAGGGCGAGTCTGTCTCCGTTCCTCCTGTAATCCACAATCAGCTCTTTTGTTTATTTTTTGAAAATTGAAGAAGAGGTTGTTTTCCTGGCACCACTGTGTCAGAGTGTTAACCTCTCCTCAGCAAGCTGTCTCATCACCGCTAGGAATAAGGCAATGTTGTGTCATATGCGAATTTGATCAGCAGATTGGAGTTGTGTGTGGCAGCACACAGTCGTGGGCGTAAAGGGAGTCGAGGAAGGACTCAGGACACAACCCTGAGGGGGCACCTGTGTTGAGGGTCAGTGGAGCAGAGGTGAGGGAGCCCATCCTTATCACCTGTTGATGATTCGATGGGAAGTCTAGGAACCAGCTGCAGGTCAATGGGACTAGATGGTTTAAATAGTTTGGCATAGACTAGATGGGTTGAAGGGCTTGGTTCTGTGCTGTACTTTTCTATGACTCTACGGTCTATCAATGTTTAAATTGGTCATAGTGTTGACACAGCGTGGTTTTCATTGTGCAGGTTGGTGCAAGAACTGAATGCTTGAAGGAAAGTAAGCAGCTGTTCTTGAACAGGCTTTATAGTAGAGTGTCCATCTGAGATAAGTTCATACCTAATACTCATGTTTCAAATACTCAAATCGATGTATGTGCGCAAACTGGTGGGTTTAAATAATTTCATGAGAAAGGATGCTATGGATCATAGAGAGGATTTGCTCACTTCTTATATGTGCAATTTTACAAATCATCTTCACACAGCAAATAAAATAGCTAATACTAGTGAGCTAAATGTGATGGCTGAGAAGCAGAACTGTGGCTCAATCCAATACTGTCAGTGATGTCAAGGGTATCTGGCAAAGTTTATTCTGAATTTTTTTTCGAGCAGCAAGGGTGATTGCTGCAATTACCATTCATGATATTCCTTACACTGATAATCTTCTCTGGTGTTGTGCCACCATTGCCTACAAACCATCTGCCACTAGGAGGGAAATATGGAACCCAGTATTACAATACACATTTGCAGAAGAATTGCAAAAGTCTACAAAGGAGTAAGTAATGAAATAGAGACAACACACATCTCACAGTGTCACAGCAGAATGTACTTACTTTCACTTGGACCTCCTCAGTCATATACAATGTTTATAAAACAGTGGAAAACAACTAGCTTACATTATTTAAACTGAAAGATGGACTAACCTTGTCTATTATTTGCAAGGCTTTATATTGTTCCCTGAAGAAACTGGTTTGTTTATACAAGGAACTTTATATGTGACAGATGACCCTATGACAATATTGACCAAACACAATAGACTCCCTCAACTGAAATTAGGACCAACTAGACACTCACAAAACTATTGTGTATCAGTCCCATATGAATGTAATATTGTAGCTCTATATGACAAATATAGATTTGTGGAGATATTATTCCTTTAACGATAGCTGTGATCTTAATGACAACAGATGCATTGGCCCCTGAAGAATGTAAGAACAATAACAGCCATCATAATTGGATCATCTTCTTTTCTTGCTGAACCTAATAATTTGCTTTCATGGCTGATACAACCTGTAAATAGGTATTGTAATCTTATTTTCGGTAGATGATATATCCAGATTAAAAAAAAATTTGGATACTGTTTTACAATAAGTTTTATATTCTCTCAAATAGCTGTCACTAACACAGCCAACACATAATGCCCATTTCTAATTGCCCTTGAGCCATCTTGCTACCTTCTTGAAGCAGTGTTAAAGTGATTGGTTAGTGTGTCATAGAGTAATACAGCACAGAAACAGACCCTTTGGTACAACCGGCTCATGCTGTTCACAGCTACCTCCCTGCTAGTCCTATTTGTCTACCTTCAGCCCATAAACTTCCAAGCTCTCCCACTCCATGTACCTATTTAAATGTCTCTTAAATGTTGCAGCTGTGCCTGCCTCAACTACTTTTTCTGGCAGCTCATTCCAGGTGCTCACTATCCTGTGTAAAGAAGTTACTTTGCAGATCTCTTTTAATCTCCCCTCATATCCTATATCTATACCCCTTAGTTATGGACTCCTCAACCCTGCATAAAAGATTGTGACAGTCCACACTATCCATACCTCTCATGATTTTATAAACTTTAATGAGGTCACCTCTCATTCTCCTAAGCTCCAAGGAATAAAAATTATCCAGTGTGGGCAACCTCTCCCTATAACACAGGTCTTCTAGTTCAGGCAGCATCCTTGTTCATGTCTTCATCCTCACCAGCGTAACTTGTCTTTCCTTTAACAGAGTAATCAAAACTATACACAATACTTCAAGTGCAACCTCATCAACATCTTTTATAACTTCAACTTAATGAGACTTCTCCTAAAGTCAATACCCTGACGGATACAGGCCATCAATGCTCAATGATTTCTTCATCACCTGGCCTCATGCAGAAAAGTGTGGCCTTGTATTCCCAGATCCCTCGGTTTCACAAAACTCACCAGTGCTCTGCCATTCACTTTATAGGTTCGACCTTGATTTGAATGTCCAAAATGCATCACCTCACATTTGTCTAAGTTAAAATCCATTTGTCATTCCTCAGACATTCTCCCCAATTGATCAGGATGTTTTTTCAATTTATTTTATCCAACTTCACCATCAACAAGACCCCTTCATTTAGTACTATTGGCAAACTTGCTCATGTTATCTTCATTTACATACATAACGAATAACAGAAGTCCCATTACTGACCCCTGGGGCACGATATTAGTCACAGGCCTCTTGTTAGAGAATTGATCGTCAACCATCACTCTCTGCTTCCTATCATCGAGCAAATTCTGAAACACCTTTCTAGCTCCCCCTAATCCCATGCCACCTAACCTTCCAGATCAGCCTGCCATGTGAGACCTTGTCAAGGGCCTTACCAAAGTCCATTAAGGCAGCAACCACTGCTATACCTTCATCTATCCACACAGTTATCTCTTTGAAAATTCCAAAAGATTCATCAGGTATTTTATTTATATATTTAGAGATGTAGTGTAGAACAGGCTCTTCCAGCCCTTTGAGCCATGTCACCCAGCAACCCACCAAGTTAGTTCTGGCCCAATCAGGGACAATTTACAATGACCAATTAACTAACTAACCAGCATGCCTTTTTGGTCTGTGGGGGGAAACTGAAGCACTCGGAGGAAACCCACACGCACACAGAAAGGAACATGCGAATTTGCTTACAGAGCACCCCGGAATTGAACTCAGTCGCCCTGACCTACAATAGCACTGCACTAACCTCT
The DNA here is from genome assembly GCF_030028105.1 of Mobula birostris. Lineage (NCBI taxonomy): Eukaryota > Metazoa > Chordata > Chondrichthyes > Myliobatiformes > Myliobatidae > Mobula > Mobula birostris. Next base: position 127,093,769 of record NC_092370.1, read on the forward strand.
ATGCAACCGCGGTGCCCCAACCTCCAACACACAAAATCACACTGACTATTCCTGATCAGGTACCGACCATCCAAGTAATGCTAGATCTTATACCTCAGAATCCCTCCAGAGACTTCCCTACAACTGAAATAGTCTCCCCAGCCTGTCATTCTCTGGCCTTTCCTTGCTACCCTTCTTAAACAATGGAAGAACATTAGCCATCCTCCAGTCTTCAGGAACATCACCAATGGCTAACACCAAAGTAATTATCTTTAGAAGATTCTCTGCAATTTCTTGTAAGCAATGCACTTGTTTAGGCCCTAGGGATTTGCCCACCTTATCTGCTTCAAGGATGCAAATATATCCTTCCTTGAAATATGCAAAATTTCCAAGAGCTCACTACTTTTTACCCTCATTCCATTTAGCAAACACTGAGGAGAAATAGACATTAAATATCATAGCCATCTCTTGCTACTCCATACATAGGTGGCCCAGATGGTTTTTAAGAGGACCTGGTCTCTCCTTGGTCACCCTTTTACAGTTAATGTGGCTGAAGAACACCTTGTGATTATCATTTACCCTACCTAACAAATCCATCTCATACCTTCATTTGACCTCCTGATTCCCCTCTTAAGCCTGCTCTCAGACTTAATATATTCGCTGAGGGATTCATTTTACCCAGTTCCCTATAAATGATATATGTTTCCTTCTTTCTCTTTACCAGTGTGGACTTATGGGTCAAAGGGCAGTATGTCTCCATGATTATGATTGGTTCACTTTTGCAGTCTGTTGATCCCAGAACAAACAGTAAAGACTCGCAGGCATTCGATGTAAGGTTTCTGCTAAGGAGCCTAGAATGCGGTTGAACCCTTTGCTGGTGTTGATGCCAATACAGCCATGAAAGAGGCTTCTCATCTGAGCAGATCATTTGAGGATCTCATAAAGAGGTGAAATAATTAGCTGAAAATTTAATGTTTTCAGCAATTCTCCAAGACAACTTGTGGAGAAAGCACTTTACTTCCCTTTTAATCCCCCCTTATCCTTAAATGCTCATTTACTTGATATCTGTAAAATTCCCTGATCCTGCCTTACACTTGCAAACTCATGTAGTCACACAAAACCCTATGCTGGACTTGATATTTCTCAGGAAGATTTCCAGAATCTCCCTTTCATCCCCAGTTTCATTAATTAGGAAGAAAGAGGTAGAAAGGGTTCATAAATTACAATTACTATTTTTTGACACTCCATCTTGAAATGTATATACAGTATTTCCTAAGAAGTGAGCATTTAGTGATTTGAAGTTTAAAATACAGGCTGTGCAAATGCAAAATTTATGAATTCACACATCTCTGTTTGATTTATGTGAAATAATAACACACTATTTAATGGTTAAACATGGCTAGGAGCAATCCTATGCTATCAAGACGAACAATGGAATAATGGATTTACAAGATGGATAACCCCTTTGACTTGAGAAGCATGCTTAAAAGTATTGTAAGGATATTATTAAACTATATGTAATTTTATAATAACTTCAAGTTGCAAGCTTGTGTGACAGACAGTGAATGATGACTGAAAAACCAGTTACAGTAATGTCATAATTCAATTCCAACCTTCACAAAAGTCAAATGTCATTGGAATTAAACTGTTAAAACACTTAAGTGTTTTCTTCCTTCTTTTCCGAAAATAGTTTAGTTTTGCATATGTCATGATTTGCTGAATTATCTGATTTTCATGTGCAGCTAAGGCACTACAGTACATTTATTTAAAATTAATAAGTTATTTTCTAAATTCTGAGAATTGGATGATTTAAATAAATCTAGGCCAATATGGTGCACTGTCCTACATAACTGTATAAATAGTATGGAACCACATAACAATATTGCCAAAAATATAACATTAAAAATTGCCAGTATTGGAATGGAAATTAACAAATATTATGGAGTTTTTTTCTATTGTCTGCAAAGCTGTATTAACACTTTTTAAATATTTGTTTCACAGGGTGTGGATGTTTCAGCTAAGACTATTATTTATTACCATCACTAATTGCTTTCCAGAAGGTGGTGGTGAGCTTCCTTCTTAAATTGCTGCAGCCTTTCTGTCTAGATTGTCCCACTGGGCAAGGTGTTCCAGAATGTAGACGCATGAGTGATTAAAGTATTACTATTTCAGGATTTTGTGTGACAAGGAAGGGAACCTGCCTTGGTTGTCCCATTTGTCTGCTCCTCTTGCTCTTCTTGGTGCAGGGGAGGTAATGGATTTGAATTATCAGATTGTCTTGGAAAACTACTGCAAAGTATTTTGTAAATGGTGCACTTAACAATTGTTTACCATTAGAATGCTGGCAGTAGAGTAGATGGTTTCGAAATTCTTGGGTGTAGTTGAGTTGCACTCATTCAGTCATTGGTACAGACTATCTCCATGAATACTAATTCTGAAAACCCATAATTATACAGCGCTTTTCATAACTTTAGGGCATCTACAAACACTTTATAGAAAATTAAGTACTTCTGAAATGTGTTCACTCTTGCAATATTAAAAAAAAGCAGCTAATCACCAAATAACAGACTTCACAAACACTGATCAGATCATCTGCTGATCAGGGAAAAAATAGCCAGCATGTAAGTGATGCTTTTCTGAAAATAGTGCTAATGGATTTTTACGTTCACCTGAGACAAGCATATGAACCTTAGTTTACAACCGCATTTGGTGACAGCTTTAAGTAGCAAGCATTCTCTCACTAGTGTCTCAGAATTGATTTCTGAGCCAATTCTCCAGAGTTGGAGAGAAGTGCAGAATACAAAAGTGAATTAAACACATTAAGATCATAGCATGGAAAGTAAAGCGATCGCGGTCACTTAGGTTAAACATGGAACATGTTTTCTGGATAGAACATATGCAAGGTTCCAATGCTAAAGTAATTCAAGTGAAGACACCCATAGTCACACCAGTTTTACCCTATCAGAGACATCCACCCTAACGCACCCTCCCTGCAGTCTAAAAACTTTGTTTGCCTCCGTCCCAATACTGATGAAAGATCTTCAACCTGAAATATTAACTCTGTTTCCCTTCCCACAGATGTGGCCTATGCTGCTACCTATTTTCCAGCAGTTTTTGATTTTGTATTTATTAATGTCACTCAAGGTTCCATGCTAGGATTAAAGAAGAATTTTGTTTGATCTTTGAGAGAGAAATTGACCTTACAAAGCTGATAGCAAACAAAATACCTCAAATGGTATGCTTGTCTACCGGTCAAACAGCCAGAGTAACAAGTGGCTGAAGGACACAGATTACTCAGTTTAGTCTGGATTTACATTGGGTTCCTGAGGCAAAGAGATGAATAAAAAAATAAATTAAAAGGAACTTGTGTTTATATCTATGGTTTGCACATTTTTAAACAATTCAAATACATCATTTGCACTGAATTACATTCTGAATTGCAGTTATGGTTCACCTGAAGATTAAAACCAGTTATTTCAGCTGAGTACAAAATCCCTAAGCATCTAGTTGTCAAATAGCCAATTAATCTGACTGTTTGCATCAGTTGAGGGAGGACTCGTAGTCAAGGCATCAAGAGAAAATTGCCTTGTTTGTTATTTAACAGACCATTGTACTCTACCTCTAAAATTGTTTCCATCAATTAGTGTACAGGTATATCCACCCCTCTGACCTTTTCCAAAGGTCATATCCATTTAGAATAATTCAAATTCACTAAAGCTTCAAGTGATCGTTCATTCCCTAACATGGTAGCATTACATGATTGCACCATTCTAAAGACTTGAGCACTTAATTGAGCCCAAATGTCAGTATTTCACTCTATGCATGTTGCATGGTTGGAGATGTTGACTTTATTCAAGTTTCTAATCTGAGTTTCATCTTCCTTTTTAGATGGCTTGATTGTAATTTGAAGAAACTATAGGGGTTCCTTCAGTACTCTGGCTGATATTTATCTCTCAATACATAAGACAAAAACAGTTCATCTTGTTTATGTCAATATCTGTGGGAGCTTGCTGTGTACGAACCACCCTGTACATTATCTCCACTGTGAAAGTTACTGCACTCTCCGGGTACTTCATCTGTTGACACACTAATTTCAATGAAAGAAAGGAATAAATATACATTTTCTCATCACTATTGTTTTGCTGATAGTGCAGGATGAAGTTGATACTGTGCCATCTTTTAGAGAAGATCAACCAACCTCCTATCTATCTCTCAATTGAAGATGAAAGATCCTTTGGCAACATTCAGAGAAGAGAGGAATTATCCCTCAGCCAACATCACAAAAAAATTAACTGATCATTATCTTTGACCCTCTATTGCTTTGCAGTGCACATTATGGGAGCTTACTGTGCATGAATTAGTTGCTCATTTTCTACATTATATGAGTGACTACACTTTCTGAGGGTGTAAAAGATGCATTATTAATGCTGGTTGTTATATCTTTAACCCTAACTTCACTCTGATTCTGGACATAAAACATTCAACTCTTTGCATATTCCTGCTTCAAAAATGTTGTATTGTAACCTGCTCTGAATCAATTTTTGTATGTAAATAAAGAAAAACTATCAATAATAGTAGGCTCTAATCCTCCATGAATTTGATCCATTTCTAAAGGCTAATTGTTCAGTAAGGCACAGGGTTTGCTAATTAAGGCATCATGGATTGATTGACACGGATTTTCCAAGATTAAAATTAAATGAACATTAATTTATTTCTACAAACTTAACTCTATATCAAATGTGTCTGATCAATTAATGCTAATTTGCTTCTTGTGCACTGGAAGAGATCATAAACAATTGTGAGAAAGAGAAAAAAAATGTAAGAGTTCAGTTGATACCCACTATCAATCTAACTTACCCTATCTCGTTTCCTAATGTTATCGGAAATGTTCACATAAATGATTGAGAACATTTATCCATTCTTCATTCTCCTTCAAGTCAACTATGCAGAACGTGTCAAAAGCAAATCCAGAAACACATTGAGAAGTTTCTCATTCCTTCAGATTAGCACTAGACTACCTTTCGGATGTGGCAGAATTTTTCCAAGACACTTAAAATTGTTTAATAAGAAACAGTCTAACGCAGAACTGTCGGAATGAACTTCTCTGGGGGTGATGCATTGCAGGAAAAAAAGCAGGAAACAGAAAGAAAACCCACTGAAGTTAGTTGTGTTTATTTTCAAAGAGTGTGGCACATGAGCAGGTTAGATTTCTTTAACCAAAATGAATAAATGCATCACTTGAAATGGGTAAGACTAGACAGCGCCTGGAGAAATGACAAACAAGTTCACATCAACCGCTTCTGTTCTGCATTAACAACAAGGAAATGTGCAAGTGGAGATGGCAATTGAAATATGTGCCAATAGGCATCCAAAAATCTCCACCCGAAAGCAAGTAGCACCCTCTAGAGAGGAGATTGGAAATGTGCCTCTTTTGGACAATTATTGGAATATAAATAAAATACTTTATTTTTGAAAACTTATGAAATTCAAGTTTTGCTTAAGGACAGAATAACAGGAGAAAGAACCAATAAGATTGTCTGTGAAAGAGGAAAATGTTAACTGAAATGCTTGACAAGATCTAACAGTGAAAGAAATTATCATGTGTTACCATTTAAACAGAATGCAAAATTGATCGATAAATAATCATTTTGATTTTCCCTGGGATTTTGAATCCTAAGAATACAGATGGATAAATTACAGGGATCCATCACAATTATAAGATGAATATTCTATTAAACATATGTGCAAGGTAATAGAGGGTCAATATGCAGAATAAATATAAACACAGCATCTCATTCTCCAAGGAACTTTCATCTAGACTGCATCAAGGAAATAATAATTCTTTAGTTGCTGAAGCACTCTCACCTTATCTATCACAAAATCAATCAAAATTGTGACACAATTATAAAGAGGATTGAGAATACAAAAGATTTCATATAAAATGTGTTATTAACAATATTATCTATATAAATGGAAATTTCCATCCAAACCATTAAAGTGTCATAAAGTGCAGAATGGTGCTACAGGCACTGTGCAGAATACAAGCCCATGGTCTAACAGATACATATCTGACAGGAAAAAGATGGAGTTATCTGCATGGGTATTGTCAAAGCTATTTAAGGATGCAATCATAACAGTGAATTCACCTGATATTCAAGCAGATAAATACAAGGAGTCTTTTCAGGCACAACATAACATGTTTAGTAAGGAAGTAATCACACCTAGCCCAGAGAAAATACCATAAGGTATTTGCGACATAACATAATGGGATAGCTGGCAGAATGATTTATATTTCATGTCACAGTTGTATCTTTAAGATTACAATAGACCCATTTCTGTCTCTTGTTCTGACATCAAGTAAATAACTAATATTATATTGCCCTTACTTGAATTACCACAATTAATTCAAGCTGATCATTTATCTTTTAAAAGGTACTTGCATTTTATTGCTGCTTTAAGTTTACTGACAGTCAGACTTCTTTAAGAGTTTGAGTACACAGAATCTACAAGTTGGATCATTTTTACTGGGTAATCCCTGAAGAGATTTATTAATAATTTATATATGTGTAAGCATCTTCAAAAAACTAATATGGGCATGCATCACAAAGTTGTTAAGTTTACATTTGAAAGGTCACAAGGTAATAAAATTCATGACAAACATAAGTTATCATAAAAAGATCACTTTGCACAAGCTGATGTGTTAAATTTAAATTGCATGTATATTTTACAGTAGTAAGATTTTGTTCTCTGACTCTCTGCCTCCAGGTGCATCATACCGTTGCCATGGCATCAAGAAGCTGTTAGAAAGACAAGTGCCACTACTTAGTTAAGACTAGCCCTGTGCTTGCTGAAAGTTCTGATGAAAGATCACAGACCACAGGATCAGAATCTGGTTTTATTATCATTGGCATATGTTGTGAAATTTGGTGTTTTTCGGCAGCAGTACATGCAATACATAATGTAAATAACTATAAATTACAATAAGTACATACAGTGGATTCCAGTTAATTGCGCCATCAGTGACTCAGGGAGCCTAAAGAAGAAAATCTAAATCAAAAAAATAGTTGGGATTCCCTTTGTTTATTTGGGACAAATGCTACTTAATTGGGGAGGGGGGAAGGGGGGAGGCTGCTGCCGAATAGTTTCTAACCAGCGTCAGTCACGTGCCGATCATACACTACACCATGCTTAGAGCAATCAGTTTTTAAATAGCATCACTTGCATGTGTTTGTGTTCAAAAAGCAGCGATTTTTGTCACTGATAGTGTTATGTTTTGTAACTACAAAACATTAAACTAATTAAAAGAAAAACACAGAGCCAGGATAACTGTGTGTGTTAGTTTCGTTTTTACTTTTAGCAAGACACGCGCATTATTATGCACTTTTACTTATAACCCGCAATGCATTATGTAAGCACAAAGAATACTTAACCAGCCAATATATTTACAATACCTGTATTACTCAAATATTACCAAACAAAAGATAGTTGGTGAGAAATTAGCAGTAAGGCAATCGGGAACTGTTTTGCTCACTGTGGTTTCAAGCATTCAGGTTTAGTGATGCCAGAAATGTCCAGAAGGAAAATGAAATGATTTCACTACTTCAACAAGTTAGGAATTACGAAGGTATCAACAATAATCTTGAATGGTATAAGAAAATGTAGATTGGGAAGACTCAACTGTCTAAAGCATTTAGGCTGTCCTTAAAGACTAAGGCAGTCCATTATCGGCAATAGGTGTCTGTGCCAATTTTGTTCATTTAGTCAATCAAAGGAACATAGTCAATCAATTCCTCCATTGATAACTATTAGAACCAATACACAGTTTTATGGTACTATAGAGGTATTGGTGGTGTTCTAGCTTGTTCTGTACTTCATTTACATATATAAATTGTTACTCAGTTAAATGATATGCCTTTTTCATACCTTTTCCATGAAACTTTGGCTAATTTAGACAGCCGCTTAATTGGCCAAAATATACTGGTCCTAATATGTCTCTATTAACTGGAATTCACTGAATATTAAAAAAATAAATTCAATAATTAATGCAAAAAGAGAGGAAACAATAGTGGTGTAGTGTTCATTCAGAAATCTAATGGTAGAGGGGAAGAAGCTGTTTCTGAAACAGTAAATGTGGTCTTCAGTCTCCTGTACTTCCTGCTTGATGGTAGCAATGAGAAAATGGCACGTCCTAGGTGATGCGGGTTCTTAATGGTGAATGCCGCCTTTTTGAGGCATTGCCTTTTGGAGGAATCCTTGTTGCTGGGAAGGCTACTTCCCGTGATGGAGCCTGGCCGAGTTTACAAATATCTGCAGTTTTTTTCTGATCCAGAGCAGTGGCCCCTCCATACCAGATGGTGATGCAACCAGTGAGGATGGTCTCCATGGAACACCTGTAGAAATTTACGAATGTCATTGGTGACATACCAAGTCACCTCAAACTCCTAATGAAATATAGCCACTGTCGTACCTTCTTTGTAATTGAATCAATATGTTGAGTCCAGGATAGATCTTCAGAAATGTTGACACTCAGGAACTTGGATGGATTCACCCTTTCCACTGCTGATCCCTCGATGAGAACTGGTATGTGTTCCCCCAACTCCCCCTTCCTGAAGTCTACAACCAATTCCCTGGTCTTACTGATGCTGAGTGCATGGTTGCTTTCGCAAAACCACTCATCCAGCAGTTCTATCTCACTCCTGTACGCCTCCTTATCACCATCTGAAATTTTGCCAACAATAGTTGTGTCATCAGTAAATTTATAGATGACGTTTGGGTTGTGTCTAACCACGTAGTCATGGATGTAGAGAGAGTAGAGCAGTTGGCTAAGCATGAAGGAGCGCCAGAGTTCATTATCAGTGAAGAGGTGTTATTTTGAATCCGCATAAACTGTGATGAAATCAAGGATCTAGATGTAGAGGGAGATACAGTGGTCCAGGTTTTGGAGCTTGTTGATTAGAACTGAGGGTACTTTTGTGTTGAATGCTGAGGTGTAATCAATAAACAGCAGCCTAACATAGGTAGTACTATTGTCCAGGTAATTCAAGGCTCAGTGGAGAGCCAGCGAGATTACATGTGCTGTATACCTATTGTGGCGATAGGCAAATTGCAACTGGTTCAGGTCCCTGCTTAGGCAGGAGTTGATTCTAGCCATGATCAGCATCTCAAAGCGCTATGTAACACTACACATCAGTGTCACTGGGCAATAGCTACTGATGCAGCTCACCCTGCTCTTTTCAACACTGGTACGATTGTTGTCCTTTTGAAACAAGTGGGAGTCTCTGACTGCAGCAGTGAGAGATTGAGGATGTCCTTGCACACTCTCACCAGTTGGTTGGCATGGGTTTTCAGAGCCCTACCAGCTACACCTGATCCCTCTTGAAAAGTGGCCTGATGTCAGCCTCCGAGACAGAGATTACAGGGTCACCAGATGCTGCTGGGATTCTCACAGGTGTGCTTTTATTCTCCCTTTCAAAACGTACATAAAAGACATTGAGCTCATCTGGGAACAAAGCATCATAACCATTCATATTAGGATTCACTTTGTAGGAAGTAATGGCCTGCAAGTCCTACCAGAGCTGACATGCATCAGACTTAAGTCTCTCACCTCAATCAGTACGTTTTTTGCTGTCAAAACAGCCTTCCATCCATAGGTCATACCTGCACTTCTTGTATAATTCTGGATCACCAATCTTGACTACCACAGATCCAGCCCTCAGGAGACTACGAATCTTCTGGTTCACCCACAGCTTTCGGTTTGGGTCTGTCTGATATGTTCTCAAAAGCACACACTCATCCACACAGACCTTGATGATGTTGGTGACAACTGTGGCGTATTCATTCAGATTTAAAGATGAACCCCTGAATATTTGGTATCCACCCACTCAAAAGAGTCCTCTAACTGCTCCTTGACCACTCGTTCTTGGTCCTCACCACTGGTGCTGTGGTTTTTGATCTCTGCCTCTATGCTGGGAGTATAGATTTAAAAATACATCCAGCTGATCAGACTTTCCAAAGCGTGGGTGTGGGATGGCATGGCAGATATTCTTGATGGTGATATAACACCATCAAGTGTGTTGGCTCTTCTGGTTCCACAGGTGATACGTTGGTGGTAGTTGTTCAGACTTCTTCCAGCTGACCTGGTTGAAATCCCCTGCAATGATAGCGAAGGCATCAGGATGTGCAGTCTCGTGCCTGCTGATTATGAAGATTTGCTCCTCAGGTGCCCGCCTGATGTTGGCCTGAGGTGGAATGAACACTGCAACCAGGATGATGTTGGAAAACTCCCTCAGGAGAGGAGAAGATGGCGGCGCAGCGCAGCTCGCAGCGGCCACTCCGGTGGTGATGTCTGCTATTTGTCAAGTAGGGTGCCATGCACAATTCTGATTTGATGGGAGACGGACGTGAGAGCACGGAGGAACATCTGGTGAAATGCCTGCTTCACTGCTGCTGTTATTGTGTGGTTCGAAATCTCCGGAGGGGAAGGCCCCGAGTCCTCGGCTTTGCTTGTTGTTCAGCGGCCGGGGCAGGGTGAACGCACTCAGCAAAGGATGCTGTTCGGTTTCGGAGGGCTGGTCGGAGGCTCGAAGTTTTCGGACGGCCTCAGAGTCCACTGCGGTCAAGTGCTTCCAATGGTGCTGCATCGGCAAGTTTGTGGCGCTTGGAAGTTCATGGCAGGGAGAGTTTCTTCCTTCTACCATCTGCGTGAGATGATGAGGCTATCGGGACTTTGAGACTTTTTTTTTACCATGCCCATGGTCCGCTCTTTATCAGATTACGGTATTGCTTTTCACTGTTGTAACTATATGTTATAATTACGTGGTTTTGTCAGTTTTAGTCTTAGTTTGTCCTGTGTTTCTTGTGATATCATTCTGGAGGAACATTGTATCATTTTTTAATGCATGCATTTCTAAATGACAATAAACATGGACTGAGTGTCCTCATAATCTAATCTACTCTAAAAATAGATGACACTTGACTCCTAGATGTTCCAGGTCAGGTGAGCAGGACTGAAACAGAGTGGCCACATCTGTGCACCAAGATGAGTTAATTATAATGCATACTCCACATCCTTTGTCTTTAAAAGACTGACCTTCTTCTCCTTGCAGAGAATGGTAAAGCCATCAAGCTGCAGAGTTATGGCTGAAATGGCAGGGGATAGCCATGTTTCTGAGAAGCAAAGTACACAGCAGTCCCTGATGCCCCTCTTGTACAGCAATTTTGCTCTGAGGTCTTCGGTTTTATTTTCCAGAGATTGTACATTCCCCAGCAGGATAGTCAGGAGCGGGGGTTTAAAGCCTCTGTGTTTCAATTGTACCTGTGGATTGGCTTGGACTCCATGCTTCCATTTTCCTAAAGGGTAACTGCATTCGCGACCTGCGTCTGCAGTCCAGGATCTGTTGATCTTGAGTATCAATAAATTTTTTAATTGTCTTAAAACTATGTTGCTTACTGAAGAACCCATGGCTGTGAATGTGGATTTCAGCTGTATTAGTCCTCAGTAGAAATATTTGATAGTTCCCTTTGGAGTTGCACTCAGTCGATGCTTATAACTGCCATCTTGACAGTTTCTTGATAAATTATTATCACTGACTTATATGATATGAATTTTAATTACCTGAATTTAATAACATGAACATTAATTTGGTTTCTTTTCCTGACCTGTTGATTATTTCTAGCTTTTTCTGTTTTTATTTACATCTGAAAATGCCCTGCCTATTTTCATTCCCATGATCTGAATATGTCTGTATGGATCCATTTAGCTTATGATCGGAATTTGTGGTCACAAAAGGCAAATCGTTTCCATTGTGCGTGACCTTTGCTTGTGCATTAATATTCCCATAGTCTCCTTGATATAACAAACCTCTTGGGTTGCATTCCACTTCAAGCAAAATCTGACTTTGAGACACTGAGGGAATAAACCAAGCACATTCCTTGGTCGGGAAGGTAGATTTTGAGCAGAGGGAAAGAAGGATGCTGAGTAGTCCGGTTTAAGCATCCCTCTGGAACTCCAAGACTTAGGATTCTAAAAGCTGAGGGCAATGATATCCAAGCTATCCATTCCAACCTTCTTTTCTGTTAATTACTGTCGGTTGCTACACGCATCTGTTCAATGCACTGCACAAAAACATACTTCAGTGAAACTGATTTGCACATATACTTTCTTCTTTAAATGAGGTAAAGAAAAACTATCCTTCCATGTATCTTCCAAAAGCATGAAACACCAGGAGATTTTTTTTGATCAAATGTTAATGAAGATTGATTAAAGCAATTCATTGGTGCTGGAAATTTGAACAGAAAGGTCATGCCATCGCCATGGTATACGCAGACTAATGATTAAGCAAGACTCTTCATATAACTATTAAAACAGCATCTTCAGAAAAGGTGCATCAACTTCCTGGCCAGCTACTGCAACATATGAAAAATTTGGTGCTTAATATTCTTGGGTTGGTGAGGGTGCATCTTTTCGACTGCATTTCCCATTCATAAGAATTCCTGATCCGATGCATCTTCTTGCCACAAAATCAAAAAACACCGGATAAGATGTTAATATCCCTCATGCCAATGGGTCATGAGCACTTGCTCGAGACTGCCTTGATGTTGGGAGTGGCATAGAGCTGACGCACAGGGGTTTTCAAGTGGGCACCCTCCTTCCTCGATGTTTCATCGATTAGCCCATTACATCTCCGGAGGGCTCAATGATGATTTCTGGCATCCCAGAGTCATTCCCCATTGTGTCTTTCCACTCCCTTGATGCTATCGTGGAGCCCAGGAGAGATCTTTTTGCTTGATCTTAAGCCAGTGACTGCTTCTTTCCACTCCGCCACCACTGTAGAGTCTGACCATGAATCCTTGGCTCCTTCAGCAACTTGATGGTGGAAGTGACTACCAACCTGGTTGCGATGCTGTGTGTATCTGCCTTGTGTGAAGCTGGTTTTGCATCTTGCCAGGATATACTTGAGGGTTGCCGGAATCAGGCACAGGGAACAAGTTGGGTCTTCACCGAACCACTAGTGGGGGCTTTTTTTTGTGAGGGAAGCACATCATATGTAGCTGTGATGAGAAAGCTAAGTCTGTTTGCTTCCAGCTCCCATATGTCCTTCCAGCTGACTTTTCTCCTCTCAATGCTTCCCCAACACATCCATTGCCCCTGTGTAGCCAGGCAGACAGCCGATGCACTTCCACCTGACTCTTATTGTTGCCGCACTTCCTCGACAACTATCTTCCGTCGCTCTGGAATTGTGGCCTTGTGCCACTTGCTGCCAGACCAAAGCTGCCCCTGCCCTATTGGACTTGCTCCACAATTATTCTTATGCCTAAGGGCTGCTGTTGCTCACTGCACCGCCTCGGCTGGGGTCCATTTGCGCTCAGTTGATAAGGTCAATGCAGTGTTACTGATGGTCTTGTCACAAGAGTCTTTGAGTGTCATCTGTAGATGCACCTTAGAACACTTGAATTCCTCTATAAGGCCACTGAAAGGTAATTCTTGGACTCCTTTACCATAGAGGCTGATGTTACTGATACATCCTGGACACTGAGCTGTGATGTGATGGTTCGCTCGAGCTTCCTCACCGTTGTCAGTGGGACCTCATAGACAGTGAGTGGCCACATCACCCAGGGTAGGAATCCAAACTGTAATCACCAGAGCTTCAGTTTTCCAGGAATCACGGTCTTCTTAATGTTATCCAGGCTGTTTTGCCTTAGTTGCTGCACCTGCTCTTTGTCCGTGAGGCTGGCATTGTATCATCTACCTAGGCTTTTGGCAGGCTGTACAGACACTGCTGGAATTGCCTCGTCACCGATGAAGAACTTTATGTCTTTCAGCATTCCCTTGACTACGAAGATGCTTCATAACTTGCTGATTTGATTTTCATTCTGGCCCACTTGATGTTTTCCTGCAGCTTTCCAAGTATTCGCTTGGTGCATTCTGCAATGGTGGTCAGTGTTGTTATATCGTCCATGTACGCCCTAAAAGGGGGAAGGTGAAGTCCAGCACTTGTTCTTTCACCACCTACCACCCATCTTGAAGCCCTGACAATGATCTCCCTGGCCATTGTGAATGCCAGGGGTGATATAGTGCAACTTGCCATAATGCCAGCTTCCAGTCTGCCATGTTGTGGTAAAATCTGCTATTGTGAAGCACAATTGCAGGTCTTGGATGTACAACTTCACCAGCATAGTGATGGGCTCTGGTTTCTGGAAGAAGTCAAATGCTTCCCTGAGGAATGCATGGGGAATTGAGCCAAATGTATTGGGGAGTCCAGGAAGATCACATAGAGATTTCTTTCATGCTTCCTAGATGCTTGGATCTGGTGCCATACCATGCTTGTATGTTCCAAACACCCAGAGAACCCTGGAATTCCTGCTTTCTGTACAGATGTACCAATGTACTTGTTTCTCTCCAGGTAGCTGGCCAGGCTCTGTGCTATTTCAGTGAAGACTTTCGCCTCGACATTCAGAAGGCAAATTGGTTGAAACTAACTGATGTTTCTGTATCCTTTTCTTTTGGAATCTGGACTCTGCCAGCCCTTCTCCACACTGTGGGTGTTATTAACCTCTGGCACACTACTCTCATGAACCTCCAAAGAAACCATAAGCTGTCCACTGTGTTTCTATAAAACCTCTATGATACTCCATTAAGCCTGGGAGCAGATGCCGCTCTTGCCCGCTGGACTGCCTTTTCCACTTCTCTCCATTTTGGTGGGTCAAAATCCAAGTGGTAGGTGGGGGACGGGGTGGGGGGAGGCAGGGTGATGAATTGGCGGATTTTGGATGGAATGATCATATGTTCCTGTCTTTTCAAGTCAATGTGAATCTTTTCCAGGTGCTCTTCCAGTTTCTGCTTTAGACAGACTGTTCAGACACTGTTGGAACTGGGTCATCACCAATGAAGAAGTTTGTCTTTCCGCATTCCCTTGACTATGGAGATGCTTCATGACTTGCTGGGTTTGATTTTCATCCTGGCCCACTTGATGTTTTCCTGCAGCTTTCTAAGTAGTCACATCTCACCCTTAACCAGCCATTTCTCAAGTGAAATTCAGAAGCCCTGGGGAAATTACTAAACCAGAAAAGTTATTGCTCATTGAATCCAAATCCACAGAGCAGGTCTTGCTTCTACTGTTGGCTTCACAAGAATGTAAAGGAGCAAAGGTCACGAATCCAAGGTGGCTTCTTTATTCAATATCTGCCCTTCAACTCTCTGGTGGAAAAGACAGGTTTTATACCATTGTTTTTTTTAAAGGATCTTCAGCTTCCTACAGTCTCAAGAAAACATGCTCCCCAAAGTAGAGTGGCAATACTTTTGTGCTCAACCATCCATCCACTAAATTCAGAAAGGAGACTCAAGTCAAACATTGTTGGCAAAGTTCCTGGAATTTCTGCAGCGATCCATTCTTTATCCCATTGCCATAGTGACTTCTTAGTTATTAAACAACTTGACTATTTAAGGAGAAGATTTAAGGAGTACACTCTTCTATAAAACAGAGGAAGACTAGCCTTTTATTTTTGTATAAACTATGTTTGTACTGTATGTCATCTAAGCTTATCAGAAAAGCTTTATTTTCTGACAGATTATTACCTATTGTCCATCAACCCAGCTAAGTTAATAGCCACCTCTAATGTACACCTCGATTGTAAATAGATTATGTATTCTAAACCAACCCCGATTTAGAATATGTACTGTAAATCCAGGCTTACATTATTATACTGAAAGATTTATACAAATGTCAAACTATGGTTTACATGTATGTGATCCTGGCAGTAGACTCATTTCTATTAACGTGTCATTGGAAAACCAGTGCTTAAAGTTGTGATAAAAGGTATTTTTTTTCATTTGTTCACAAGATATGGGGATGTTTATAAGAGTAGCACTAACTGTATATCTCCAATGGTCCTGGACAGTGATAAACATCCTCCTTGAGACACTCAGCATTGGGCAGTCAAGGTATTCCCACAGTTCTTCCGAGATATATATCCAGCAAAGAAGTCAAAGTCAAATTTATTGTCATACTGTATATACAAATACAGTGAGGTACAAGCAAAATGAAAACTTACTTGCTGCAGCATCACAGGCACATAGATTCAGACAACACTCACAGAACATCATAAATTGTCCATAAATTATACAAGACAATGAACAAGGTATACAAAAGAGACATTAGTAAAAAAAAGAAATCAGAAATAAAAAAGATTGGCCTGCTGGTCGCTGATGGAGTAACAGGTCTTTCCCGGTGCTCATAGTTTACTTCCTTTTTTTGTTTCCAACCTTTTGAAATATTACAGTTAAACGTGTTATTATCTTACTAAGGCTACCAAAGCAGCTTTGGAATCTATTATGGGCTTGCTTCAAAAGCTTTCTACAGACTCGCAAAAGCTTACCGAGGAGTTTCATCAGTTCAGAAAAGAAGTGTCGGCCGATTCACAACAAATCAGCTTTGAAGTTAAACAAATAGGTACAAAACTGGACGTTATTCAAGAAACTTTAATCGAGCATGATAAGAGGATAAAAGAGCATGAAGAGATTATAACGATAATGGGTAAGAAAACTGATAATCTGCCAAAGCTGTATGAAAAACAATCCAAGTCCAACGGAAAACTAGGTAGAAGATTATTGATTTGGAAAATAGAAGAAACAATTTACGAATCTTGGGATTTAAAGAGTTGACAGAAGGATATAATCCTAAGGAATTCTTTGCAAATCTTCTGATGGAATTATTCCCTGATATTATACAGTCTTTACCTTTGATTGATCACGTTCACAGATCGCATATTTATAGATCAACTTCAGAATCAAGACCAAGATCGGTCATTATATGCTTTCATGAATTTCAGACAAAGGACCTTTTGATTCGTGAATCCCGTTGGAAAGGTACGAATGACTACAAGGGTCAGAAGATTCGTATTATTGAAGATTTCTCATCGGAAGTTATGGAAGAACATGCTAAGTTTAAAAATGTTATGGCAGAACTTTGCAGCAAAAACTTCAAGTCTTCCCTTTGCTATCCGGCTCGGCTGGAGAATTACAATGCAAGATGGCTTAAAGAAATGGTTTCTTACAAACAAAGAGGCACAAAAATTTTTAGACTTAGAAATATAACTGTTTAATATTTTTCAGTATGAATAATTGCTTCTTTTGTTTGGTAAAACTGCATAAGCTTATCTTTTACTGCATTTTGCTTTGTCTTGGTTGGAACAGTAATCAACCTTGAATTCTTTGGAGCAGTTGCAGCAGGCTTTTCTGGGGAGATGATATTAGTGGGGGTAGGTGTCGGCTGCCTTTTGGTTGATTTTCTCTCGTTGGGAGGAGGGAGGGGGATGGGGAGTTCCTTTTCTTGAAGCTGATTTGGAAATTTACTCAACTTTGTTGCTTAGCGAATATATCTCAAGGTTTATTATTTGGGTTTAATTTATATTTTTCTGATTGCTACTTTAACCTTTCTTATAAACAGTTTTAAAATGGATCAAAGTATTAATTTATTTAGTTTTAACGTGAAAGGGCTAAATCTCCCTGTGAAAAGAAATATAATTTTTGCCTATATTAAAAAAAATTAAGGTACCAATTGTTTTTCTTCAAGAAACTCATGTACGTAAATGTGACAATTCACGCCTTTTTAATTGATGGAAAGAATCTCATTTCCATTCTTCGTTTCAGTCCAAAGCCAGAGATGTTTCGATCCTTATAGATAATAAAGTTTCCTTTGTTCAACGAAGTGATTTCTGATACTAATAGGCTTTTTGTTATAGTATCAGGGAAGGCAGATAACAAATTAATGGTATTTGCCAATGTGTATGCTCCGAATATAGATGACCCAGTCTTCTTTGAGCATTTTTTTCATGTTTGCAAGATCTGAGTCTGTACTCATTGGTGATGGGAGGAGATTTTAATAGTTGTTTAGATCCAGCTTTAGATCATTCATCTTCTAAACTAGTGATACCAAATAAATCAGCTGTGTTTATTAAATTTTTTCTAATGAAATGTGGTATTGTTGATGTTTGGCATTTTTTTATCCAGTAGACAGGGAATATTTGTTTTTCTCTCATGTCCATCATACAAATTCCAAGATTTATTACTTTTTCATTATAGCCAAATGATTCCATTAGTTTGATCCTGTGAATATAAAGAGATTGTTGTCTCAGATCATGCTCCTGTGCTCTTATCTTTAAATCTCCCTGGCCTTCTTCAAACGAACAGGTTTTGGCATTTTAATCTAACTTTGTTATCTGATAAAGATTTTTTAAAGTTTATGGAGGGACAAATTACTCTTTTTTTTTTGAAGAGAATATGTTAGAGGAGACTTCTAACCTTATCAGATGGGATGCATTTAAGGCGTATACTAGAGGGCAAATTATTTCTTATACTGCAAGTATTAAGAAAAAAGCTGATAAAGAGAAAAGTGATTTACCTAAGCAGTTGAAAAAATTAGACCAACAGTATGCCTTGGTTCCAGATCCTGCTTTATATAAAAGGTGTGTTGAAATTAAAACTAAATATGATCTCCTTTTAACTTATCCAATTGAAACTTAACTCCTCAAAGATAAAAGTCAATTTTATATTCATGGAGACAAAACAGGTAAATTATTGGCTAATCAGATTAAAACCTTTATAGCTAAACAGCAGATTAAAGAAATACATAAATGTCACAATAGGTGCTGGGAACGGACCCAAATGCAAGACACAGACACTGAAGTACAAGGAACAGGACTTGACTAGAGTAGGGACATGACAGGATTCAGACCAGGAGCAGAGACAAGAATGCAGACTTGGGCTAGGGAAAGCGGGACCAGGACTAGGAACCATGGACTAGGAGACAAGGCTTGGACTCTGAGCCTGAGACTGGACAAGGACCCAGAACCTGGGTCTTGCCTCAGACTTGGACCCCGGAACCAGGCATGGACATGCTATGGCTTCAGGACAGGACGTGGCTGGGGTCTAGAAGCCTGAGCTTGGAGAAAAGATAAGGCCCGTACTCTGAGCCCGAGACTGGACAAGAACCTAGAACCTGGGTCCTGCCTTGGGCTCGGACCCCAGAACCAGGCAGGGACATGACATGGCTTGAGGCTGGGGTCTTGGGTCTTGAGCTTGGCTTGGGATCCTCGAGGTTTGGGGTCTTGGGTCTTGAGCTTGGTTGTGGGATCCTCGAGGCTTGGGTTCTTGGGTCTTGAGCTTGGCTGCGAGATCCTCGAGGCTGGGGTTCTTGGAGCTTGGCTGTGGGTTCCTCGAGGCTGGGGTTCTTGGAGCTTGGCTGCGGGATCCTCGAGGCTGGGGTTCTTGGAGCTTGGCTGAGGGATACTCGAGGCTGGGGTTCTTGGAGCTCAGAGACAGACTGGGAACCAAACATCAACATAGAGCTGGGACTTATCCTTAGACAAGCCGGGACTCAACTTCTCCACACCAAGGTGGGACAGGTCCACGTGTTGGATAACGGCAGGACAGCCAGACTTACCCAACAGAGGCAATGACAAGACATGTCCCCCAGCAGGGCAACGGCAA
This sequence comes from Mobula birostris, assembly GCF_030028105.1. Lineage (NCBI taxonomy): Eukaryota > Metazoa > Chordata > Chondrichthyes > Myliobatiformes > Myliobatidae > Mobula > Mobula birostris. Next base: position 127,113,234 of record NC_092370.1, read on the forward strand.
GATGACTTACCCCCACGGAGGCGAGGACAAGACAAGACAAGACATGACCCCCCCCCCCACAGGGCAACAGCAAGACGGCCTGACTTACCCCACGGAGGCAAGGATAAGACAAGACAAGACATGACCCCCGTGTGGGACAATGGCAAGACGGCCTGACAGACCCCATGGAGGCGAGGATAAGACAAGACAGATCCCCTCCCCCCCGCAGGGCAACGGCAAAACGGCCTGGCTTACCCCACAGAGGCGAGGACAAGACAAGACAAACACCAAAGAATGACAGACAGTTCCATCTCTGCTCTGGAGAAGCTCCGAGTCTCAGTTTGGCCAGCAACCTCAGCTGGCTATGGAAACAACCAGATCCCTACCTAGCTTGGAGTGGCTGGCAGCCACTCAGCTAGCTCGGGAAACAGCCGAATCCATACCGCAAAGACCACTCCAACAAGTGGCAACAAGGCTCCATGAAGCAGTGGTCCTCTAACCAGGCCTAGAGATCACAAATGGTTTCACTAGCCTTCCATCAGCAGGTTGCTCCAAAGGGGACTGACAAGACAAACCAGCAGCCCACACTCAATCCCAAGGCTACTTATATTGCAAGACCAAAGATGGGAATCAGGTGTCTATGATTAATTCAAACAAGGGACAGCTGGAAGACCCAGAGTCCTGAGTCCACGGACCAGACCATGAACCGGAATGCAGATTTCATGGACCGGACCATGACAGTAAAGCTAAAGGTGATAGGATAACTGATCATTTAGAAATAAATGATACTTCTAGAGAATTTTATTCTGGACTCTATAGCTCTGACTCTCCTAAGGATCGCACTGTAATGAACAATTTTTTTGGACCAATTAAACATTCCCATAATCTCTGTTGACAACAGAAAGCCGTTGGAACAACCTATTGCTTTTGAGGAAATTGTCGAGGCTGTGCGCTCATTGCACTCGAGGAAAGCTCCGGGACCAGATGAATTTCCTGGAGAGTTTTATAAGACCTGTTCCTCACAGATTAGACCTCATTTATGTTCAGTTTTCTTGGATTCATTTAAGTTGGGCAGGCTGCCTCAATCTTTCTATGAGGCTTCCATTTCGCTTATCCTCAAAAAGAATAAGGATCCAATTGAATGCTTTTCCGATAGACCAATTTCTTTACTTAATATTGATACTAAGATTCTATCTAAAGTTCTGCTTTCTGATAATCAGACTGGATTTATCAAAAATCGATATTCTCATTTTAATATTCATCATTTATTAAATGTTATCTATTCTCCTTCTAAGGAGATATTGGAATGGGTGGTACCCCTAGTCACTGAGAAGGCTTTTGACAGAGTTGAATGTAATTATTTATTTAAAATTTTAGAAAAATTCAATTTTGGACCTGATTTCATTCAATGGATTAAATTACTTTATTTAGCTCCCTCCGCTAGGGTTATTACTAATTCTCAGAACTTCAAACCATTTAAGCTTCAACGTGGCACCAGAAAAGGCTGTCCGTTGAGTCCTTTGCTTTTTGATCTGGCTTTAGAACCCTTAGTCATAGCCTTTCGAGAATCTAATGATATCACTGGTATTCTAAGGAGAGGCACTATCCACAAAGTTTCGCTTTATGCTGATGATCTATTGCTCTTTATTCCTAACGTTGAGACTTCGTTATCCCATGCGCTTTCTTTACTCTCCTGTTTTAGCCAGTTCTCAGGCTATAAACTGAATTTACCTAAGAGTGAACTTCTTTCTTTGAATAATTGGATATCAACTAATTCTAACCATCCTTTTAAAATTGTAAGACACCAATTTACATACTTCATTATAACAATTACTAAAAATTGTAAGTGCTTATTTAAAGAAAATTTTTTTACCCCATTGAATTATGTAAAAAGGACACTATCCAATTGGTCGCCTGTCTCATTATCATTGGTTGGTCGAATTAATTCTATTAAAATGAATATTTTACTTAAATTTATATATCTTTTTCAGGCATTATCTGTTTTTATCCCAAAATCTTTTTTTGATTCTCTTGATTCTATTATATCATCCTATATATGGAAAAATAAGTGTTCTGGACTAAACAAAATTCATCTTCAGAAAGCTAAAAAGAATGGAGGGCTAGCTTTACCAAACCTTAGGTTTTAAAATTGGGCAGTTAATATACGTAATCTTACATTTTGGTTATATTACATTAATCATGAGGATTGTCCGATGTGGGTTTCTTTAGAAGCCAACTTGGTTAATAAATTTTCTATTATTTCTCTTCTTGGATCCTCACTTCCTTTATCACTGAGTAAGTTAACTGACAATTTGGTGGTTAAACATACTATGAGAATTTGGGTACAATTCTGAAAATACTTTGGCTTATTGAGATTTTCTCTTTCAAGTCCCATTTTTTACTACTTATTTTTTTAAATCTTCTATGATAGATGTGGCTTTTAAAGAATGGGGTAGATTAGGTATTAAATGCTTCCAGGACTTGTTTGTGGAGAGAAGTCTCCTTTCATTTGAGCACTGTCAGCAAAATATAGCTTACCCAAAACTCACTTTTTTCAATATTTACAAATAAGAGACTTTTTACGGTCTCAAATATGTACATTTCTTAAAAGTCCTGGTAAGAATCTACTAGATGTAATTTTTAATTTGAAATCTTTTTATAATGGATCTATATCTAATATTTATAATATGTTGCTAGGAATGAGAAGTGTTCCTTTAGATAAAATTAAAATTCTTTTGGAACAAATCTTACAGGCTTCAATTTCTGAGGAAACTTGGAATGAAATTTTTAAATTAGTTAACACTTCATCGGTATGTGCCCACCACGCTCTCCTACAGTTTAAAGTGGTCCATAGGGCCCACATGACCAAGGATAAGTCATCTCACTTTTATTTGGATATATCTCCTTATTGTGATAAATGTAATAATGGAGAAGCTTCACTTATTCATATGTTTTGGACATGTCCGAGTCTTGAAAAAGATTGGAAAGAAGTATTTCAAACCTCCTCGGTACTTTTTAAAGTAAATTTTAAGCTGAATCCTTTGACCGCTTTATTTGGTATTGTTGGAGGAAAGGATATTATTTTGGAGACACCTGATTTGCACATTTTGGCTTTTATTTCTCTTATGGCTAGGAGGGCGCTCTTGCTTAAAAGGAAAGATGCAGTCCCGCTCATTCATGTTCAATGGCTGCATGATGTGATGTCATGTTTAAATTTAGAGAAGATTCAGTGTTCAATTTCTGAATCTAATCAAGACTTTTAAACATTGTAGGGAACTTTTTGAACTATTTTCAAAACCTTTGATTTGTCATTAAAGCACAGATGATGGCTAATAATACATATTCTTTTCTTTTTTTCTTCTTTACTAATCAGCTTCAGTCTCAGTAGTGGGTTAGATTTTTTTCCACATAATAAATTTACTATATTTCAATATTATGAATTAATCAATTTGTATGAATATAGAGTAAGGAGTTTATATGTGCGGTTCAGTATAATGTATTTGATATATTTCTTTTTTCTTGAACTCTGTATTCTCCTATGTAGAAAATTAATAAAAATATTGAAAAAGAAGAAAAAAAGAAAAAAGAAATAAAAAAGATCGAGTGTTTTTCCAGCATATATGATGAATAAACTCTTCTCGGGCTTCTAGCCGGGTACAGATATCGATTATAACTGACATTTCAATGATAGACTCTGCCATCTTCTTCAGGGATAATGCGTGGGCATGTCTAGTCCAGTGGTATTTATAGCCCTGTAGTCCATCCCTCCTGATTGTTTAGTCCTCATCCAATCGGGTTTCCGCTCTCCCACTTTGTTTACAACTGAATTCCACTTTTTTTACTTAGAGTGAGGCCTTTATCTTTGTTTAAATTCTTTTCCTCTAGTTTTATTTAAATAGCTTTCTTAACCAGGTGGATACAAAAGCCATTGGCACGGCACAGTAGTTCTGTGCCATTGAAGTCAATCCTAAAGCTTTCACTAATGCAGTGTTCCGCTACTGCCGATTTTTCCAGGCAACCTCCTGTGCTCCTTAATGCGGGTTTCCACCATGCATCCTGTCTGGCCAATATTCGCTGCTCCACATTCACAGGGAATCCAGTAGACACCAGCTGACCTGAGTCCCAGGTCATCTTCGACCTGCATAAGCTGTGACTTGAACTTCCTTATGGCAGAGTTTATTATCGAAACATCAGTTATACTCGATATCTATACCCGGTTTGGAGCCTAAGGCCAGTTTCATTGGAAATAAGTTCATGGTAGTTGAAGAGTGGTGAATCTGTGGAATTTGACCTCCACAGGCAGCTGTAGAGGCCAAGTCTTTATGTATTCTTAAGGCGGCGGTTGATAGATTCTTGACTGGTCGGAGCATGAAAAGGGGGTTGGGGGAGAAAGCTGGAGTCTGGGGCTGAGAGGATAAAATAGGTCAGCCAAGACGAAATGGCAGAGCAGAGTCAATGAGCCAAATCAAAGTTGCTGGTGAACGCAGCAGGCCAGGCAGCATCTCTAGGAAGAGGTACAGTCGATGTTTCAGGCCGAGACCCTTCGTCAGGGCTAACTGAAAGAAGAGCTAGTAAGAGATTTGAAAGTGGGAGGGGGAGGGGGAGATCCAAAATGATAGGAGAAGACAGGAGTGGGAGGGACGGAGCTAAGAGCTGGACAGGTGATTGGCAAAAGGGATACGAGAGGATCATGGGACAGGAGGCCCAGGGAGAAGGAAAAGGGGGAGGGAGGGAAAAAACCCAGAGGATGGGCAAGGGGTATAGTCAGAGGGACAGAGGGAGAAAAAGGAGAGAGAGAAAAAGAATGTGTGTATATAAATAAATAACAGATGGGGTACGAGGGGGAGGTGGGGCATTAGCAGAAGTTAGAGAAGTCAATGTTCATGCCATCAGGTTGGAGGCTACCCAGACGGAATATAAGGTGTTGTTCCTCCAACCTGAGTGTGGCTTCATCTTTACAGTAGAGCAGGCTGTGGATAGACATATCAGAATGGGAATGGGATGTGGAATTAAAATGTGTGGCCACTGGGAGATCCTGCTTTCTCTGGCGGACAGAGCGTAGGTGTTCAGCAAAACGATCTCCCAGTCTGCGTCGGGTCTCGCCAATATATAGAAGGCCACATCAGGAGCACTGGACGCAGTGTATCACCCCAGCTGACTCACAGGTGAAGTGCTGCCTCACCTGGAAGGACTGTCTGGGGCCCTGAATGGTTCGCCAATATATAGAAGGCCACATCGGGAGCACCGGACGCAGCATATCACCCCAGCTGACTCACAGATGAAGTGTCGCCTGTCGTGGTTTTACAAAATGACAAAGGAGACGCCGAAGATTCTGCAAGAAATTTTAAACTTTAATTTGCAAATCAAAACTGACACAGACAGTAGGCTAGCCTCTGTAAGTCTACCTGCCTCTCTCACACAGCATTTTTTATAAGCCTCCTTCTGGGTTAACAGCATTAGTAGATCACTGTAAGTTTTACTCTAGCTAATAAATCAATCTATTTGGTTAAATTCTTCTTTCTCAAGAGGTCAAAAGTACACAGGTTTCGTTCCATGGTTACATAGTTGAAATACCATCCTAATCCCCTACACACTCAATAACAGACACTTAAAGCATAATAAACACCTGAATAAACACGATGTGCAATAAGAGCACACTAAAATAAACACTTAGAAAACAGAGTGCTACAATATTCTCCAATATAATCCCTCCGTTGAGATCTATAAGGTCTCACAGAGAGAGGAAACTACGAGTCCACAAACAAAAGCTCAAATAAACTCCAGAATTTACTCCCAAATCTGGGTCAAACTATAATTTCTTGTGCCTAGAACTCGAAGTGTTCTCTCCCTACCTTCCTAGGCCACTGAGCCAAAAGCCTGTCCCTTCGTGTCTGAGACAGGAAAAAAGACTCAGGAGCCTTTACAGTCTACTCCCACATTATCATTTCCCTCCTGTACATTTTGCATGTCGTGTAAGCTGTAACAATACATCATCGGTATTTCTCTTTCCACTGGGCTTGATTCAGGAATTTCCAAGAGCATCGGAAAGGGTTTTGTTGCGGCCCGCACTATAAAAGACTTGAGACATGGAAGAAAACAGCACAAAACAATCACACAGCGTACCAATACAATACCCACAGTTATCGCTATCTTAGTTAACCATGCTCCCCATCCCCCTAGTTTACTATCTAACCAGTCAAGTAACTGATGACCGAACCCTGTATTCTGTCTAACTTCTCTTCTCAGACTTTTCAGTTTGTTCATTGCTCTGGTAAATGATCCCTCCGGACTCGTGTTATTTGGTATAAAAGTACAGCACTGTTCTCCAAACTCCTTCTTTTTCTGCCAACAGCCAGTCTAACACCTGTCTATTCTGCCACGCCACTCTACTAGTTGCATCCAGCTGTTGTCCTAGTGCCTCCAGCGCATCATCGGTGTAGTTAATGAATCTCTGTTGATTATAATATATATAATTTATCCACTCAACGTTTTTGCTAACCCCTATTACAGGTATAATCGCTTCCCAGCCAGCAGCAATCTCGTTTCTTGCCTTGAACTCGTTAGATATACCTCTTGGCTGTCCTATACTATCGATTCGGATCATTGAGTCAGGTTCATATTTTCGCCTCTTCCGCCGCAGTGTCTGCTGCTTCGGAGCATCAAATTGTACTTCAGGGGATACTACAACTTCTTGAATCAGCATAGCCCGTGTACATGTACCTGCCCAACTAAGGGGAAGTGTAGATCTCAGGCCTTCCTCCATTCCGCACAACCACCAAGTGTCCGCTAATGGAATGTTCTGGACATCCAACACACCTTTGGGTGGAGGGGTACCTACTACGTATCTTCGGCCTGGGGTTACATCCCAAGTCTGCACGCAGTTACCCCTAAAGTGGCCAACCGAAGAAGCACCTGTCTGTGTAAAGCATTCATAATTCAAATGAACCTGCATTATCAATTATCCCACTGCGGGGGTCTAACTTCTTTTACTAATGGCCCAAGGTCTGCTATAATTACATTTATAGGTGAGCACATTTCAATCGAATTGTGAGGAGGCTTGGGATAGCATACACCAATAAAGGCAATATAGGGTGTTGTCAATACATTTCTGATAACAAGGATCCGTCCCGCTACAAATTCCCATGCTGCAAGTCTTGACTACACTCGGACAGTGCCGCACACACTGCCCCCTCCGCTCCTTTTGCCATTGTGTGCAGGTGGAGGAGTTATAAGGCATGGGGGCTGCATGTTACACGGGCTTCGCCCTGGAGCACAGATAACAATTCTGTCTCTCCATCATTCCTGCTGTGCATTGTGCCCATTGGTACCACTGGCTAGTACGTGTCTACTGCCACTGCAAAGAGGTAACTGTTGCGCTCCGCTTACTCCTTTCTTTTAAGGTTTGCAGAGTCCTAACATTCCTATGCCATATCAGCCAAATTAATGGTTTCCAAGTCCATACAGGGGTTTGTGGGTGTATCATCCCAAGGGGCAAAACTGGTCACTCCCAAGTCATCTTCACTGTCTGAAGGAGTACTACTATCCACAACCTCATCCTGAGGGTCATCAGACCTGCTCTCAAAACCAAAAACTTCCCTTATCGTCTGATCAAACTCCTGTGTACAGTGACAACTTCTTGTTCTTCTTGTCTGTCCCCTGCTATTCATTCCTCTTCACCACTTACCTCGAGCTCCACACCTGACTGTACCTGCGGGACTGCTCTGGTGCAGTGATTGAGATGGTACCAGGTGGAACGTCCCTCTACTTGAACTGCGGTGAGTGCTTAAATCCTTGTGGCATTCTAGTATAGATATACTGGTTATCTCTGTATGTAAATGCAAATAGATACTGACACTGATCGGCCAGGGGAATGCTGAAGAAAGCAGAGTACAAATCAGTCACTGAAAAATAGCTTGATTCCGGCGGAACGTTAGTCAAAAGCGTGTGTGGGTTGGGGACTACAGCTGGCCAGTCCTCCACTACCTCATTTACCGCTCGTAAGTCATGTACCAGTCTCCACTTGGATTTGTCCACTGTTAAGATGGGCAGCAGCGGGGTATTATATGGACTACCTATCCTCTTAAGTACGCCTGCTTCGAGCAACCCCTGTATCGTGGGCACTATTCCCTCCTCTGCTTCTGGTCTTAGAGGGCATTGTGGTCTCCAAGGTGGAACTGCTCCCTTTTTCAGTTTTATTTCTACCGGACTTGCTGCTTTTATTCTCCCTACATCCGTGTCATGTTGCAACCACAGAATAGATGGTAACCTATCCAGCCTGTTATCTTTTCCCTGACCTTTCTCCTTTTCCAATAGTGACATGTGCGGCTGAGGAATTACTTCGACCTCCTTTATAGTTCCTGTCATATCTATATCTACCACTATTCTAATGTAGTTGTTGCCTCCCGATGCCCAAACCTCCAGCATGATTTTCCTCCAAACCGTTACGGTTCCAACGCGTTTTACTAAGGGTCCTAGGTCTTTAGACTGGTATCCTTCATTCACCAGCAACATTATGTGGGGCACAGCCTCCGGTATTCTATACCATTTCTCCAAGAAGGTATTCCACCTGACTTGTAGGGCTGCCCCTTGCTTTCCAATTATTATAGCCTGCCCTCTTAGGTGCTGCCGGGTACATGTCCCCTCGTGCCATCTCTCCTCTAACTCCTTACTCTGAGTCTCGTCAAAAATTACTGTGCAATGTAACTCAGACTTGGGCACTTCCGCCTTGGGCAATATGGCCTGCACGCCCTTTTCCCATTTTTCCCAGGTTTCCCAGATCTGATCTTCTATGTCGCCTACCCAGAAAACATTAGATTTCTTGATTCCCCGCACTAGTAACTGAGTATTCGCTCTTTCCACACTCAACCCATTTCTAGTGCATTCTAATTTTAATTCTAGTTTTAATAGTGCATCTCTGCCTAACAAATTAATCGGGGTTCCTTTGGACACTAATACTGGCAGAACTATTCTTTTACTGCCCATCCCCGATCGTACTGGAGCTGTATATTGTGTTAACTGTGTTTTCCCTGAGAACCCTACAGTCTTAATAAATTTTCCTGACATGGGAAGGTGAAGGGCATACTGTGGCTGTACACAGGTATACATGGCTCCAGTGTCTATCATCATGGGTGTCAATTGCCCTTCTAACATAACCTGAACAATGGGTTCCTCTTCCGCCTCCCTTGTTATCACTGGGTAATGTCCCTTCCCACCTGGGTTCTCTGGGCACCCCTAGCATTTTGCGTAGGGGTTCATGGGTCCGCCTGAGTCTGTGGGGGCTGGTCCTTGGCTAACCTGCGGTTCCCTTCTCATCGGTCCCTGCTGGTATGTGACGGGCCATGTCCTGAGTGGACAGTCTCTTCTCATGTGTCCTGGTTGGTTACACCCCCAGCACAGTCTGGCTATCTCTCTCTCCCCTTGTCTCCTCACTGGCGCTCTTTGTCCATAACCTCTCTGTCCCCCTCCTTGGAATTTCCAGTCCTGCCTGGGCTGCTGTTTAAATTTACTCTGTTCCTGATAGGGCATTCGTGGGAATGCTCCTCCAAAGACGTTTATTATTGGCATGGGGTTTTCTGGCCCCTGTCTGACAGCAGGACCGGTCCCTGCACACAGTGGTGTTTCATTCATTTCAACGGTTGCACTCAAATCGGGTGCTACTGGCAGCATCTTTTTTCCCTTCTCCTTTTCCTTCTTTTTGAGTTCTTCAAGCTACATTTGCATTAGCTTTCTTTGCACCTCTTCCTGCTGCTCAATCAGCTTCCGTTTGTCTTTCTGATATTTCTCAACCGCATGGAGTACGTGGTCTCTAAGTTCTTGTGAGTTCATTGACATCAGTCCGACCACTTCTTCCAGTTTAGATTTAACTTGCAGAGGCATTGCGTCCAAAATGGTGGTTCAGAACAGTATGGTCATAAACGAGTTGCCTTCCACTTCTTGCTCAGTCTCCAGCCTCCACCTTTTCAACTGATTTTCTACATAGGCTGCTGGATTCTCAGTGTCCCCCAGCGGATCCCCTTTCAAAGCGCTGGGGTCCACTTTGGGTGGGTAAAGCTTCCTGAGGGCCTGCCATACCCTCTGCCTCACTTGGTCAAAGCTGGTCCCGTCAGTCATTGGGCTGAACTCATTTAGTAGTCCAGCCATTTCCATCAGCTCTTTTAATTTGGAGGTTCCCATCAACCTTATCAGCAGTGCCTTCAAATCTCCCATAGCCAATAACCGTCCTGTAGTTTCTTCTTCAAAGGGTCTAATCCACTTCCCTGCTCCTTCATGTAAGCTAGGCAGGATGTTTTTCAGCCCTTCCAGGTCCTGGGAGCCCCAAGGAACATACTGTACTTGTCCTGACCCTTTTACTAACAACGGCATCACTTTTTTTCCTTCTCTCCCCGTATTCTGATTTTCCTCCTCACCCGACTCCTCATCCCCTTCTGACCTCGTTCTTTCTGGCTGCCACACAAATCTCTTCAGGGTTTGCCCTCTCCCTTGTTTTCTTATTTTCTCTTGACATCTCCTTAGAGTCTTCTCTTTCTGATTCAGTCTAGCATTTGCTCAGGTCCTCGCGAATTCCTCAAACTGCTGTTGGAAACCCAGTGGGAAACCCAATTCCCACTGTAATCTCCTATACTCTTTCTCCAATTCTCTTATCTCCCTTTCCACTCTCTCTTTTTTCCCTTCAAGGATCAACTCTTCTATCCCCTGTCTACACTCTCTTATACCCTCATACTCATTACTTGACTCTTGCTCTTCTGATAAATCATCTTCTCTTCTAGCCTGTTCAGTGTCGTGTTCCTGTAACAGGAATTCCTCCTGATTTTTCCTCAGTCTCAATTCCCACAACTCTTTGATACGTTCTCTTATTATCTTACTTTCTTGTGCTACTTTTTTCTTGTCTTCCTGCATCTCTTTCCACAGTGCCTCTCTCTCCTCCTCATATTTTCTTCTTTCCTCCTCAGTCTCCCAGAATTTAAACTTTCCCTCCAGTTCTAGTTCTCCTGATAATACAGGACACTGTTTAAGAGTCTCCTTCTCGTAATAAAGGGGAGGGGTTTCTACATTTCTCAGGTCTGGGTATAGAGTCGGCTCCTTATTCTGTTTCTCCTGTGGTTTACCAGACTGCTTTTCTTGTTTCTCAGTGTCTTCTTTACTTGCTACTGATATTCGTCCTTTCTTTCTCAATCTTTCTCCCTCCATCGTAAAGAGTTTTAACACTTCTATCTGCTGTTTTCTTTTTTTCTCTCTTTTCTTGGATTTATCTCTTGGTTTGTAATTTTTAATCAGCGCCTCCATTTCCTCACATAAACTTACATCAAATGTTCCTTCTTTCAGCCATCTCGTGACCAAATTTTTTGTTCTTTTTTCCCATTTTTCTGAAATTTCCGCGATCTTACCTTGACACACCGGGAATATTTTACTCAGTATTTCTACTGCTGTTCCTTTCCCTGTCATATTGTTCTTCCCCTTTTTAAGGTATTCTTAACGTCTCACACCTCGGTAATACTATTTTCTGTAACCTATTTCTCTATCTAGCCTTATGGTTTCTTCTCACCCGCGTCTAAATTATCTACTTAAGCTATCCTTATCTTCTATTCTGTTCTGCCCGTACAGACCCCTTTCTCCGGTGGTATCCGCAGAACTTTCCCTCTGACTATACCCCTTGCCCATCCTCTGGGTTTCCCACCCCTCCCCCTTTTCCCTCTCCCTGTTCCTCCTGTCCCATGATCCTGTCATATCCCTTTTGCCAATCACCTGTCCAGCTCTTGGCTCCATCCCTCCCCCTCCTGTCTTCTATCATTTTGGATCTCCCCCTCCCCCTCCCACTTTCAAATCTCTTACTAGCTCTTCTTTCAGTTAGTCCTGACGAAGGGTCTCGGCCCGAAATGTCGACTGTACCTCTTCCTACAGATGCCGCCTGGCCTGCTGCGTTCACCAGCAACTTTGATGTGTGTTGCTTGAATTTCCAGCATCTGCAGAATTCCTCGTGTTTACGTCAATGAGCCAAATGCCTTAATTCTGCTCCTATATCTTATGGTTCTTTGAAAAGTTGAGAGCCATACTGTTCCATTGCTGAGGTAGGATTAGAGTTGTGCAGGTCAGATCAAGAAATTGATGGTGTAGGGATGTAGCTGTTTTTGAACCTGACGATGTGAGACTTCTAGCATCTGCAACTCCTGGCTGATGGTCATAATAAGAAGAGGACATGGCCCAGATGGTGGAATCCTTGATGATAGATGCCACCTTCTTGATGAAATGCCTCATGTAGATACTTACAGTGGTGGCGAGTACGTGCCCATGATGGGCAAGGCTGTGTCCACTTCTTTCTAGTTTTTTGCAATCCTGTGCATTGAAATAATGATAGCAAACTATGATGCAACAAGACAGATGAAGAAATTACATTTCAAAGTCTGGATCAAGTTATGTGAGAATGCTGTTCTTGAACGACAGTTCAGCATTCAATACCATAATTCCATTCATGATCAACAGGAAGCTCAGAGACCTTGGCTTTGATCCTGCCTTGTGGATCTTGGACTTCCTGTCAGATCGCCATCAGAGTGGGCTCCCTCACCTCCACCCTTCTGACTCTCAATACAGGAACCCCTTAGGGCAGTGTACTAAGTCCCCTCCTTTACTCCCTGTATATCCATGACTGTGTCGCCACCCACAACTCTAATCTGCTAATTAAATTTGCCGACGACAGTACATTGATTGGCCTAATCTCAAACAATAATGAAGTGGTCTACAGGGAAGAAGTAATCTCTCTGACACAGTGGTGTCAAGAAAACAACCTCTCCCTCAATGTCGCAAAAACAAAGGAGCTGGTTGTGGATTACAGGAGGAATGGAGATGAGCTAACCCCTATTGACATCAATGGATCTGGGGTTGAGAGGGTGAACAGCTTTAAGTTCCTCGGCATCCACATCACTGAGGACTTCACGTGGTCTGTACACACCAGCTGTGTGGTGAAAAAGGTACAACAGCACCTCTTTCACCTCAGACTGTTGAGGAACCTTGGTGTGGGTCCCCAAATCCTAAGAACTTTCTACAGGAGCAAAACTGAGAGCATCCTGACTGGCTGCATCACTGCCTGGTATGGGAACTGTACCTCCCTTAATTGTAGGACTCTGCAGGGAGTAGTACAAACAGCCTAGTGCATCTGTAGTTGTGAACTTCCTATTATTCAGGACATTTGCAAAGGCAGGTGTGAAAAAAGGGCCCGAATGATCATTAGAGACCCGAGTCACCATCTATTCCAGCTGCTACCATCTGGGAAACGGTACCACAGCATAAAAGCCAGGACCAACAGGCTCCAGGACAGCTTCTTCCACCAGGCCATCAGACTGATTAACTCACACTGATTTCTATGTTACATTGACTGTTCTATTTATTATAAATTACAATGATTGCGCATTGCACATTTAGATGGAGATGAAAAGATTTTTTACTCCTCATGTATGTGAAGGATGGAAGAAATAAAGTCCATTCATTCATTCAAGTGTTTGTGCTCTTGCCTGTGTAGTGATGGGGACTAAAAATTTGGGGAATGCTGTTTAAGCCTCAGTATGCAGTGCAGTGTTTTGTTTCATGTTAGAAGTTGTTAGGTAGGTAGATCCTTCTGAAGATATGGGCTAGTAGCCAGAAAATACAAATGATAGTCAGGCTTCAACCTAGGATAAATTAGCTGCTTGAATAAATGCCATTTTCTGCAAAGCTAAACGGTTATTCTGGGTATCTTCCCAACAAAGATACTTGAATATTGTGGCGACCTACTTTCTAGCGCACACGAACCGGCTCACGAAACAGTGCGCGCCGGCAGAGAGGCTGGCCCCCAAAAGGGTGCCAGGCCATCTTTACCAGCAGGGGGAAAATCCCGCGAGCGGAAAGGGCCTGCGGTTATGCATTCCCCACAGCAGTCCCGCCCCAGGGAGGGCGGGAACGGGAAGGCTTTAAAGCAGGCCGCGAAGTTTGAATAAATCTCTTTTATCGCAACTCCAACTCCCCGACTCCGTGTGGTTACTCTAGCGCTGTGTGTAGCACCCAGCTACAATTGGTGATCCCGACGGCCCAAATGATCTTTGGGCCAGAGATGACCAATGCCGCATCTGTTCACGCAGTTTCGTTAAAACTGCCAAGCTTCTGGGCACTGCGACCCCGTCTGTGGTTCGAACAGGCAGAAGCACAATTCTACATTCGGCAGATAACCTCGGAGTCCACTCGCTACTACTACGTGCTGAGCTCCCCCGACCAGGAGACTGCTGCACAAGTTGAGGAGTTTATAGAGTCGCCCCCGGAGGACGGCAAATACACAGCATTCAAAGCCCTGCTCATAAGGACTTACGGACTCTCATGGCGCGAACAAACACACTGCTTAATGCACCTGGATGGTTTGGGAGACAGGCCGCCGTCAGCATTAATGAACGAAATGCTGGCCCTGGCTGAAGGACACAAGCCCTGCCTCATGTTTGAGCAGGCGTTCCTAGAGCAACTGCCCGAGGACATATGCCTGCTGCTGTCCGACGTAGATTTCAGCAACCCCCAGGAGGTGGCGGCCCGGGCAAATGTGCTGTGGAATGCCAGGAAAGAGAGAGGGGCGTCTGTCGCACAGATCACCAAGCCGCGTGCCCAACGGCTCACCAGACCAGGCCCGGCAGCGGAGCCCAACGAACAATGGTGCTTCTACCACCAGCGCCGCTGTAGATCACCCTGCAAATTCCCAGGAAACGCCAAGGCCCAGCCGCTGCTGATCGCTATGGCGGCTGGCCATCAGGACAGCCTTCTGTACGTCTGGGACAAGCAGTCGGGACGCTGCTTTTTGGTCGACACCGGAGCGGAGATCAGCGTCTTACCTCCAACGAGTTACGACACCCGCAACAGAGAACCGGGACCCACCCTGAGGGCCGCAAATGGCAGCACAATATGAACCTACCGCACCCGCACAGTGCGGCTACAGTTCTGCTCCAGCCGGTTCATGTGGGACTTCTCACTGGCCGCCGTGGCCCAACCATTCCTGGGGGCAGATTTTCTACGAGCTGACAGCCTGCTGGTTGACCTGTAAGGGAAGCGATTAGTCCACGCCAAGACTTTTCAAATGTTCTCCCTGGGTGAAGCACAGTTGCCAGCCCCACACCTGGACTCCATCACGCTGTCCAACGATGAATTCACCAGGGTCCTGGCAGATTTCCCATCAGTACTGACACTGCAGTTCACGGCAGCCATGCCCAGACACAGAGTACAGCACCACATCCCGACCCAGACACCACCCCTCCACGCCCGTGCTCGAAGGCTTCCCCCCGGACAAGCTCTGACTGGCGAAGGAGGAGTTCAAGAAGATGGAGGAATTGGGGATCATACGACGGTCCGACAGCCCATGGGCCTCCCCCCTGCACATGATGCCCAAGACAACGGGGGGCTGGAGACCATGCAGTGACTACCGCAGACTGAACGAGGCTACAACGCCAGACCGCTACCCTGTGCCGCACATTCAAGACTTCGCAGCAAACCTACACGGCGCAAGGATCTTTTCCAAGGTAGACCTTGTCCGGGGATACCATCAAATCCCGGTACATCCGGACGACATCCCCAAAACAGCACTCATCACCCCATTCAGCCTAAAGAATGCGGCACAGACATTCCAGCAGCTAATGGATGCAGTGGGATGCGACCTGGACTTTGCATTCATCTATTTGGACAACATCATCATAGCCAGCAGTAGTCGTCAGGACCATCTGTCCCACCTCTGTCAACTCTACTCCTGCCTGAGTGAATTCGGCCTTACAATCAACCCAGCTAAATGTCAGTTCAGACTCGACACCATCGACTCCCACAGCATTACTAAAGACGGGGCAACCCCGCTGCCCGCCAAAGTAGAGGCAGTCCGCCACTTCCCCCGACCCAACACAATCAAAGGCCTGCAGAGATTAGTGGGTATGGTGAATTTCTACCACCGTTTCCCCCCCTCAGCAGCCCGAACCATGCGCCCCCTGTTCACTCTGATATTGGGTAAGGGCAAGGACATTACCTGGGACGAAGAGGCCGCAGCCACTTTCGTTAAAACCAAAGAAGCCTTGGCAAACGCCGCGATGCTAGTGCACCCCAGAACGGACGTTCCTACTGCCCTCACGGTGGACGCATCCAACACAGCAGTCGGAGGAGTGCTGGAACAACTCATCGAGGGTCACTGGC
Organism: Mobula birostris; assembly: GCF_030028105.1. Taxonomy (NCBI): domain Eukaryota; kingdom Metazoa; phylum Chordata; class Chondrichthyes; order Myliobatiformes; family Myliobatidae; genus Mobula; species Mobula birostris. Next base: position 127,129,386 of record NC_092370.1, read on the forward strand.
AACCCCTGGCGTTCTTCAGCAAACACCTACGACCACCCGAACTCAAATACAGTGCTTTCGACCGGGAACTATTGGCACTATACCTGGCAATCCGGCATTTCAGGTACTTCTTAGAAGGTAGGCCCTTCACCACGTTCACGGACCACAAACCATTTACCTGTGCGTTCACGAAGGTGTCCGACCCTTGGTCGTCCCGCCAGCAGCGACATCTGTCCTACATCTCCGAGTACACGACGGACATCTGGCATGTCTCGGGAAAGGACAACATCGTGGCGGACACACTTTCCAGACCGACCATACAGGCCCTGTCCCAGGGGGTGGACTATGCAGCATTGGCGGAGGCACTGCAGGCAGATGCTGAGATCCCCAGTTACCGGACTACAGTCTCCGGTTTGCAGCTCCAAGACCTCCCCGTAGGCCCAGGTGAGAGGACCCTACTATGTGACGTAGCTACCGGCCAACCCCGCCCCGTCATCCCAGCAGCCTGGCACCGGCGGGTTTTCGAGTCCATTCACAACTTAGCGCACCCCTCCATCAGGACAACCGTCCAGCTGGTCGCCAACAGGTTCGTGTGGCATGGACTTCGTAAACAGGTCAGTGAATGGGCCAAAACGTGCATGCAGTGCCAAACGGCCAAGGTGCAGCGGCACACCAAGGCTCCAACGCAGCAGTTCGAACCCACCCACCGGAGGTTCAACCACATTCATGTGGATATCGTGGGGCCCCTGCCAGTGTCGCAAGGAGCGTGGTACGTCCTAACTATGATAGACTGGTTCACCAGATGGCCAGAGGCAGTCCCGCTCACCGACACCACCTCCAAATCCTGCTCCCGAGCACTGATCGCAGCCTGGGTAGCACGCTTCGGGGTACCGGCCCACATTACCTCCGACAGGGGCGCCCAGTTCACCTCCAGCCTGTGGTCAGCTATGGCCAACCTTTTAGGATCACATCTACACCATACAACTGCCTACCAACCACAGTCGAACGGACTAGTGGAGCGTTTCCACTGTCACCTGAAGTCGGCTCTCATGACCCGCATGGAAGGGCCTAACTGGGTGGACCAACTTCCCTGGGTCCTGCTCAGAATCCGCACGGAGCCCAAGGAGGATCTGCACACCTCATCGGCCAAGTTGGTGTACGGCACGCCCCTGGTCGTCCCAGGAGAGTTCATACCAGCCCCAAGGGGGCAAGAGGAAGAACCCGCAGCAGTCCTGGACAGACTATGAGAGGCTTGGTAACCTGGCCCCCATCCCCACTTCACAGCACGGACAGAGCCCGACCTGCGTACCCAAAGACCTGCAGAACTGTAAGTTTCTTTTTGTATGACGGGGTGGACACCGGGCACTGCTACAGCAGCCCTACGAGGAGTCGTTTAAGGTGATCAGGAACAACGGGTCCACGTTCATGCTGGGCACTGGGGGGAGAGAGGAGGTTTTCACGGTGGGCCGACTCAAACCGGCCCATGTGGACCTTGCGCAGCCGGTCCAGGCTCAGGCACCGTGGCGCAGGGGCAGACCTCCCAAACAGAGGCCGATCCAGACTGTGGACATTGGGGGATGTATCGCCGGTTCTGGGGGGGGTTATGTGGCGACCCACTTTCCAGCACACATGAACTGGCTCACGAAACAGCGCGCGCAGGCAGAGGGCCGGCCCCAAAAAGGGCGCCAGGCCATCTTCACCAGCAGGGGGAAAATCCCACGTGCGGAAAGGGTCTGGGAATATGCATTCCCCAGAGCAGACCTGCCCAGGGAGGGCGGGAACGGGAAGGCTTTAAAGCAGGCTGTGAAGTTTGAATAAATCTCTTTATCGCAACTCCAACTGCCCGACTCCGTGTGTTTATTCTAGCGCCGTGTGTAGCACACCGCTACAATATCTTTTTATTTTTGTCAGTTGAAATGCCCACCCATTGTAAATATGTAGCACCATTTGCCCACACCCAAAACATTGTTGAAACTTATTTAATCACCTGTTGTTACTTTTGTGCTGCAGTGGTATGAAACCTCAGTGGATTTGTGTTCAGTGTACTTCTTTTGGGATTCATCCAAGAGAGAATCTTTCAAAATTCCTGCTTATTATTTCGAGCAAGACCTTTTACATCACCAACTCTGGTAACTGTGGCTCTTCCAAAGTTAAAACTGTATAACCCACAGCCACATTGTATTGGTTATTTGGTGTGATTATGGGGTGTTAATCAAACATAGTGTGTGGTTACAGCTGCACCCCATTTAGGTATGTGCACAGCATTCCATCACATTCCTGACATACGCCTTCTGCTGGTGGAAAGCCCTCATGGAATTAGAACATGAAAAATACTCAATCTTTTCCCTGCTCAATTTTAAACTATTAATGTGGTGGGCATAATTAAAATTCTGCTTGATGAACAAAGATGTTAATGATGGGATTCATGAAATACCAAGTGGAGATGGTAAATTCTCCCCTGTTGGAGATAGTCATTTCCAGGCAAATCTGAAATGGACATTAGGAAGGGTATGTTAAAGGGATCATCAAATGTGGTTCCATGGGATGCACTAAAAAACAAAATAAGAACCAATCAGACATGAATGCCAGCAACAGCTTCAATGAATTCCCACAAAACAGTGTGAGGGGATAAAAAGAAATCCAAAATGGTGTAGCAAATTGGATCTAAAATTAGTTCAGAAGCAGAAAGCAAATGAAAATAACTGGTGATTTTTAATGACTGAAAAGCTGTTACTGATGAGGTTCTACAAGGGTCAGTGTTTTGTCCCTCATTTGTGTTTTCTTAATTAACCTAAAGGTAGGGGTAAAGAAGTAGCTTACTTACAATAAATTTGGCTGAGTTTAACCAAGAAGACAAAGTTTTTGACTTCAGGACATAGCTTTGTTCAGTTGGAAGAGAATTAGGAATGAATTTTAAGAGATTAAACTTGTCAAGGGAAGGTACGAAAAATGCAAGATGTTAAGAAATGTAAAGGATGGAAGGAATCTCAGCTTACTTGGATGAGGTTGTTAAAATGGCTCTGTGGCTGCTTTCTTCTTATTGGTCAAAACAACAATATAAGAGAGAGTTGAGTGAACTTGGCCTTTTCTCCTTGGAGCGACGGAGGATGGTTGAGTGAACTCGGCCTTTTCTCCTTGGAGCGGCGAAGGATGAGAGGTGATCTGATAGAAGTGTATAAAATGATGAGAGGCATTGATCATGTGGATAGTCAGAGGCTTTTTCTCAGGGTTGAAATGGTTGCCACAAGAGAACACACATTTAAGGTGCTGGGGAGTAGGTAACGAGGAGATGTCAGGGGTAAGTTTTTTACTCAGAGTGGTGAGTGTGTGGAATGGGCTGCCGGCAATGGTGGTGGAGGCGGATACAATAGGGTCTTTTAAGAGACTTTTGGATAGGTACATGGAGCTTAGGAAAATAGAGGGCTATGGGTAAGCCTAGTAATTTCTAAGGTAGGGACATGTTTGGCACAGCTTTGTGGGCCGAATGGCCTGTATTGTGTTGTAGGTTTTCTATGTTTCTATAAACTAGAATTGTATATTTGTCATGTCAAAGTATAAGCACCACCCGCAATTCTGGTCAGGTTACAGAAAATCAGTGAAAGTATGGGGAAAATTTGAGATTAACAGCAGACTTGGAATTTTTTTAGTTGCAAAATTGCTTTTGTACTGTGGGTCTTTTTTTTTGGCTACATCAGGTTGGTTGTCTTAATTTCCAGCATCGCCAAGTGAAGGCAGGGCCAGCTCTTTTTACTTGGTGGGGCGATTTTGATTAACTCTACAGACAAAAAGAACACGGTGTGTAGATCATTCATTGTGCCCGTACAAACCAACCATAGCCTAGCACCCTGTTTTAAGTTCAAGTTTGCACTCCCGACTTCTGCAGAATTGTTGACACTTTTGCCTGCTGCAAACGGTGAAGTTTAGACTACCCAGTTGTCTCTGAGCCTGAAATGCACCACACATCAACACGCCATACATCTGCACTCAGGGACACGTGTCACTAAAGCCTTTCGCAGCAATAAGCGCCAGTGCCTTTTTCACCGTGCAGGAGGGTGGGATAGGGAAATTAGAGCAAGAGCCCCTCGAAGTGCCGTCACTAGCCGGGTGCTACGCAGGCGCAAAGGCAGGCCACCTCGGATTTTCCACCCTGCCCGGTGGGGAGGTAGATAGCAGCGCATGTGCGGTGTGCCGATGCCGTAACCCTGCCCATTGACTGCTGGCAGGTAGCGAGATACCGGCAACAACAACTAGTACTACTACTACTATACTAGTGTTGTCAGTGCGAAGGACGGCTGCTGGATTCATTCATGATGCGGCGGTGAGGCTGCGGCATTGACCTGACTTCTCTTGCGGTTTGTTTGCGGCAGCTCTGAGCCTGAGGCCTGCGACTGGCGGCGGGACCGACCGGTTGATAGAGATGAACGGCTCCAGGAAATATATCTCCATCAGTGTCCCCGATGCGCCCGATTCCATGTCCCCGCACATCAAGTCGGCGGAACAGCTGCGAGTGATCGGCTTCAATCTGGGTGACTGTTCCAGGTCTATGCAGTTCGCCATTTGTGTGACCGGAGTCTTCGTCTTCTATCTCGTGTATGGATACCTGCAGGTCATTGCCAAGTTCTATGCACAAATGCCGCTTGCTCTTCAGTACAAGCCTACCCCGTGTTTTTGCAGGCCGGGGTGGATTGTGCTTATTGCATTGCATTGCTCTGCACTACACACAATTACATTCGCATTTAACATCCCTTCTCTTGATTCCTAGGAGCTCATTTTCTCACTGGAAGGCTTCAAACCCTTCGGCTGGTACCTAACTCTGGTGCAGTTTGCTTTTTATTCCACGTTTGGACTGGTCGAGCTCCAGTTCACGCAGGACAAGAGGAGGAGGTATTTGTTTGGTTGTTACTATGATAGTCCCTCATTGCAATTCTAGTCTGCAGACGTAAAACAACGCGCATTTAGAACCCGGAAGTTGGGTTTTAAACTGGTTTGGCTTACCGTGTTGTATGACTATTCATGTAATAGTTCAGATTATTTTTAGTCAAGCATTTTTTAATTCTATCATAGTATTGATAGACCGAATAATGTCTTTCCATCCTGTTGCCATTCTGCAAGACATGTTACAGGTTCAGTGATTAGATGGTATCCTAATATAACGCATTGAATAATAAATTAAGCACCCCTTATCTGAAATGCTTGGGGTCAGAAGTTTCTATATTTATATATATAAATAAAACAGTAAAAATCATTACATACCGTTAGAATAATGAAATGTTAGTATGTGCAGAGTAACAAAAGCAACACAGCAGCATCAGGAAAATATCTGAATCAGCTGTTGAACAACAACAAACAACTGCAGGCTTTCAGTCTCCATCTACCGTTCTGCGTTTTGAAGAAAGGGTTTCAGTACATTGTATTTGCATTTTAGTTTGTTTATATCCCTCATATAAAATCAGCATTGTAGACTTTTATTAGTGCTCGAGATCAGCAGAAGCTTTAAGAATTTTATGTTGTGCCTTTTCTTAAATTTCTGCAACCAGCCTGCTGAATATTCACAATTGCCTTCAATTTTCAGTTAATCGTGATAGATCTTTGCTTGTTTCATGATCAGCATACCGTTAAGTGGCATATGTTCACCCAACACTGACAGTACATGATTGGGGATCTTCATTTTTTACCTATGTGAGGTCATCTCTCAGATCCCTGAGAGCCTTCCCAGCATCTTGTGGAATTTTCCATTTGTAATGTCGTGTCAGCGCTCAAAAAAAGATTTGAGGTTTTTTGGATTTCAGATAAGGAGTACTCAACCTGTGCTAGTTCAAAGTAAACTTTATTATCACCTTATACTACCCTGAGATTCATTTTCTTGAGGGTATACTCAAGCAAATCTATAGAATAGCAGCTATGTCAGGTTTAATGAAAGATAGATCAGAGTGCAGAAGACAACAAACTGCAAATGCAAATATAAATAAATAACCAACAAGAATATGAGATAAAGAGTCCTTAAAGTGAGATCATTGGTTGTGGAAACATTTCAATGATGAGGCAAGTGATTCCCTTTTGTTCAAGAGCCTGATGATTGAGGGTATTAACTCTTATTGAACCTGGTGATGCAAGTCCTAAGGCTCTTGTACCTTTTACCTGATGGCAACAGAAAAAAGAGAGCATGGCATGGGTGGTGGGAATCTCTGATGATAGATGCTGCTTTCCTCCGGCAGAGTTTCATGTAGATATGCGTAATGGTTGGGAGGACTTTACCCATGATGTACTGGGCCTCATACACCACCTTTTGTAGGATTTTCCATTCAAAGGCATTGGTGTTTCTGTACCAGGCCATGATGCAGCCAGTCAATGTACTCTCCACTACACCGCTATAGAAGTTTGTCAAAGCTTTAGACATTGTGGCAAATCTCCACAGGCTCCTAAAGAAGTAGAGGCACTGCCGTGCTTCCTTTGCAGTTGCACTTATGTGCTGGGCCCAGGACAGGTCCTCAGAAACGATAACTTCCAGGAATTTAAGTTGCTAATCCTCTCTACCTCTGATCCTCCAATGAGGACTAGCTCATGGATCTCTGGTTATATTTACATTTAGAATAATGAAAAAGTATATTTCCTAGTGGTAATGTATCTCTGCACACTAATTTTTAGAATACACAGACTTTCACTAGAAATGTAAATAAAATACACCCCCATGATCTTGTTAGTTTGCAGTTGGGATGTTGTCTTTTGACTGGTCAGTGTGGAGAGAATGGACAGTTTGTGGCTGCACATGTCAGCAACAGAGATACGTCTGAGGAGGTCCTTAATCTGTTCCTTCCTGCAAGTGCTGGTTGCCTGTCTGTTTTTGAGTAAATTTTTGACTGTTAGTTGGGAAGAGGTAGGGGACCTTCAGTGTTTGGTCTCTAGATGTTCTTGACAGTGCTAAAGAATATGTGCATGTCTTAGTTATGAATAAGTTACTGGATCTTCCATGTCCTGTCCCCACTGTCTGGCCTGTGGGGCACAGCTTTTTTGTATAACCTTGGTCTGCAAAACACCTCATGTTCCCTGCAGGCAGATGAATGATCCCATGATCTCAAGAAATAGATTGTAAGATGTATTTGTGTTTTATTAGCTCATGGTTATTCTCATTACACAACCCTGGTGTTTTCTGGTAGATAAAAGCTCTTCATGGGTGCTCCTATACACGCTCGTAAAGCGCTGTCAGAGAATGACTTGGTATTGTTAGTTCTCTAAGTAGGGAAGGTTTTGGGGACAGAGGGATTTAGGGGTCAGGTTAGAGTTTAGGGACAGTTTGTTAATGACATGACTATGATGAGACATCCTACAGAGAGAAGGTAGAAGAGCTTGGCCTGGTGCCAGACAAATAACCTCTTCAGTGTCAACAGGAGAAAGCAGATGGTTATTGACTTCAGGAGGGCTTGCAGCGCTCATTCTCTTCTTCCCAGTGGCAGCACAGCAGTGGAAACTATAAGCAGTTTCAATCTCCTGGGAGTGCATATCTCACACAACCTCTTGTGGTTCCAGAGCACATCCTACATAATCTAGAAAGCTCACCGACACCTCTACTTTCTGTACAGGCTGAAGAGAGATGGACTGTGCACAGCAATGCTGGCAACCTTGTACAGATGTGCAGTTCTGAGCATGCTACGGAAGCTGCACTGCAGCGGACAGGAGGGCTCTACGGTGGGTAGTCAGAGCTGCCCGATGCCTCACCGGCACCAGCCTACCTGCCATCAAGGACATGTATGCAGAAAGATGCTGGAAAAGGACTAGCAATGTCATGAAGGATCCTGCTCTTGGACTGTTTGTCCCACTTCCGTCAGGGAAGAGACTACATAGCATCCATGCCAGGGACCATTATACTCAAAACCAGTTACTTTTCCCCAGCAGTAAGGCTCATCACACCACACCACTCCCCACTACCATTACTTTATCATTTCCTGACTGAGTCTCCTTATGGACAGACTCTCCTGTGCCTAGCGTCACTTTATACACAATCTATGTACGTAGCTATCTTATGTATTTGTACTTACTGTGGTTTTTTTTATGTTCTTTTATCTTGCTGTGTGCATTTTTTTGTGCTGCATCTGTTCTGAAGTAACAGTTATTTTGTTCTCTTTACACTGGTGTACTGGAAGTGGCATTAAACAATCTTGTATCTTGATACGGGGCAGTTAGAAGGCATATTAGGGTTTCGGGACAGGGATGTAGAAGACTTAGTCTTCAGGCCTCCGCTCTGCACTCAAAGGCCAATGATGTGGATGTATGTTAAAAGGCAAACGTAGATGCTGGCCGTCCCAGGTCCCCAGCATCAGACGGTTGTGCGGGTAGGAGGCCCAACGGCCAGTGTGTCGGCAGGAGCAGAGTTCAGCCCTGAAATTTGTGGTCCCTTCATCAGTCCATACTGAGGACCGGAGGCTGAAGGTCGATTGGAAGTTGAAGCCCAACTACCAAAGTCTGGAGTTTGGAGGGGACCTGTCCTGGATTTGTTGGATTATCTGGGTGGGTGGGTGGGCGGGAGGAACAGAGCTTGTTTTGCTGTTGTCGTTTTTTTGCTTGTTGTTACTGTTTTGTTCTGCCAGACATCATGGGCATGCTATATCGGCGCCAGAATGTGTGGCGAAATTTGCGGACTTACCCCAGCACAGCTCTAGATGTATCGTTTGGTAATGCATTTCACTGTACATTTTGCTGTACATGAGATAAATCTGAATCTGATTTTATTTTTTTTTATTATTGCATCATTTCTGTTATCCTTGTTGTTTAATGACCAGGCTGAAGGAGATCACAGTGGTTTTGGCAGTGATTATCAATAGCTATCAGCATGGAAGCTGAAGATCTGCTTGCAGTCTCTTACTTAAGAGGAAGATGGAATCTAACAGGTGACATGCATGGATTGGGTTGTTGCTGTGAAGTTCTATGCTTACCCGTCTGGCAAAACAGTGTTTTTGATATAACGAGACTGCATTTGAGAACAGTGTAGCAGACGATGTTGTGCTGACCTCGTAACCTATCCAAGATTAATCTAACCATCAGCCCTCTACTCTTCTTTCATCCATGTGCCTAGTCCTGATGAAAAGTCTCAGCTCAAAACACTAACTTTTTATTCCTCTTTTTAGATGCTGCCTGAACTGCTGAGTTCCTCCAGCTTTTTGTGTATGTTACTCTGGATTTCCAGCATTTGCAGAATCTCTTGTGCCAATCTAAGAGTTTCTTAAATGTCCCGAATGTACCAGCCTCTTCCACTATCCGTGCAATGTGCTTGATGCACTTACCACTATTTCTGTTTTTAAAAATCGTGACTCTGACATCCACCCCTGTACTTTTCTCCAATCACCTGTCCTCTTATATTATCCACCCTGGGGAAAAAGAACTAGCTGCCCTCTTGATCTATGCTTCTTATCATCTTTACACGTCTATCAAGTCTCCTCTCATCCTCGTTCACTCCAAAGAGAAAAAGTCTAACTTGCTCAACCTTTCCTCTTAAGACATGTCATCCAGTCCAGGCAACATCTTGGTAAATCTCCTCTGCACACTGTAAAGTTTCCACTTCCTTTCTGTGATGAGGCAACTGGAACTGAACAGGATACTCTGGAATAACCAGAATTTCAGAGAACTGCAACATTACTTCGTAGCTCTTCAACTAAGTTCCTCAACTAAAAAAACCACCACACTTAACCACCTTATCAACTTGTGTGACAACTTTCAGAAATCACAATCCCATTTGTTCCTTCAAACTGCTAAGAATCCTGCTATTAATTTTGTACTTTGTCATGAAGCTCGACTTTGCAAAGTGAATCATTTCACACTTCTGGATTGAATTCCGAATGCCACTTCTCAGCCCACCTTTGCAAACTGCCAATGTCTTGTAATAACCTATGACAACCTTTTACAGAGTCCACAACACCGCTAACCTGATGTCATCTGCAAGCTTACTAACCCACCCTTCCACTTCCTCATCCAAGTAATTTTTAAAAGTCACAAAGAACAGGAGTCCAGAACAGATCCCTATGGAACACCATTAGGTACCGACCTCCAGGCAGAATGTGCTCCATCTGCTACCATCTTCTGCCTTCTGTGGCAAAGCCAATTCCAAATCCATGCAGCCAAGTTTCCCTGGATCCCATGCCTCCTGACTTACTGAATGAGCCTACCATGGGCAATCTTGTGGGACACCTTACTAAAGTCTTTATACACCACATCCTCCGCTCTACTTTAATCAACTTGTTTTGTTACTTCCTCAGAAAAGTCAATTGGTTCATAAGGCACAATATGCCTTTTACAAAGCCATGCAGACTATCCCTAATAAGGCTATGCTTTTCCAAATGTTCATAAATCCTGTCTCTAAAAACCATCTCCCATTAGTTTAGCCACCACTAATGTAAGACTCACTGGTGTATAATGCAGGATTATCCCTGGAACAAAAGAGTAACATTTGCATTCCTCCAGTCTGCTGGTACTACTCCTGTGGCCACCAAGGATGTAAAGCTGATCACCAACAGCGCAGCAAACTCTTGCCTTGCTTCCCATAGTAACCTGGGGTATATCCTGTCCAACCCTGGGGCTTATCCATTTTAATGGCTTTTTTTCAAAATTTCCAATACTGCCTCTTTCTTAGTGTGGACATGTTCCAATATATCAGCCTGTTCTACACTGGCCTCAATTCATCAAGATCTTTCTCACTGGTAAATACTGAAGCAAAGTTCTTCTACCACCTCTGACTCCAAGCAAGTTTCTTTTATTATCCCTGATCAGTTCTACCATCCCTCTGGATATTCTCCTATTCTTCACGTACGTGTAGAACACCCTAATCCTATTCATCAAGGCCATCTCATGTCCTCCATCCATTCTTAAGCTCCTTCCTGGCTACCTTTTAACTCTCGAGCCCTGTCTGATCTTTGCTTCCTAATACTTAAGTATGCTTCCTCCTTTCTATTGTCTAAATACCCCACCTTTCTGATGAAACATGCTTCCTTCAACCTTCATTTTAGCAGAAAGAGGATCCTATTCTATTTGGCTTTCACTACCTCCTCCTTCTGATCATATTTTTTACAGAGGAGTGCATCTTTTCTGACCCTGGATGTTGAAATTTCTTTGGATAATGGTTTTCTCTTTAGGATGTAAGGCTTCCATAATAGAAGTTCATGCCTGTAGTGTGCTTGTTTAGTTGTTGGAGTAAACCTGAAGATATGAGATTCACTTATCCTCCACGGAGAGTAGCTGATATGCTGGACTTGATCTTTCTTGGTAGCAAAATCCATTTCAGTTGCTCTTTCTGGAAGAACACCCTCTAAAAACCACCTTATTTGTTGATCGAGATCTGGAGGTGGCCATGTGAATGTCAGAATTCCTGGGCTACAATAGCCTACTGACTTCGAATCAGTTGGTGTTCAGTCAGATTTGAGGATCCCAATGTCCTGAGTTCCAAGCTTCATACTGAGGGGCCGAAGCACACCTGTACAATCAAGATGTCCACTCCCTTCTCTTTCCCACAGTTCTGTAAATCTCCTTTGATGGCTGTAATTGCATGTATCAGCATTTTGAGCCATGCATGGCACAAGTAAATAGCAGAGAGATACAGTGCAGAAATGGACCCTTGGCCCATTGAGATCACACTGACCAATCTTTAGAATTCTCTCCAAATTTCTTCAACTCCCCAGATTCTACCTTTTTCCAAAACACCTGGGACAGTTTAAAGCAGCCAATTAACCCACCAACCCACAAGTCTTTGGAATATGAGAAGAAACTGGAGTACATGGAGGAGACCCACACAATATAAGGGGGAGCATGCAAACTTCAGAAATTTCACCTGAAGAAAGGATTAAACCTGGGTCTCTGATGTTGTGAGGCAGCTGCTCCTTCAGCTGCACCACTGTGCTTCCTTTGTAAATATGATAAATTTGCAGACAATGTGAAGATAGTTGGAGGGACAGGTGGTTTTGCAGAAGTAGAGAAGCTACAGAAGGACTTAAACAGATTAGGAGAATGGGCAAAGAAGTAGCAGATAGAATACAGAGTTGGGAAGTGTATCGTCATGCTTTGGTGGAAGAAATAAAAGTGTACACTGTTCTCCAAATGGAGAGAAAATCAAAAATCTGATGTACAAAGGGACTTGGGTGTCCTCATGCAGGATTCCCTAAAGGTTCATTTGCAGGTTGGAGTTGGTGGTGAGGAAGGCAAATATGGTTTTCACATTCATTTCGAGAGGACTCGAATATAAAAACAAGGATGTAATGTTGAGACTGGTGAGGCCTCACTTGGAGCATTGTGGGTAGTTTTGGGCCCCTAAGAAAAGATGTGCTGATATAGGACAGGGTTCAAAGGAGGTTTGCGAAAATAATTCCAGGTTTGAAAGGCTTATCACATGAGCATTTGGTGGCTCTGGGCCTGTACTCACTGAAATTCAAAAGAATGAGGGAGGGATCTCATTGAAACCAATCAAATGTTGAAAAGCCTCAGTACAGTAGATGTGGAGAGGGTATTTCTTAAGCTGTTGGAGTTTAACACCAGAGGACGCCGCCTCAGATAGAGGGATGTCCATTTAGAATGGAGCTGAGGAGGAATTTCTTTAGCCGGAGAGTGGATGGTCTTTGCAATTTAGCAGCCAAGTCATTTGGTATATTTAAGACAGAGTTCAATAGATTCTTGCTCAATCAGGACAGGAAGGGATATGGGGAGAAGGCAGGAGGCTGGGGCTGAGAGGGAAATAGACCAGCCATGACGAAATGGCAAAGGAGATTCAATCGGCCAAGTAGCCTAATTCTGCTCCTATGTCTTATGATGTGCTTTATTTTTAAATGCAGAGATGTAAATGTGATTTACTTTTTAAGGTGACTTAATGTGAGTTAAAAAATGGAATGGGATTGGCTAACCAGTTGAAAGCCGCAAGAAGGAATAATTAAGTCCTTTTCAAGTTGTCAAACTGTAACTAGCAGGGCACAGGGGTTAGTGCTGGCATTATGGCTGTTTGCAATATGTTTAATTTATTGGAAAGAAATGAAAGTACTGTACCCAAATTTATGAATAATAAAAAGGTAGCAAGGCAGTCTGTCAAGAGGATACAACCAGTTTACAGAGAGAGATTGGTAGGTTACAGGGCATGGACAAAAAGTTAGCAGGTAACATAAGTACGTAGCAAAAATGTGTTGTTCACTTTGGAAGGAAGAATGATAAAATTCAGAAGTAGAGAATCAGGTTTAGTGTCACTGGCTTAAGTCAGGAAATTTGTTGTGGCAGCAGTACACTGTAATACATAATATAAACTAAATTACAATAAATGTATATTAAAATTAGATGAGTAGTGTAAAGGAATCAAAAATTATGTGAGGTAGTGTTCATGAGTTCATTATCCACTCAGAAATCTGATGGCGGATGGGAAGAAGCTGTTCCTGAAACAGCTGCTGTAGGTACAGGGGTCTTTAGACTCCTGTGCCCCTTACCTAATGGTAGCAATGAGAAGATGGCATGTCCAGACCGATGATGGATGACACCTTTTTGAGGCATTACCTGTGCAGGTGCCTTCAATGCTGGGGAGGCTAGTGCCCATGACGGAGCTGGCTGAGTGTACAAATTTCTGCAGCTTTTTCCGATCCTGCACGGTAGCCACTCCATACCTGGTGGTGATGCAACCGATTAGAATGCTCTCCAAGCTACTTCTGTAGAAATTCGTGGGAGTCTTCAGTGATATACTAAGTCTCCTCAAACTCCTGATGAAACATAGTCACTGTGTTGTCGTCTTCGTAATTGCATCAGTATGTTCGGCCCAGGGTAGATCTTCAGAGATGTTGCCTCCCGGGAACTTCAAACTATCACCTTTTCCACTGCTGATCCCTTGATGTGTTCCTTCGACTTCCCCTTCCTGAAGTCCACAGTCAATTCCATGGTCTTACTGATGTTAAGTGCAAGGTTATTATTGCAACACCACTGAACCAGCTGATCTACCTCACTCCTGTAAGCATCCTCATCACCATCTGAAATTCTGCCAACAATAGTTGTGTCATAGGCAAATTTGTGGATGATGTTTGAGCCATGCCTTGCCACACATTTGTGGGTGTAGAGCAGTGGACTAAGCACGTATCCTTGAGGTGCACCAGTGTTCATTGTCAGTGAGGAGGAGATATTATTTCCAATCCACACTGAGGTATGGTCTCCCAGTGAGGAAGTCAACGATCCAGTTGCAGAGTGAGGTACAGAGGCCCAGGTTTTGGAGCTTGTTAATTAGAACTGATGGTATGTTAGTGTTGATTGTAGCTCAGTGTTCAATAAACTGCAGCCTAACATGGGTATTGCTATTGTCCTGTTAATCCAAGGCTGTGTGGAGAGCCAGTGAGATTGCATCTGCTGTAGGCCTGTTGTGGTGATAGGCAAATTGGAGCAAGTCCAGATCGGCCTTAGGCAGGTGTAGATTCTGGCCGTGACCAACCTCTCAAAGCACTTCATCACAGTAGATATGAGTGCCACTAGGAGATAGTCATTAAGGCAGCTCATCCTACTCTTCTTGGTGGTGTGATTGTCACCCTTTTGAAGCAGGTGGGAACTGCCAACAGCAACAGTGAGAGATTGTGGATGTGCTTGAACACTCCCATCAGTTGGTTGGCACAGGTTTTCAGTGCCCTATCAGGTACAGCATCAAGCTTGATGCTTTGCAAGGGTTCACCCTCTTGAAAGGTGTTTTGATGCCAGCTTCCGAGACAGTGATCACAGGGTCACCGGATGCTGCAGGGTTTCACACAGATGTAGTTTTATTCTCCCTTTCAAGGTGTGCATAAAAGACATTGAGCTCATTTGGGAGTGAAGCATCACAACTAATCATGACGTCAGGTTTCGCCTTGTAGGAAATAATGGCCTGCTTACTCTTCCAGAGCTGATGTGCATCCAATTCTATCCCTAACTTCAACCAGAATTGTTTCTTCACTCTTAAAATAGCCTCCTGTAGGTCATACCTGGGCATCTTGTATAATTCTGGATCACAGGTCTTTAATGTCACAGATCTACAAATCAGAAAACCCTCAACAGACAGACTATGAATCTTTTGGTTCATCCTCAGCTTGTGGTTTGCGCACGTTCAATATATTGTCTGGTAAAGATTGCAAAAAGCTGCAGCACAGAGGTTTGGGGATCTTTGTGCATGAAATGCAGAAAGCTAGCATATACATGAGATTCTGCAAATGTTAGAAAGCTAGTGCAACATATTAAATGCTGGAGGAACAGCAGGTCAGGCAGCCTCTATGAGGGGGAATAAACAGCCAATGTTTTGGGCAAGACCCTCCATCAGAATTGCCTAAAAGCCAGAATACAGAATCAGCAGTTAATTGGGAGGGCTAATAGGATTTTATTTAAAAGGGTTTGTGGTGTAAAAGCAGAGAAGTCTTACTACAGCTGTTCAAGGCATTAGTGAGACCATATCTTAGGCACTGTAAATAGCTTGGTCCCCTTCTTTAAGGAAACATATGGTCAGTGGGGGCAATACCCACATAATGCTGGAGGGACAGATCAGCATCTACGGAAGTGAGTAAACAGACAACATCTCAAGCCGCAACCCTTCTTCAGGACTGGAAAGGACGGGAAGAAGAAGCCGTGAGGGAGCAGAAGGAACAGAAGCTGAAAGGTGATAGGTGAAGCCAGGTGGGTAGGAGGAGGAGCATGAAGGAAGTTGGGAGGTGAATGGTGGAAATGGTAAAGGTCTAGAGGAGAGTGGACCATGAGAGAAAGCGAAGGAGGAAGGACACCGGCGGAGGTGATAGGCAGGTGAGGAGAAGAGGAAAGAGGTGAGTCAGAGTGGGGTTAAAGAAGAGGGAATGGGGAGGGGAAAAAAAATTACTGGAAGTTGGAGAAATTGGTGTTACGCCATCAGGTTGGCAGCTACCCAGATGGAATATGCAGTTCTGTTCCTCCAACCTGAGAGTGGCCTCAATGTGGCAGTAGAAGAAGCCGTGGATTGACATGTTGGAATGGGAATGGGGACTAGAATTAAAATTGTTGGTCACCAGGAAATCCTGCTTTTCTTTCCTGCAGATGAAGTGAATGCGCATAACAAAGCAGTTTCCCAGTCTGCATCATGTCTCCCTAGAGCAAGGGGTCTAGATTGGGTGGAGTTTATTAGGTGCGTTCAGGAAGGCTTCCTGACACGATATGCAGGTAAACCTACAAGAGGAGAGGCTGTACTTATCTGGTATTGGGAAATGAACCTGATCAGGTGACAGGTCTCTCAGTGGGAGAGCATCTTGGAGATAGTGATCACAATTCTATCTCATTTACCATAGCATTGGAGAGGGATAGGAACAGACAAGATGGGAAATTGTTTAATTGGAGTAAGGGGAAATATGAAACTATCAGGTAGGAACTTGGAGGCATAAATTGGGAACAAATGTTCCCAGTGAAAGGTATGGTAGAAAGGTACGGCAAATGTTCAGGGGATATTTGCGTGGTGTTCTGCATAGGTACATTCCAATGAGATCAGGAAAGGATGGTAGGGTACAGGAACCGTGGTGTACAAAGGCTGTTGTAAATCTAGTCAAGAAGAAAAGAAAAGCTTACAAAAGGTTCAAAAAGCTAGGTAATGATAGAGATCTAGAAGATTATAAGGATAGCAGGAAGGAGCTTAAGAATGAAATTAGGAGAGCCAGAAGAGGCCATGAGAAGGCCTTGGCAAGCAGGATTAAAGAAAACCCCAAGGCATTCTACAAGTATGTGAAGAGCAAGAGGATAAAATGTAGAGAATAGGACCAATCAAGTGTGACAGTGGAACAGTGTGTATGGAACCGGAGGAGATAGCTGAGGTACTTAATGAATACTTTGCTTCAGTATTCACTACAGAAAAGGATCTTGGGGATTGTAGCGATGACTTACAGTGGATTGAAAAGCTTGAGCATGTAGACATTAAGAAAGAGGATGTGTTGGAGCTTTTGGGAAGTATCAAGTTGGATAAGTCTCCAGGACCAGACGAGATGTACCCCAGGCTACCATGGGAGGCTAGGGAAGAGATTATTGAGCCTCTGGCAATGATCTTTGCATCATCAATAGGGAGCGGGGGAGGTTCTGGAGGATTGAAGGGTTGCAGATGTTGTTCCCATATTCAAGAAAGGAAGTAGAAATAGCCCAGGAAATTGTACACCAGTGAGTCTTACTTCAGTGGTTGGTAAGTTGATGGAGAGGATCCTGAGAGGCAGGATTTATAAACATTTGGAGAAGCATAATATAATTAGGAATAGTTAGCATGACTTTGTCAAAGGCAGGTCGTGCCTTAAGAGCCTGATTGAATTTTTTGAGGATGTGACCAAACACATTGATGAAGGAAGAGCAGTAGATGTAGTGTATATGGATTTCAGCAAGGCATTTGGCAATGTACCCTATGCAAGGCTTATTGAGAAAGTAAGGAGGCATGGGATCCAAGGGGACCTTGCTTTGTGGATCCAGAACTGGCTTGCCCACAGAAGGCAAAGAGTGGTTGTAGATGGGCCATTTTCTGCATGGAGGTCGATGACCAGTGGTGTGCCTCAGGGATCTGTTCTGGGACCTCTTCTCTTTGTGATTTTTATAAATGACCTGGATGAGGAAGTGGAGGGATGGATTAGTAAATTTGCTGATGACACAAAGGTTGGAGGTGTTGTGGATAGTGTGGAGGGCTGTCAGAGGTTACAGCAGGACATCAATAGGATGCAAAACTGGGCTGTGAAGTGGCAGACGGAGTTCAGCCGAGGTAAGTGTGAGATGGTTCATTTTGGTAGGTCAAATATGATGGCAGAATATAGTATTAATGGTAAGGCACTTGGCAGTGTGGAGGATCAGAGGGATCTAGGACACTCAAAGCTGCAGCACAGGTTGACCCTGTGGTTAAGAAGGCATATGGTGCATTGGCCTTCATGCTACAGCTACATAGGACCCTGATCAGACCCCACTTGGAGTACTGTGCTCAGTTCTGGTTACCTCATGACAGGAAGGATGTGGAAACTGTAGAAAGGGTGCAGAGTAGATTTACAAGGATGTTGCCTGGATTGGGGAGCATGCCTTATGAGAATAGACTGAGTGAAGTTGCTCTTTTCTCCTTGGAGCGACGGAGGATGAGAGGTGACCGGACAGAGGTGTATAAGATAATGAGAGGCATTGATTGTGTGCATAGTCAGAGGCATTTTCCCAGGGCTGAAATGCCTAACACAAGAGGGCACAGTTTTAAGGTGCTTGGAGGTGGGTACAGAGGAGATGTCAGGGGTAAGTTTTTTTTTTACGCAGAGACTGGGTGAGTGCGTGGAATGGGCTGCCAGCGATGGCGGTGGAGGCAAATACAATAGGGTCTTTTAAGAGACTCTTGGATAGGTGCATGGAGCTTAGAAAAATAGAGTGCTACGAGTAACCCTAGGCAATTTTTAAAGTAAGTACATCTTCAGCACAGCATTGTGGGCTGAATGGCCTGTATTGTGCTGTAGTTTTTCTTTGTTTCTATTTCTATATTTCTATGTCTCACCAGTGTAGAGGAGGCCACATTGGGAGCACCAGATACAGTAGAGGGGTCGTAGATGAACTGTTGCCTCACCTGGAAGAACTGGGGCCCCGAATGGAGGTCAAGAAGGAGATGAGTGAGCAGTTGTAGCACTTTTTCCACTTTCAGGGATAAGTGCCAGGAGGGAGATTAGTGGGAAGGGATGAATGGACAAGGGAATCATGGAGAGAATGATCCCTATGGAAAGTGGAGTCAGGGGAGGTGAAGATATTTGGTTGTAGGATTCCATTGAAGATGGCAGAAGTTGTGAAGTACTGTATAATGTACTGGCTGCGGAGGTAGTTCAGAGAGCTTTCACTGAAATGGTCCTGGGTCTGGAGTGATTGTTTTGGGATTGAAAGGTTGAACAAGTTGAGCTTTAGAAGAATAAGAGCATTAGGATTACTGGAACATGTAAGATTCTTGGGGACATGACTCGGTAAGACTGAGATGAGGAAGAATTTCTCCTCTCATCAGATCTTAGCATAATTAATTCTAGATTTTCCATAGGACAAGAAATGTCTTTTTTTGGCGGGGGTTTTGTTTTGTTTTTGAACAAAATGGCTCCTCTCTACTGTAGAAACATTTACAGGTAGATGCAAAAACTATTGTCACTTTGCCAACCAGTTATAATAATGGAATAAAGGTTAATTTTTTTTTTATCTTTGTAGCTTTCCTGAAAAATAGCATATCAAAAAATTTAGAAGTAGCTGGCATGTTACTTACCATACAAGATATTTACTCCTTGCTAAGGTCAAATTTTTATCTGAATCTGTTTCAGATAGGGTTTATGGCCTTGGTACTCTTAAAATTGTCAAAGTTTTAACCAAAACCAGCATTGTTCATTAAGATTTGAATTGACAATTTTCTGATGCAGGGTTTCGACTCAAACCTTCCCCATTCCCACCCCAACCCAACCCAACCCCCAAATGATGCCGAGTTCCTCCAGAAGTTTGTTTGTTGCTCCAGATTCCAGCATCTGCAGTTTTTTGTGTCTCCAATTTCCTGTGGTTGCATTTGTAGTCAAACAAACATGTTGCTTGTGACATCAGTTTTCTTAAGTTTTCTTAAGAGGCATATTCTTAGTGCAGAAGAACCACAGAGGCATTTTAGATCTGCAACCAAGGATAATTGTAGGAGCTTGCTGAGAGGTCTCAACAAGATGTGCATTCTCTAAATGCCTGTACTTTGGGGAAGCCTACAGTATGGACAATACCCACTTGACTGACTAAAATGGGATGAAAGGTAAAGCAGGAAAGCCTATCCTTGTGAATGCACTTTTGACACCCTCCCTATTAGAGCAAAGAGAAGCAGACTTGTGATGCGACGCAATAGACTGCAGAAACCTGATGTGGACTAGACATTGATTTATGCTTTTACACTGGTCAACATTGAGGGATTTGTAATTTAGACACTGGCGTGACTAGTGGAAGCTCCAGACCATGATCAAGGCAATATGGCTAATTGGATTTTAAAATGTCCTGGTGATAGGCCACAGAAGACAGTGATGAAACAATGCTTTTCTGATTTGAAATTTGGTACCAATGATGTACCATAGGGGTTGATGCTGTGATCATTGTTGTTTGTGATATACACTCAGTGGCCACTCGATTTGTTTCCTCCTAAACCTGATAAAGTCGTTATGAGTGCGTGTTTGTGGTCTTCTGCTGCTGTAGATTTGATGTGTTATGCATTCAGAGATGCTCTCTGCATACAACTGTTGTAATGTGTGGTTACTTGAGTTACTGTCGCCTTCCTGTCAGTTAGAACCAGTGTGACTTTCTGCTCTGACTTCTGCCATTAACAGGTTGTTTTCACCGACAGATCCACTGCTTATTGGATGTTCCGTTTTTCACACCGTTCTCTGTAAAATCTAGAGACTGCTTTCTCTAAAAATCCCAGGAGATCAGCAGTTTCTGAGATACTCACACCATCCCGTCTGCAACTAACAATCATTCCATGGTCAAAGTCAGATCATATTCTTTCCCAGTTTGGATGTTTGGTCTGAACATGCTTTTATGCACTGAGTTGCTGCCACATGATCGGTTAATTAGATAATTACATTGATGAACATGTGTACAATAAAGTGTCACTGAGTACATATCAAAGGCTTGGGTGTGTATGCAAACTTATGAATCATGCCTCTTGCATATGACATGAAAGGTTGCACTGGAGAGAATGCAGAAGTGGTTCAGCAGGATGTTGCTTTGGTTAAAGGATCTTGGTTATGGGAGAGGTTGGAAAAGCCAGGGAAAATTGGTCGTACAGTGGATTCCAGTTAATTGGGATAGATCAGGACCAATACATCGTGGCCCAATTAAGCAGCTGCCCCAATTAGCCAAAGTTTCATGGAAATAGTTAAAAAGGTATTTTTTTAAAAATCACAAACTGAGTAACAAATTATATAGATAAGTGAAATACAGAATAAATTAGGACACTAGAAATACTGCTACAGCACTATAAAACTATATTAGTTCCTAATAGCTATTGACGGCATGCTGTGTGTACTTTTGACTGTAAATGAACAAAATCCAAGCAGACACCCATTGTAGATAATGGACTGCCTTCATACAATGCATCCTCCAAATCTTCATTTTCATCTTAACATTCAAGATGATCATCAATACTTTCAAAGCCTTTGTAGGTCCTAACTTATTGAAGTAGTGAAATCGTCTCGTTTTCACTCCCAGCCATTTCTGGCATCTCCAAGCCTGGATGCTTGAAACTGCAGTGAGCAAAACAGTTATGAATTATCTTCCTGCTTATTTCATGCCAACTATCAGTGACAAACAATCACTGCTTTTTAAACATAAGTACTCACAACTCAATGCTATTTTAAAATTGTTTGCATTGAGTATGGTGTAGTATCTTAACAGCCACACAAGTGCACATGACTGACACTAGTTAGAAACTGTTTGGTAACAGTCTCCTATACCAATTAAACAGCATAGTATCCTAAATAAACAAAGGGAATCCTAGCTATTTTCTCGAATAGTTTTTGTTCTTTAAGAGTTGTACCACATAAGCTGCTGGCGCAATTAACCGGAATCCACTGTATTTTAGTTTAAACTTAATCTGAATATTTATGATTAATCTTCTGAATTTAGCATTAGGCATGAACTTAATTTCTTTTAAAATGTTATGAAATTGGTATAGCTTTGTGGATATCAGTGATACAGCTTTTTTTTGTCAAATAACTAGAATAGATGCTCAACAAACCTAAATGAAATTCCTCAGACATTGGGAGAAAGCATTGAATATTTCAGCCCTGTCCAGCATGGGTGTGCAGAAACAGCAGAAGGAGCATACAGCATCTCAACCCACCTACCAGTCCTTTTAAGCACCACCTGCCCACCCATGACAGAGAAAATACCTCTCTTATGGGACTCGGAATGCAAGTGGAAGTAAAACATTCTTGCTTGCCAAAGAAGAAAAAGAATTTGCTTTACTTTTTTCAATTTAATATAAAGTAAAAAGTATGCTTAAATCTAATGCAAAATATAAATGTAACAAGAATTGGGAGTATGAATTGGTCATCTGGGACTTTGAACCTTCTCTGACACTCATTAAGATCATGTCTGATTTTCTGCCTCATATATTCTTTCCCGCACTGTCCCAATTTCCTTTGATTCCCTAACATCTGGAAGTCTTTGAATTTGCCTTTGAATGAACTTGATGACCAACCACCACGGTATCTGGTTTGGAAGATTTCAAGTATTACCATTCTGAGTGAGAATATTCTTTCTTCTCTGAGTCCTAAATGATCATCCTTTATTCTGACTGCAATCCCTGATTTTAGGCTCCTCACTGGACAGATGCAGCCTCTCTGCCTTAAACGCTGTAAGAATTTTGTTAGTTTCAAAGACATTGTCAATAAACTCTAGAACTCATACTTAGTAGTCTCAATCTTGCACCAGATGGCAAGTCTACAATCCCAGGAAAAAGTTTAATGAATCTTCATAGCAGATTTATCAGTCATTAGGTAAGAAGACAAGACTACAAAATATACCATTTGCTTTCCTAATTGCTGAATGCTTATCCTAAGGATGCATCATCCCCTTTGAATATTAATATTTCCTATTCTGTCACCATTAAAAATAGTTCACATTATTAAAAATAGTCCTCATTATTCGCAAGGGATAAGGGCATAGATTTTCAGTAAATAACGAAAAACTACAGATAACACTAAGACCACTGGCAGTGATTCCTCCAAAGACATAACAAATTCTTTGAAAGTCAGATACATATTACTACTCTTTTGCTGCCTTCAGGACAAATTTGAAATAATGCCTAGGGTTGACTGCACAAATATGCAGCTCCACAGATAGCAAGTCAGAGAATAATAAGGACATAGTATATGAATTGGGTACATTGGTATTGAAGTTAATATAGAAAGGGATTGTAACAAGAAACAAAAAAGAATTTAAATTTGGTCGAATGAATATGAACTTTAAGCATAATGCAGCAGAAGATAATACTTCAGGGTATGTGTTTTATGTATTTACAAATTTGAATATTTTGAAGCATTTTTGATTAAAATCTAAATGAACTCAGTCACAGGAAACGTTTTGCTTTTTCTTTACTGTAGTATATAAACATTGTAAACAAAGACTACATACCATGGTTTATAAACAAAGCGTATTAAGCACCAAAATTAACTTAATTTGATTTATAAGCCTTCTTTATGCCTTATTTTACAGAATCCCCTGGAAAACATATATGATGATAGCATTTCTAACAGTGGCAACTATGGGATTATCAAATACCTCGCTTGGTTATCTGAATTATCCAACTCAAGTAATTTTTAAGTGCTGCAAGTTGATTCCTGTAATGATAGGAGGAGTCTTCATACAAGGTACACAGGAGTTGTAAATTATAGAATAATTCAGTTCCTAAAGTGCAATGTCATCATTGATTGTTTTTTTGCAAAATAAAACTTTGTATGCAGTTCTCTTTCAACCTCCCTTAGTAAATAAGACAGCACTAAGTGGATGATATTACAGAATGTTGTTCTAATGTGCTTGACAACTTTATCATCACAATATCAGGTACGAAAGTTGTCTTCTGAGTTTTTGACTGGAATAATTTCTCATAAATATGCTTTCAATTTGCACCTTTTGCACACTTAATTCTTTTAAATGTGACTTAAGAATTTAATGATTCTATGCAAGTCATTGAATTAAAATATTGATTAATGTAAGTATTTGTCAGATTTGTGCAGTAAATTGCCAATTTAAGCTAACCACTGCAATAACACTCTTCTTGGCTTTTCCAACCTCTCACTCTAAGTTGTAAAACACAAAATATATCGTGAAACTTCATTTTTATGTTTGCTGTGAAGTTTGCCGGTTAAATAGATGAGTGTTGCATGTGTTACATACCCCGTAACTGGGTTGCCAAACCAGCAGAAATGGACCACTTAGTTGGAGTCTGGATTACTGGAACTAAGAAAATTTTTATTAAAGAAATAAGTAACACAGTATTCTAATCGTAAGGATATAAATGCAATGGGTTAGCAATGATAAAACTCGGATGTACACAGAACTAGGATAATAGGAATCAATCAAGCTCTATCGCAGTCTAGGGGTAAATGATCAGTCTCAAGTGACGCAGAGTTCAGTTCAGCTGAATACAGTTCGCAGTAATCGCTGTTGTGTCATGTGTGTGTGAGAGAGAGAGAGAGCGAATGATGATATTCAAATCGGATTCAAACAGACCTTTGATATTCCTCGCAGTTAGCTTTTGGGCGAGCCCTTTGTAATGTCTTCTGAGGTCACCAACTGTGAACCCTCCGTTCCGGATACAATCGTTCTTCTGCGGTGAACCCGGCACCCAGGCAAGGGTGGACACACACACCAGGTTCCCGCCGATCGTACCTTTCCACCCTGTGCATCTATGGTCGGTCCCGTGACCAGACCTCCAAAAAAAACTCCCACCAACTTGTGGTGGGGGGGCACACTGCACTTCCAGGGTCTCATTACCTCGTGATCTTGTGGTGTGTCCCTTGCCTTAGCGGATCTGTTCCTTTTATCCTCTTGCTGGGGTATCGCCTGTCCATCAAACTTCAAACAGTTCAGGTTCAAAGGAACCGGTCTGACAATACTCGGAACTGTGTCTCTTTTCGTTAATCTCTCTCGTCTCCCATTAACATTTCTGAATGTCTCCCCATTGTCTCTCTTATCTCTCTCATCGGCATCAATCTTCTGATAACTTGGTCTTTTGTCGCACCCCTATCCTTGGAAGGATTTTTACCGGGGTAAAAATTATAGGCATGAGTACACTATTAGATACACACAAATATACATGTTCATCAGCTATTTGGCTAATACAGAGAACTTTGAGTTGTCAACACCTTGACAGACAGTCAGCAATCACATTTTCCGTTCCTTTTATATGTGTTATTTTAATAATCCTCTAAGACCAGGCTCCAACTTAGCAAACTTCATAGTGGCCAAAAACACTAATGAATTGTGATCAGTGTAACTTCTCAGTGGTTTTCGTCCCGGACACAGATAACAAGGGTTGTCCCACACCAACTTAGCGTTCTTTGGCAAGGGCTTAGTAAGAGGGTGGGTAATATCCGCAAAGTTTTTTTTTGCAAAACTTCCGATAGTGCCCCACCATCTCCAAGAACCTTCTCAGGGCTCTCTTGTCTATCGGGGTGGGGACTTCAGAGATAGCCCGCACCTTAGCTTGCATCGGAGCCAGCTGCCCCTGTCCTACCACAAATCCCAGATAAGTGACCTTCCCGTGGCCAAATTCACTTTTTGCGAGGTTCACTGTCAAGCTGGCTTCAAACAGCCGTTTAAACAGTTCCACACTGTGCTCCTCCCACGTGTCACTCCAGACCACTAACTCGCCAATATACGCTTCTGCGTTCTTTAGCCCTTTTGTCACTGAATTAATCATCCTAAAGGGGTGTTGCTCACTAGGCTGACCTGATGGGACAACAACACCATGTCCCGGCTCTTTGCATCGCCTCGGGACATCCGGACATATGTGTGCGTGCCATTTAATTAGCTCTGTTAGTGGGTCGCTTTGTTCGGGGATTAAGGGAGAGACCTTATCAGCAAAGCTGGCCAAAACAATAGACTTCTCCCATCTGGTCGGCACCATACTTATCTTTTCAAAATGGGTTTTCCCCTTATCAGGTGGCACACTAGCCTCATTAATTTTCATGATAACACCGACTAGGTCTGTTCGCCTATCGTGGCAAGCTGTTAGCATATCAATAGGCTGTGTCGGCTCACATCTACAATAGTCAATAGCATCCTTCCTCCTGTGCTGCCAGTAAAACTCTTTCATGATTCCGCCGACTGTTTTCCTACCCCTAAAATGTCCACCGAGGGGTATCTTGTGGGCCAGGTTAAGAATCTCATCCCCATAAATTTTTGGCACCACCCCCCCATTCCTCATCTGCAGGCACGGTACTTGGTCTCCATTTCTTCCTTAGTACTCCCTCCTCCACACAATAGCCCACTGGCTCCCTTTTTAATTCTGCTTCGGAGAGAGCTGTCTCCATCAAAACCATCAGCTCCTCATCTCACTCCTGTGCCTGTACAAATTCCTTCCTTGCTAATGATAAATCTACCTTAATTTCCGTTTCACTACGCTACTCCTCACTTTCTAACCCCTTCTGATACAAGGCTGGTAAAAACGTCTCAGCCAAATCTATATTTACTTCGGCAGTCTTTCTAGACACACGCCGAGTCACTGCGCAAACGGGATAAATCTGTGAGTCCATGGGCGGGGCCTCAATCCTGGCAGGCTGGCTTGTCAATCTTACTGCTGGGTACACCTCTCCACCGGCGAGGTCATTACCGAGTAAGACCTCCACGTCTTTCATCGGTAGTTCGGGCCTCACCCCGATCGTGACCGGTCCAGAGACCAAGTCGCTTTTTAGGCGTATCTGGTGCAAAGGTACTGCTTCAGTCCCTATTCCAATGCCTTTTATGACCCTGACCTCCCCAGTCTGGGTCTCTGAACTAAAGACTAACACACTCTATAATATCAGTGACTGACAAGCTCCAGTGTCTCTCCAGATCCGTACTGGAACTGGGTTTAACCCCTCCTTCACTGACACCAATCCGGCCAAAATAAACCTCTCGCGCCCTTCCTGAACTTTATCAGACCTCTTCTCCCCCAGCGGTTTGTTTGCCGGCTCAATATAGCCATTCGGAACCGCCGTTTTTCCTTTCCCCGTCTCCTTCTTTGGGGCGAAGCACCTGGACGCAAAGTGACCGGCTTTCCCACAATTATAGCATATGACCCCAGGAGACTTCCTACCAAACTGCTTCCTGTCTACCTTATCCCTCTCACTAGTCCCCGGCTTACTTTCTGACTTTTCTGGTGGACTCTCCCTGCCGTCCTGACTACCCTTCTGGTAGCCTTTACTCGGGGTAAACTTCATTCTATGTGTCAACGCGTACTGATCCGCTAACTTAGCAGTTGCGGCTAAAGTGTCTGCCTCTTTCTCATCTAGGTAGGGTCTCATACCTTCAGGGACACAACCTTTAAACTGCTCAATCAGGATTAGCTGTAGCAGTCTCATAATCCCCATTGACCCCTTTCGAGGCGCACCAACGCTCACAATACATCTGCATCTCTTGGGCAAACTCTAAATACGTGCAGCCCCACTGCCTCCTCGCATTCCGGAACCTCTGCCGGTATGCCTCCGGGACCAACTCATAAATCCTGAGTATGGCCTCTTTCACCACCTCATACCTCTGGGCATCTTCTGCGGACAAGGCCGAGTAAGCTTGTTGGGCTTTTCCTTTAAGTATGCTCTGAAGCAAAACAGCCCACTTATCCCTCAGCCAGTCCTGACTTGCAGCAACTTTTTCAAAATGGAGAAAGTACCGATCCACATCGGTATCGTCAAATGGGGGAACCAACCTAACCTCCTGGGTCGCCCTGAACCCTCCACCTTGGTTCAGCATGGGCTCCTGCGCTGCCATCATCTTTAACTTCTCCAGCTCAAATTCCCTTTCCCTCTGTTTCTCTTCTCGCTCCAACTGCCTCTCTTCTCGCTCCAACTGTTTCTCCTCTTGTTCTAGCTGCCTTACCCGGAACTCGTGCTCGAGTCTCAATTTTTCAATCTGCACCTGTACTGCGTCCCCAGCAGGTTTTCCAATAGTTATCACCTCCAGCTCCCCTCGGGGAAACACACCTTTAGACACATAATGCTCTATGATAGCTCTGTGCATCTCCGCTCTCCTCATTGTCGACTTCCCCTTAAAAAGATTCAACCGTTTGGCCACAGCTGCCAATTCCGCTTTCCTGGCATCCTCTAATGCCTCCAAGGTCGGCGCTTTTAGAAATTCCTCAATCTCCATTTCTGCTATTTGCCTTTTCTTTCTTTTGGGAATTTTAACCCAATCAATTTCCCAGTCCCAAATCTAGCGTTGAAAATCGCGGACGAGATCCCCACTTATGTTACATACCCCGTAACTGGGTTGCCGAACCAGCAGAAATGGACCACTTAGTTGGAGTCTGGATTACTGGAACTAAGAAAGTTTTTATTAAAGAAATAAATAACACAGTATTCTAATCGTAAGGATATAAATGCAACAGGTTAGCAATGATAAAACACGCATGTACACAGAACTAGGATAATAGGAATCAATCAAGCTCTATCGCAGTCGGGGTAAATGATCAGTCTCAAGTGACGCAGAGTTCAGTTCAGCTGAATACAGTTCGCAGTAATTGCTGTTGTGTCGTTAGAGAGAGAGAGAGAGAGCACGAGCGAATGAATGAATGATGATATTCAAATCGGATTCAAACAGACCTTTGATATTCCTCGCAGTTAGCTTTCGGGCGAGCCCTTTGTAATGTCTTCTGAGGTCACCCACTGTGACCCCTCCGTTCCAGATACAATCGTTCTTCTGCGGTGAACCCGGCACCCAGGCAAGGGCGGACGCACACTCCATGTTCCTGCTGATCGTACCTTTCCACCCTGTGCATCTATGGTCGGTCCCGTGACCAGACCTCCAAAAAAACTCCACCAACTTGTGGGGGGGGCACACCTCACTTCCAGGGTCTCGTTACCTCGTGATCTTGTGGTGTGTCCCTTGCCTTAGCAAACCTGTTCCTTTTATCCCCCTGCTGGGGTATCACCTGTCCATCAAACTTCAAACATTTCAGGTTCAAAACAACCGGTCTGACAATACTCGGAACTGTGTCTGTTTTCATTAATCTCTCTCGTCTCCCATTAACATTTCTGAATGTCTCCCCATTGTCTCTCTTATCTCTCTCATCGGCATCAATCTTCTGATAACTTGGCTTTTGTCACACATGGTGCTTTTGCAATCTGACTATAATCATTTTCAAGCTGTGGCTGAAAGAATTGGTACAGCTCTGCTGATGTTATTGCTACAAACATCTTGTAAGCATAGAAAGTCTTCAAAAAGACTATGGATCAATGTAATATGACCATATATTGATTCAGTGTTCAGACATTTCCCTCATAAATTCCCTTTAAAAACTACTGCTCTTCAAAACTATCACCTTTTCAGTCTTATTTGAGTCTTTATTAAATTGTACGTCCTTAACAGATAACCAATATCCTTGGACTTTACTAATTTAACATTTTGAATTTATTGGTACCCTTTCACGTCTTAAAATGTAGAAATATTCTTCAGTGGCGGCTCAAGAATAACTAACAGTGGACTAATTAATTAAAAAGATTACAGAATAAACAAAAAGCTGGTTCATGAAATAGGTTCTAAAGAGAAAGTATTAATGAACTAAACTGTTAAAGTGATACAAGAGACAGGAAACTTAAAAATATCAAGCTTGAACACATGATTGTGAGGCTGCAGATGTAGCAACCATGGCGATTAAAAATAGAACCAAAAGCATATCCTAGAATCATGCTGAAGAACACGGCTTGCACCATGCAGAACCTTTTGCCCATTAACATGAATCCCATTTGCCCATGTTAGGTCTATATCCTTCTATGCCTTTCTTATTTAAATTTCAGTTTAAATATGTCCTAAGTGCAATGATTGTACCTGACTCAACCACCGCCTCTGGTAGTGAGTTCCAAATATCAAACATTTTCAGTATATTTTTTAAAAAATCCCTTCATGTTCTTTTTAAAGCTCCTTCCGCTCACTGTAAAACCCTGCCCTCTCGTTTTTTGATAGGAAAAATCTATCAAACTATGCCTCTTATAATTTTATATGCCATCCCACACCCTCTTTCCCTCCAAAAATAACATACCCATCCAGTCTAAACTTTCCCATAACTAAAATCCAGACAACCTCTTGATGAATCTTCTCTTCATTAGATCCAGTGCAAACTGCATCCTTCTTATGGTGTGGCAACCAGAACTGCACATAGTACACAAACTGCAGTCTAACTAATATTTTGTAAAGTTGTAACATTGTTATAACCTTTATAGTTCATGCCTGACCTATGCAGTTAAGAATGTCATATGCAGTCTTCACCACCTTATTTACCTGTGCGGTCACTCTTCCTAGGCATTCCTTAGTTGTTTTAATAATTGTTTTAATATTTGATGGCATGATCCATTGTGGTTAAGTGAGAATGGGACTGCTGGATGAATGGGACAGTGCAGGATAGAGAGTATGAGCCTTGGGGTGTCGTGTTCTTACCTGAATATTTTATTGGCATGTGGGAGGATGTTGTGCTGGAGGTAAGTGGAGTTTATAACAAAAGCTCAGTGATTGAAATATTCAACTGGTCAAGCTGCATCTGAAGAGAGAAACTGAGTTAATGTTTCGGTTAAGAGCCTGTCATCAGAAGGAAAGAGAAACAATGGGTTGTTCTAGCTGGTTGCAATAGTCGATTATTCAAAAGAGCAAGTGAACTTGAAATGATCTAGCATCCTTCACAAAATGCTTCCGGGACCATAAAATATTGTTGAGATATTGTTATTGATTTATGCATCAAGGTCTTCAAATAACATTAAAACAGATGATTTGAGAATTTTTTTTTGGTGGTATTGTTTAGGGACTTGTGTGTTGGCAGATACCAATAAAATCTCAGTTGTGCAAAGGATGGATAAATGCACCATTTTAATGAGATACTATATATATTTTGTAGACACAAGTTGGAAATCTGTCCATCACCTTCTGGTTTCCTATGTCTGTCCTTTTTATTCTTTGGTTCACTGGCCTCGTGTATCGGATTCCTCCTTCTTCAGCCTATTCTTTACCTCCTCCACCTATCACCTTTCGGATTCTCACATCATTCCCTTTCATCCACCTTCACCCACTTGCCCCTTCCCCCTCAGCTGGACTTGTTTATCACCTGGCTGCTTGTATTCCTCCCTCTTCTACCCCCCATCCCGCACCCAATCATCTTATTCTGGCTTCTGCCTCTTCCTTTGCAGTTCTGATGAAGAGTCTTGTCCCGAAACTGTTTCCCTCCATAGATGATGCATTTCTTGCGGAGTTCCTCCAGTATTTTGCATGTGTTGTATCTATTCTGTTTTTTTGAAAGCTGGATAACATTTTACAAAATTTTATAAGAAAATAACTTTCAAGGATATGGATAAAATTTGTTGCTATTATTCACAGGCAGTGTTAATCTCAATTATTTTTCAAATTGATTTTAGTCATCCTGTCACACAATTTTCTTTGAGTTATTGCTAATTCCTAAAATCTTGCATAACTCACCACTTTCCCGTTATTCATCCCTAAAATCTGATGTAAATTTTGTGGTTTGAAAGATTTGTATTTGTATAATATGGAGCAACACGCCAATATACATTCTTAGCTATTTATTAATATGATTTCATTCTAACAGGCAAACGCTACAATTTTATAGATGTTTCGGCTGCACTTTGTATGAGCTTTGGTCTAATTTGGTTCACTTTGGCTGATAGCAAAGTGGCACCCAACTTCAATTTTGCAGGTAAGGCATATTATTACTGTTGAAAAGAATTGTTATTAAGTATTTGCCTCTTGTCCTTTCTATCACTTCTGAATATAGTATATTTTCCATCTTGTAATTGTGTTATGGAGTTTGATATCTTATAGTTGAGAACTTGTGTATAAAAGCATGTAAATTTAATTCAATGCATTTATGATTAAAGTCACATCTTTTGAACTTAGTACTATTTCTGGAACATCTTGAATTCCTTTTGCTGTCTAATTCTTGCATATCTGCCAATACAATTGCACTTTGCTGCATAAATATGTAAACCACTGAGAGCATTTCTAGATTAGTGATGAAATTTGACACGGAATGTAATATAACCTAAAAGCAGGGATATGTGTGCATGTTTTCAATTATAAATTCAGCTCAACGTTCAGGGATATTCAATATTCAGGAGGGATAGACATGAAGGAAGGGGAGGTGGGGTGGCGTTGCTGGTTAAAGAAGAGATTAACGCAATAGAAAGGAAGGACATAAGCCGGGAAGATGTGGAATCGATATGGGTAGAGCTGCGTAACACTAAGGGGCAGAAGACGCTGGTGGGAGTTGTGTACAGGCCGCCTAACAGTAGTAGTGAGGTCGGAGATGGTATTAAACAGGAAATTAGAAATGTGTGCAATAAAGGAACAGCAGTTATAATGGGTGACTTCAATCTACATGTAGATTGGGTGAACCAAATTGGTAAAGGTGCTGAGGAAGAGGATTTCTTGGAATGTATGCAGGATGGTTTTTTGAACCAACATGTCGAGGAACCAACTAGAGAGCAGGCTATTCTGGACTGGGTATTCAGCAATGAGGAAGGGTTAATTAGCAATCTTGTCGTGAGAGGCCTCTTGGGTAAGAGTGACCATAATATGGTGGAATTCTTCATTAAGATGGAGAGTGACATAGTTAATTCAGAAACAAAGGTTCTGAACTTAAAAGAGGGGTAACTTTGAAGGTATGAGACGTGAATTAGCTAAGATAGACTGGCAAATGACACTTAAAGGATTGACAGTGGATATGCAATGGCAAACATTTAAAGGTTGCATGGATGAACTACAACAATTGTTCATCCCAATTTGGCAAAAGAATAAATCAAGGAAGGTAGTGCACCCGTGGCTGACAAGAGAAATTAGGGATAGTATCAATTCCAAAGAAGAAGCATACAAATTAGCCAGAGAAAGTGGCTCACCTGAGGACTGGGAGAAATTCAGAGTTCAGCAGAGGAGGACAAAGGGCTTAATTAGGAAGGGGAAAAAAGATTATGAGAGAAAACTGGCAGGGAACATAAAAACAGACTGTAAAAGCTTTTATAGATATGTAAAAAGGAAAAGACTGGTAAAGACAAATGTAGGTCCCCTGCAGACAGAAACAGGTGAATTGATTATGGGGAGCAAGGACATGGCAGACCAATTGAATAATTACTTTGGTTCTGTCTTCACTAAGGAGGACATAAATAATCTTCCAGAAATAGTAGGGGACAGAGGGTCCAGTGAGATGGAGGAACTGAGCGAAATACATGTTAGTAGGGAAGTGGTGTTAGGTAAATTGAAGGGATTGAAGGCAGATAAATCCCCAGGGCCAGATGGTCTGCATCCTAGAGTGCTTAAGGATGTAGCCCAAGAAATAGTGGATGCATTAGTGATAATTTTTCAAAACTCGTTAGATTCTGGACTAGTTCCTGAGGATTGGAGGGTAGCTAATGTAACTCCACTTTTTAAAAAAAGGAGGGAGAGAGAAACCGGGGAATTATAGACTGGTTAGCCTAACGTCGGTGGTGGGGAAACTGCTGGAGTCAGTTATCAAGGATGTGATAACAGCACATTTGGAAAGCGGTGAAATGATCGGACAAAGTCAGCATGGATTTGTGAAAGGAAAATCATGTCTGACGAATCTCATAGAATTTTTTGAGGATGTAACTAGTAGAGTGGATTTGGGAGAACCAGTGGATGTGGTATATTTGGATTTTCAAAAGGCTTTTGACAAGATCCCACACAGGAGATTAGTGTGCAAACTTAAAGCACACGGTATTGGGGGTAAGGTATTGGTGTGGGTGGAGAATTGGTTAGCAGACAGGAAGCAAAGAGTGGGAATAAACGGGACCTTTTCAGAATGGCAGGCGGTGACTAGTGGGGTACCGCAAGGCTCAGTGCTGGGACCCCAGTTGTTTACAATATATATTAATGACTTGGATGAGGGAATTAAATGCAGCATCTCCAAGTTTGCGGATGACACGAAGCTGGGTGGCAGTGTTAGCTGTGAGGAGGATGCTAAGAGGATGCAGGGTGACTTGGATAGGTTGGGTGAGTGGGCAAGTTCATGGCAGATGCAATTTAATGTGGATAAATGTGAAGTTATCCACTTTGGTGGCAAAAATAGGAAAACAGATTATTATCTGAATGGTGGCCGATTAGGAAAAGGGGAGGTGCAACAAGACCTGGGTGTCATTATACACCAGTCATTGAAAGTGGGCATGCAGGTATACAGCAGGCGGTGAAAAAGGCGAATGGTATGCTGGCATTTATAGCGAGAGGATTCGAGTACAGGAGCAGGGAGGTACTACTGCAGTTGTACAAGGCCTTGGTGAGACCACACCTGGAGTATTGTGTGCAGTTTTGGTCCCCTAATCTGAGGAAAGACATCCTTGCCATAGAGGGAGTACAGAGAAGGTTCACCACATTGATTCCTGGGATGGCAGGACTTTCATATGAAGAAAGACTGGATGAACTGGGCTTGTACTCGTTGGAATTTAGAAGATTGAGGGAGGATCTGATTGAAACGTATAAGATCCTTAAGGGATTGGACAGGCTAGATGCAGGAAGATTGTTCCCGATGTTGGGGAAGTCCAGAATGAGGGGCCAC
This sequence comes from Mobula birostris, assembly GCF_030028105.1. Lineage (NCBI taxonomy): Eukaryota > Metazoa > Chordata > Chondrichthyes > Myliobatiformes > Myliobatidae > Mobula > Mobula birostris. The sequence continues at coordinate 127,163,590 of NC_092370.1, forward strand.
AGTTTGAGGATAGAGGGGAAGCCTTTTAGGACCGAGATTAGGAAAAACTTCTTCACACAGAGAGTGGTGAATCTGTGGAATTCTCTGCCACAGGAAACAGTTGAGGCCAGTTCATTGGCTATATTTAAGAGGGAGTTAGATATGGCCCTTGTGGCTACGGGGGTCAGGGGGTATGGAGGGAAGGCTGGGGCGGTGTTCTGAGTTGGATGATCAGCCATGATCATAATAAATGGCGGTGCAGGCTCGAAGGGCCGAATGGCCTACTCCACCTATTTTCTGTGTTTCTATGTAAAAACAAAATTGGAGTTCAGTTAGGTCATCGAATAATTAAATTTCTTGTAAAAGATATAAATATATTTTAAAAATATATTTTTTATTGAAGATAAATAAGCCAATTTGATGTTGGCTGTGAGCTCCTTGGAATTTGGATATTATTTATATAAACAGTTTTGATATACTGAGTATTAACTTTCAGATAGTGCATACACATGAGGTCAATCGCCTTGGGGCTGATAAAGTGACTGACAGTCACATCAGCAACTAAATTTACTTTCCTAACATAGATTTGCAACTATTTTTTTTTGCATCTCTGGGCACACAAAATAACACAGAAGCACCTGGATTTTCATTGACCAGCAGTTTCCTTGCAGGAGTAAGATATCTTGGCATGCGTATAATCCCAACTAAATCCGATTTGTACTGGACAGTTTTGCCTTGAGAAGCAAAATTCTTTCTTCTAAGTGCAGTAGTGAAATAAATATAAAGAAAAACTAGCCTCCTAGACAAAATTCAGTTGAAGCAATAGAAAGTGGTTTAACTAGTGGGCCAGCGAATTGCAGGCACCAGGTGGTTAAGAGCCTAAGTAAGGTCTTCTCCCAAACTTCGACACAGGATTATTGAGGCACATCATTACCTTTTTAGATTAACAGCAAATCCCAATAACACACTCCTTTGGCACCTATCTTGTTGACCAATTCGTATATTGGTCATTCAGCTCACCATCATTTTGGGTGGGCTGTGCCACAAGTTTAACAGACGTTTTTTCCCCACTCGTCATTTTTGTCCAGAATGTTTTTTGTGTGCTAACTACCTTTCATTGAATAATATGTATCATGTTTCTGATTTATACTTGGCTCATGACTTATAAATTTTTTACCACTTCCTGTATCTTCCATATTATGTTTGCTTTGGAATAACTTCCACTCTGAGGCCAATAGGGCTTTTGTTACAAAACCAATCTCTATCCCTGACTCCTCTGGCACCTCTCCTTTTGAACAGCTTATTTTGTTCAATTCATTTTGCCTCTTTTAAAATTCTATTTCTCCAGTCATAATTTCCCCAAGTCAAATGGTAAATATGTTTACAAACTATCCTATTTCTTTTGCCTCTGCAATGCGAGCCACCTCATCCTTCGTGGCAACACACGCACGCACATACACACAGTGCTGAGGAACTCATCAGGCCAGACAGCATCTATGGAAAAGAGTAAATAGTAGATGTTTCAGGCCGAGACCTTCATCAGAACTACCTTTTGTTTATTTGTTTACTGTTTAGTGTGTTACTCTGCATTTCCAGCATCTGCAGAATCTCTTGTGTTTACACTTTGGAAGCCCTAATGTGGAGAGTCTGTCAACAGAGCAGATATGGAACTGGAGAAACAGATAATAGAAGGTTCCTTGCAGAAAGCAGGGTGGAGGGAGGTTTAGTCCTCATATAATGGGGTTATCATGGATATTAGTTACCTGCCTATCTCCTGAGGTGGAGTTACAAAATTAAAGAGAGAGTTGGATAGAAATTAGTAGTAAAGATTGATGAAATTTCCAAGTTCTGTACAAATGAAGGCATCAGAATCCACACAACCATCATCCTACTGGAAAAGCAAAGAAGGAATAAAGACAGAGGACAGAAACCAGGACAGTTAATTTGTCTCTCAAAGAGACAAACAAGGCTTGTGAATGTAGTAGAAAGGAAGGTTGTTCAATGTAAGAACCAGTGCTTCTGGGTAAGTGAATGTGATTTGTAGTGTGAGACTGTTTGGAGGTCTGTCCCTAATGAAATATTGTCACGTTAATCTGGTGTGAGATCAAAGTGTGGAGAGATTTGATATATGGAAGGAAGCTGAGTCAGTTGGGACCATGAAAGTAGAAAGCATCAAAGTGATAGTGACATTAGAAGTATGGCTGTAGGTGAAAAAACGCTGCACATAGGGAGGAGGAATAAAATCAAGGCAGGAAAACATTGAAACAATAGTTTTACCAGATATTAGGAGGAGGTACACGTGAGGTTTGAGGCTAAAGGTGTGGAAGAAAGATGTCCACTTAATTCTTCACTGTTAGGTATTTCAACACAAACTATTTATCAGGATTTTGTCTCCCAAGAAAGCCATTGATTTTATTTCCTCAGTGCATCCTTTTCCATCTCCACTATGATTGATGAAGGGATTCGGTACAAAGTGTCGATTGTTTATTTCCCTCCATAGATGCTGCCCAACCTACTGAAATTCTGTCTTCTGAATTTTCTGTTTTTATTTCATGTGTAACCGCAGATTTATTTAGTAGTTTACTGCTGATAAATGCATGATTTTTTGGTGACTATGAATCCCATAACATTTGTAAATTTAATTGTTTACATTTATTCCCACAGCCACTGATGCTAATCTTGTTTCACTATTTGTGGGCAATTTAAGCTGATCAAGTGTTAAATATGAAATTTAATATAAAAATTTTAAGTTGTATAAATATTATAAAGTTTGCTTTGGAGTTACTGAAGTGAAACGTTATATGAGATGTTAAAGATGTAAAATTGTGTTACAGACTTGTCGGAAAGTCCTTTTATATCCTTTAATAAGATGCACATTGTAGTTATTAAGCTTAAGGTCATTTTGAAAATCTGTGTCCTTCAGGAATAGCGCTTATATCAATGGCCCTCTGTGCAGATGCAGCTATTGGAAATGTACAAGAGAAAGCTATGAAATTGCATAATGGTTCAAATTCAGAAATGGTAAGTAGTTTAAATCACTCACTACTTAGTTGTCCTGTTATTTCAGTAGGTTTGTAAAGGTATTACTATGTACATGACTTTCAAACTAAGATTATAAAATGCCCTTTGTTCTGCATGCCCTGCACTTTGTATTTTAAGCAAGGTGTTTTTGTTCTTTAAAGCTAAACCACCCAGTATGGTGAGTTTTAAAATTGAATTGTTGCGTAATGCCTTGTATTTCAAGTATCTTGTTGGAAGATTATCTTTACATTCAGTTTGTGATACACAATTGATGTTCAATGTGAACATGTTATGATACGCTTTGGTTCTATGAAAGTTAATGACTAGACCAGTTTTGCATTAAATTGTTGGCAAACTGTCCAGCATTCACTGACAATGGTAGCATGAAGCATAACAAACATCTAGTCAGAACTCACTGTCAGCAGTTTGTTGTTAGGTAGGCTGCTGTACTTTGACCAGCCTCTTCATGGAGCTGTACATGGAGAGGGAACCTCGTCAAAGTGCCCACTTGTGACACTGAAGAATCAGGTGGATAGAAGTGCGTCTGATATTTCTCCATTGGTTTGAATGGAAATAAATCTGTGAGATCCTCTGGTTAAGGTTCATAATATAGCAAGAGATGTAAGTGGCTCTTGAATGAAAAAATATGTCCTTTAATTTTTTTTAATAAACTTTGGACAGGATTTTACTCCCGGCTACTTATAGTATATTAAAAAAAAATAACAATATGAGTAGTCTAAATTTTGTTGACAGTTTTCTCTTAAACAAGCATTGTTTTCAAAGTAATGTTGCCGGTTTCCCCTGTGTAATGTCATACTGAAGGTGATAATTATGCTTTCAGTGCAGTGTTCCCTGCTGATGTGCTGCAGGTGATGTCTTTGCAGGTAACTCTTAAAAGGGACATAACAGAATACCTGCACCACTCTTCAAGTTATAGGGAAGCTTTTAAATCAGAATTAGATGTATTAGAGTCCTGAAGAAGATTCTCGGCTTGAAACATCGACTGTTTATTCATTTCCATAGATGCTGCCTAGCCCTGTTGTGCTCCTCCAGCATTTTGTGTGTGTTGCTTTGGATTTCCAGCATCTGCAGACTTCTTTGTGTTTAGATGTGTTATCACTGACATATGTCATAAAATGTTCTGTGGCAGCAATACAATGCAATACATTTAAAAAGTGACTGTACAGTAAGTCACAATAAGAAATATTTAAAATATAAATAATGCAGAAAGATAGCAGAATAGTATTCATGGACCATTCAGAAGTCTGATGTTGGAGGGGAAGAAGCTATTTCTAAAACATTGAATGCAAGTCTCCAGGCTTCTGTACCTCTTGCCTGATGGTAGTAATGAGAAAAAGATACGGCTTGGATGGTGAGTGTCTTTCATGATAGATGGCAGCTTTTGAAGAAATCTTTGATGGTGGGGAGGCTAGTGCTCATCATGGAGCTGGGTGAGTCTGCAATATTCTGCAGCTTTTTCTATCCTGTGCATTGGAGTCTCCATACCAAACGGTGATACAACCAGTCAGAAAGCTCTCTACAGAGCATCTGTAGAAATTTGCTAGTGTCTTTGGTAACATACCACATTGCCTCAAAGTCAGAATGTAATATAGCCACTGGCCCGCCTTCTTCATAATTGCATCAATAGAAACTGAATGGATGTTGCTATAATGGGAGTCTGGTAAGGGAATATCTCCAGGGAACGAAGAGATCTGGACAAGTCTGTAACAACTTTCAGTGACGAGATTGAGCAGTATAAGCAGTTCTGGTTGTTGACTTGTGATCAACTGGAGAAAGCATAGATAGGATTCACCAGATATGCCCTGGATCAGAGAACTTTAATCATGGAACATAGAATCGTACAGAAGATAAACAATATTGTACTGAACTAATCAAGGCAATGATGCCTCATTAAATGAACCACCTTCTCCTTGTACATGGTCCATATTCTCCTATTCTCTGCATATCATCTGCCTATCAAAGAGCCTCTTAAACATCACTATTGCACCTACCCTGGCAACACATTCCACCTACTGTCTGTTCCAAACTAAATGTTTGCTTGACACATCAGCTTTAAACATACCTTTAAACAGCCCTTGCCTTAATGCATGTTAAGCAAGACAGACAACTTGTCCCCAAATGAAAACAAATATAAAGGTTGTTTAACCCTATCTATGCCTCTCATAATTTTGTAATTTTCTATCAGGTCTTTCCTCAGTCTGTGCCACTCCAGAGGAAACAATCTTATCCAACCTCTTCTTAATATCACTTGCCCCCTAATGGAAACAGTATACTGGTAAACTTCTTCAGTGCCCTCTCAAACCCTCCAATTATGGAGAGAGTTTGGATAATTTGGGCTTGCTTTTCCTGAAGCAAAGGAGGCCGATGGATAACCTAATAGAAGGTTTTATTTTTATATATGCGCGCTTTTATATTTTATATATATATATATATGACCTTGTGAGTAAACATTTTGCACAGAGAGTGATTGATATCTGGAATGCACTATCAGGAATGTGGCGGAATCAGGTACAACTACAATTTTAAGAAACAATAAGACTAATACTTAAATAGGCAGGCATAGAAGGATGCAGCCCTAATGCAGGAAAATGGGATTGGTGTAATGGATCTTAAGAAGTTCTGATCCAGAAGATTCTTCAGAAGACAATGAAGTGCATTTATTAGGTGTTCATAACAATAAAAATAACAGTAATCAACTTGCTGTAATGTAAGAGAGAGAGAGGGGAAAAAGGAGAGAACAAAAGAGATACATCAAGGTAGTGTAGCATTTAGCATGACACTATTACAGCATAGGCATTCTGTAGTTCGGAGTTCAATTCTGGCGCCATCTGTAAGGAGTTTGTATGTTCTTCCTGTAAGCGTGTGGGTTCTGATTTCCTCCCATAGACCAAAGACGTACAGGTTGGGAGCTTAATTGGTTGTTGTTGTCAGTTGTCCTGTGATTAGGTTAGGGTTAAATAGTTGTGCTGCTGGGTGGTGCAGCTCAGTGGGCCAGAAAGCAGAAAGACTTATTGCATGCTGTATCTCTAAATAAAAACCAAAGAAGTTCCGGTTGTCCTATACTTTTAAAAACTAGCTCAGTCTAGAGAGATGACAAGACATTCCAATGAAAAGAATGAAATAGGTTCAGTTGTGTGACACAGGCTGCAGAGAATCTTCTAGAAAAATACAGAATCAGCTCTAGGACAATTACTGAACATTCACTGAATGATACACTTTTAAGATATTATATAAAAGTTACAAGCAAGCATAGAGGAAGTTAAACTAGAAGAAGAATAAACATTTTACATTCTAATCCAACGTGACCAAAAAATTGCCATGGAAGGCCGAAGAGCTTATTCCTGTGCTTTAACACTCTATGACTAAGGGAATCCAGATGATACAAATGCTGTTGGTGGTTAACCCTCACAAACCTCAAGCAGCACTCCTGACAGGAAGCTGCTAGTGAGGATTTGTAATGGCGGGAATTCTGATGACCTGCAGCCAGGGCAGCCTGTAACACAGCCAAATGCCTGTGCTCGCTGTTGTCTTAAAAGGAAAGTGTATTAAGTCAAAGAGGAGGCAGCTGTTATCAGTAAATCTGAAGATGTGGCAAAAGACTGTGATAGTGACTTGAAATGACCCTGAGACTAGAAAGTGAGAGTAAATGTTACCCTGACTTCCATGATGAAAATGGTCAAGTTACAGGTGAGGTTATATTTAAGGTATCAGGAGGCCACTCAAGACTAAATAGGCCATTATGGGCAAACGGGACTTTTGAAAGCTGGTGCTACAGTCAGTAAATAAGAACTGTTGATGGGAGTAGTGAAGTGAAAGATACATTTGTCATTTGTATGTTTTTTTGTCTGTAATGCCATGTAGTGGAGAATTAAAATAGAATGTTACAACACAGTACAGGGCCTTTGGCCCACAATGTTGTCCTGACCTGTTAACCTACTTTGAGATCAATCTAACCCTTCTGTCCTACATAGCCCTTCATTTGTTTCTAGCATACACATGCCCATTTAAGAGCTTTTAAATGCCCCTAAAGTATCTGCCTTTACCACCACCCCTGGCAGTGTGTTCTATGTTTTTTAAAAAAAAATAAATTCCTTTGACATCTCCCCTGTACTTTCATCCAATCACATTAAAATCATGGCCTTCATATTAGCAATTTCCACTATGGGGGCAAAAGTCTCTGATATCCCCTCAATCTGTGCCTCTTATCATCTTGCACACCTCTATCAAGTCATCTCTCATCCTCCTTCACTGCAAAGAGGAAAATCCCTGGCTCACTCAGCCTATCTACATAAGCATGCTCTCTAATCTAGGCACTGTCCTAGTAAAGTTCCTCTGCACCCTCTAAAGCAGGGGTTCCCAACCTGGGGTACATGGACCCCTTGCTTAATAATATTGGTCCATGGTATAAAAAAGGTTGGAACCCCTTGTCTAAAGTTTCCACATCCTTCCTATAATTGGGTAACCAAAATTGAACAGAATATTCCAAGTGTGGTCTAACCTGAGTTTTGTAGAGCTGCATCATTACTTCACAACTCTTGAATTCCTAACGAATGAAGACCAACACACCATACTGCCTTTTAACAACCCTATCAACTTGCATGTCAACTTTGAGGGATCTATGGACATGAACCCCAAGATCTCTGTTTCCTCCACACTGCTAAGAATCCTGTTACTAACCATGTACTTTTGACTTTGATGTATTCTGCCTTCAAATTCGACCTTCCAATGTTGAATCACTTCATACTTTTCCAGGTTGAACTCCATCTGCCTTTTCTCAGTACAGCTCTGAATCCTGTCAATGTCCTGTTACAACATATTACAATCTTCTACACTATCCACAGGATCGCCAACCTTTGCCATGGAAGGCCGACGACCCTTCTACTTTCTCATCCAAATAATTTATATAACTCACAAAGAGCAGGGGTTCCAGAATAGATCCCTGCGGAACACCACTGGTCATTGACCTCCATACAGAATGCGTTTCTTCTACAACAACCATCTTCTGCTTGTATGGGGAAGCCAATTCTGAATTCACACAGAGTTGACTTTATTAACTTTGCCTCCAACTTTCACCCTGCCCTCAAGTTTACCTGGTCCATTTCAGACACCTCCCTCCCCTTTCTAGATCTTTCTGTCTCTGTCTCTGGAGACAGCTTATCCACTGATGTCTACTATAAGCCTACTGACTCTCACAGCTATCTGGACTATTCCTCTTCTCACCCTGTCTCTTGCAAAAACGCCATCCCCTTCTCGCAATTCCTCCGTCTCCGCCGCATCTGCTCTCAGGATGAGGCTTTTCATTCTAGGACGAGGGAGATGTCTTCCTTTTTTAAAGAAAGGGGCTTCCCTTCCTCCACTATCAACTCTGCTCTTAAATGCATCTCCCCTATTTCACGTATATCTGCTCTCACTCCATCCTCTCGCCACCCCACTAGGAATAGGGTTCCCCTGGTCCTCACCTACCACCCCACCAGCCTCCGGGTCCAACATATTATTCTCCGTAACTTCCGCCACCTCCAATGGGATCCCACCACTAAGCACATCTTTCCCTCCCCCCCCCCCTGCATTCCGCAGGGATCGCTCCCTACGCAACTCCCTTGTCCATTCTTCCCCCCCATCCCTCCCCACTGATCTCCCTCCTGGCACTTATCCGTGTAAGCGGAACAAGTGCTACACATGCCCTTACACTTCCTCCCTTACCACCATTCAGGGCCCCAAACAGTCCTTCCAGGTGAGGCAACACTTCACCTGTGAGTCAACTGGGGTGATATACTGCATCCGGTGCTCCCGATGTGGCCTTTTATATATTGGTGAGACCCGACGCAGACTGGGAGACCGCTTTGCTGAACATCTACGCTCTGTCTGCCAGAGAAAGCAGGATCTCCCAGTGGCCACACATTTTAATTCCACATCCCATTCCCATTCTGACATGTCTATCTATGGCCTCCTCTACTGTAAAGATGAAGCCACACTCAGGTTGGAGGAACAACACCTTATATTCCGTCTGGGTAGCCTCCAACCTGATGGCATGAACATCGACTTCTCTAACTTCCGCTAAGGTCCCACCTTCCCCTCGTACCCCATCTGTTACTTATTTTTACACACACATTCTTTCTCTCACTCTCCTTTTTCTCCCTCTGTCCCTCTGAATATACCCCTTGCCCATCCTCTGGGGGCCCCCCCCCCTTGTCTTTCTTCCCGGGCCTCCCGTCCCATGATCCTCTCGTATCCCCTTTGCCAATCACCTGTCCAGCTCTTGGCTCTATCCCTCCCACTCCTGTCTTCTCCTATCATTTTGGATCTCCCCCTCCCCCTCCAACTTTCAAATCCCTTACTCACTCTTCCTTCAGTTAGTCCTGACGAAGGGTCTCGGCCTGAAACGTCGACTGCACCTCTTCCTACAAATGCTGCCTGGCCTGCTGCGTTCACCAGCAACTTTGATGTGTGTTGTCTGAATTCACACTGCCGAGTTTCCCTGTATTCCATGTTTCCTGACTTTCTGAATGAGCTTACCATAGGGAACCTTATCAAATGCCTTCCTAAAATCCATAACCATTGGGTCCATTGCTCTCTCTTCAATGTGCTTCGTCACATCCTCAAAGAATTCAGTCAGGCTCTTAGGACATAACCTGTCCCTCACAAAGCCATGCTGACTATCTGTAATCAAATTATACTTCTCCAAATTCTCGTAAATACCATCTCCAAGAATCTTCTCCTATTGCTTGCCCACCACTGAAATAAGACTCACTGGTTTGAAATTCTCAGGATTATTCCTACTACCATTCTTGAACAAAGGAATAACATTTACCGACCTTTCATCTTCTGGCACTTCTGTTGCCACTGAGGATACAGAAGTCATTACCAAAGGTACAGTAATCTCTTCCCTCACTTCCCATAGTAACCTGGAGTATGTCCTATCCAGCCCAGGGACTTATTTATCTTAATGTGTTTCAAAAGTTCCAGCAATCCTCTTCCTTAACCTTGACATCTTCAGACAAATCAGCCTGTTTTACTCTGTCCTCATAAATGTCAAGGTGCCTCTCACTGGTGAACACTGAAGTAAAGTTTTCATTAAGGACCTCCCCTACCTCCTCCAACTTCAAGCACGTTTCTTTTTATTGGTTTTACCTTTAGTCATCCTCCTGTTCTTCATGTGTATGTAAAATGGCTTAAGAGTTTTCCTTTATCCCACTCACCGAAGTCTTCTCATGCCCCTTTCCAACAGCTCCTTCCTGGCTGCCTTGGAACTCTTGAGAGCCCTTTCTGATCCTTGCTTCCTAAAATGTTAAATCTTCTTCCTTTTGAGTAGATGTACCACATGTTTTGTAAACCATGTTTCCTTCAGTCTACCACCTTTCGCTGCCTCAATGGGATAAACCTATATTAATGCTCCCAAGATCCTGCCTAATGGCATCATAATTCCTCCTTCCCCTAATTAAATACTTTCCCATCCCATCTGCTCCCATTCCTCTCCAAGGCTATGGTAAAGGTCAGGGAGTTGTGGTCACTGTCCCTGAAATGTTCACCCATCTGTAGACCTGACTTGGTTTATTGCCTAGCACCAGATTCAGTAGCGCCTTTCCTCAAGTTGGATTGTCTACATATTATGTCAGGAATGCTTCCTGGACACACCTAACCAATACCGCATATAATCCTTTTGCATTAAGGGGATGCAAATCAGTATTAGAGAAGTTGAGGTCATCCATGATAACAACCTTGTTATTTTTGCACCTTTCCAAAATCTGCCTCTTGATCTGTCCCTCATTGTCTCTGTCGCTGTTAGGGGTCTATAGAATACTCGAAATAGTGATTGCTCCCTTCCTGTTTCTGACATTTATATAAGAGAAGGTATATTAAGAGAATGAAAAACTTGTTTAAAAATGTGGAGACAAATTTCCATATGGGTGTTGAAGCACCACATTAATGAGTACCCTACCATTGCTCTACTTTGATTTAACCTAATGTTCTGTAGCAGTGCTGGTTTTTTTTATGAACCGTATGAGTATATTTTAGTCACTCATTGTTAATTGAGACTCTTTTTAAAGGAGCACTTTCAAATACTTTCACAAACGTTTAATATTTTTATCAGTGGTTGTGTTAAGTTGCTTTCCAATCTTGACAACTTACTTGCAAATGGATGACTTTTTAGAACAGCTTGTGTTGAGCCCACTAGGGGATCGGCTGTGCTGGATTGGGTGTTGTGCAGTGATAAGACAGCTTAAGGTTAAGGAACCCTTAGGGAACAGTGAGCACAATATGATCAAGTTCACTTTGAAATTTGAGAAGGAGAAACTAAATTCCAATGTGTCAGTATTTCAGTGGAATAAAGGAAATAACAATGGCATGAGAGGGTAACTGGCCAAGGTTGACTGGAAAAGGACACTAGCAGGAAGGACAGCAGAGAAGCAATGACTAGAGTTTCCGCGAAAAATGAGGGGAGTGCAAGTCAGATGTATTCCACATTAAAAGAGATTTTCGAATAGAAAGAGGACACTACTGTGGCTGAGAGGTGAAGTCAAAGCCAAAGTAAAAGCAAAAGAGAGAGCATACAAGGAAGCCAAAGTTAGTGGAAAGATAGAGGATTGGGAAGCTTTTTAGAAACTTGCAGAAGGAAACTAAGTAGGTCATTAAGAAGGAAAAGATGAATTACGAAAGGAAGCTGGCAACTAATATCAGAGAAGATACTAAAAGCTTTTTTAAGTACATAAAGGGTAAAAGAGAGTTGAGTGTAGATATAGGACCAATAGAAAATGACACTGGAGATATTGTAATGAGAAACGCAGAGATGTCAGAGGAACTGATTGCATATTTTGCATCAGTCTGCAGTGGAAGATATCTGCAGTATACCGGACATTGAAGAGTGTCAAAGAACTAAAGTATGTGCAGTGAAAATTACGACTGAGAAGGTGCTCAGAAAGCTTAGTGGGCTTAATAAATCTCCTGGACCTGATGGAATGCACCTTCGGGTTCTGAAGGAAGTAGCTGGAGAGATTGCAGAGGCATTTACAATGATCTTTCAAGAATCATCTGGCATTGTACCAGATGACTGGAAAATTGTAAATGTTACTCTGCTATTTAAGAAGGGTGGGAGGCAGCAGAAAGGAAACTTATAGACCTGATACCCTGACATCAGTGGTTGGGAGGTTGTTGGAATCGATTGTTAGGAATAAAATAATGGAATACCTGGAGGCATGTGACAACATGAGCCAAAGCCAGCATGGTTTCCTGAAAGGAAAATCCTGCTTGACTAATCTACTACAACTTTTTGAGGAAATTACAAGCAGGGTAAATGAAGGAGATGCAGTAGATGTGGTGTACTTGGATTTTCAGAAGGCCTTTGACAAGGTGCTGCACATGAGGCTGCTTAGCAAGATAAGAGCCCATGAAATTACAGGAGAGTTATGAGCATGGGTGGAGCATTGGCTGATTGGCAGAAAACAAGAATGGGAATAAAGGGATCCTGTTTTGGCTGGCTGCCAGTTACCAGTGGAGTTCCACAAGGGTCGATGTTGGGGCCGCTGCTTTTTACGATATATGTCAATGATTTGGACTATGGGATTAATGGATTTGTGGCTACATTTGCCGATGATACAAAGATAGGTGGAGGAGTGGGTAGTGTTGAGGAAACAAGAGAACCTACAGAGAGACTTAGATAGTTTATATGAATGGGCAAAGAAGTGGCAAATGAAATACAATATTGTAAAGTGCATGGTCATGCACTTTGGTGGAAGAAATAAATGGGCAGACTATTATTTGGATTCGGAGAGAATTCAAAATGCAGAGATGCAAAGGGACTTGGGAGTCCTTCTGCAGGATACCTTAAAGGTTAACCTCCAGGTTGAATTGGTGGTGAAGAAGGCAAATGCAATGTTGGCATTCATTTCTAGAGATATACAATGTAAGAGCAGGGATGTGATGTTAAGGCTCTGTAGGCACTCATGAGACCACGCTTGGAGTATTGTGTGCAGTTTTGGGCTCTTATTTTAGAAAAGATATACTGACATTGGAGAGGGTTCAGAGAAGATTCAAGAGAATGATTCCAGGAATGAAATGGTTACCGTATGAGGAATGTCTGGTAACTCTTGGGCTGTATTCCCTGGAGTTCAGGAGAATGAGGGGAGGGATCTCATAGAAACATTCTGCAAGTTAAAACGCCTGAGATATGGCAAAGTTATTTCCCGTGGTAGGGGAGTCTAGGACAAGAGGACACAATTAAAGTAATTTCTCTGCATCGCTTTTCTAAATGGACGTCCTTCAATCCTGAAGTCATGCCCCAGACCACAACGCACGAAAAGTTTGCCGCACGATGACTCCTCGCGTGGTGATGAAAGGGTTGCAAGTAAATTGCCACGATCGGAGAACAACTCAACCCAGCCACCAATCAGTGTTTGAGTGTCATAGTTTGCTTTTTTTTTTGTAGTATTTTTACAACTTCTGGACTTTTATAGTTCTGAATGTCTCAAACACATTCAGATTGTCCTGATCATTTGGCTGTCCTGGCTAAGTTGGGAAACATGACTTGGATGATAGTAATTTTTTTTTACTCATTTTGTGAGTGGGATTTATTTTGCTTGCTCGGATGCATCGTGTTGTTATTATTATGCAAAAGAAGCTTTAGGGAGAGTCTTTGGTAATAAGGCCCTGCGCTGTTAGAGGTTCACCATGAAATTGCCCATTTTGTTTGGACATATTGTCTTACAGAGCCATTCTTATAAGGAGCAATACTTGATGAGTAGAATTGTAAACAGCTTTGAGAACAGAGTTTACATTTTCAGCTAAACCCTTTTTTCAGGGGATGAGGTGGGAGTGGTAGTTGATTAATGGAAAACAGAAATTTTCATTATAATTAAATGGCATAATTATCTACCAGGAATTATAAAATTATGTTGAATGCAGAGTAAGAGAAACCCTAACATTGTTCCATTCTACCTATGTCTGTGTAGGTTTCCTCGAGCTGCTCCAGTTTTTGCCCACATCCCAAAGAGGCTGTTTTAGGGAATTAGAGGTCAGACCAGAATCTATGCCTTTGCTCCACTTTCGAAGGCCAGCCACGCAGGCATGGGACATATGTAGTTGAATATCGGGCCGGCAGACCAGCAAGTATGAGGGTTAGTTGGTCCTCCCAGGTCAACGAGTTATTGGCAGGTTCCAGGATTCGAATTCTGTGCAGGCAGGAGGCGTGATGCCAGTGACCCCCTAGGTACATGAATCAGCGAAACCAGAGTTTGAGGCCTGGTATTCAGGATCCTCATCTAGGGTTTTCATTCGTCATCATTGGCAAGTCCTGGGATTGGTACTAAAGATGGAAGCCCAATGGCTAATCAGAAATCAGAAAGTCTGCGGAAGCCTGGGGCTGCAAGTCTCTGCGAGTCTGTTGGGGAATTCGATGTTTTGTGCCTTGAATCCACAAGTCCGCTGGAGGCCAAAGATGGCTGGTACTGGTGTTGGACGACTGTGCGTGTGCGTTGGGTGGAAGGGAGGAACAGAGCTCATTTTGCTGTTGCTCTTTTGTTGCTTGTGTTCTGGGTTGCTCTGCAAGGAATTGTGGGCATACTATGTTAAGCGCTGGAATGCGTGGTGATTGTGCCGGTGGTCCCTATCATATTGTTAGGTTGCGTTGGATGTTGAAGCAAATGATGCATTTTACTGTCTGTTTCAACGTACATGTGATATATGAATCCGAATCTGACCTGCATCATGAGAAATATACAAGTAATGAAGTTTAATTTGGAGAGAAGGTGGCGAAGACCATGTTGGGTGGAGACCAGGAGTGAACGAATTAAATGTGATGATGATAACTGAAAGAAGGCGATAAAGAAATAAACTGGAGGGAGCAAGTGAAATCTGAAGAAAGAGATGACTGAATGTTGGAAAATGAGATTCAAGACTGAAGTAGATAATTATTTGAAATTGTTAAGTTCAGTATTGACTCCTATAGGCTGTAAGGTGCTTCCCAATTGTATTTTTCTTCTTTCCTACCCCCCCCCCCACAAAATACATGTTGAATGAATCTTGGTTGTGACCCTGAACTTTTCACTTAATCTTTCCTCAAACTCTTGCCCACTATTACCATTCAGCTGCCAACTTCCAAAATGCCTGCTTCCATTATGCAGCTTTACACCACATTCTTTTCCCACCACCAGCTAAGTCCTAGCATGAGTCCATTTGAATCTGTGGATGCCGACTCCCAGAAATGAGCCTCACAATTGTTCTAGGAAATATAACATTCGCCCATGGCCCCTGTAGCAAATGAAGTTTTCACAGGGGGGGTCAATGACAGAAGTGGCTATTAGATCCCCACTGTTGCATCACACCAGAATATCTAGGCATATATCATTTCATATGAGACCCACCAGCTATATGCAAATATGTTCTACTGATTAGAATTATTTTATTTGTCAAACTTTTACACAAAGAATCAACCATTATTTTTCTTAGGTAGTCCTTGGCTAATGTAGTATTACTATATTTTATTGTAGTTTTGATTACAACGCAATGCGGGTCAAACTATGTATTTTAAAAAAGTTCCAGGTGTTTGCCTTTTGGCACCTTTGTTGCCTTACATTTATCATTTGCACTGTTCTCTGTTTTATATAACAGTATAAGCAACTGATTTCATTTTGAACAGCTGCACATCCGAGTTCATTAATCTACATGTCTCCTCTTGTTCCTAGGTTTTATATTCCTATTCGATAGGTTTTCTATATATATTAATGGGTTTGGTTTGTACCCATGGACTGGGCCCTGCTTTTGTCTTTTGTTCTAGGGTAAGTGGGTTTAACTATATGTAAATATGTCTGAGTATTTGCCATTAAATCTATGTTCAAAGAAAATGCAATGTTTATGTTCATTCAGTTGAACATTTATGATTTAAATGAGCAGAACTGCTTCATCCTTGTTGCATTTAAAATGCTTTGTATTTCCAATCCTAAATATTTAGTTTGCTCATATGCGATGTAATCATTGAACAGGATTATGGTGGGTAATCTTTACTCCTGATGATAATTGACCCACTATAAAACTTTGCAGAACAAAGTGAAATGTTTGAATGCATCAATAGTTACATTGCTTTCCCTTTACTGATGTACTCACCATTACTCATCTGGAGACTTTGCCAAAATGATATTAAATTAATGATTCTAGTTCATAAACAAGCATCAAAGTTACATCTGATCATTGATTGTCCTTGTCCTTAAGAAAGTAATGAGAGCAGGAAATGAAGCTGCTGTTAGATGAACTGGTGTAGTACAGGCAGGGAACTATAACAGCTGTTCTTACCTCTTTATCTCAGTGGGTAATGTGATATTGATCCATTGAAGGGAATTCTTCTACAATGTATTATAAATCCACACCCAGTGTTTAATCTTAGGTTAGCAACGCTTGTTCATGCAATTAAACATTTAATGTTAGATTTTAATGAGTGGTAGATTTGAACTTGGATCAAGCAGTGAGCACACTCCACCAAAAGAGAAAATATTGTATATGCTGGTTCGTGCAGTATGCATCACGTAGTGTTTCATTCTTGGTTGAATTGTTGAATATCTCCAGAATTATTGTTTTTTTTGCTACACAATTCTCTATGATAGAGCTTTCCGCAGAAAACTCCCTATTTTTGTTTGTGAACCTGCACATATTTACTTCAATGCACACAGTTCAAAAGAAAGAGATTGTGTGTTTTGTAATCCATATTACAAATGTAGTCAGCGGACATAAAACTAAATAACAAATCTGTAAATCCTTAAAGTTGAGATGTTTAAACTAGGGGAAAAAAGCATTCTATATAATAGTTTATTGATGGTTCAGAGTTGCACTTTCTCATCAATGTTGTGGATGCCTTTTGGAGACATGTTGATCCAGTTTCTTATATCCTGATGTACAAGATAATATGTATTGAGCATGAAGTACAGTATGTTACTTTCATACAATAAACCCTTCTCTTTTAAGCAGCTACAAATAGACTGTGGATAGATATTTGAAAGGAATTGGATGAGTAAATACTTATTCAGTAAGTTTAAATCTATAATTGTGAATTAAAGAAATTGTTTTTAATGCCCAAAATCTATTGTTCCTCAGTGGTTTAAAAAAAACACTCAGTCATAGCTGAAATTCCAAGGTGCTTATAATATTTTCCATTTATACCAGTACAAACATTTATTTAACCGGTCTGTCTAGGACCTTGCTTATTGTGATTTTAGAAATGACTTGGATGAGGAAGTGGAAGCACTACTGCACAGAAACAGACCCATCGGCCTATCTTTCAAACTGTTCTTCTGCAAGTCCCATCGACCCACACCTGGACCATGGTCCTCCATACCCCTCCTATCTAAGTACCTATACAAACTTCTCTTAAGTGTTGCAATCAAATCCACATCCCCCATTTCCATCGTTCCGTACTGTTCTGAGTGAAGAAGCTCCCTCTCAGATTTCTTTTGAAATATTTCACCTTTCACCCTTAACCTATGACCTCTAATCCTGGTATCAGCAAACTTCAGTAGAAAAAGCCTGCTTGCATTTACCCTATCTATACCCCTCATAATTTTGTATACCTCTGTCAAATCTCCCCTCGTTCTTCTATGTTCCAGGGGATAAAGTCCAAACCTGTTCATCCTTTCCCGATAACTCAGGTCCTCAAATTTCAGCAACATCCTTGTAAATTTTCTCTGTACTCATTCAATCTTACTGGGTTTATACATTTGCAGATGATACAAAGATGGCATTGTGGGTATTGTGGAAGGTTGTTATGGGTTACAGCTGGACACTGACAGGGTGCTGTGCTGGGCTGAGATGGAGTTTAGTAGGAAAAGTGTGAAGTAACACACTTTGGAAGGTTGAACTTGAAGGCCGAATACACAGTTAACGGCAGGATTCTTAGCAGTGTGGAGGAACAGAGTGATTTTGGGATCCGTGTCCATAGATCCCTCAAAGTTGCCATGCCAGTTGATAGGGTGGTTAAGAAGATGTGTAAGGTGTGTTGGTCTCCATTAGTTAGGGAAATGGAGTTCAACAGCCATGAGGTAATGTTGCAGTTCTATAAAACTCTGACTAGACCATGCTTGAAGTATTGTATTCGTTTGTGGTTGCCTCATTATAGGAAGGATGTGAAGATTTAGAGAGGGCACAGAGGAGATTTACCAGGACGTTGCCTGGATTCGAGGACATGTCTAATGAGGAGGGAATGTCAGAAGGAAGGATTTGATTGATTGTACAATAGGTTAAAAGATTACCACAAATCGAGGGCTGAAGGGCCCATTCTGTTATATGTTCATTTGGTCACAAATCTGATTTAACCATTTTTTTTTAATGTAGACTGGAACATTGAGTCTGTTCTGTTCCATTCCAGCATCATGGCACTTTTGCAGAACCTGCTTCTGTTATTTCAGTGGCCTCCTGCCACGGGGCTTTAAACTTTGATACACAGGATCTAGTGAACATGGTAAATTGGTTTATTATTGTCATAGGTACTGAGAGATGGTGAAATATATTGTTTTGCATACGACCTAAAAGAGAGTTTCATTAAATCAGTGCAGTGAGGTAGTACAAGAGTAAACAATAACAGAATGAAATGTTACAGTTACAGAGAAAGTGCACTGTAGACAGGCAATTAGGTGCCACTGCAATGACAAGGTACGTTGTAAAATACTAGGCAACAGTTCATTTATCTTATAACTGTGGGATAGAAGCTGTCCTTGGGCCTAGTAGTTTGTGCTTTCAGGCTTTAGCGTCTTCTACCCAAGGGGTCAGGAGAAGAGAGAACATATGGGGTGGGTCTGGACTTTGATTTTGTTGGTTGCTTTACCAAAGTAATGAGTTCTATAGACAGAGATCGTAGTGGTCCAGTTTAAAATATTTTATTTATTTATTGCTCTACATGAGAAGTTTGTTTATTCTTTTGTGTTTTTTCTTGTTATGCTCAATAACCAGTGATTAGTTCAGGTCATGCCCTTCTGCATCACTGGCGCCTGTTATGTTACTTTGAAGAGAGAGAGGATCAGCTTATGGATTTTAAAGAAAATTGGTTACGTTACCCTCGGAGCCTTCATACACATCTTTATCTTGATATCCTTAACCACTGACAGTGTTCAGTTTATTTTACATGTCTAATATTAATTTGTTTGGATACCTGGATGAGTCAAAATTGTCTTTTTTTTTAACCATAAGGCATAGGAGCGGAATTAGACAATTCCATCATGGCTAACTCATTATCCCCATTGACCCCATTCTCCTGCTTTCTCCCCAGAATCTTCGATGCCCTGTCACATGGACAAGTACATTTAAATGCAATGAAAAAATTTCTTGCAGCAGCACATTGTGCTGAGTGTTTTAAGGTGACTTCAGGTCGAGTTCTAGGAACGCTATGAGTTTTCTGTATTACTTTAGGCCTTGAGCCATTTGACGTTGACTTTCTCCACACTGATTCAGGGGACTTCAGCATCAATCAGTCTGTATTCCACAGGTTCATTAAACAATTGGCACACTGTTGTCATTTTCCCTATGGCTAAACAGCAATGGCACGAGAGAAATACAATTTAATTACAAAACTGCAGGTGTTAATTGAAATGTTATCATTTAAACGACTCCCAAAATTGACCCAAGACCCAGTTTCAATAGATGCAAAAAAGATGAAATGCGCTCAACTTCAAAGTTCAAAGTAAATTTATTATCAAAGTACATATATGTCATTATCTATGTGATTTATTTTTGTGGGCATACTCAATAAATCCAGTAAAACTCATAATTAAATTAAAGTTTGTCACGAACCTTGTGGCCCATCAGGCCGGTGTTTATGCTGGTTTCCATGGCGTGAAGCGACTGAGAGTACGAGACTCCCCCCGGATAGGACACCAGTCTATCGTAATTTTTGCCGGTACCCATTCTCAGCTGGGTAGACTGGAGCATTGTGTGGTTAAGTGCCTTGCTCAAGGACACACGCTGCCTTGGCCGAAGCTCGAACCCATGACCTTCAGATCGCTAGTCCAACGCCCTAACCGCTTGGCCACGCGCCACAATAACAATAATAGAAACAATGAAAGATTGTACCAACTAGGCATACAACCAGTATGAAAATGACAACAAACTGTACAAATACAAAAAGAAAGAACAAATAGTAATAATAAATAAGCAATAAATATTAAAAACTTGAGCTAGTGAGTCCATAGGTTGTGGGAACATTTCAGTGATGGGCAAGTGAAGTTATCCACACTGGTTCAAGAGCCTGATGGTTGAGAGGTGATAACTGTTCCTGAACCTCGTGGTGAGAGTCCCAGGGCTCCTGTACCACCTTCCTGATGGCAGCAGCGAGAAGAGAGCATGTCCTTCCTGGGTGGTGGGGGTCCTTTGTGATGGATGCTGCTTTCCTGTGACAATGCTCCATTTAAATTTGCTCATTGGTGGGGAGGTTTTTACCCATGATGCATTGGGGCCTATCCACTACTTTTTGTATTATATTCCATTCAAGGGCATTGGTGTTTCCATAACAGGCTGTGATGCAGCCAGTCAATATACTCTCCACCACACATCTATAGAAGTTTGTCAGAGTTTTAGACTTTATGCCGAATCTACACAAGTAGAGATGCTGTTGTGCTTTCTTCGTAATTGCACTTGTGTGCTGGGCCAGGACAGGTTCTTTGAAATGATAACACTGAGAATTTAGAGTTGCTGAATCACTCCACCTCTGATTGCCTGATGAGGACTGGCTCATGGATCTCTAGTTTCCTCCTCCTGAAGTCAATAATCAGCTCCTTGGTCTTACTGACATTGAGTAAGAAGTTTTTGTTGTGGCACCACTCAGCCAGATTTTCAAACTCCCTCCTATATGCTGATATGTCACCACCTTTCATTTGACCTATGACAGTGGCATTGTCAGCAAATTTAAATATGGCATTGGAGCTGTGCTTAGCCATGCAGTCGTAAGTGTAAAGTGAATAGAGCAGAAGACTAAGCACAGGAGCTGGTGTACCTGTGCTGAAGGAGATTGTGGAGGACATGTTGTTGCCAATCCAAACTGGCTAGGGTCTGCAAGTGAGAAAATCGAGAATCCATTGCACAGAGGTATTGAGGCCAAGGTCTTGAAGCTTGTTAATTAGTCTTAAGCAGATGATAGTATTGAATGTCGAGCTATAGTCATAAAGGGCATCCTGTTGTCTGCATCTTTGCTGTCCAAATGTTCCACGGTTGAGCGAAGACCCAATGAGTTGGCATCTGCTGTGGACTCATTGTGCTGGTAGGCAAGTTGGAGCAGATCCAAATCCCTTTTCAGGCAGGAGTTGATGTTTCATCACCAATCTCTCAAAACACTTCATCGTTGTGGATCTAAATGCTACTGAATGATAGTCATTGAGGCAAGTTACCATGTCTTTAGCCACCGGTATAATTTAAGCCTGTTTAAAGCAGGTGGGTATCTCAGCCTGCCAGTGAAAGGTTAAAGATCTTAGTGAGCACTCCAGCCTGTTGATCAGCACAAGTCTTTAGTGCTTGATCAGCTACCCCATCTGGGCTAGATGCTTTGCGCGAGCTCACCCTCCTGAAGGGTGCTCTCACGTCAGCCTCAAAGACTGCAATCACAGGGACATCGGGATCTGTGGGAGTCTGTGATGGTTCCTCCATGTTTTGACAGTCAAAACAAACATAGAAGACATTAAACTTATTTGGAAGCGAAGCCCTATTGCCACCTATGTGGCTTGATTTTACTTTACAAGAGGTGATAGCATTCAAGCCCTGCCATAACTGTCAAGCATCCTTCATTGTTTCAACTTTAGTCCAGATTACTCAAGAAGTTGGAGACACAAGAGGTTGTAGGTACTGGAATCTGGAGCCGCAAACAATCTGCGATGAGAAAAGAATTGTGCATGTTTCCTTTCCACCCACAAATGCTGTTCGACTGGCTACAGTCCTCTAGTAGATTGTTATACTGGGAGGTGGATTAGCTATTTTAATTTCACAGTGATCCTGCTTGCTTCTTAGTGACATTCTCTTTCAGAGTTAACCTTAACCATCCATAGTTAACTCTAACCACCTATAGTTCTGTCTCTTAGAAACCTCTTTAGTTAAAGAGTTGTCAGACCTTGAGAATCGGTGTCTTTTAAGCAGTGAACATGAGCCAGTATTGCAGGGTGAGTTTGTCCTCCAGCCCACCAAGCATACCCCTTCTCAATACAACCAGTCAGAACCCACTGCTATATGTTCACAACTAACTTCAGATAATCTAGACAATTTCAAAATTTCTATTATTCCAGGTGACTGTAATTCCTAACCTCTAATATCGATATTGTTACCTTATTAAATTCAATAACCTTTGTATGGTTTCTTAAACTTCAAACTCCCTTCTTTGATTTGCAAGTATAAAAGTAGAGACTTGATACCCCGTAATCACCACTTACTGATTTATCAGGTCTGGTAATGTTTTGAATACTGTTTAAGTACTTAGTGTGGATCCTTAGTTTGGATATGACTGCCAACTGTTTTGATTTCATTGTGAATGGTAATAATAACTACTAATTGGTTTATTGACTTTGCTTGAAATTTTACTCTTCCAAAAACTGCTACTTAACAAGCTTCAAGTATACTTTAATGTTTAGTGTTTGACTTTATAGAATAAATCCTTACACTGTAGTTTTGAATCATTGGAATAATATCTGGTTTCCATGTTTGTTTTGCAGCATCTACTGGAGACATATGGATATGCATTTGTGTTTTCATTGACAGGATATTTTGGAATTTCCTTTGTACTAGCCTTGATAAAGCTCTTTGGTGCACTAATAGCTGTAACAGGTAATATGTACTTCAGTTTGGTTGCCACTGTTAAGATTTACTGAAATTGTGTATTGGTTAAAACTAAGACTGAAGCCTGCCAGCTTGTTGTAATCTCAAGCAAAAGCTAACTAACCAGAAATATCAGCACTTATTGTTTTCTCAGTTATGCAGAGCAAACTGAAAATAAAGGCATAATAGATTAAAAACACCAAGAAAGCAGGCAAACCACTTCCCAGTATAACAATGAGCTATTAAGGCAGTGATATGATACTGGCTTGTCATATGTGTAGCACTCATGGAGCACCGTAAAGAATTTTACCTATGCTTATTTTGGACTGAGATAGAAAATGATACTTAGGAGATCTCATAATTTTATCTGTTCATTGTAATGTGAATCTTTTTTTCACCTTGCAGAAAATAAAATCCTGTCCTCCCCCATCTCAGCCCCATCATTAACATTATGTGCCTAGAATGTGTGGCTTGTACTGTGTTGCCACTTACTGACACTTGTTCACCGTTTTAGTTGTGTTCCATACTCTTTATCTTCTCAGTACAAGTCAATATTGACCAGCCTGTTGACCTATAACAAACCGACTTAGGTTATTCAGATCACTACATGAATCTTAATTAATTCAATCAAAAATTGCACTTTATTGTCTCTATGCAATTAGTAACATAAATTACGTTGACCTCAGGCTGACAACTTAAGCCATGAATTCTATTGTTCCCTTTGTACCAATACTCACTCCAACTTATAACACTGAAATAGGGGACTTCTATTGGCTAAATGATTGATCTTTTGTTTTCTGCTCTTGGTATGGCATTCTTTCTTATGATACTTCGACTCCAGAGTTCTCACTGCTTTGCATCCAGAGCCCCTCATTCTTATTCTCTTTCCTTATCAATTCAAACTGTTGTGTTTGGATTTTGTTGGCTCTAGCCCATCTGGTTATTGTGTATGTCAGCCTTTCATTAGCTCTGGTCCAAGGCAGCATCACTTTATTGCCCTTCTCCCAAGTACGACCTGTACTTCATGTCTCTTCCTTTGTCCTCCCTGATACAGACTAGTTCAAACCAACTTACCCAGATTAGCCAGTTGCTAGATCAAAGTTATTTCAAATCGCAGACACGGAGTGCTCTATTCGTAAACCTGCATGCTCTATTTTACCAAAGAACATTTCACAAATAACTTCTTATTTGGGAATTGTCTTTTGTTCAGCAGATATCAGTAGGGGTATCATTATGTTTGTTTTTAATTGGCATTATCCTGCAATTCCTGAGCAAAACCAGTTCACAAAATGGAGGGCACAGAACAGTTTCACAAAATCAAGAGACACAAGAAAATCTGCAGATGCTGGAGTTCCAAAGCAACACACACGAATTGCTGGAGGAACTCATCAGTCTAGGCATCCTTTATGGAAAAGAGTAAACAGTTGACATCTCAGGCCGAGACCCTTCATCAGGTCCTCCACCCAAAACATTGATTGTTTGCTCTTTTCCATCGATGATGCCCGGCCTGCTGAGTTTCTCAAAATATTGACTTTCATTCCTTTTACCACATGACAAGAACAAAGACATCTGTTTTTTCTGCTTCCACTCTTCTTGACATTTTTCATATTCCTTCATGGCTAACAAGTAGCTTGGAATAAGCCTGTACTGGTTATTCATTACTGCTTAGGGTTGGAAGTACAGACAAAACCAAAAGTTAGGCCATTGAAAGACCACAGAAATGTCCATCCACAAGTGACTGTTCTTTCGCATAGTCACTATCTTAGAAAGACATTAATGCTGCCTGAAATTAAAACTGTTCAGGGGTATAGCTGCCTGAAAAATAAGTATTCAGGAAAGTTAACTTCAAGTTTCTCTCACGTGGCCGTATTAGAAAGCTGCTCATTAAAGTATCACAATAAGTAGTTTACACTTGGAGAAGTAGATCCTGGTAGCATTTTCTCCAGTAGTTTTGTGCTTAGACACATTTAACCACTTAATCCAGATTTGAGATTGATACTGTTCATATCTGGAAGTTTGGTGTTAGCAAGCTTTAGAGTTGGCCGAGGTGGTTGGATTGGGAGAGGAGAGGTAGTAACATATGGCAGTCATTTCATACACAACCCTATTCTATATTGCTATATTACATGGACACGCAAGAATCATATGAATTATATTAAGAGATCTCAACATGTCAAAGATGAACTGGGGAATATTTTTGTTCTATGTTGCTATGCTTGTTTAACAGAATATATCAGCACATCTCCTGTATAAAGGTCAATCTGCTGAGATTTGTTGGTTTTCAAACACATACAGTGACATGCAAAAGTTTGGGCACCCCTGGTCAAAATTTTTGCTACTGTGAATAGCTAAGCGAGTAAAAGATGACCTGATTTTCAGAAAGAGGAATAAAGTTAAAGATGACACATTTCTTTAATATTTTAAGCAAGATTACTTTTTTTATTTCCATCTTTTACAGTTTCAAAATAACAGAAAAGGAAAGGGGCCCAAAGCAAAAGTTTGGGCACCCTGCATGGTCAAACTTAGTAACACCCTCTTTGGCAAGTATCACAGCTTGCAAATGCTTTCTGTAGCCAGCTAAGAGTCTTTCAATTCTTGTTTGGGGGATTTTTGCCCATTCTTCCTTGCAAAAGGCTTTTAGTTTTATGAGATTCACATTACCCTGTTTCGAAGTCCTTTTGTACAATAAGACATCTCAAGGAAAAAGGGGCCATATGTAAATAACATACTGTGTACATACATCTATTGATGCTTCTGGACACATCTTCAGTGATGTTCCTGGAATCATCGGGTGTTTCGGGTCTTTCAACATCATACAGCCTCCTCCAGGTGACCCAGTCGGGGCTGATCAGACCCCAGCTTGTGTCCAGATGGCTAGCTACTTATGACTCCATGGCTCCCCTCTTTTGAGCCACAGCCATCTTGAGGCCCTCTCTGCCGCATCGATGGTACTGTGGATGGCTCTCCTCTTCCTCTCTCCCTCGATGCCCAAAATGCTGAAGGCTCTAACTGAAGAACGGGCTACGAATCCCCTACAACCAACCTCCACTGGGAGTCACCTCGCTCTCCATCCAGCCTGCTGACAGTTGCTGACCAGTCCTGCGTACTTGGAGAGCTTCCTTTCAATGGCCTCTTCCAAGCTATCTTCCCATGGGACTGTCAGCTCCAGCAGCACCACTTGCTTAGTCGACTCAGACACAAGGACAATGTCTGGTCGCAAGGTGGTGGCTGCGATATGGTTGGGGAACTTCAGCTACCCTTCGAGGTCCACCAACAGCTGCCAGTCCCTTGCAGAGGTCAGAATGCCTGCAGATGTTCTTTTGGCAGGTATTGGCTGCTCCCCAGCTCTGACAAAGGCAATGGTCTGCTTGGAGGGTCGGGACCGCTTCGCCCACTCAACTCCTGCGCTGACAGCTTCAGCGATGGTCTTCAGGACCTGATCATGCCTCCACCTGTACCGTCCCTCACCAAGTGCCCTTGCACAGCTGCTGAGGACGTGCTCCAGGGTTCAAAGTAATGTTGGATTGGAGATCAGTATTGGAGAAGATAATAAAACTGACAGGGAATAAACCTCTTGGACCTGATAACCTGCATTTGGGTTATGAAGGTGGTGAATTTGGAGCTGGTCAATTAACTCGTTGTCACAGTTCAAAATTACATTGGCTCTTCAATGCTTCCAACTGTTTGGAGAGGTGACAAATGTACCCTACTATTTAAAAATAAGGAGGGAGAGAGAAAGCAGGTAATCAGTTAGTACATTTAATGCTGCCATTCATTGTTAAGGACATAATTAGAAAATAATAATAGCATTGAGCAGACTCGATGCATTTTGATGAATGAAAGATCATGTTTTTCACAAATCTGTTGAAATTTTTATTGGTAGGTATAGTGTACTTGGACGTTGAGAAACTTAAAATAAATCCTACACGAGATTATTAAAGCATGACTCCATGATTTTAAGGGTAATATACTGTCATGGATTAAGACTTAGTTAATGGAAAGAAAGTAGAGTCGAGGTAAATGGTTGATCTTCAATCGGGGGAACTGTAACCAAGGGAATGTCACAGTACTGTATTGATGTGCACCCCCCTCCCCCCCCACCGCTCACAGTCTATATCAGTGAGTTGGATCAGTGAGTTTATCCAACTATCAAGTGTAATATATTAATATTTGCTGATGGTGCAAAAAACGTATGCAGAGACTTTCAGAGTGATATCACCAAACTAAGAGGATGGGCAAGGTGACAGTAGATAGAATAAATGCAAAGTAATGCCATTCGATGAAAAGAAAATTGGGGAAAAATGAATTGTTTTTAAATGGTGAGAGGTTGGGAGGTGTGGTCTTTAGAGAGGGGCCTGTATCTCCTCCACGGAAACTACCCAAATCACTGAATGTTAATGATCAAAATCAGGAAGCGAATGATATGTTCGCCTTTAATTGAAAGAAAGTTTTGAGTTTAGAATAGAGACATCCTGCTTTAATAATGTAGAGCCCTGGTGAGATTGCATGCAGAAAAAAGTGTATATGTCTGGTCCTCCTACGTAAGGAGGTAGGTACTTGTGATAAATGGAGGTCAGCGAGGGTTCGTCATTGATATCTGGGATGTGAATTGTTCATGTAAGGAGAATTTCAGTAGACCATGTCTATACTCTTCAGAAATTGTAGTATCAGAGTATCTCATTAAAGTGCATAAAAGAAATCTCAGGTTGATGAGGTAGTTGATGTTTCCCTGGCACTGTTTGTGGTACAAGGAGTCATAGTCTCAAGGTGAAATAATCACAGAGATGGGAAAAAAAATTTTCTTCAACCAGAGAGTAGTGAATCTCTGAACTTCTCCATCCTAGGTGCTACCTCTTGTGCATATTCAAGGATGTTATCACGGACTTTTAGATATTAAAGGAACAAAGGGATGTCAGGTCATTGCAGAACAGTGACTTGGCTGAAGTAGAAGATGAACCAAGATGGTGGAGTAAGCATAAGAGGGCAAATGCCCAATTCCTGCTTCTTCGTTTTGAAACCATTAATACTACCCTTGCTCTAAGTTGACACAGACTCTATTTCAGTGGGTAGCATTTCTGTTTCTGGATTGCTGGTCCCACACCTGAAACTTGATCTGAAAAATGTAGCTGACATTCAAATGCAATATTGAGCAGGGGGTTGCAGTATTGGAAGTGTTGCCTTTCACCTGCAACAGTTAACTCTGGTCCTGCTGACTCAGTGGAAATGAAAGGCCCCATGGCACTCTATTGAAGAAGAGTAAGTCAGGGCTAGTCTTTGTCTCTCAATCAATAACATAAGAATGGTGTATCTGTGCCAATCATGTTCTTCTTTGTGGTTAACTGCATATTGGCTGCTATATTTCCAGTTTTGCAGTATTGACTATACATTAGTGAATGTTTTATTATTCCTTTAGGAGAGCATGCAAGCCTGTTTTCTTCATTAAATGTCTGTATTTCTTTATTCCTACAATTTCATACTAATCTTCACTAAGGAGAGTTTGAAATAGTTTGCACCATTACTGTGTATCTGGTGTTGTAAATTATATTTGCATTTTTTTTAGAAAAAGAAATCCTCCACTGATAAGATGTATAGAGTTATTCATTGTAAAGTCACAAATGTGTCAGATTGCTAATTAACTATTATTTCACTTGTCAGAGAAACATTCAGAACATTGGGTTAAGAAGTTTCAAGTCCATAATGGAGTTGACCTCTATGTTTCTTTCTTTGTAGTAACCACAGGAAGAAAAGCAATGACCATTGGTCTTTCATTTCTCTTCTTTTCAAAGCCTTTTACTTTGCAGTAAGTAAATCTTTCATGTATGAGACTGATATGTATATGAGATCTCAGAAGCAGTAATGCAGTCCAGTATCAAAGTTGAGGTTCTCCCCACAGTACTCAAGAACCCCAATTATGAACAATAGAGCAGGAACTGGAATGGCTAACACTGATTGTGTTCAGTTGTTTTTATAGGTAATTCTGCCTATTCAGTTTTCCCAAATCTCTCAGCAAGTTCATTCTCTCTAGGAAAGCATTTATTCTCCCTCAAAACTATTTCAAAACATCTTGCACCAGAAACTTTATACAGGTTTGCCTTAAGGATGAAAATGTTGCATCATTTGCTCCTAATTTCCTAATTCAAAATTTTCTTGTGGTATTTACACTCTTCATTATATTTGTCTGGGTCGTTTTGTAAAATCTGTTTTCTAAAACACTGAACTTGTTCTGATAACTTGAATTATGGATGCACGGAATCAAAGAGACTTGGTCCAATGACCCGTAACTTGTACAGCAGCCACACTTTTTAGAATTTGTACTTTGTCCCTTGTTAACAACATCTGGTGTATATATTTTTTATCATTGACTTGAGTTAAATGCAGTGCTCTATTTGTAAATTTAGGCCACAGTAACTTCTGAATTCCTTTAATTAGCATATTATACGACTATTACTAAATTGTTTTTCTTTAGCCTATATTCATTTTGTCATCATTATTATGCTGCTATATCATTCTAAAGACAGCAAAACAAACACAAGCAGTGTTACATTAGTGCAGCAACTTTTGGTTTTAATTGGATCATCAGAGAGAGGGGTAGACTGCCATCAGTTGTCATGTTCTCATTGACATTTGACAACTGAAGACATTTTTCTTATATTTACTTATCTTCCTCTGCTATTTTTACATTTTTTTCTTTCTCTGATCACACTCCCATTCATTTAGAACAGACTCACGGTGGGCTGAAACTATCTTAATTTATTTATATTTTCTTACTTAATGCTATTGTAGTTGAAAATAGAAAGTTGAAAGGCTGATCTGAATGATGCAACTGAGTCCATTTTTGATGTAATTTTAAGTGTGATAATAAATACTACCAGGTAAACTGGTGCTATTAACATTGATATGGCATACTAAAGCTTCAGCTTGTAGATCACTGCAAGTGCTATATTAATTATATTTTTTTTTCTCTTCAAGCTATATATGGTCAGGTCTTCTGGTCCTCATTGGTATCTTCCTGAATATTTACAGCAAAAACAAGGACATAATTAGGCTGCCTTCACTGACTGACATTCGGAATAAAATCCGGAAAAGGCAAATGAGACCTACTTCAGAAAGGGTGTAGAGCCCACGTTGGTTTTCGCTTCTGATTTGATTGGGCATTGCCGTCACTGGTTGGCCTTGACAGGACATTCTGCATAAGTGCACTTGTACACCTACTATTAATGCAACTGATGACTAGTTGTACGATGAGAAAAATATGATCAAAGCTGGAAAAAATATGAACTATACAAATGTGATAAAAGGGAACAATGTAAAGCTTGGACTATGTTTTCCATAACTATCACAATGATTGTTTACTAATAATGCGTATAAAATTCCAGACTTTTGAATTACAGTACTTTCACTTGGTCCCTCTGTGCTTTGTCTTTGTTTGAATTCTGAGCAGTGGCCTGTGCTTTTTAAGTTTTGTAAATCAATCACATTTGTGTTTTGCTATTTCTTATTATTCAACGGAAATTACAAATATATCAGTTATGACAAAATGTATGTGTTTTTTAATTATATGTGTGTGCACAATTTAATTGAAATAATTGTAGTGTGGTAGTATTTAAAATTGTTATTTATCATAAATATATATGCCCTTCAAATATACTTGATGCAACTTGTTTGTACTGGGTTCCTGAATCGATCCACAGCAGGTGTGGGGCATGCAGTTTGAAAATGTACATTAAATTATATAGTTACAGTAAGGAATACCATGAAACTCTCATTCAGTAGTGACCCTAGCTAGATCAAGAATTCTTCATTGTATTTAATTTATACTAGTTCACAAAAATGACTGTCATAATTGCCATATATTGCCAAAACACTTTTGTTCTTCACAGTGCCTCAGCTAAGCCTACTGGTTACCTTTTTATTAAGAGCAGAAGTCAAAGACCAGGAAAGTACAAAGATGTTGCACTGGTCCCTAGCCTATCCCACACCAAAACCAAATTTGTGTTATGACAATTATATCATTCTGTTTTTGCATAAATTATTTTTAATGCTTAATGTTTATTTTTTAATTTGTTTTTCACTGTTTCAGAGTTTGGAGGCTTTCTATTACAAAAAGAAATAGTGTAAAGCATCATACTAAGTTTCAATTTTTTGCAATTAGTATATTTTCCTTGGATTTATTTAAATTTGTAGGAGGAATTGACATCCACTTAGTTATCGCTGTTTATATGCCAGATATTTTTAATACAAGGTACGAACAAGTTAAACAGGGTTTAAAATATTGGATCTTCAACAATTGTATTTGTGGTCAATATACACGTAATATAAATCTTATCTATGTGGATATTGCTGCATTTTAAATGAGGGTGTGAATGAACACGATGGATTACTTCTGTTATGATCCTGCATTCTCACTAGCTGGTAATTTACCAATAATTTCCATTAATATCTACTTTCAAATTTTAAAATGCATTCCAAAGAATGACAAATTCAGATATTTGTGTGGGCATTGTTGCAATATAGATGTTGCACGACTGATGTAAAGGTGTTTTGTTTTCCTCAGCTGTGATAATTTGAAAGTTCAGGTGCAATTTTGCACTGGATTCACTCCAAAATATGTCTTATTGCACACAAAGGTAATTTAAATCAATAATTGTATTTCCAGCTTTTCAAAAATGTTTTGGCTATTTGATCAAGACTCTTGGGGGGAAAATGAATAAACTTATTTGGTAATTATTCCTATTCCACTGATATTTACAGCACTATTTTAAGTTTCATGATTTGAAAGTGTTTGTTCCTTATAGGAAAACTACATGTATAAATTTATGCTGTCCTTTTACCCCTATGATTCACTGATCAATTTTGAAAAGGAGTCTGTACTCTGAATAGCAGATGAAAGGTTATTTGCACTTCCCATTCCTACTACTTACCTAAAAGATGGTCACAATTTTCAGATTGCGTTTGATCACTGGGACATTTTACTGGAGTTAATTACATCCTTGAAAGAAAAAAAAGAACAGGATTAAGCCAAACAAATAACCCTGAAATAATTTCAAACAATATAAAAATAATTTGCTTATTGGTAATGTGAATATAGTAGCATAATCTTACACATTATTTCAGTCAGAATCAATATGAATAATAGGCCATTAGAATGAGGCTGATGTCCTTTCAACATCCTCACATCTGTTCAGTTTTCTGCATTGTTCCATCACACATCACACCAATATTAAATGCCTTTATAAAAAGTAAAGTTTATAATCATAAGCACAAGAACAATGAAAGCTTACATGCAGTAGCATCTCAGGCACTAAGCATGAGATATACAATATTCACAAGAAAAGCATAAGTTATAAATAATTTT
The DNA here is from genome assembly GCF_030028105.1 of Mobula birostris. NCBI lineage: Eukaryota > Metazoa > Chordata > Chondrichthyes > Myliobatiformes > Myliobatidae > Mobula > Mobula birostris. The sequence goes on from NC_092370.1 coordinate 127,195,724, forward strand.
TACATGAAAAAACACAAATACAACCAAAAGGTCATTTTAGTGTAAAGAGCCATTATGTTGCTGAACTCCAGTGATTAGGGTTGCGCCAGTTAATTTAAGAACTAAGTGGTTGAAGGGCGGTGGCTGCTCTTGAACCTGGGGGTGTGGGACTTCAGAAATTTCTGTACCTCCTGCTCATGGTAGTTGTGTGGTAATTGGTATTCCATAATATGATGGGATGTTGATGCTGAGGAATTTGAATAATCTTTGTTTCTTATCCTATGGTGTGGGTTATAAACTCTTTTCACACCCCATGTTTAGGGCACCTCAACTCCAACTTTAGAGAGGCTGCAGGAGCACTGAAGTCATGCTTTTATTTCTATTTCTCTCACCTGCCACCAAAATCTGCTGGTGAGACATGTCCTACCAATTCATCTTATTAAAACACCCTATTTGCTCTAGTTAACCTAGATATAAATTCCATTTCTGGAGATGAAAACTGAGTTTTTTTTTACAGAAGTAAATGATAAATAGACCAGTTGCTCAGCATGAAGTGATTTCTCATCAACCTAGGCTAGATTTTGACTCCCCCCCCCCCCCCCCCATACAGTTGGACCAGTCAGAATCATAACCTTTAGCTCACTCTATTTACAGTGGCCATCAAACACCTATCCACATCATTTCTCCTGCCACTTCCCAGTACCCACCATTTCTCCTGCCATCCATTCTACCAGAGGTAATATACAGTAATCTATTAACCAAGATGTCAGAAAAAAATTGCTCCATCACCGGGAGAATGTGCAAATTCCACACAGACAGCCCTCAAGGTCATGACCAGATTCAGGTTTTGTGAACCGTGAGGCAACAGTATTAGACACTATGCTGCTCTGTTTCATGCTTGGCTGTGATATAATATGAGCATAATATTTATCTAATCAAAACAAAAGTTGAAGAATTTTACAGGTGGGCTGTATAGAACTGTTTAGTCAATTGTACCTGTACAAGCTCTTAACAAATCTAATAACTTAACTTTCATAGTTTTATCCTATGCCCTGGCAGTTTTATAAAGTAAGTTCAGGTATGGAAGGAAGTTGTTTGACCACCATATCCATACCAGCTCCTTACCAGAGATTTTCTCTAGTTCTACCAACCAACCCTTTTGCCAAGCACGGAGTTCTGTCCGCCAGAAAAAGCACGATCTCCCAGTGGCTGTTCATTGTAATTCCACTTCCAATTCCCATTCCGACATGCCAGTCCACCTACAATCGCAATGTGGCCACAATCAGGTTGAAGGAGCAACACCTTATATTTCATTTGGGTAGCCTCCAATCTGATGGCATGAGCATTGATTTCTCGAACTTCTGGCTATGCACCCCCCCCCACCCTTTCACCATTCCCTATTCCCTGTCCATCACCTCCCTCTGGTGCTCCTCCCCCTTTTCTTTCTTCCATGGCTTTCTGTCTTCTTCTATAAGATTCCCCTTTCTCCAGCCCTGTATTTGTTCCACCAATCAACTTCCCAGCTCTTTACCTCATCCCTCACTCCCCTCCCGGTTTAACTTATCACCTTGTGTTTTTCCTCCCCCTCCCCCCATCTTCTAACTTGGACTCCTCATCCTTATTTTTTTCTCTCCAGTCCTGGTGGAGGGTCTCGGCCCAAAACGTCGACTGTACTCTTTTCCACAGATGCTGCCTAGCTTGCTGAGTTCCTCCAGCATTTTGTATGTGTTGCTTGGATTTCCATTATCTGCAGATTTTCTCTTGTTTCAGATCAAGTCATTGTTTCTTTGTGAAACTGTACCCATTAGGAAATTACCTAGCAACTTATTTTTTGCATGCATGTGGCATCAAATGCATACTTCATGATATTGCTACTTGTGCATAGCATATATCCTCTATTGGAAGAAAAATTAGGAGCTATTAGCTTTGCTGAATAGTCTCAGTACAGCCCAGACTACTTCAATGCATTAAAGACTGAAGAAGATAGAAACACTCATCAGGTCAGGCACCTTCTATGAAAGAAGAAATGATTAACATTTTTAGCCCGAAAAATATCTAATCTGTTGTCATTTTCTTTATATAATATTTATATGTGTATATATGATTACTTATTTAACTAGGATTTTAAAAAAAATCAATGAAAGAACCAACGAGTTCCCCTCCACCCTAACTATCCACTTCTGTCTGGAAGAACTTGTGCTCACTCTCAACAATTTTTCATTTACCTGCTCCCATTTTTTTCCAAACTTAAGGGGTACCCATGGGCATCCACTTGAGCCCCAGCAATACCTGCCTTTTCACTGGCCATGTAGAACAGTCCATGTTCCAAGCCTTCCCTGGTAATGCTCCCCAACTCTTCCCACCACTCTTAACAGTGATAGAGTTCCTCTTGTCCTTACCTGCCACCCCATGAGCTTCTGCATTCAGCACATCATCCTCCACAACTTCCACCATCTTCAAAGGGACCCTACCACCAAACACATCTTTACTCCCCCCCCCCCCCACACCTCTGTGCTTGCTCATTCCCTCTATAATTTCCTCCATTTGGGGCCCCAGACAGTCCTTCCAGGTGAGGCAACATTTCTCCTGGAATCTGTTGAGGTCATGTATTGTGAACAATGTTCCCAAAGTGTTCTCCTCTACAATTAAACCCCTCATTAACTGGGTTCCGCTTCGTTGAGCACCTCTGCTCCATGCGCCAAAAGTGGAACTTCTCAGTGGCCAAACGTTTGAATTCTGATTCCCACTCTCATTCCAACATGTCAGTCCAGAGCCTCTTGTGCCACAAAGAGGCCACCCTCAAGATGGAGGAGCAATGCCTTATATTCTCTCTGGATAGCCTCCAACCTGTTGGCATGAATATTGATTTCTCCTTCCATTTAAAAACAATATTCCCTTCCCCTCCCCTTTTGTTCTATTCCCCACACTGGCCTTTTATCTCTTCTCACAATAGACAATAGGTGCAGGAGTAGGCCATTTGGCCCTTCGAGCTAGCACTGCCATTCACTGTGATCATGGCTGATCATCCACAATCAGTATCCAGTTCCTGCCTTATCCACATAACCTTTGATTCTGCTATCTTTAAGAGCTCTATCCATCTCTTTTTTGAAAGCATCCAGAGACTTGGTCTCCATGCACCTGCCTATCACCTCCCCCCTCATCCTTCCTTTTCTCCTATGATCCACTCTCCTCTCCTATTAAATTCCTTTGTCTCCAGACCTTCATCTTTCCTACTCACTGGGCTTCACCAGTCATCTTCTAGCTATCCTCCTTCCCCTCACCCCTCCAACTTTTTTATTGTGGCATCTTCCCCATCCCTTACCAGTCTTGAAGAAGGGTCTCAGCTCAAAAAGTCGACTGTACTCTTTTCCAGAGATGCTGCCAGGCCTGCTGAGTTCCAGCATTTTGTGTGTGTTGCATGGATTTCCAGCACCTGCAGATTTTCTTTTGTTTGTGATTGGACAACCCTTCATATGGGGTCTTGCAAAATTTTCTTCTTGTATTGATTTTCTCTTGCAGGGTAGAACAGAACATGATTCCACGACATCTTCATACAGTGCAGTTCAGATTTTAACCATGTTGCATTAAAGCGTATTTCTTCATGATTTTCTTCCCTTTTTGTTTATTTCTGTGCCCTCTAAACTTAGCCCTTCCACTAAAGAAAACAGCCTCCCTGCCTCCTTCTTTACTTTATTCACTTCATCCTTCTCTTCCCAAAGAAAACAGCACCAGCTTCTCTAACCTTGGAACTGCAGTGACTCATCTCAGGAACCTTTCAATGCTTTTTCTGGAACTTATTGCTTCATATCGTTTCAGTAATCTGGCAAATATAATTGCACACAATGCTCCAGTTGAGTCTCTGATAAAAGATCAGCATGATTTCCTTGTTATATTTGAATTGTTTTTTTTATTCTATATCCGTATAAGTAAAGCCGGGAACTGTGTATATTTTATTAACCATTTCATCACCTTCCCTGCCACTTCCAATAACTGGTGCATATACACTTTCTCTGTTCCTGCACACCTTTAGACAATATTCTGCAATCTCTCTTCATTCTACCCAGCAAAATGCATCACTTAACATTTCTCCAAATTTAACTTCATCTGCCATGCCTCTGCCCATTCCACTATCCTGTTTATATCCCACTATAATTTTTGCAGTGCACAATGATGCCCAGTTTCATAACTTCCGCATTTTTTTTCCTTTTTCAGCTATATTTTATAAATTTGAATATGCTTCAACCACCCTTTCAGGCAGCAGATTCCACATCTCAGCAGTTACAGAAATTTTCATAAAGCTTTGACTTTAAGATGCCTTACCTATTGAAATACAATTGAGCCCTTGGTTACCAAGCTTTGTGTAATAAAGACTGCAAAATATTTTGAAATAGTTAGTGGTGCATTAAACTGCAATAAAATTGCATCAGATAAGTTTCTGGTCAAGGGCAAGAATTTATTTGAAAGAAATTAGTGACACGTTCCTTTACCCTGTTTCTTTTTCCGTGTTCTTCGCAGTGGTGTAGCATTGAAAACCACTGGTGTATTCAATTACAAAATGCATTTTAACATTCTGTTTTCAAAATGTTTTGGTATTTTTTGCTCCTTTTACTGGCCCCTGGCTCATTTTTCTATATCCTGACAAGCTGAATCATCCAAAAATTGAATCTGTCTGAGATTAGTCTTTCAAACAAAGAAAAACCTCAGCTTAGAAATATTTGGTGTAATTTTGAAAAAAATCTTTACCTTGAATGTTTACTAGGGTTGTTGTACAAAGGCCACCCTTTCCTTTATTAATGTCAACTGCATCAGTTAGATCAGTGACCTATGTTTTTTTTACTAGTTTCTTGCAATAAATAATGGTGGATGTCTGAAGCTCATCACAACCACAAATAGGGTGGTATATAATACGTCGCCCTCTCAAAATTGCCACAGCAGGGAGTACTGGCAGCCCATTCATTATTTGGATATTTCAGGCAAAGGTTTTTTTTTCTCTTTGTCCTTGGACTTGAAATGGAATCTGCAAAGTTCATTCTGTGAGAGCCATTTTTTAAACCTTTAGAATTTGCAAGTCCCATCAGCAGGTACCGAGTTTAGATATTGAAGTGTGGATGTGCTGTCCTCCATGACTCCTCACACTGCCAAATTAAGTGTAATAGGAAAATTCATGAGGGTGATTACCATATCAAAGTTCAGCAGATTTCGTTCGAAAGCCATTAAACACAATGGTGTTTACGACTTTAAATGCATGTAAAGTGGATGAATTTAGTTCCTCCAAGGACGGGATGTTTTTTGCCTAAAACTGTAGAAAAATCTGATCTACTATCCCTTAAAGATAATGAACATCAAATTACTTAATGCTGTAGTCACCTGTTCTATATCATTATGCTGGCATTGAATATTCCACCAGAATAGGTGATGAACCTTTGTTGGACGTTTGCTCTGTCAGCATGAAGAAGCAAATGAGCTCTATCCACTTCATTCATGTCAGAATTCAACAGCTTGAGTTGCATGAACATCCTGCAGTCACTCATGAAGAGAAATTTTTAATAATAAATATATAATAATTAATGGCCTAGTAGCTGTAGTTGTCTTCAGGGCATAATATCTAATTTCCTCGCAATGTTTCATATTCTTACTTTTCACGCTGCAACAGTCTATCATTAAAACCAAATGTAGGTTTCTATCACTTTTATTTATTTTTCAAATCAACTTATAAATCAGTGCCAGGGCTTGTTACAGATGAGTTCCAATAAATTATCAGTTGTGGACAAATTCCGAATGTTAAATACTTTCTTTTCAATGTAGTTATAAGAAGTCCTCAGGGTCTAATTTGTGTAGGTAATTCTGCCTGGTGTAAATCCATACATTAAATTAATATTACAAATAATGCATGCAATATTTTATGGACAAAATATGTTAGATTTATTTGGAATATGAAAAATTAAAGTAGGAAGGTTTTTCCAACGATTCCGAGAACATAATTACAGTAATAACTTTAGCAGTTGTGTCTTCTCTACAAAACAAGAAACAATTTAACGCATCAGTAGCAGTTGCCTATTAATTTGACTAGAAATACAGAAGCCTGGAAGGGTGGATTTAAGGGACAATATGGCATCAGAAAGTATTATGTATTGCTTCTGATGTAAACAAGCATCATTGATGCAGTGATATTCCAAATCTGACACAGACTTCTACAATGAAAAATAGTGCCAGAGCGGCAATCAAAGCAATGAATGCCACATCAGGATCCCTCCTCTTAACCCTTTCAGTCTGAGCCTGAAGGGTTACAACCAATAACAGAGACCGTACGCTTGAGGTTGAAAAGAAACTCACATGTCTCTGATGTGCTTTGCCTTCAATAAGCAGAAATTTTACTGAGTATCTTATGATATATTTTGGATTGGTTTCAACTTATCTAAGGTAAAGGCATAAGAGGTTTAGAGACTTGAAGAAGATCTTTTACAACCAAAGGGTGTTTGATATCTTGTGTGGACTGCCTGTGGAGTGGTGGATGCAAGCACCCTCCCAATATTTAAGAAATATTCAGACGGGCACTGGGAATATAATAACACAGAAGACAGCAGCTGAACGCTTCAAAATGAGATTTAATTCTGTTGGTTTCTTGATAGCTGGCATGGACTAGGTGGGTCAAAGAGCCTGTTTCTGTGTTACATGATTACAAAGTTTTAACCGTACAACAGAATGGGATATTTATACAACCTGTAAAAACATCACTCTGTCTGCAGGGTTATACAATAAACATTAGCGAACCTCTGATGGTTGATAAGAGTTTCCCAAATAAATCTGTCTTCTTACTTCATTTCTATTTTAATTATTGGAACACCTTCCTTGGTGAAGAAGATGTAAAAAGTAGGAGAGATGCATTGAGCGCTTTATGTTTCTGCCTGTTACCTGATGCCGTGAGGCTTTGCTTTGAAGCTATACTCTGCATTTGAACCAACAAGCAAGCACCTTTGTGCTGTGGTTTAGCAACAGTGGTCAATTAAATGTCCAGATGAAATCCACTTAGAACCAGCAAAGTTAGGTTACATTATGGAAATACAATAGACGGCAGATGCTGGAACCTTGTGTGTGAAAAAAAAACATTCAATTGGAGAAACTCAGGGAATCAAGCAACACCTATAAAGGGACAAGAGATCTCGACTGCATTATGCTATGATTTGCTGACATGGATACCTGAATATTGGTGCCCAATAGCATGAGCTTCTGTATGGCCACCATAATATAATGAAAGATTGGAAGAAACCTTAACCTCACATTAATCTATAACACCCCATTCATTCCTACTGCACCCAGAGAGGTGTGGAGTATTAAAACCAAGCAGGATTAAATTCTGTTCCCTTTTTACCATTTTATCTGGTTTAAGATCAGAATTGTTTTAAGCTTGAACCAGGTGTAAAATAGCTGAAAGCTAAGTTGCTATCATTCGGGGTCAAAACTGTGGTCAAAATTTGCTGGTAACGCATAAGGCACGTCATCTCAAGCTCCAAACAGAAGCGTCCTCTCAAGGTGTGTGAACTGAAAGGCCTTTTCAAGAATCTCCTGCCACCAGTTTTCATCAATCCAAAACTGACTCTATGGTGACGCTAAACTGTCCATAAAGCTTAGTAGATCAGCATAATCCACATGGTCCACTAAATCCTATTTCCATCAATACAGGCAGTTGTTACATACCCCATGGATGTCTTGTGACTGTCTTATGTCCATGATGTAATCGAGTATCTTATGAGCATGATGTAATGGTCTTGCGGAGGTCAGTGAGGTCACATGATGACCTGTTTTCAACAGGTATATAAAGGAGACCCCTGATGTGACGCAGTTAGTTTTCAGTTTAGTTTTGTGTTACTTACTCCGTTATGCTGCGTATTCATCTTATGACGCAGTTTCGTTTTAAAGTGGAGTTCTACTTTCTATTGTAAGTAGTATTGGAGAGTGAAGTCCTTACCAAAGTACAGGAATTCACCGAGTTGAGTAAAGCTGCTATCGTTCGGCGGTTTTGGAGAGGATCGACCTTTATTGAGTCTTTGTTCAAGGAACAGTGACCTGCATGAGATAACCTCTGCTAAAGTAGGAAAGGTTGTGCAGTGTGTATTCTCCAGAGGAAAAGGTCAGTTCCTTTAAACCATTTTATTTCCGTTGTTGTGAATCCTGCGGACAAGGCAGGTTCCAGCTAAGATCAGCAGTAACGTCACATCTTCGAGGAATTCTTTACTTCAGGAAAGTCTCTCCTAATTGACTGTATAAATGTCTTGGACTTTCAAATTTACCATTGTAAGAACTGTGGTCGAATTTACCACTTTAAGAACTGTTTTCACATTCACCCTTTTAAGAACTGTTCCAGAGTAGCCGTATCGCAGTTAACTTCCGGTTAAATTAGTTGTTGAATATGTTGCTATTGTTGAGCAGAGTTTAATAAATGTTAGTTTGTTTTTATAAAACCTGACTCTATTGATATTGATTGTTGCCGGTCACAGGCCACAGTGCTGACCTAGGTTGAAGTGCCTCAACCACAGGAGTATCATTGGCATATCCATGCCTGGTCAAACACATGTGACCTCTGTAATGTTCCTCTATTAGGCTCTAACAACTTGGCTAGACCGTATTTTATTTTCACTGATTTCTGAGCAAATATGAAAGCACAGATCATCCGCGAAGATAAACTAAGTTACTGGCAAGTTGTGAGAGTCTAATAGAAGAACTTTGCAGAGGTTGCACAAACACCCACAAATAAACAATGGTCAGATCATCTATTCAAGTGATGCTGAGGGATGAATACTTGAAAGCAGAAAACTCCTGGGATCTTTTAGCATAGGATCTTTTATATTCATCTAAGAAAGCAAATAGGGCTTTGTTTTGAAGTCCCATTTGAAAAATAGGACTGCCAAGTACAGGAGTTTCTCAATACTGTTCTCTAATTCTCAGCACTGGATGCTCCATTGTTGACTGAGAATTGCATCATAGAAGCTTTTGCTTCACTGAAAACTACATCCAAGACTGTGAACTGAAGTAAAACAGTGCTATTAAATGTTTGTACTTGTAAAACGTTTTGTCTTTATGAGCTATTAGATAACTTATGAGGAGCATTATCCATGGTGAAGGCATCAACGAATCAAATTGGAGTATTCTTAGCAATTTTGCAAAATCTTGTGAATTTACTTAAGATGAAGAGACTTACACATATCCATCCTCAACCATGTGATCAGTTATAGACATTTCATCTCCTTCAGGTTGCAGAGTGAGTTGGAGACAGTTCCTTATGGACATTGCTCCAGGTTTTATAAACAACTGGAGTCTGTCAGGACTTGTCTATGGAACAAGAGATTGCTTAGGTTAATAGTAACTTAGCAACAGCCAATAAAAAGAAGTGAGGTAAGATCATTGTGGGAGCGGCAATTGTTGTAGTGGGTTAGAGTTAGAGTGGGAGGCTTTGGCTCAACAGATTCGGTTTGAACAGGCGGAGGGTAAGGGTGCTGAGTCTTTTGGAATCATTTAGTTGATTGTAGAACTTAAACTTAAGAAGATAGAGCCAAAGGAATAACAAGTGTAAACAGGATGGTAGTTGAAATGCTCCTGTAAGCTCTGGGACTGCAGGAAGTGACTACATCTGCAGGAAGTGAGTCGAACTTCAGCTCCTGACTGACAAGGTCAAGGAATTGGATCCAGAACTGGATGTAGTCCTGACTATCAGGAGCTGGAAACCTCAAAGCCGAAACTTTTACTGAGGTGGTCACAGCCAGAGTGCAGGTTTCAAATAGTAGATGAGTGACCGCCAAGAGAAGTAAGGGGAGTAAGCATTTAGTGGGTTCTCCTCAGCAACAAGCATACCCCTTTTGATACTGCTGGAGGGATGATCTATCAGGGCACAGCAGCAGTAGGTCTGTCAGTGGCACCTGAACCAACTCTGAGGCTCAGCGGGGATGGGCAATGTCAGGTAGAGCAATGGCGATAGGAGACTCAATAGTTAGGTGTTCATACAGAAAATTCTGTGGCTGCAAGAAAGATACCAGAATTGTATATTGCCTCCCAGCTGCTTGGGTTAAGGATGTCTCAGAGCAGCTGCAGAATATTCTCCTGTGCAAAGGTGAGTAGCCAGAGATCATGGTGCACATTGGCACCAATGGCTTAGGTAGAAGGAGGAAGAGGTCCTGCACAGTGAGTATAGGGAGTTAGGGTAGAGGCCTACAGGACCTCCAAGGTAGTAATCTCTGGATTATTCCCAGTGCCTCATGCTGGTCAGGGCAGGAATAGGATGATAGTGCAGATGAATAAGTGGCTGAGGAACTTGTGCAGGGGAGAGTGTTTCAGGTTCTTGGATTATTGGAACCTCTTCTGGGGTAGGGATGACCTGTACATGAGAGGTGACTTGCACCCAAACTGGAAGGGAGCCAATATCCTGGCCAGGAGGTTTGCAATTCTTACTTGGGAGGGTTTAAACGAGTTTGACAGGAGGATGGGAATTAGAGCACCAAGTTAGGAAGTGGAGAGATGGAGAAGAAGGTAAATGTCAGAGCCAGTAAAAACTGGCAGAAGCAAAGTAACAGATACAGTAGGATGGATAGCTTGAAGTGTGAGCATTTTAATGCTAGGAGTATAATGGGTAAAGGTGATGAACTTAGAGCATGGATCACTACATGGACTGTAATGCTGTAGTCATTACAGAGACTTGGTTGAGAGATGGATGGGAATGGATGCTAATGTTCCAGCATTTTGATGTGTTAGAAAAGATAGACAGGAAGGTAAAAGAGGTAGATGAGTTGCACTATTAATCAGGGACAATATCACAGCTGCACTCAGAGGAAACATAACGGAGAGCTCGTCCGCTGAGTCTACATGGGTAGGATTCAAAAATAGGAAGGGTGCCATCACTCTGATGGAATTGTACTATAGTCCCCCTAATAGCTAATGAAACATTGAGGAACAGAAGTGCAGGCAGATTAGGGAACGGTCTAAGAGCAATAGGGTTGTTGCCATGGGAGACTTCAACTTCTTTAATATAAGCTGGGACATCCAAGGGCAAGAAGTTTAGATGGGGCAGAACCCAGGATGGTTTCTTAAATCAATATGGACCTGATGTTGGGTAATGAGTCTGGCCAGGTGACTGACCATTCAGTGGCTGAACAGTTAAGGAACAGTGACCACGACATCTTAAGTTTTAAGATAGCTATAGATAAGGATAAGTGTGGACCCTGTAGGAGAGTATTCAACTGGAGCTGGGCAATTTATGAAAGCATTAGGCAGGAACAAAGGAGAGTTACTTGGGAGCAGCTGTTTTTGAGCAAGTCCATATCAGACATGTGGAGGATGTTTAAAGACCAACCACACAGAGTGCAGGACAGGTATGTTCCAGTCAGATGGCAAGTTAAGAGAACATCGTATGTCGAGAGAGGTGATGAATTTAGTCGAGTAGAAACAGAACAAGTATGTAAAGCATAGGAACCTGGAATCAATCTGAGCCCTTGAAGCTAGAAAAAAAACTCAAGAAAGGTATTAGGAAAGCCAGGAGGGGCCAGGAAGAGTCCTTGGCAAGAAGGATTAAAAAGAATCACAAGATATTCAATACACACTTCAAAAGCAAGACAATAATTAGGGAGAGCATGGGACCACTGAAGGAAAAGGGGGAAACATTTACTTGGATGTGGATGATATGCATGACATCCTTAATGAGAACTTTACATCAGTTTTTACCAAAGAGAAGGAGGGTGAGGATAGGGAGATTCGTGCTGAGTGTATTGATATGGTGGGGCATTTTGAGATAAAGGAGGAGGTAGTGCTGGGGCTCTTAAAGTTCATTAAGGTGGATCAGTCCCAAGGCCTAACGGAAGATACCCCAGGTAATTGATAGAGTCAAGAGAGGAGATTGCTGAGATCTTGACCAATATCTCTAGCCACAGGCGATGTCCCAGAGGACTGGTGAGTAGCTAATGTTGTTCCATTAATCTAGAAGGGAACCAAGAATAATCCTGGAAACTATAGACCAGTGAATCTCATGTCAGTGGTAGGGAAGTTACTGGGGAGAAGTATTAGGGATAGGATTAATTAGCATTTGGAAAACTATGGGCTAATTAGGGAGAGCGAGCATGGCTTTATGCAGAACAATTATTGTGTTAATAACTTGATTGAGTTTTTTGACGTGGTGATGGGGAAAATTGATAAAGGTAGAGCTGTGGATGTTGTCTACATGGATTTTAATAATGTGTTTGATAAGGTACCTCATGTGAGGCTCATACAGAATATTAAGATGCATAGGATCCATGGTGAATTGGCTGTTTAGATTCCGAACTGGCTTGCTTATAGAAGGCAGTGGATAGTGGTTGAGTGGGTCTTATTCTCGTTGGAGGTCTGTGATTAGCGGTGCTCCACAGGGATATATGGAGTAATCATCATAGAGGAGTACAGCACAGTAACAAAGCCCTTTGGCCCATCTAGTTCATGCCAAACCATTTAAACTGTCTATTCCTATTGATCTATACCAGGACCATAACTTTCCATAACCCTGCTTAAATGTTGAAATTGAGCTTTATATACCACAAGAATGGTTGAAAAGAGATAAATATTTAATGAATATACTGCTGGTGGCTGGTAAAAAGACACTTACCAGGAAATGGTTATCACAGGAGAGCCCAACTTTAAATGTATGGATGGAAATTACAATGGACATTTACAAAATGGAGAAGGTAACAGCATCTGTTAATCATAAGTTGGAACAATTTGATTCATACTGGGAAAATGGTTTAACTACATAGCACCTCATAGGCCTGATTTTATTCTCACAAGTCAATGAATATGTTTTCTTTCCTCACCTTTCTCTAAGTGTATATCTCGGATAAATATTATGTGGAGATTTGTGACAAATATGACTATATGATATATATGTACAGTTTCTGAAATACATCTTATGGAAATGTTTGTTTGATGATGAACTTCAATAAAAAATAAATTACAAAAAAAAGAAATTGAGCTTGTATGCACCACTTATACTGACAGCTCATTCCACACTCTCACAACCCTCTGAGTGAAGGAGTTTCCCCTCATGTTCCCCTTAAATGTTTCATCTTTCACCCTTAACCCATAACCTCTGATTGTAGTCCCACCCAACCTCAGTGGAAAAAGTCTGCTTGTATTTAACCTATCTATAACTCTCAGAATTTTGTATATCTCTATTAAATCTGCTTTCAATCTTCTAAATTCTAAGGAATAAAGTCCTAACCTATTCAATCTTTCCTTATAACTCAGGTCCTCCAGACCCGGCAACATCTTTGTAAGTTTTCTCTGTACTCTTTCAAACTTATTTACATCTTTCCTGCGGGTAGGTGACCAAAACTGCAAATAATACTCCAAGTCCTCACCAATGTCTAATACAAATTCAACATAACATCCCATCTCCTGACCTCAATACATTGATTTAAGGCCAATGTGCCAAAAGCTTTCTTTAAGAAACGATCTACCTATGAGGCCACTCTCAATGAATAATGCAACCTGTATTCCCAGATCCCTTTCTTCTACCACACTCCTCAGTGCTCTACCATTCACTGTGTAAGACCTACCCTGGTTTGTCCTACTAAAGAGCAACACCTCGCACTTATTTGCATTAAGCTCCATCTGCTATTTTTCAGTTCATTTTTCCAGCTGATCCATATTCCTCTGCAAGCCACGATAGCCTTCCTCACTTTCCACTACACTCCCAATCTTGGTGTCATCCGCAAATTTGCTGATCTAGTTAGCCACCTTATCATCCAGATCACTGACATAGATGACAAACAACAACAGACCCAGCACCAATCCCTGCGGCACTCCACTATTCACAGAACTCTATTCAGAGAGGCAACCATCTCTGCTTTTCCCAAAAAGCCAATGTCTAATCCAATTTACTACCTCATCTTGAATGCCAAGCAACAGAACCTTATTGACCAACTTCCCATTTGGAACCTTGTCAAAAGCCTTGCTAAAGTCCATGTAGACAACATCTACTGTCTTGCCTTCATCCACTTTCCTGGTAACTTCCTCAAAAAATTCTATAAGATTGGTTAGGCATGATCTACCACGTATGAAGTCATGCTGACTATCTTTAATCAATCCACATCTGTCCAAATATTTATATATCCTGTCCCTTAGAATATCTTCCACAATAAATTTCCCACAACTGATATCAGATTTTATGGCCTATAATTTCCTGGTTTACATTTACAACTGAACAACATTGGCAATTCTCCAGTCCTCAGGTACCTCCTGTTGCTGAGGATGATTTAAACATCTCTGCTAGGGCTCCGGCAATTTCTGCATTGCCTCCTACAGGGCGCAAGAGAATTCTTTGTCAGAACCTGGAGACTTATCCACCCTAATTTGCCCCAGGTTTGCAAAACCTCCTCCTCTGTAACCTGTACAGGGTCCATGAAGTTGAAGTTGCTGTGCCTCACTTCTATAGACTTTGTGTCCTTCTCCTGAGTAAATAGAGATGATAAAAAATATTTACGATCTCTCCCATATGTTTTGGTACTGCACATAGATTACCATTCTGATCTTCCAGGGCAACAATTTTCTCCCTTGAGATCCTTTTGCTCTTAAATATCTGTAGAATCCCTTAGTATTCTCCTTCACCTTGTCTGCTACAGCAACTTAATGCCTTCTTTTAGCCACCCTGATTTCTTTCTTAAGTGTTCTCCTGCATGTTTATACTCCGTAAGCACTTCATTTATTCCTAATTATCTACACCTGCTAGGCACCTCCTTTTTTCTCTAAACCAGGGCCATGATATCTCTTGAAAACCAAGGTTCCCTACACGTGTTATCTTTAAACCTTTTATTCTGACAGGCACATGCTAATTTTGTATTCTCAAAATCTCACTTCTGAGGCCCTCCCACTTACCAAGTGCACCTTTGCCAGAAAACAGCCTGTCCCAATCCACACTTGCCAGATCCTTTCTGATACCATCAAAATTGGCCTTTCTCCAATTTAGAATCTCAACCCACGGACCACACCTATCTTTTTTCATATTTATTTAAACTAATAGCATTGTGAGTCACAAGATGCAAAGTTTCCCCGGTACACTTCTGTGTACTGATTAAGGAAACTTTCCTGAACACATTTGACAAGCTCTATCCCATCTATTCCTTTGACAGTATGGGAGTCCCAGTGAATATGTGGAAAGTTAAAATCACCTACTATGACAACCTTATGTTTCTTGCAACAGTCTGCAATCTTTCTACAAATTTGTTCCTCTAAATCCCTGCCACTGTTCGGTGGTCTGTAATCTAGCCCCATTAGCATGGTCATACCTTTCTTATTCCTCAGTTCCACCCATAACTAGACAAGTTCTCCAGTGCTTCATGATGACATTTTTCCTGACTAGTAATGCCACCACTCTTCCTTTAATACCTCCCCCTCTGGGACGTCTAAAACAATGGAACCCCAGAATATTGAGCTGCCACTCTTGTCCCTCCTGCAACCAAGACTCATCAATAGCTACAATATCATAATTCCAGGTGTTGATTCATACAATGAGCTCATCCGCATTTCCTATGATATTTCTTGCATTGAAATATATGCAGCTCAGGACACTAGTCACATCATGCTCAACCTTTTGATTCCTGACTTTTTCTGCAGACTTACCAGCAACTGTCTCCACAACCTCTCCACCAACTGGTCTGACATTCAGCACTCCATCCCCCATCCCCCACCACAACACCGCAACTCCAGTTTAAACCCCATCATGCAGCATTAGCAAATTTTCCTGCCAGGATATTAGTTCCTTTCCATTTCAGGTGCAAACCATCTCTTCTGTACAGGTCCCACCTTCCCTGGATGAGAGCCTAATTATTCAAAAACCTTAGACCCTCCCTCCTACAACAACTTTTTAGCCACATGTTAAACTGTATAATCTGCCTGGTTCTGGCGTCACTGCCACATGACGCAGGTAACAGATTGGACATCACACCCTAGATGTTCGGTCCTTTAACTTGGCACTGAACTCCCTGAACTCCCTTTACAAAATCTTGCCACTTGTCCTACCCAGGACTAGGACCTCTAATACATTTCATGATCAGGTGGGTGGGTTTGTAAGCTTGCAGATGATATGAAGATTGGTGGTGTTATGAATAGCATGGAAGACTGGCAAAGAATACAATGGCATGTAGATTAGTTGCAGATATGGGCAGAGAACTGGCAAACGGAGTTTAACCCATCCAAATGTGAAGTGTTGCACTCTTGTAAGTCAGATGTAAAGAGACAGTACACTGTTAAAGGCAAGATCTTTAACAGTGTTGATGAGCAGAGGGATCTCTAGGCCCAAAGTCATGGCTCTGTGGAAGTGGCTACACAGGCTGATAGGGTGGATATGAAGGCAGATGGGACGCTTGCCTTTATTAGTCGAGGCAGTGAATTCAAGAGTCAGGAAGTTATGTTGTAACTTAATAAAAGTTGCCATTGGAGTATACCTTTGAAGTATTGCATACAGTTTGGAGAGGGTGCAGAAGAGGTTTGCCAGATTGTTGCCCAGATTAGAGGGCATGTGCTATAATGAGAGGTTGGACAAACGAGTTGTTTTCCTTGGAGCATTGGATGCTGAGGGAAGATCTGATAGAGGTTTAAAACATTATGAGAGGCATAGCTAGAGTAGACAGACAATATCTTTTTCCAGTGATTTAAATGAATAATACCAGAGGGCATACATTTGAAGTGAGAGGGGGTAATTTCAAACAGATGTGAGAGCAGGTTTTTTTAAACAGATCGTGGCGGGTGTCAGGGGTGGCGTAGAGGCAGAAACTCGAGACTTTTCAGAGACGTTTAGATAGGCACATGAATTTGAGGAAAATAGAAGGAAATGGGCATTGTGTCGGCAGAAGGGATTAGTTCAGTTGGCCATTTTATTACTAATTTATTTGGTTCAGCACAACATTGTGGGCCGAAGGACCAGTTCCTGTGCTGTACTAGTCTATGTTCCACATGCCCTCAAAAGCCCTTTTTTCCATTCTATTCTCTTCATGTAGTTAAGTGGTGCCTTCTCCGTTAAGAAGAATGCAGACTATTAATTGTCAGATGCAAGCTGGATCGGAATCTGAATCTTCAAGGCTTGAAGAAGTAACCGATTAAAGCATATGGAACATTATAAATTAATTCTCGATGTGATTTTTTTCTAAGCGAAACACCGCCCCCCCTTTACTGGGCCTTTCACACCAGACAACTCCTTCCCCTCACCTTGCAGAAATGAGAGCATCCTCTCTTTAAAGTCTACGCCATCAGCTACAAGAAACTTGCCTTCAAATTCTTCACCCTTGGCTACATTCTTCCCTTCTCTAAACGTATGGACAGCCCATGGATTCGCCTTTCCAAGTGCCCCAATTGTAGCAGGCATCGCAACTTCAGTCACATCCCTGCTAGTCTGAACTAAAACGACATCTTTTCCAGCAGTTTGGTCAAACCGCCATTCAATAAGTGGAACTTTCCCTAATACTGGAAATAAACTTAAAATTCTAATCAACAATTCATCTGGGCTGCGGATATCCATCCCGCTCAGAACACAAGAATTGGTTGTAGGTAATCACTTTGAATTGCACCAAAGCTTAATCCCTGTGGCATCCATAGTCAAGTACCTTAATCACTTTCCCTGACACTAGTTTAAACACACAAACCACTCATCAATTCTTACAGCAATCATACAGCATTCAGCAAATCAATCCCGGATGAGCCCCCACAATGTAACCCCTCCGCCTTTACCAGACTTCTATACAAACCTGGCTTATTAGCCACACTGCTAACAGCTACTGAACTCAGTGGTGAGAATTCCTCCTTTCTTGAACTCCATACATCTAGGATCAGTATGGCTTGGGTCCTACCAAACCAGAAAGTTCGGATGTTCCGACCACTCAATCCTCGAGCTGAGTGAACACTGTGTAAATACTGCCCACATGCAACAATCCATTGGCAAGAAATAACAGATCATACACTACATACAATTATAAAGAGGGTGTATTTACTAAATTCAGCTTAATCAAACAGTTATTAAAAGAAAAAATATGTATAAGGGCCCATTAAAACTATAACAGTCTAAACGGGCACATGTTGGAGCTCATATCTTCCAAAAGCTGGGTGTGTTCCTTACTCACCATGCCAACTCATCACTGATCACCAGTAGAACTTCCCATCTTGGACTTCTTTGAATCGCGCCCTCCCATCGGATCAAATCCTATGGCCATGTCTTCCAATCTTTTCCTCACTCCATCTCCCACCAAAGAGACCACAACCCCCACTAGCGTCCGTCACAAATCCTCTCCACCCAGCTTTCTCTAGAACTTTCTCCCATTCTACCACCCTGATTGGCTGATACAACATTCCTAAATTGAACATCATAGCCTCTTTATCTTTAACTGAAACCCAAACACCATCAGCAGGACACACTGCTTCTACAGAAAGCTATGAAATGAAATACCCTACAACATTAACAGTAAAAAACTTAACCAGGGCATTACATGAGTCAAGGAGCAATGTATCACTTGATGTAGAAAATGAATATTTGTCTTCATTTGTTTGTATTTATCAATAAATTTAATACTAATATAATGTCTTAATATAAAGTTCTTATCTTTGGTAACCAGCCGACATCATTAAACTTTTTTTGCTTGTGTGAAGCTATAATTGGGATTTTGCTTCCCCCTTGCAGCCATATCCACCTGCCTTTACATGGTTCATAGTTATACCAAATAGTATCCCAGCTCTCCACTTTTTGCTTCTGCAGTAGCATTCACAAAATGTCCATTCGTGCTGCAGTCTCAACAACGTCTTCCAGAACAGAGTGACTCATAATAGTAGAGGCTACTGTTAATACACAGCAGCCACTTAGCCTAAAACATAGTTTTCTATACCATAGTAGTCTTGGATTTTTTTTATGTAGTTCCTGTTATGCTATGGCAAATAACAGCTGATCAATACACAGTTAGCTTCCATAAACATCAATCTCATATAGAAATGTGGACGGAGTAATAAATATCAACAGGGACACAGTGAAAACAAACTTCTCCTCACTGAAATAATGCTTTTGATTAGTTTTTATCTTCCTGCAATGGTACAGTGCCTATAAAAAGTATTCACCCACACCCCCCAAAGTTTTTGTGTTTTATTGTTTGACAACATTGAATCACAATGGATTTAATTTGGCTTTTTTGACACTGATCAGCAGAGGAGACTCTTTCATATCAAAATGACAACAAAATTGGTCTAAATTTATTACAATTATTAAACACAAAATAATTGATTGCATAATTACTCAAGTCAGTATTTAGTAGATGCACCTTTAGCACCCAGGCTCTGATTTTTAACGACTTTTAAAAGACACTTGGATGGGGGCACAGATAGGAAAGGTTTCAAAGGATATAAGACTAATGTTGGCAAATGGAACCAGTTTGGATGGATATCTTGGTTGGTATGGACCAGGTATTCCAAAGGCTGTATGATTGCACAGCTCTGTGACTCTATGATTTTTACAGAAAGTTTGTTATATTTTTCATGATCTAAAATTATTTGAGACACTTAACATTTCCCGAGAGAAGCCATCTCCTAGGAAGCACTAGCCACTTTCAGAGGATTGGGAGGTCCCTTGAGTCAGATAAGTTGCTTAACCTGTAAGCAATGTGAACTATTTGAAGTTCACTCTGAACATATCCACTGGTTAAATAACAGTAGGAGAACTATAAGTCTATTTGTGACAAGCAAATTATTCTTATTTCCTTATCACAGCCATCTCTTAAAAAGGAATGAACATAATGACTATCGACACATAAAGATTAGATTTCATCTCCTGATTTTTCCACTGCACTGGTTGACCTATTTGCATTAATTTGGTTATTGTGCTGCTTTGGTGCTGTTGCTACCTATTGAAAATAAACAGGATGACAGAAAAGCATGATACTTGGTAGTTGTATGTAAACATCTTAAAAGGATAATTAGAATAACACAAACGATATTAGTTTTATGGTCCTCGTGGGAGAAAAGGTTATTCCAGAAGCTCCCTGTGGATCAGATTCCGAGGATGTAACGAAAAGAGAGGAAGATTTGCAATAATATTATTCATCTCATAATTTCAGCGGTCCTAATTTGCAACTAAGGAAACACTTCTGTTACCATAAGGGAAACACAACAGCAAAATCCACAGTGGCAATATAA
Organism: Mobula birostris; assembly: GCF_030028105.1. Taxonomy (NCBI): domain Eukaryota; kingdom Metazoa; phylum Chordata; class Chondrichthyes; order Myliobatiformes; family Myliobatidae; genus Mobula; species Mobula birostris. The sequence continues at coordinate 127,215,875 of NC_092370.1, forward strand.
AAGGACCAGGCCCTGGCATTTACCCTGTTCTCCGTCAAAAGAATACTATAGTATCTTTTACACCTGGCATCTCTGACTGGTAGAAATGCAGAGTGATAGTCAGCCTACATTTTATACTTAATTGTGGAATTTGGGCATGATGAAGTTAGAGGCAAAAGTGGCATGTCTGACAATGCAGCACTTATTCCACTAAACCAGACGTCATTATAATCAAATGTGATAATAGTGTATAATGCAGGGCTAGATTTTCCATAGTGGCAATGTGTTACGATTAATAGCAGGCCACATCATTAAGTGTACTGACTTCTCTTTGCTTGTATGTTATAAAGGAAAAGGCATTGATCAAACGTACCTTACATCTGTTTATTTGTCATACTCTGAAGTGGAAGAAATCTACAATGTGCTTGAACAGAATTCACGATCTGTTGCCACATTCTGACTTCATAATCTATTACTTGAATTCAAATCAGAACTTCTCATTTCCTCCAACATTCATAAAGTAAGATCATTAGCTGACTGTGCCCAGGGTTCTCCACTGAATACTGCATCGTGGATAGTGTTCTGAAATGTTTCTAACTGAAAGCTAGGTTTCTCATCGTTCTGATTTGCACTGTAGAGTTGGCCAGGTTCTGCTTCTTGAGCTCCCAGACTGGATGGGGGACGATGAATGAGCCACATTCACATACCACACCTTTCTATAGAGGTAACAAAATGTCACAATGTAGGAAATTGCCATTTTTCTGTGTTTTCCTGTTCAAACTAGAGTTATAACCAATATCTCAGAGACAGCTTTAATCTGCTACATTCATAGAGAAACCCTTTACTGACATACATTATTCTTTTACTGAAAAATTAGTTATCTGTATTAAAACAGAAAGTGTGGAAGTAGAGCGATTTTATGAAGCCCAGCTGGAAAGAAATTTAAAAATAAGAATTTATTAATTAATAGAGCAATGCAGATTAAACAATAGGCTGATCTAGCTGGTAAATCAGTAGTACACTGCAAATATTTACTCAGTTTAAATGTCAGGAAATTCAGAACTTACAACCTTTTCTTCTTCCAACCACTCTTGTAAAACTCATGATTTGATCCATTTTAGTGTTGATGCAACCTTGTTGTTATGGTGCCCAGGGAGTTAATCTCTGGGTCGCAGTCTATTTATATTTGAATATTTTATTTCTCCTTTGATTGGCCATGCAACACGCCCAGCCTCCATCAACCAGCTGCTTTATCCCAAATCTATGTGCCAAGACTAACGTATGTAGGTTCACGAATGAAAAACATCTGTAGAGAAAGTCTAAAGTGCATGACTAATGAAAAGAAAATACTGAGCTGGAGACGCATCAACAGCTTTAATTATCACTGTGCCTCTTTTAATTACTTCTGCAGTTTTATGCTACTGCACAACCAAACGGGCATGAGAACATTTTCCAGCAGGGAGGGCTGCAATGACAAATTCCTGCAAGCAGGCAGCATGGACTTTACAAAGCAACACCTCAAGTGTGATAATCTCAGGGCTTCTCCCAGTGCCACATGCCAACAAGTACAGAAATAGGAGGGTAGAGAAAATGAAAAATGTTTATAAAATTATGAGAATAATAGGTGGGGTAGATGGTTGGTATATTTTTCACAGAGTGGAAATGTCAAATAATGGAGGATATAGCTTTAAAGAGAGGAGAATGTGCAGGGCAAACTTTTCACACATTGAGTGGTAGGGACCCGAACATTGCTGCCAGAGCTGGTAGTGGAAACAGATGTAACAGAGCTGCTTCACAATCAGAATCAAGTTTATTATCACTGTCATATGTCATCAAGTGTGTTTTTTTTTGGCAGCAATATAGTACAGCCTCTGACAACCAAGTCCAGCTCCTGGCCTTCACGGGTGGTTTGGCTACTGAGCCCAGCGGAAGCATTTCTACTGACAGGAGAAAGGGCAAAGGCGAGTTACTGCCCCCTTAAAACTAGTCGCTTCGGGCAGATGGGGCTCGTTAGCTGTGGTTGGTAGCTCATCTAGGAGAAGGAAAACTCTGATCTCAGACTTCCACTGCCTTACAGCTATCCCACTCATGGGGAAGGCTTTGGGAGTAAACCCCGAGGGAAAACTCCAGAGCTGGAGTTTCTAAGGCAGTCCTACATCGAATTCAATGCTGACTGGCAACTCCTGCAACACTGCTGGTACCAAACTGTATTGATCTCTGCCGTTCCTGTGGGTTCATCAGTTGCATGGAGAGGGGGAGCTTGCTACACAGGCAACAGCTTGTCCTCCATATTGTACTGCCCAGGCTTGCGTACCAAGACAGCTAGGACACAATACCCATGGTCAAATCTGACCGACGGAGGCCCTCACCTCACAGTGCTCAGTGCTATGTGTTACAAAAAATAGATAATGCAAAGAATGAATAGAGAGTGTAGTATTTGTGGCTTCATTGACCACTGAGAAATATGATGACAGGGGGGAAGTAGCTGTTCATAAACCACTGTGTGTGAGTCGTTAAGCACCAGCAAACATGTAATGCTATACCACACCAGGAAAGGTGCAACATTTTACTGCACCAGGAAACAAACAATAATATAATACACCAGAAACACAGTCATATCGCAGCAGTAAACACAGAGAGTTATAGCACAGCAGGATCAGGAAGAAAACCAGGACACACTCAAATTTATACCACAGCGGGAAACGCACGAGTTTATACCACACCAGGAAACACATAACATTATACTATACCAGGAAACATACAATGTTATACCACACAGCAAATAGGAGATGTTACAAGACACCAGGAAACATGTTATGTCACACCACACCAGGAAAAGTGCTATGTTACAGCATATCAGAAATTTCACAATGACACCAAGTAGCTCATAACCTTATACCATTACTAAACATGTAATCTTGTAACACATAGTTAAATGCACAAATTGTAATGCACTGATAAACACACAGTCATAACACACCATTAAACACCACCAAACCTACAACACTGGAAAACATTGTTAACTTGCAATTTTAGAATTCACTGCTATAATGTCCGAAGTGTCTTAAACTATGTTTTTGTAAATCTATCCACTTGACTGTTAAGAGTACGAGACAGGATGAACTACTTCCTCAATACCTCAAGTAGATGGCCTTCCAATATTTCTGGGGCAAAAACTATCGATTTATCAATTTTAAGGAGGTACAGAGGCGGGAATTTGTGATGGCATTTGGTGTGGTAACATATTAATGGCGCAATGGAAGTAGAAATGTATAAAATTATAAAAGGAATGGATAAAATGGCAACAATCTTTTCCCCAGGGTAGGGAGCATGATTTAGGACAAGAGAGGGAATATTTAAAAGGCACCCGAGGCACAACTTCTTCCACACTAAGAGTGGTGAGTATATGGAACAAGTTGCCAGAAGAAGTGGTTGAGCCAGGTACAGTATTATAATTTAAGAAGTAATTGATAGGTTGATGGTGAGGTAAGACTTAGTGGGGTATGGGCAGAAAGCAAAAAATTGGACCAACCGGTTGGCATGAATTTGTTGAGCCGAAAGGCCTGTATTGCTCTATAACTCTGAGTCTACCTGCTTATCACCCCTTCTGTATTGATCACCTGCCAGCTTTTGCAACATTCTTTTCCCTCGCCTCTTTATATCTGCTGTCTCCTCTCTATCTTTCTGTCCTAGTGTAGGGTCTTAACCCAAAACATCAACTGTCCATTTCCATCCACAGATGCTGCCTGACCTGCTAAGTTCCTCCAGCATTTTGGTTGTTGTTCCAGATTCCATCACTGCAGTCTCCAAGAATGGCTCAGTCCTAATTATTGGGATACCCCAATGACCTATCAAGCATCCAAACACCCTGCTTTTAGTCATGGGAGATCTATAATGTTTACAGCAGACATCTTTTGTCTAAACTCTGATATGGGAAGAGATTATTCGGTCAATAGAGGACACGATTTAAGCATGCAACAACGAAGAAGTGCAACATTCCCACAAATCCTGAGAACCTCTGGCCCATGCTTGCGGAGAAGGAGCATTTATCAATCAGGAACGCACAAAAACTCTGTGCGAAAAAGAAGTTCAGCACCTCAGAAGCCACTCAGTTGTTCACCAAGAGAGCCACCTTCTGCTCTATCTGTGGAAGAGACTGCAGGTCCTTCATTGGCGTAATCTGTAACCTCTGAACTGAAATGAAAGCATGTCTTCTTCATCTTCGAGTGAGAGAATGAACAAATATGCTGTCAAAAGCACAAGAACAGGCCCTCCAGCTCGTCATGTCCATGCTGAACATGATGCCAGATTAAACTGATTCTCTTCTGCCTACACATTATCTATAACCCTCCATTCCCAACATATCCACCTGCTGATCTAAAAGCCTGTTAAATGCCACTATTGCATCTGTTTCCATCATGACTTCTGCCCATTCCAGGCACCTACCATTCTCCGTGCAAAATACTTGTCTGGCATATCTCCTTTAAACTTACCCCTTCTCAGTTTAAATGGTACTTGACATGTCTAACCTGGAAAAAAGATCCTGACAATCCATATGGTAGCAGAATATTCCAACAGCACCTCCTGAACCCACTCCTCTGAAACAAAGAATTGTAAGGGCTTCAGGCACAAATGAAGACCACCACTTCCTCCCTCCCCCAAAAATGTGCACCTTCCTAACTTGATAAGTTGTCACCAATCCTTCAATAGAATTGGGTCAAAACTCTGTAAACCCCTTCCCAACAGCACTGTGGGGGAGTTTTCGCAAGCATTTTAGCAGTTTAAGATGGCAATTCACCACCTTTCTCTTAAAGGTAAGTCTGGATGGACAACCAGAATGGTGACCTTACCAGTCCCGAAATGCTAATAAAACCATCCAAATTATTTTTGTGATTTAGGATTAGTCACTGTGCTTGTGTTCTTTAAATATGAAAACCTAATAAATGGACTTTACAATGTAGGGGTGGAAGGTATGGGAAACATCAAATTGACAAGATGGAGGAGCAGGACTGGATTACTATTACTTTATACCATAGAAAATGGGAAAAACATGCTTAGGGCACATGTTCTACTTTCCTTGTGACGCTGCACTCATTGCTTTCACATCTGCTACAGCAAAGTAACTGAGTAATGAATTGGAGCTCATTCAGAACTTCCCTGTCAAGTAAATTAGTACAGGAACATGATTTCCTATTGAATTAGGAAGAAGCCTGCTAAAATATTTCAGGGATTTTTTAAAGCAACAACTTTAGAATAAATGAGGTTGTTGCCTTTGGCGTAAAGGACATTGAGAGAGGGCTCACTGAGTTTTATTGGATATTAGGAATCCCAAATGAGGTGAATATTTCTCTGGGCAGAGATGTCTTTAGCTAGAGACATAAGAGACTGCAGATGCTGAAAGCTAGAGCAGCAATTCTGCTGGAGGAACTCAGCAGGTCAAGCAGCAACTGTGGGAAGGATGGAACTGCTGACACTTCAGATCGAAAGACTTTGATCCATAACGCTGACGGTTCTTTTCCCCGACAGATGCTGAATTCTTCCAGCAGACTGTCTGAGGCCTTCAGCTAGGTTACACATAATCCATACAAGGCTTGCAATAAAGCTTAAGTATTTTTTTTCACTCAGAGAGTGACAATGGTCTGGAAGCCACTGGCGGCACAGTGCTGTGGCTCATAGAGTTGCCGGCTCACAGTTCCAAAGGCCAGGGCTTGGTGCTGACTTCCGGTGCTGTCCCTGTGGATTTTGCATGTTCACCCTGCAACTGGACTGTTTGGGTTTCTCCCTGCATCCCAAAGGCGTGCTGGTAGGTAGGTTAATTTGTCACCGTAAACTCCCCAGTGTGGCTGAGAGTTAGAAACTGGGAGAAGTGCATGGAGATGGGAAGAATAAAATGGATGGTCAGTAAGACACAGTGGACCAAGTAACCTGTTTCCCTGCTGTATAAGATCTGTAATTCTAAAAGGAAGGTTGGTAGATGCAGAAACACTCGTTACATTTAAGCAGTGCCTACATAAGCATTTAGTAAACAAGAACTGGCAAATGGGATGACTTTAGGTAACTAATGCCTGGCTGGCATGGATACGATGGGCTGAATGCCCTCACATATGCCATTAATCTTAGTGATACTATGCCCTGAATAAATTCATTTGCAAGAAAATGAAGTGTCTCATGTTAAATTTAGATTTGTGTAAATTCTGGTTTAACATTCAAGTACTTAAAGAACGAACAGATTTTATTTCACCATATGTTGCTGGGCTGCTGTAGCTGCCTTTTGCTTTGCTGGGAATATTTCACATCCTCTGCCTTGCACAGCCTGTTTCATGAATTTGCAGACTGACTGGTAACTGATAGTGCCATGCATGGGTTTTTTTGGTTTATCAAGCTGCTCCGTGTCAATTCAATGCCCTTGTAAAACTGCACAGCTTCAAGGTTGTGAGCGACTATTGCGAGGTAAGCGCTCGCTGCTGCTGTTGCAGAGGTGCTCATTCACATTAGATCAAAGTCTGGTCAATAGCAGGAAATCTCCATCTGGGAGCCGAAGTTGTTTAATGTGACACATTAGCATATTGCTGGCAGGGCTAATGGTGGGTGGGCAGGCAATGTGAGGAAGCAACAAATTACCTCAATCAAGTATGATTTTAACCATTTGAAGGTCAAGATACTGCAAGGTTGAAATTTTCCAGGGGACCACAAATTCAAAGAATATTGGAATGCTTCTACAACAGAATCTGAAAGTTAGATCTGTTTGTTTATCTCAGATATATTGTAATATACAGTCCCCTTCTCTAGTAAAGGCTGTAGATGTAAGTAAATTAAAATGTATAATTAGTACTTGGTTTATTATTATCACATGTTCTGGGATATAGTGAGAAACTTTATTTTGCATGTCATCCATAAATAACAATCATTTCAAAACATCAGTACATCAAGGTAGTACAAAGGGACAGGCAAGAGCAGAATGCAGAATAAAATGTTACAGTTACTGTTACAGAAAAAGTCCAGCACTGGTACAGAATAAGGTACAAGGACTTTATAGTGTGTCTTTCACGGTTTAAGGTGGATATCTGTAGGAGAAATGAAGGTTTGGTGCATGAGATTGAATTACTTTAAAAAAAACAATGTGTGGTTTAACTGTAGAACCTTTGTTAGATCAAAGTCACTGACCTCGTTATTGAAGAATTGGTTAATGGGATACTGTGCAGGAATGGTTGTCCCATGTTACCCGAGAATTTGTATTATCACTGCAAATTCTGCAAGGCATTTTGCGCATGCACAGTGACTAACGCATAATTGCAAATAGCAACCTCTGTTTGGAAGGTGTGAGCTAATGGAGAACTTCAAGTGAGCCGGCAGACTCTTCGTTCCTGGCTGGAGCTCTTAGAGAGGCAGTTTTCTACTGAATCAAGCTGGATCCCAGATAGGCAGGGGATCTGTTTCTCCAGTGCCCTGTTGGAGATGGTCAAGACAGAGGCAGATGTTCAAAGATCAGGCTAAATGCTTATGAACTGACTCCCTAAAAAAATGGAAGATTTCATCAGGATAGTGAGGATCATTGTTCCATCAAATTTGACCCACCTCTGTATCAGACTGCCAAACAAAGATGTAGGTAAGGTAGCCTTCATAACCTTTTAAGACCTACATGGTCAGGCCCTTTCCCTGTCATCAAGTCTGCTTTTCAGCCTATAGCATGTCCTCTTTCTTTCTCAAACCTCTATGGTCCAATGTGTTAGCAGTGATATTAAATGTACATTGTACTGTGGATAATATAACCAGTTCTGCATGCATAGGTGCCATCTAAAGTTTTAATGCAGGCTGTTACATTGCTTTCTGTAACACACGTCAATGTGATTAAAGAGTGATCAGAAAGCAATCAAAGTTCCAAGCCATTGTGGTTCAGAATCAGAATCAAACTTAGTATCACTAATTTGGATGACACGAACTTTGTTGCTTTATGGCAACAGGACGGTGTAAGACATAAAGTTACTGTAAATGACAAAATGTATATATAGTCATCTGTTAGTCTCGTGAGACTATGGATTTGCGCCTTGGAAGGTTTCCAGGGCTCAGGCCTGGGCAAGGTTGTATGGAAGACCGGCAGTTGCCCATGCTGCAAGTCTCCCCTCTCCACGCCACAGATGTTGTCCAAGGGAAGGGCACTAGGGCCGGTACAGCTTGGGACCGGTGTCGTCGCAGAGTGATGTGTGGTTAAGTGCCTTGCTCAAGGACACAACACGCTGCCTCAGTTGAGGCTCGAATTAGCGACCTTCAGATCACTAGACCAATTCCTTAACCACTTGGCCATGCACCAACACAAAATGACAAAATGAAATTGTGCAAAAAGAGGAATGATGAGGTTATTGTCATGAATTCAAGGATTAACCATAAATTTGACCATGGAGGGGAAGAAGCTGTTTTGGAATCACTGAGTGTGGGTCTTGAGGCTTCTGTTCCTCTTTCCTGATGGTAGTGACGAGAAGAGGGCATGACCCAGATGGTGAGGGTCTTTAGTGACAGATGGTGGCATCTCTAGTCTTTAGTGATATCTCTTGAAGATGTCCTTGTTGATGGGTGAACATCACCCAAGAAAAAAAATGAATTTTGCAATTACTTAATAAATTTAGACTAAGAGTACAGAGATTTATTGTTCCAGTGAGTGAGGCCTCTGTCAGTCAGGGTCGAACATGCACTTTGCATCCTGGCTGTCGAAATATGCAAGCCTGGGCAGTACGATATGGAGAGCAAGTTGTTGCCCATGTAGCAAGCTCCCCCTCTCCATACATCTGATGAATCCAAAGGACCGGCAGAGACCGATACAGTTTGGCACCAGCAGCATCGCAGGAGTTGCCAGTCAGCATTAAACTCAATGTAGGACTGCCTTAGGGACTTCAGCTCTGGATTTTTCCCTTGGGGTTTACTCCCGAAGCCTTCCCCGTGAGTGGGTATAGCTGCAAGGCAGCGGAGGTTTGAGATCAGAGTTTTCCTTCTCCTAGATGAGCTGCCAACCACGGCTGATGAGCCCCATCTGCCCAAAGTGACTGGTTTTAAGGCGACAGTAACCCACCTTCGACCCTTCTTCTGTCAGTAGAAACAGTTCTACCGTGCTTGGTAGCTAAGCCACACATGAAGGCCAGGAGATGGACTTGGTTGTCAAAGGCTATTCGAAGCACATGCCATTGGGAGCATTTAATAGGTACTGGGAGCTTGTGCCCATAACCACCCCCAGCTGTAACAACCTTAAGGAACCATTGATCTAATACTCATTATTTTTTCATGGCTCCCAGTGCAGATGACATTCAGCGGGACACAATAGATTAGTATCAATCTCCTGACCAGTTTAAAAAGTGCAGAGTTGGTCCCTTACATATGATGAATGGTCAAAACTGTGACAGACAGAGTTCAGTAGGAGAAAGTGTGATGTCACTCTCTTTGGACCCAAAAGAGATAGATCAGGCTATTTGCTAAATTAGACACAAAGCTCTATGGTGGAGTAGAGGTAAATGGATTTCAGACAGAGACTCAGAGAAAGTCAATCAGCATATACAGCAAATAACTTCCATAGCAATCAGAATATTGTTCTTTACCTCAGATAGGCTGGGAGATATGGGATGGAAGCTATCTTACAAACACATGAAGTTTCTAAGAAGAAAATTATGAACATAGGCTTGTATTCTTGCAATAAATAAAATTTTTAAAAATGGAATTTAAAGACTTAACATGACTGAGGAATAAAACAACATAGACAAAAAAAAAGCATTTCTTCTGATTGCAGGAGTATAGAAGTGAGGGTAAAACTTCAAATTTGGACCCAAGTTATGCAGGTAGAAGAAAGATATTGTGGTTTAGGGTAAATCAAAATTCTCAAACTGTAACTGATAGATTTATGTTAGGCTAAAGATCTTAATAATTCTTCGAGCATCCAAACATCAAATTTTAGTTGATTGTGCTGCTGTGAGAGTGGTTTAGTGCTGCATACACAAATACAGCTGAACCAATTTCAGGAAGGACACCCTTAAGCAATCATTCTGAGTTCAGGACATGTTGTTAGGTAAGAACATGAAGGGGCTAATCGTCAAAGATCCAAGTAAATTTATTATCAAAGTACATAAATGTCACAATATACTACTCAATATACACAGTATACTACTCAAAGGTGAACAAAGAAGTACAACAGAATCAATGAAAATCTACCCATAATCAAAAACTGACAAACAATTCAAAGTACAAAAGAAGACAAACTGCAAATACAAAACAAGTAGAAAATAATAATAAATGAATAAATACGATATATAAATAAATAACATTGAGAACATGAATTTAGAATCCTTGAAAGTGAGTCCATAGGCTGTTGAATCAGGTTAGTATTGAGTGAAGTTACGTATCCACACTAGTTTGAGAGCTTGATGGCCAAAGGGCAAAAACCAGTGGTGTGGGACTTGAGGCTGGTTTGTCTCCTTCCTGATGGCAGCAGCGAGAAGAAAGCATGGCTGAGATGGTGGGGGTCCTCGACAATTTATGCGGTTTGCTTGTGGCGGTGCTCCCTGTAGATGTGCTCATGGGTGGGTAGGGCTTTTCCTGTAATGGACTGGGTTGTATCCACCACTTTTTGTAGGCTTTGCCGTTTCTGGCCATTGGTATTTCCATTCTGTGATGCAACTAGTCAGGGTACTCTCTACTGTGAATCTATAGAAGTTTGTCAAGGTTTTAGATGACATACCGAATCGGAGCAAATTTCTAAGAAAGTAGAGGCACTGCTCTAAATCCTAGACGACACATTGTACCAAAGAACTAAGCTAATTAATACCCTTAAGCTAATCATTGGCTTATTTTCCATTTTCCTCATTTTTCTGATTTGAAATTGCTGAATCTCATGGTTATCTATTCAAGTGACATTATCCTGCCAGAGCTTCATGACCTACACACCTTTGAGCAACCAACAGACATTGTACCTATTGGAAAGAATGACTGATATTGGAAAGCTCACCCTTCGTGTCCACTAACATTAAGTAACAAATCAGATACTGTAAGAAATGCCATACTGAAAAGCTTATTTAATGGACAGTGTCAATAAGTAGATAAGTTTTTCATTTTAAATTGAAAATCATGTGTACAAGAAGAGAGAATGAAATTCAGAACTTTCTTTTGCAATCCTAATGAATAATCATTAGCCCTGAATATTGACTCTGTTTTCTTCTCCAGTGGTACTAACTCCTTTCTATAGCCTCAATGTTCAAGGTTCAAGATTGTTTAATGTCACTTCCTGTGTTAGGAGAACAAAATAATTGTTGCTCTGGATCCAGTGCAACACAAAAAAAAGATAAAAGACACAATAATAATGATAAACCACACTATAAATATAAATACATAAGAGAGCTTATATACATAGATGTCTATAAAGCGATGCTAGGGTTCACATAAGGTGACTGACAGGAAATAATAAAATAGTGGTGGAGTTAGTGGGTGGAGGTGTGAATCAGCTTTACTGCTTGGGGAAGGTAATTGATTTTCAGTCTGGCGGTCCTAGCATGGATGCTACATAGCCTCCTCCCCGATGGGAATGGGAGAAACAGACCATGAGCAGGGTGGGTGGGATCCTTCATGATGTTACCAGCCTTTATATGGCACCTTTCTGTATATATGTCCTTGATGGTGGATAGGCTGGTGCTGGTGATACACTGGGCAGTCCTGACTACCTGTTGTAGAGCCTTCCTGTCCGTCACAGCGCAGTTTCCATACCAAGCGGTGATGCAACTTGTTAGGATGCTCTCTACTGCACATTTATTGAATGACATGAGTGTGAATGTGCGAAGTCCAGCCCCTTAGAAAGCAGAGGCATCCATGAGCTTTCTTAATGGTGTAAGATGTATTCTGGGACCGTGAGAGATGTGTGTGATGTGCACACCTAGGAGTTTGAAACTGCTCTGCCATCAAAGGTAGAGTGTGAGTGGTACAAGATCTCCTGAAGTCAATAACGATCTCCTTTGTCTTATTGATATTAGGAAAGAGGTTATTTGGCTGGCACCAGGACTCAAGCTCTTCCATTTCCTCTCTGTAGGCCATCTCATCGTTGTTGGTGATGAGTCCCACCAACATCATAGCCAAGTTTGACAATGTGATTACTCGGGTGTTTAGGTAGGCAGTTATGAGTGAGCAGGGTCTACAGCAATGGGCTCAGCACACAGCCTTGGGGGCAGCTGTGTTGAGGATTGTGGGGAGGAAGATGCAGTTGTGCAACCTGTCTATGTGCATATGTTCGTTAGGAAGTCCAAAGCCCAGTTGCACAGGGGTGTATTTAGACCAAGGAGTAGGAGTTTGCTCACCAAGGTCTGGGAGACAATATAGTGTTGAATGCTGAACCAAAATCCAGAAACAGCATTCTGGCATAAGTGTCCTTGTTTTCCAGGTGTGACAGGGCCAGGTGCATGACAAAAGCAGTTCTGTTGTTAAGCACATTGGTGAATTTTCAATGTGTCAGGAATGGAGTTTTTGATACGTGCCATTATCAGCCGTTCATAGCACTTCATGATAATCAGCGTCAGTGCCATGAGGTGGTAGTCACTTAGTTCTGAAGGTGCAGAGCTCTTTGTTACAGGGATGTTGGTGGCCGATTTGAAGCATGGATGAGTGAAGAGTCAAAAATGTTCATGAAGACGTCAGTGAGTTGGTGTGCACACTCCCTGAGACGGTGTCTGGCCCGGCTGTCTTACAGGGGCCGACTCTGTGGAGTCCTTCTCACGTCTGCTGCTGTTACAGACAATGGCTGCTCACCTGGGAAAGTGTAGCTTCCATCGTTGTGTTGCATGCCTTAAAGCATGCGTAAAAACTGTTCAGAGCATCGGAGAGGAGGTGTCACTGGTACTGTTGATGCTGTCTCTCCTTGTGTACTCAGTTGTGACCTTGAGACCCAGACATATATGGGGATCGTTAACAGACGGGTGTTCCTGAACTTTTTCTGCTTAGGCGTTCTTCACCCTCTTGATGCCTAAGATGAGGTTTCTCATGGCTGTTCTGAGAATTTTTCTGTCAGTGGGCGTGAAAGCATCAGCCTGGGCTTTTGGTAGGGAATGCACATATGTTCAGCCCAGGCTTCTGGGCCATTCTTGAGTACCAACGTCATCTACACACTTACTGATGTAGCCGATGACAGATGAGGCATATTCCTCGAGGTCTTTGTGCACTCCGTTTGTAGCATCCTTCTTGAACATCTGCCAGTTGGTCCATTCTAAACAATATGACCTTCTTTTCCATGCTTTTACGTAATGTCCCCTCTGACCTAGATAACCATTGCTTCAACTCTGCTATTCTCAGTTCAGCTCCTGTTCAATCATGCTGTGCATACTTAATGCATTTTCTAGGGTTATGGATGTCCCACAAATCCTTTGATAATTGGTATTGATGTTTTATGACTTTATCTTCATACCTTAATTGTGTAACCCTTCATTAGCTAGCATCTCTCCTTGCACACAGAATCTACAGAGCTGTCTTTACAAATGTAATAAAACGTCTGGCGATGCCAAGCACAATTACAAAATCCATTCATTATTCAAAAAGCTAACCATTTTCAACTTTTCTTCAAAGGCTCACATTTACCTAACCTCTGCACATCAGCCTCTTGACTTTAAGAAATAGTCATACATGCTTTTCATTTAATTTTAGTTAATTGAGTGCTTTTGTCTCCTTTTTGCATTCAGCATAAAATAGCTTTCAATTTTCCAGGCATTTGTGGATAGGAAAATCTCTTCTGAAATCTCATAAATGGACCACATTTATTACAGTGGTGTATTAATAATGGATAAATGTCTATACTACTAGATGTACTTCAAAATGCATATAAATGTCAAAAAGAATATTTTCATATAACCCAAGACTTCACCAGGCAGTGCTTCACTGTAAAAACAATATTACACAGGTTTTAAAATGAGACTGTGTACCCCTTAAAACATCGCACCTTGAAAACAATTCCTCCTTCAAGATGCCCAAGAAAGGTTTGGCAGTCACATGAAACTAAACCACTGGTTTGAACGAGTCTGTCCGAACTCCAGCCCACTCCCGCAACAACTCAATGACCTCGAACAATAGAATATGAGTGGATTGTTTCACTTTCCTCATCTGCTGCCAGAGACATTATTTTAATCATCGCTGTGGAGGTCAGGAATGAAATAAATGGAGCAATAATTGCTGTCTTTGGTAAGAATAACACTGCTGCATCTGAAATGCAGAGACAGCCTTCCCCAGATGTTGCAGAACCATCAACTATACCCAAGAAAAATTGGATTAGTCACATTCTTGTCTTCTAATGGACACACTCTGTGATCTTTAGAGCTTCATTTACTGGGTTAATAGTGCTTTGCCTGAGTTCCTTTCAGAACCTGTAGGAAGAAATATTCCTGTGCAGGCCAGAGTCACTGACACGAGTAATATCATATTCATCACAAGCAGAACTCATATCTCATTACTGCACCAGGAGTTTGCCCCAGGGCATTTTAGCTCGTTCAGGCCAAACCATCATGTGGAGTCATACAGGTATATTGTGAAATGATTTAATACGATAATAATGTCCACTTTGTGAGACAGATTGTGTTTTTTATAGTAGCTGATGGTTAATGAAAGATACATTAGCAAACACACTAAAACATTATTGGGAAATGTAGATGAAGACACACTCTTCTTCCCGGAATAAAAAATGAAAGTGAAGACAGTGGAAGCAGGGAGATTGCAGGGATTTACTTCTGAAATATGCCAACAGATTGGCTCAGGAATATAATACAAAAATGCACTAAAATTATTATCGGCATGGGCTGGTATTCCTCATCTTTAATCAAATGACAAGCAGCAAAATGGCACAGCGAACAAGGGCCACTGTTTTGTCTGTTTATTGGATCAAAATGTTGTGGATTAATCTGCCTTGGTCTTTATCTAACACTGCAGAAAATGTTCTACTAGACTGTGAAATGACTTAAGAACAGCGATTTCTGCTCCAGCAGCTCTTTTCCAATGCAGAAGAAATTAACTAACCCATTATTTTGCACAGAATCTCTTTATTGCTGTTTTATGATTGAAAGAACAATTGTATCTGGTTGCTCTTTAATATTAACAGCAAGCGATGCCAACAGGGTAAATTTGTATAAAATTACAAGAGCTCTGTGAGGGCTGTGACAACATTTCTACATCGGATTCAAGAAAATCCAACATATTGGCAATTGTTTTGTTTGATTTATTCAGTAAGTTTTATTAGGAAAGGAGCACACAGGTTTCTTTTGACTTCAATTTCCCATTCCTCATTGATTTTTTGAAATTTCTATGTTTTAGAGAGACAGGGTATATCTTTCAGGATGCGTGCAGATGTGACTGTTGGGATAGGTGTGTTTGTACTAGCATGTGTATGTTTGCATTTATACTTGAAAGTCAATGTGTGTATATCTGTATCAGCATGCTTGTGTGTTTGTATATATGTCTGCGTACCTGTGTGTATTTTTGTATATGCATGTGCATCTGAATCACAAAAAACTTATAAAGGAATTTGCGAATTTTACCTGCAAGATTTTCAGCCAAAATTTAGAAAGATGGCCATTTGGCCCATTATCTTTATGCTGGTTAGCAAAGAGTTGACTAATCTAGTTCTTCCTTCCTTCACTAGATTTATAGCCCTGCAGATCACAGCTCTTCACATACATTCTAAAGGGTCTTTGAAGTGCTGTGGGGTGTCTACCACCTCCAAACTTCAGTTCCACATCACCAACTGTTCTGGGTGAAATGTGGGTTTTCCTTTACTCATTCTAGCCCCATATAATTCTATCCCTCATTTTACTTGCACAAGTCTCCATTGTTTTAAGGGAAACAATACTAGCTTTCCTGATGTGATAGCTGAAATTTTCCACAATATTTTGCTGACACATCCTGAAGTCTCCTCTGTATTGTGTGTGTGTGTGTGTGTGTGTGTGTGTGTGTGTGTGTGTGTGTGCATGCGTGTGTGAGTGTGTGTGTGTCTGTCTGTCTGTCTGTGTGTATGTATGTGTATCTGTATGTGCTTGTGTTTGTGTGTGTACTTGGGAATATGTTTGTGTGTGGTCATATAAGAATGTACTGTATAAGAATGCATATGTGGATTGGGTTTGTGTGGTATTTATGTGTGTGTGTGTGCGCGTGCGTGTGTGTGTGTGTGTGCATTTATTAAAATATATTAATTTAGGCAATAGACACCAAATTCAAATCTAACAAAGGCAACATAGTTATGTACAACATCAGCATATTAAGTCTGTTTTTCCCACAATAAGGTGCTGTGACACAGTCACCTCATTTTTCTGTCTGCAGAATGAATTATGTAAACCCTCTCAACCTAATACTGTTTCAAGTCAATTAATTGTTGTAATTACTTAAGATTTCTTTTTGATGAATATTGCTCTCCGGGGATTAGATGATAACCTGTCATCTTTGTGCCTGATAAATTAGACCTGATTTGTGCATTGCTACAAGTCCAGCCCTTGCACAGGGATGCATGTAAACACTGTAGTGAAGAGTCCTGGGGTAAAAAAAAGTCACTTAATCATTATGTTGATTTTAGAAATCAATCTTCTCTTGGAGGCTTTATCTACACAAGTGGACATGGCTCAGCATGCCCATTCACTTTCTGTAAATTCTTTATAACCTGAGAATTCAACAGACTCTGTCTGTTCTAGAATTCACACACATAAAATTGCAAACATAAGAACGAAATGCATTCTGAGCTGGAAGGGTTGCAGTGATGGAGTGCAGCTCTCTGTCTGGTCTGTGGAAAACTCGGTCAAATTCCCTGCTGTCCTCCAATCCCAACTGAACCAGACTGAGTGAACAGACCAGGTGGCCAGTCACGAAAAGCCCTTCCCAGTCAAAGAGCTGCCCTGTCAAAGAGTGGTCTTGAAAACTGGCAAGGAAATGCCAATACCATGCATTATTAAAATATTTAACATTCTGCAAAGTATCATTCATTATTGGATTTCTTTGACCAGAAGACCTTTATACCAATCCCTCTATGCCCCAGCCACCACCACTTTATTATTTCCTGTCAGTCCCCATATGTTCAGACACTCCTGTGCCTAATGTCACTTATGGACATACAATCATTCTATGAATATAAGTTACTTTAAGTATTTATATTTATTTTTATTATTGTTTTATTTTTCTTTCATGTCTTTTTGTGTTGCATTGGATCCAGAGTGACGATTATTTCATTCTCTTTTACATTTGAGTACAGGAAATTACCTTAAATGATCTTGAATCTTCTGTCTCTGGCTGGACATAGATTTTGGGTGTAACTAAATACACCAATACAGAAAGTAGACCTTAATTTACGTTCATGTATACTTCCTTAAAACAAACATGCATGTATATATATATGTTCAAGGATGTGTGCGTGTTCATAGAGATGTGCAAGTACACTTGTGTATTCATGTGTGAAAGTCAGACAAAAGAGGAGGATGTACTTTAAATCACTTGACTTACTGATAAAGATGACTAAACACTGAAAGTGAAGAAAGCCTGCAACTAAGCTGGCATGTTCTTCCCACGCAAATCCTTGCTTTTAATGTGAGAATGAAAGCAGCAACAAAAATTTTCAAAATCCTGCCAACTGCTTTTTTTTTTATCTTGCATGATGGTGGGCATCTTGAACTTGGAATCATTGGCCTTCTGCTGTTGAATTTTCAGTAAGTCAGAGAGTTTATAGAGTCATAAATACCACCAAATCTGTGTTCAATGACCATCTCACATTGCCAGTGTTCAAAGGCATTTACACATATGAACCACCGCAGTTCAATTGACGTTGCCAAGTTGCATACCTCCTCCATTGACAGTGATAATTGGAGCTTTTTAACAACCAATGGCATTCATCGAAAAGGGAATCTATGAGTTCATCAAAATGAGTTTGGCGCGTAGATGACAACAATGGAAACAGTGCTGTGTCGTCAAGTACTTGCATGCCACATTTGCCAGAGTTTAATGTTGACGATCGAAGTCAAAATCAAGTTATTATCAGATGTATAAGTACATGTATAGACAGTCACAATGAAAAACTTACTTGCAGAAGCATCACAGGCATCAGATAAGCATGGAAATTTCCAATTTTATGCCACACCCACCAGAGCCACATGCTGTAATCATTGTTCCCTTGATCATTTCACACCTCTCACAGGAGGGGAATCACTCATAGGGTGGGATCTCAAAAGATGTCCATATCTTCTCAACCTGCACCATGACCACCACTTTATGCAGACACATGGAATTCTGCAGATGCTGAAAATTCAAGCAACACACATCAAAGTTGCTGGTGAACACAGCAGGCCAGGCAGCATCTCTAGGAAGAGGCACAGTCAATGTTTCGGGCCAAGGGAAGAGTCTTTTAAACTCTGACTCACCTCCCAGTAATCAGTGCAGCAGGGACAAGCAACAGCAAGCTAGCATACAGCTCCCAACAGCACCCAGGCACAAAACACCATAGCATTGTTTTTAATGTACTTTAAATTAATTTCACAAACTTTTTACGGGGGACTACATTCAATTTCTAGGTATATTCCCTCGATCAAGCTTTTAGTGTCTTGCAAGTTTCCGTGTCAAAGTTCAATATAAAGGACAATATAAAAATATGACTTGTACTGCTGGTGGTGTATGACACAGCTGATGATGCTAGTCTTTATACCATTAAACCTCATGAACCTCATATGTTTTGAGCCCTTTCTGTCATGCTGCCCTGCTCCTATTCATCAGCAGCCCATAGTCCAAGGTTTGACTGAAGGAATGAGATTTTGCAACATGTTATTCACTTGGAGCATCTGTTCTCTTTCAGAAGATCAAATCTCTTCTGACTGTGCTGCGAGTTCTGGACCAGAAAGCACATGACCTCCCGTTTCTTAGCAACCAGGATGCTCGGCAGCCAGTGTGGATGGGGGAGATGAGCTTGCAAAGGTCAATTGATTGTGGCTGTCTCGTCATCCCGTGATATGTTACTGCTGACACCTTCTTCCAATTTTACACTAATACACCATGATTAGTTTTTATTTGTGTTTGGGTTCTGCAGTTTACTTGGCTAAAAAAAAAATTCAAGCAGGACTTGAGGGGAAATCTAAGTGAAAAGCATCCATGAGAAAAAGAGCTGAAATCATTGAAATGATCAGCCTGCTGACTATCTGGCTGTGTTGCCTCAGGCTGTAACACATTTCCATTGAGTTATTTTATGATCAGGCCAGTATGTTATTGAAATATTATCCCTTTAGACGAGCTCATTCTGGTAGAAGATGACAGATTCTCAGTACGATGATTTAGTCCACAGACTCAATACAAGACTAGAGCAAGCACAGTTTGAGTGATTTTGCCCAGCACCTCAGAATGGGAGCCCATAAGTTATAAAAGCATGTATTTTTTTTATTTCTTTTATTTAGAGATACAGCGCAAAATACATTGCTCAACAACTCCCTGTTTAACCCCAGCCTAATTACGGGACAATTTACAATGACCAATTAACTCACTCACCTGTATGTCTTTGGACAGTGGGAGGAACGTGGAGTACCCGGAGAAAAGCCACACTTTCTACGGGAAGGACGTACAAAATCCTTACAAGGATGCCAGAATTAAACTCTGAACTCCAACGCCCCAGGCTGGAATAGTGTCGCGCCAACTGCTACACTACCCTGGCGCCTTATGGTAGCTTCCTTTAGCTTACAGTAGCAAATGTTAAAGAAATGCATGATAACAATCAACTTGTTATGCTATTTCATATTTTCCTCCATGATATTATCAGCATACTATGGGATCATCAGACTTTAGTAGGTTTGATAGAGTACAACAGGGAAGGCAAAGCTGAAAGCTCACTGAAGTTAGACCAGTGAATCTAACTTTTGAAGGACTTTGCAGCAAGTACACTGAGAGCAGGTTATCCGTGCCCTGTCACAGTGTTGTTTAAGGGAGCTCAATGTGCACAGGCTGGCTTCTACCTTTTCTCCAATGACAGTGTTTTACGTATATTTGAAATATGAGGTGAGTCACTCAAACTTGGGATGAGATCACAGAATAACTGGTAATTGGTTTATTACTGTGGCATGGTAGTGTAGTGGCAGGCACTATGCTTTACACTGCCACCAATCACCGTTCTGGGTTCAACTCCCGTCACTGTCTGGAAGGGGTTTGTCTGTTCTGCCCTTGAGCATGAGGGTTTCCTCCAGGTGCTCTGGTGTCCTCCCACATTCCAGACAGGGTGAGTAAACATGATGGCACTTGCCGTCTGCCCCCAGCCCAGTCCTCACTGAATGCTGCATTTCACTGTGTGCTTTCATGTTTCGATATATATGTGACAGATAGAGCTAACCTTTGATCCTTAACTCTTTCTGCACAGTGAAAAGCTTTGTTTTGCATGCTATCCCAACAGATTACCGTACAAAACAAAAACAAATAACGGGATGCAGAATATAGTGTTACCGTTACAGAGAAAGTGCAGTGCAGGCAGACAGATACAGTGCAGGGAAACAGATACAGTGCAGACAGGCGGATACAGTGCAGAAAGACAGATACAGTGCAGGTAGATAGATACAACGCAGGCAGACAGATACCATGCAGGTAGACAGATACAGTGCAGACAGACAGATACAGTGCAGGCAGGTGGATACAGTGCAGAAAGACAGATACAGTGCAGGTAGACAGATACAGTGCAGGCAGACAGATACAGTGCAGGTAGACAGATACAATGTGGGCAGAGAGATACAGTGCAGGTGGACAGATATGGAGCAGGCAGACAGATACAGTGGAGACAGGCAGATGCAGTGCAGGCAGACAGATACAGTGTAGGCAGACAGATACCATGCAGGTAGACAGATACAGTGCATACAGACAGATATAGTGCCGGTAGGCAGATACCATGCAGGTAGACAGATACAGTGCCGGTAGACAGATACGGTGCAGGTAGACAGATACAGTGCTGGTAGACAGATACGGTGCAGGTAGACAGATACGGTGCCGGTAGACAGATACGGTGCAGGTAGACAGATACAGTGCAGGCAGACAGATACAGTGCAGGTAGACCAATACAGTGCATGCAGACAGTTACAGTGCAGACAGACAGATACAGTGCTAGTAGGCAGATACAGTGCAAACAGACACATACAGTGCATGCAGACAGTTACAGTGCAAGCAGACAGACACAGTGCAGGTAGACAGATGCAGTGTAGGCAGACAGATACAGTGCAGGTAGACAGACACAGTGCATTCAGATAGATACAGTGCATGCAGACAGTTACAGTGCAGGCAGACAGATACAGTGCAGGTAGACTGATACAGTGCATGCAGACAGTTACAGTGCAGGCAGACAGATACAGTGCATTCAGACAGATGCAGTGCAGGTAGACAGATATAGTGCATACAGACAGATACATTGCAATGGCCATTTAAGATAGATCAAGAGTTCAGCTTTATTTTACAAGAGATCCATTCAGAAGCCTTTTAACAGCGAGGTGAGGTTTCCAAACAATACCAGGATACTTCTGGAAATTCAGCCAATCAAGATCCTTCTGCTAACAATCACAGAACAAAAAGTTTTTGGTTTCAGGCTCTGTAGCAGCAATTGGGCTGAATGGGTGATCATTCAACGCCAGTTCTGGCGTAATAAAAACCAACTGACCACCAAAGGAAATACACCACGATTCCACTGACTTTCACAAGAAATGTAATTATGCTATGAATTTCATAAAGTACTGAACTGTATCAGTATGTAAATTCCGGGCCCAAGAATTAAAGAGCTATTTCACGTTAACAGGAATATTCTTACTTGGCAATTAAAGTTTGCTGACTATAACCATCTAAATTTGCCATTCTCTCTTCCTCTATCTGTCTCCCTGTCTTTATCAGTATCTATCTTTACAATTATTTATAAGTATGCTTGTAATATCGATCTATCTAGCTTCTCTGTACCTAGATGTCTGTTGATTTGCCCATATCCTTCCGTCTACATATCCAACCCTTATATTGGAAATGTTCCCTTTCAAACACAGGAACAGAGAGCCGGTTATTTAACCCCTCATTCTCCTTTTATTAAGACTAAGGCAGATCTATAAATCAGCTCCATTTACCCACCTCTGTACATATCCCTTACCTGACATCCTGACATGGATAGTGTAATGTATGGATCTATTTCTTTTAGAGCATTGATCCTTCCCTTAGCACTACGTATTGATCTGTTATCTGTGCACGCGTATTGTTCTCTCTCTCTCCCTCTGCAATGTGAATACACCAGCTGAAGCCATCTCCCGCATGCGTGCCTTTATTTAATATATTCGTGGTTGTGCACAGACACAACAAATTGGCGATGAGTACAAACCTGAATGTCAGAGGTATCATGAACTGCACTGACAGTTACGGGACAAAACAGCATGAGAAAGCCAAAGGACTCGTGAGTAATAGTGAAGGATGGGCAAATTTAACATGGTGATGCTTCAGTCAGGAAAGCTGATGAATTTGATAGCACAAATGAAGGCTGGGAGTCGTATATCGAGAGGGTGGAACTGTATTGTGACACGAACACCCCTACGCTTCTTAGCTTAATGGGCCCAAGAACCTACAGTCTCTTACGCAACTTGGTAACTCCTGAGAAGCCAGCAAACAAGAACTTCAATGAAATTGCTGAAATTTTACAAAATCACTTGAGCCCAAAACCACAGGTAATAGATGAGAGATTTAGACTTTACAAAAGGAACCAGTCAAAAGATAAAAGTATTTCTGAATGCATTGTAGAACTGTGCAAACTTTCCCAGTACTGTGCCTTTAGAAATGGATTTTCTGATGCATTAAGGGATAGGCTTGAATGTGGCATGCATAATCAAAGCACTCAAGCAAGGCTACTGGCAGAAAGAGACCTAACCTTAGAACGGGCATTGACCACTGCAATATTGTTAGAGACTGCAACAAAGGATGCAGCAGATCTACAGGAAAGAAGGTTAGAATGTGAAATGCACAAAATGTCCCTGAATGGTGCAAAAAGCCAAAGACATTATCGATGTGGCAAATCCTCCCATGATGCCACATTGGTTTGACGGTTGGTTCAAAGAATAAGTCTGCAGAAAATGTCACAGACAAGGTTATATCGAGAGAGTGTGCAAGGCAGACAAAAAGTACAACCAAGTGAAAAGTCTCAAAGACAAAACTAAGTAAGTGCTTAAGGTTACCAAATGTAAAACAGAATCAGATAACACAGAGTCTGACAAAGGTAAACTGTCATGCCTAGAACTGAATAGTTTAACTGAAGCAGATCACAAAATCATCTTGGTCACAATAGATGTATCCAGTGTAAAACTGAAAATGGAGTGGATATAACTTTGTCCATAATTCCAGCGGCTGATGGCAACAGACTGTTTTCTAAGTTTCCATTTGAAAAGACCTCAGTGATGAAAAATGCTTACACTGGTGAAAAAGTGTCTCCCAAAAGCAAACTCAAAGCAACAATGACATATGGAGGTCAAACACAACAGTCAGAGCTTTATGTACTGAAAAGTAGAGGGCCAGCACCTCTCAGACATGAATGGTTGAGAAAAATCCAAATAGACTAGCACTCAATCAAAGCTCTCAGTGTAACATCAGCAGGCAATGCAGCCCAAACGGTAGAACTAACCAGAGACTGGCAGAACTGCTTAATGCTAACCAGAAGGTGTTGGAGAAGGGAAAAGATAAACAGATCAAAGACTTGACCAAAAGCTGTTCGGACGCCAAAATGGTCAAAATGCACCCCCTCAGGCAGCGTTACACCCATGGCAGTGGCCATTTTTGCCATGGAAAAGAGTACTTACTGACTTTGCTGGGCCACTCATGGACTCTAAGTTTCTGATTGCTGTGGATGCTCGTTCAAAGTAGCCAGAAGTTATAGCATTGAGGTCAACCACCTCAGCGAAGACTGTCTGTTCTCCGAGGACTATCTTCACCAGAAACAGCTTGCCAGAACAAATTGTGAGTGATAATGGACTGTAATATACGTCAGAAGAATTTCGACTGTTCATGAAGAGAAATGGCATCAGATATTTCAAGTCAGCTCCTCACCACCCAGCAACGAATGGATTAGCTGAAGGATTTATTCACACCTGCAAGAAGTCCACTAAAGTGATGGACAAGGTGGTCATTCCTCTACAACACAAGGTGGGCAGCTTCCTTTTTGTGTATCAGAACTCTGTTCATGCGGCAGCAAATCAAACACCTGTAATGCTGTCCATGAACAGGAACCTGAGAACTCGCATAATCCTCCTGAAACCACACTCCCGGAAGGAAGTGCACAATAAACCATTCAGCCAGTTGCTAAATGAAGCAGCAAGGAACTTTGAGATTGGACAGGAGGTCCTAGCGCGTGATTACTGATAGGGCAAGTGGACACTTGGTAGGATAGCTACAAGAACTGGACCAAAGATGGGTGTCGGAGATCAAACGTGGAGATGTCACATGGACCAGATACTGGATGTTCAACTGAAGAACACAGCTGAGTCGACTGCTTCCAACAAGAAGGACACATTACAGTCACCGAAATTACCTCCCTGTGATGATGTCACTGACAGCAATCTGACACCAGAAACCAAGAATGTTGCCTTAGACAAGACACCAACCAGATCTGATGCCACTCCACAGGTCCAGAGGTACGATGAGAACATTGCCTTAGACAAAACCCCTGCCAAACCTGATGCCACTCCACAAGTCCAGAGGCACTATCCTGAAAGAAACAGAACATCACCCAAAAGACTGAATCTTTAGAACTGTGATGTTAGTTATGGACTGTTATTGTGAAAGTGTGTTCATTTGGAATATGGGTTTATGAAAGGGAAATTTAATGTTTGGTACATATACAGTTTTATGTTGCATTAATCTAAAGGGGGAGGAAGTGTAATGTATGGATCTATTTCTTTTAGAGCAATGATCCTCCCCTAGGCAGTACGTATTGATCTGTTATCTGTGCATGCGCTGTTGTCTAAGCATGCACATTGTTCTCTCTCTCTCTCTCTCTCTCTCTCACTGCAATGTAAACACAGCGGTTAAAACCATCTCGTGTGTGTGCCTTTATTTAATATATATGCAGTTGTGCACACACACAACGGATAGAATGAATTGAATGGCTGTTTCCTCAATTGTGAATTTTCTACGATTCTATATATTAACACCCATTTTGAGATTCTTGATTGGGTTAGTCAACAGCCCCAGATTTCTGCTAAATTTTCTTTGCAAGACAAGGTAAGAAATCTTTGACATTTGAAGTAAAATTTTGGAAAAAAAGGCATATGTATGTTATTTCAAAAGAGCTCTATAGAGCGATGGAAACATGCACCAATAGCTGAATCCTATAAAGATGTAATTCAAAATCACCCTAAGGCACAGTAATGTATTATGTAAAGAATGAAACAGAGTTGTGGTTCGATTGCAGAGTAAAGAGATGAGTGCCCCCTAGGGTCTAATCATTGTGTGTCTCCCGCTCTCGGCAATCCTTCAGGAGATGTAGGGTGCAATTAACAAAACTCTTACCTTGCATTCATGACAGTTTCAAAGTTCTACTCCAGTGAAGAGGAGAAACAATTTGAAGAGAAGAACTTTGTCTATGTTATTAACTGAATCAAATTCAAAATGTAAACCTAAATCATGTACTCTGAAAATTGATGTATCTTTTTTTTTGGCCTCTTTTGGGTGAATTCCATTTGAAATGTTTCCAAAGATACGTGAGCAGTTATAAAGTGAAAACACCGCCTGATAGGAACCAGACTGTAACTCTCTGAGCATGACCCAGACACAAGGATCACATGTTTTCCATGCCAATCCAATGTTTATTGTTATCATTGCAATAGACAAACAGGCTATCAATACATGAAAATCTACTTATTATGGCAGTAGCACAGTAATTATAAGATGAGAACAAACATGAATTAATATAAG
Organism: Mobula birostris; assembly: GCF_030028105.1. Lineage (NCBI taxonomy): Eukaryota > Metazoa > Chordata > Chondrichthyes > Myliobatiformes > Myliobatidae > Mobula > Mobula birostris. The sequence goes on from NC_092370.1 coordinate 127,241,759, forward strand.
CCTAAATTAACATAAATTAAACATGCTGTAACTTACACAGGTACAAAATCAACAACAATATAAACCTAATGGCTCTAGGGCAAGATTCACAGTACATTTTTTATTGAAGTATACAGTATACAACCCTGAGATTTGTCTTTCCACAGACAGCCACGAAACAAAAAAAATCATGGAATCTGTTCAAAGAATAAACATCAAGACTGCCCACCACACGCAAAAAAAAACGAATTGAGCAAATGGCGACAAAAATAAACAAGCAGACAACACAGAATATAAAACACAAAAAGGAAAGATTTCAGGCATATTCAATTCAGCTCAGTGTTCATTATCTGCAGGTTGCCCTGATTCAAAATCACCAAAATAGCAACAAAAAAAAGGAGTTACGTGGAACAAGAAACGCATCATAACGTGAACCAGTGAGTCCAGTCCACAAGCTGCATCAGTTAAACCTTGTCCAAGACCCAGGACTCCGGTACCGTCCTCTGACAACATCGAGGGAGAGAGACACAGGGATCTTCCTTCAGGAACAGCAAGAGAGAGACCGTCACACAGACACCTTCCTCCAGCAGCATCAAGGGAGAGAGGCACTGTTTGAACACAGGGATCTTCCTTCAGGAACAGAGAGAGAGAGAGACCATCACACAGACACCTTCCTCCAGCAGCAGTGTACGAGAGGCTGCTAGATGGCACTGCACACCCACTCACCTTCCGCACTGCCTCAATGATTTCAATCTTCCTCGACACCTTAATCAGGGAGATTGGCGAGAAATGGAGTGGATCATGGGCTCGCATCCCTTCTCCAGGCTTCTTAGCCTCGAGGCCGCATGCCTTGCTTGAACACTCTCGGAGACAGCAAAGCACCAGATCGCTTAATCGGCCTGAAAAACACACTACCAAAATGCCGATCATAGGCTCTAACAGTAGCAGAACAACATTTGAAACAAAAAGAAGTGAAAGAAGTACTTTCACAAACCGTCTGGAGAATGGCACCCTTGGAAGATCCAGAGAGAGAGAAAATGTATATAGTCTGAGGTAGTGTTAAAGTTTTTCAAGTGAGTCCAAGAACCTGGTGCCAGTGGGGAAGAAGCCTTCAGGTGAATATGTAGACATTTGCAGAGAAGCAACTGAAAATACTTTGCACGGGCATTGCTATTAATAAAGAACAAAGGATTGTATGCAGTCATCCTAGATCATCAGGCCCTGACCTGGATGAAGTATTGTGCTCAAACAATATGACATGGCATGGTTCACTTCCATTTTGGGTGCTTTATGAGATTATGCACTCAGACTGACTAAACCCACTGCATAGAGTCAGCACTCTTCGATTTCTAGTTGGGTTGCTCGGTTTTGGTAAGTCCATTAACCCAGTTAACTACACGACATCACCATCATCATTAAGTGGCATGTCGTATGATGTAGGTGATCATGGTCTTTGACCGTGATTGTTCCAGGCAAATTTTTCTACAAGTGGCTTGCTGTTGCCTTCTTCTGGGCAGTGTCTTTACAAGACAGGTGACCCCAGCCATTGTCAATACTCTTCAAAGGTTGTCTGCCTGGCATCAGTGGTCGCATAATCAAGTCTTGTGATATGCACCAGCGGCTCATATGACCTTCTACCTCCTGCTCCCATGGCTTCACATGACCCTGATCTGGGGGTGGGGGGGTGGCTAAGAAGGTGCTACACCTTGTCCAAGGCTGATCTGCAGGATAGCGGACAGAAGGAGCACCATACGCCTCCTTTGGTAGAGACGTATCTCCACCCCATCACACAATGAACACACACCATGGATAATCCAGTAGCTGGCTCAAACATGATCAAGGCTTCACGATCTCTCAGTCCAGCCTGCACTTTTCTCAGTTTCTCCAATGCAAGTAATCAGGTAGCTCTTTCTACCCACTTCTCCATCAGAAGTTAATGCCTGTAAAGCATGGCTTAAATCCTAATGAACCGTATTGTTACAGTAATGCATAGATAAATCCAATAGATTTGAGTTCTGAAATGCAGCTGTAAGCCAAGAAGTATTTTTGGCCATCTCCCTTTGCTGTTTTCAGAGAATAAACATTCAAGTGTGTTTGTGTTTTATCCCTGATTTCCTGCTGCTGAAACCATGCTTTCTGTAAAGTTAGCTTCAGTTAAATGCATGATTGTGTCACCTTTAGTTGCACGCTCCTTGTTGTAATGCAATGAACTTAATTCATGAGCAACAAAAGCACATTACAAGCAAACTGCAAACAAAATCCTAAACTATGTTTTTTGGACAAGGCACAGGCATTGCGCATTAGCCCACAGAGTGCAAACAAATGATCAAATGAACAGTCAAGAACTTCAAAGCACAGAAACACAAAAGGCTACAGGGAGTAGAAGACTCAGGGAGCACCCTTGTGGGCACACCTCTCCTCATCATCAAGGGCATCTACCACAGGTGATGTCTCAGGAAGGCAGCATCTACCATCTGGGCCATGCAATCTTCCCAATGCTGACACCAGGCAAGAGATAGAGGAGTCTGAAGATCTCCCTGTTAAGCTCCTTCCCCACTACCATAAGGTTCTTGAACCAACATGACACTGACTTGAATTACATTTCCCTCAACTTGCGTGAATATCATTATACTCACTTTTACTATTTGGCACATGGCCAAGTGGTTAAGGCGTTCGTCTAGTGATTTGAAGGTCGCTGGTTCGAGACTTGGCTGAGGCAGCATGTGTGTCCTTGAGCAAGGCACTTAACCACACATTGCTCTGCGATGACACTGGTGCCAGGCAGTATGGGTCCGAGTGCCCTTCCCTGGGACAACATTGGTGGCATGGAGAGGGGAGACTTGCAGCATGGGCAACTGCTGATCTTCCATACAACCTTGCCCAGGACTGCATCCATGGTCTCATGAGACTAATGGATGCCTATATAAGTTATGTATAATTTATGTTAATTTATATTAATTTATGTAATTTATGTTTGTCATGGTTGCTGCTGCAAGAAGCTAACGTGCGTGGCAATAATGTCTTGGGAGTGCATACCCAGACAAAGAGCTTGAACCTGAACCTGAAGGAAGTAAAAAAGACCTGATATTTCCACGGCACATTTTACAAACTCAGGACAACCCATCGTAGTTACCAAACAATCCCATTCTGGTGGAGTGGTGCCACTTCTGTGCATCCATTCCTCTCTCAAATGGGTGCAGGTTGTGCCACTGACACCCAAAGGTGTCACTCCGGCTAACTTAGCAAGGGTTTACTTCCCAACCAATAACACTGATAAAACAAATTTGCTTCTTGTGGGAGCTTGCTGTGCATATATTCTACTCCAAACATGGCATCCGGTGTTCCATAAAGCTGCAGTCATTGGCTGCGGACTGAGGCATTTTGCAGTGGTGAAAGGTGCTATATGAATGCAAAGATGATGAACTGCATCAGTGTCACCAGCACAAATGTGGTTCAACCCTCACAGATCAGTAGCCCAAAGAGATTTAGTAACTAAGCTTGTGTGTGAAGACTAGATACCTCAAGAGGAATATCTTCAAAAGGGGCACAGCTTGTGGGTGAGGCACTTCTGTTGTGCCTTCCGGAAAATTCTGTTTTCCTACTGTCAAAGTCAAGTTTATTGTCACATGCACAAGTGCATACGTGCAGCAGCATCCCAGGCACAGAGCATCTGATGCACAATATTGACAAGAAAAATATAACTTTAACATCAATTATGCAAGAAGGAAAACAGTTCAGGAAAAAATGTCATTGTTGTGCAAAGTGGTCATGGTGTTTCTATACTGAGGTCATGATTAGAGTTGTGCAGTTACCAATGAAAACCAAAACATATTAATCAGTTCCATTGCTTCCTACTATTAAGATCCACAGTATAATGAGCAAGTGTGGACTTAAATGCTTTCTTAATTCAATAAAAATAATTGGTTCATTTGGGGATAAAACAGTAAGCTAAATATTTGAAAGACTGTGCAGTGGAAAGTGCAATTGTTTGGACAGATGACATTATTACAGCATCATAAATAGGGATTGCCAAAATTGGATGAGACACAACTGCTAATGTTGGATTGGCATATTTCTTTTAAAGTAATCTCAGATTTTTTTTCTGTTCCTTCATGATTTTATTGACCAGAACTTTGGACTCTTGCAAAATGTCAACTGCCACTGGGTTATTTCTTCAGCAGTTTGAATGGGACATGACTGCACAAGTGCATGGAGGTCGGCCAGTGAGAACAGCGGGAAGAGTTTAAAAAGAAGACAGATTTACAGAGCGGGCGCCGGAGGAGCGGGAGACAGGGTAGGAAGGCTTTGGCGATAAAGGGTCGAGGCCAGGTAGGTTATCTGTTTAAAATAAAGACAGAGAGTATGTGTGTGAGGCTGGTTTTCTGTGCTCAGTGTCAGATGTGGGAGGTCCTAGAGACTTCCGGCCTCCCGGACGACCACATCTGCACCAGATGCATCGAGCTGCAGCTCCTTAGAGGCTGCGTTAAGGAACAGGCGCTGCAGCTCGATGACCTTTGTCTGGTCATGGAGAGTGAGGAGGTGATAGAAAGGAGTTATAAGCAAGTAGTCACTCTGGGGCCTCGGGAGACAGATAAGTGGGTAACAGTCAGGAGAGGGAAGGGCAAGAAGCAGGTACTAGAGAGTATCCCAATGGCTGTCCCCCTTAACAATAAGTGTTCCTGCTTGAGTACTGTTGCGGGGGGGGGGGGGGAACAGCCTACCTAGGGGAAGCAACAGTGATTGCACCTCTGGCACAGAGTCTGGTCCTGTGGCTCAGAAGGGTAGGGAAAGGAAGAGGATGGCAGCGGTGACAGGGGATTCTATAGTTAGGGGGTCAGACAGGCGATTCTGTGGATGCAGGAAAGAAACACGGATGGTAGTTTGCCTCCCAGGTGCCAGGGTCTGGGATGTTTCTGATCGCGTCCATGATATCTTGAAGTGGGAAGGAGAACAGCCTGATGTCATGGTACATATTGGTACCAATGACATAGGTAGGAAAAAGGAAGCAGTCCTGAAAACAGACTACAGGGAGTTAGGAAGAAAGTTGAGAAGCAGAACCTCAAAGGTAGTAATCTCAGGATTACTGCCTGTGCCATGTGACAGTGAGTGTAGGAATAGAATGAGGTGGAGGATAAATGTGTGGCTGAGGGATTGGAGCAGGGGGCAGGGATTCAGATTTCAGGATCATTGGGACCTCTTCTGGGGCAGGTGTAACCTGTACAAAAAGAACGGGTTGCACTTGAATCCGAGGGGGAAGGTTTGCTAAGGCTATTGGGCGGAGTTTAAACTAGAATTGCTGGGAGGTAGGAACCGAACTGAAGTGACAGAGGAATAGGAGGTTTGCTCACAAATAGAGAAAGTTTGGAGACAGTGCGAAAGGGAGGATAGGCATGTGATAGAGAAGGGACGTGCTCAGTCGGATGGCTTGAGATGTGTCTATTTTAATGCGAGGAGTATCATGAATAAAGCAGATGAGCTTAGAGCGTGGATCAGCACCTGGAGCTATGATGTTGTGACCATTACAGAGATCTGGATGGTGCAGGGGCAGGGATGGGTACTTCAAGTGCCAGTCATTAGATATTTCAGTAAGGACAGGGAGGGAGGAAAAAGATGTGGGGGTGTGGTACTGTTGATCAGAGATAGTGTCGCGGCTGCAGAAAAGGAGGATGTCATGGAGGGGTTGTCTACAGAGTCTCTGTGGGTGGAAGTTAGGAATAGGAAGGGGTCAATAGCTCTACTGGTTATTTTTTACAGACCGCCCAATAGTAACAGGGACATCGAGGACCATATAGAGAGACAGATTCTGGAAAGGAGTAATAATAACAGGGTTGTTGTGGTGGGAGATTTTAATTTTCCAAATATTGATTGGCATCTCCCTAGAGTGAGGGGTTTAGATGGGGTAGAGTTTGTCAGGTGTGTTCAGGAAGGTTTCTTGACACAATATGTAAATAAGCCTACAAGAAGAGAGACTGTACTTGATCTGGTATTGGGAAATGAACCTGGTCAGGTGTCAGGTCTCTCAGTGGGAGAGCGTCTTGGAGATAGTGATCACAATTCTATCTCCTTTACCATAGCATTGGAGAGGGATAGGATCAGAGAAGTTAGGAAAATGTTTAATTGGAGTAAGGGGAACGATCAGACTACCAGGCAGGAACTTGGAAGCATAAATTGGAAACAGATGTTCTCAGGGAAACGTACGGAAGAAATGTGTCAAATGTTCAGGGGATATTTGCGTGGGGTTCTGAGTAGGTACGTTCCAATGAGACATGGAAAGGATGATAGGGTACAAGATCCGTGGTGTACAAAGGCTGCTGTAAGTCTAGTCAAGAAGAAAAGAAAAGCTTACGAAAGGTTCGAAAAACTAGGTAATGATATGAATCTGGATGATTATAAGGCTAACAGGAAGGAGCTTAAGAATGAAATGAGGAGAGCCAGAAGGGGCCATGAGAAGGCCTTGGCGGACAGGATTAAAGAAAACCCCAAAGCATTCTACAAGTATGTGAAGAGCAAGAGGATAAGACGTGAGAGAATAAATGTGACAATGGAAAAGTGTGTATGGAACCAGAGGAAATAGCGGAGGTACTTAATCAATACTTTGCTTCAGTATTCACTGTGGAAAAGGATCTTGGTGATTGTAGGGCTGACTTGCAGTGGACTGAAAAGCTTGAGAATGTAGATATTAATAAAGAGGATGTTCTGGAGCTTTTGGAAAGCATCAAGTTAGATGAGTTACGGGGACCAGACGGGATGTACCCCAGGCTACTGTGGGAAGTGAGGGAGGAGGTTGCTGAGCCTCTGGCGATGATCTTTGCATCATCAATGAGTACGGGAGAGGTTCCGGAGGATTGAAGGGTTGCGGATTTGTTCCCTTATTCAAGAAAGGGAGTAGGGATAGCCCAGGAAATTATAGGCCAGTGAGTCTTACTTCAGTGGTTGGTAAGTTGATGGAGAAGATCCTGAGAGGTAGAATTTATGAACATTTGGAGAGGCATAATATGATTAGGAATAGTCAGCATGGTTGTGTCAAAGGTAAGTCGTGCCTTACGAGCCTGATTGAATTTTTTGAGGATGTGACTAAACACATTGATGAAGGTAGAGCAGTAGATGTAGTGTATATGGATTTCAGCAAGGCATTTAACAAGGTACCCCATGCAAGACTTATTGAGAAAGTAAGGAGGCATGGGATCCAAGGGGACCTTGCTTTGTGGATCCAGAGCTGGCTTGCCCACAGAAGGCAAAGAGTGGTTGTAGACGGGTCATATTCTGCATGGAGGCCGGTGACCAGTGGTGTGCCTCAGGGATCTGTTCTGGGACCCCTACTCTTTGTGATTTTTATAAGTGACCTGGATGAGGAAGTGGAGGGATGGGTTAGTAAATTTGCTGATGACACAAAGGTTAGGGGTGTTGTGGATAGTGTGGAGGGCTGTCAGAGTTTACAGTGGGATATTGATAGAATGCAAAACTGGGCTGAGAAGTGGCAGATGGAGTTCAACCCAGATAAGTGTGAGGTGGTTCATTTTGGTAGGTCAAATATGATGGCAGAATATAGTATTAATGGTAAGACTCTTGACAGTGTGGAGGATCAGAGGGATCTTGGGGTCCAAGGACACTCAAAGCTGCTACGCAAGTTGACTCTGTGGTTCATCAAACGTGGGATTGAGTTTAAGAGCCGAGAGGTAATGTTGCAGCTATATAGGAACCTAGGAGTACTGTGCTCAGTTCTGGTCGCCTCACTATAGGAAGGATGTGGAAACCATAGAAAGGGTGCAGAGGAGATTTACAAGGATGTTGCCTGGATTGGGGAGCATGCCTTATGAGAATAGGTTAAGTGAACTCGGACTTTTTTCCTTGGAGCAACAGAGGATGAGAGGTGACTTGATAGAGATGTACAAGGTAATGAGAGGCATTGATCGTGTGGATAGTCAGAGGCTTTTCCCCAGAGCTGAAATGGCTAACACGAAAGGGCATAGTTTTAAGGTGCCTAGAAGTAGGTATAGAGGAGATGTCAGGGGTCAGTTTTTTTACGGAGAGAGTGGTGAGTGCGTGGAATAGGCTGCCGGCGGTGGTGGTGGAGACAGATACGATAGGGTCTTTTATGGAGCTTACAAAAACAGAAGGCTATGGGTAAAGCCTAGGTAGTTCTAAGGTAGGGGCATGTTCAGCACAGCTTTGTGGGCCGAAGGGCCTGTATTGTGCTGTATGTTTTCTATGTTTTCTACGCCACACTGTGCAATCAGCTAATTCAAGGAAATGTCTCTATCCTATCCTGTCTGGTGTATGAATGCACAAAACCATCATGGAAAATGGAAAACAATACAAAAGGAAAATACCCTGTAAAAGCTAGTTATCTGAACCATGTTATTCTCTTGTACTTAACACACTATCCATACTATTAAGCAATTGCATTATTTTAAGTTACCTGATTATTATCTGAAAAGAGTCAGACATACAGTTGATTCACACTAACCATCAACTACCCATCTACATTTTATTCCCTTACAAAGGGTGTCATCCTGAAACATTGACTGTTTATTCCTCTCATAGATGCTGCCAGACCTGCTGAGTTGTTCAAGCATTGCGTTACCATGGACATCCAGCTTCTGCAGAATCTCCTTTGTTCAACATTAATCCCTTTTACTAATTTATTCTCCCCACCGACCAGCCAGAGGAAGTTTATGCCAATTAACCCACCAACCTGCAAATAGTTGGGATATGGGAAAAACCAGATCACCCAAAGGAAATCCACATGATCACGGAAAGAACATGGAAACTCGACACACACAAGTCAAGATCTCTGGCACTGTGAGACTGCAGTTCTACAAGTTACACCTCTGTGTTGTTCCATTTCCAGACAAAATAATTGTATGGACATTGCAACAATCAACATGGATTATTAGTGTCAAAATGTTACCATTAGCATTAGAGCAAAAAGGTTGCAATTTATTTTAAATAGTTTAATATTCATTCTGCAAAGGATTTACAATGTCTAATTAAGCACTGTGTTTATAGTGTACATCCCAATCATCAAACAAAGTAATGAGCTTCACTTCATGTTTATACAACAGGAATAATTTCCACTCAGAGATTATATTAATAAATGGTTAGATTAGTTTACATTAAACTTAATTTTACTATTGTTCCAAGTGTTTACTTCCTATTTTCAAAAGGTATGATCTCCCGATGGATGTCCATTTCAATTAGACTTCCCATTCTCATTCTGACATGTCTGTCCATGGCCTCTTCTACTGCCACAAGGCCAGACTCAGTTTGGAGGAGCAACCTACCTCATATTCCATCTGGGAACAGTATTAAGCACACTCATTATAACACAGGCCCTTCAATCCATGCCCGCCTATCAACCCCCGATTTAACCCGAACCTAGTCACAGGACAATTTACAGTGACCAATTAACTTACCAACCGGTACCTCTTTGGACTGTAGGAGGAAACTGGAGCACCTCAAGAAAACTCACGTGGTCGTGGCCAGAAAGTACCAACTCCTTGCAGACAGCGGTGAGAATTGAACCCGGGTTGCTGGTAGTGGAAAGCATTGTGCTAACCACTATGATACCCTATGCAACCTAAACCTAACCTCAAGTCAAGACAAGTTGCTTTTATTATCATTTCAAACATAACTGCTGGTACAGTACACAGTAAAAATGAATCAACAATCCTCCAGGACCATGGTGCTACCTGAAACATCACAAAACTACACTACACTACACTACGTGAAGCAACACAAAACTACACTGGACTTCAGGTCTACACGAGACTACATAAAGTGAACGAAACAGTGCAAGGCAGTACAATAATTAATAAACAAGACAATAGGCATAGTAAAGGACAAATTACTATACAAAAATAAATGATGTAAATGTAAATGTAAACAATGTTTTAGCAGGAATTGAGAAAGAAATTAGCAAAGATTGCAAAAGGAGCGGAGTGGTGTGCAGTTGAGTGTGTGTGTGTGTGTGTGTGTGTGAGATACCTCTCTACTTTTGCATTCAATTGCCCTAAAAAATAAAAAATAGAGTTATAGAAATGTAGAGCACAGAAACAGGCCCTTTGGCCCGTTCCATCCATGCTGACTGTGATGCCTATCTATGATAATCCCATTTGTCTGTATTCGGCTAATATCCTGCTAAGCCTTTTCTATCAAAGTATCTGTGTAAACATCTTTTAAACATTGTACTTGTATCTCCCTCCAGCACCTCTTCTGGCAACTCATTCCAGATATTTACCACCCTCCATGTGAAAATCTAAACAATCAGATCTCACTTAAATTTCTTCCCTCTCATCTTAAACCTGTTTTGAACTCCCCTGTCCTGGGATACTGACTATCAATCCCTTATAATTTCATAAACCTCTGTAACATCACCCCTGGGCCTTTAACATTCCAGTGAGAATAAAGACAGCCAATCTAATTTCTTCTTGTAACTACAGCCTTCCGTTCCAAGCAGTGTCTTGGTGAAATTTGTCTGTACTGTCTTTTTTTGCTTCTGGTGGTGTGGTGAGCAGAACTGTGCACAGTTCTCTAAGTATGGGCTAGCCAATGATTTGTACAGCTGCAATAGCATTCTATGAGCTTTTCTTTTTACTTGCAGTACTTGCACTCCAGCCTTCTCTGAATCATGCACCACGTCAACCAGGCATTTCAGAGCAAATTAGATAATATAATTGTCCTGTCACATCAGCTACATTATGTTCTGATCTTTGCGCACTCAGTAAACCTATGTATTTTCTTTATAAGTAAATTAAATTCATAATTGACTTTCCTACTGTTTTGGGGCCAAAAAAAAGATATTATCTGATGACATTACAGACCTTGATTAGATTTTATTAAATAGTGGTATCAACGAATATTAAGCAATAGTTGGGAAGTGTTAAGATAAAAATGGCCAAGAGAAAATCAAATCCAAAATGTATATGCCACCGTTGACCAGAAATGCCTATGAAACAGAGGAAGTTATCTATCAGTACACTGGTGTTTAAAAAATAAATAATATGCATTGCTTCTGTGCATTTGATGGCATCAACCCTACACAAAATAGTTCACAGGCAATGAAGCACCTCTGAAGAGTATTCACTGTTACAATGCAGAAAATCCAACGTGGTCACAGTAAACTCACACAGAGTAGTGCAGCAATGATTTGCTTTAAATAATTTAATTGGGGAAGCAAAACTGGCTTGCTGCAGGAGTAGTAATTCCTCTGATCCTCTTCAAAGCAAAGCCATGGTCAAATAAAGTGCCATCAACATTGCGATAATCCTTTAGGAAGGTAAATGTGATGTTAACATTCATTTTGAGAGAACTAGAATATAAAATCTAGTCAGCTATCTAGTTACCATTATGAAACTCATCTGGGTGAGAGCAAATCAGAAGCCATGGTTACTGCAGAGGCCTGTGCCAGGCTGCAGAATAGCGACGCTGCTTTAGATTGGGACAGCTCTCAGAGAAGTAAGCATTGTACTTTCCCACTCTATCAGGAAGGTGAAATGGGAGCATTCTCAGGGACATGAGGCAGGGATTTCAGATGATTATGTACTGTAAGTCTACTCTGCATGTCAGTGACTAGGATGCTTCACTCCCTGAGAGGCTGAGTGTCTTCCATACCCGTTTGATGTGCAGAACAAAGTGCTGGCGAGGAAGGAACCACTCCCTCCCAAGGGAGCAGACACTCCGTCTGGCTGAAGCTAAGGTGAGCAAGCCCCAGGCCATAGACAACCCACACAAAGCTATGAGGCCCAATAATATACCAGGTCAGGTTCTGAAAGCCTGCACAGCCCAGCTGATGGAGGTGCTGACAGATATACTCAACATCTCTCTGGAACCATTTGTTGTCCCTTCGGTTTTCAAGGCGGCAACCATCATTCCAGTGCCAAAGGCGGTGACAGTAACCTGTTTAAATGACTAATGTCCGGTGGCATTAACATCAACCATTATGAGATGCTTTGAGTGGCTGGCCATGGAGCACATTAAAGTCTTTCTCTCGGCTACACTGGACCCTTTCCAGTTCACTCATCGCTCAAAGAATCCACCGATAATGCCCTCCACTCTGTCCTGTCCTACCTGGAAAATAGGGTCTCATATGCCAGGCTGCTGTTTATAGACTTCATTTTGACATTCAACACCATCATAGCCCAGAAAATGGTGAGGAAACTGTCCTCGCTGGGTCTCAACTCCTCCCTCTGCAGTTGGATACTGGACTTCTTAATAGCAGGGCCACAGTCAGTCCATGTGGGCAGCAACGTATCTAGTATCATGTATTAGGCTGAGCAGTGGCGCTCCCCAGGGCTGTGTGCTAAGCCCGCTGCTGTTCACACTGCTGATGCATGACTGTGTCACAGGAACAAGTTCAAACTGTGTCATCAAGTTTACAGTTGACACAACACTGGCTGGCCTTTTTGAGAGCAATGACAAGACGGAGTACAGAGAGGAAGCAGAGCAGCTGCTGGATTGGTGTGAGTTGAACAACCTGAGCCTGAATGTGGAGAAGACAAAGGAAATCATTGTGGGCTTCACGAAGGTGCAGTCAAACCATCCCTCTCTGCAAATACTTGGCCCCTCCATAGGGAGAGTTAAGAGCACCAAGTTCCTGGGAGTTCACCTCACAGGTGGTCTCACCTGGTCACCTCCCTGAACAGGAAGGCACAGCAGCATCTCCACTTCCTAAGAAGATTGAGACAAGCAAGAATTCCACCCCCCCCCGCCCCCCCCCCATCTTAACTGTGTTTTACAGGAGCATCATTGAGAGCATCTTGACAAATGCATCTTCACCTGGTATGGGAGCAGTTGAGCATTGGACCAGAAATCCCTACAAAGGACTGTGAGAACAGCTGAGAGGATCATAGGGGTCTCCATACCATCCATCGGGGACATTTATCAGCAGCTCTATATACTTAGGATCTTTAGTATTATTAAGGATCCCACCCACCCATCCAGCATCCTCTTTGACTTTCTTCCCTCAAGCAGGAGAGCGCGATGCATAGAAACAAGAATGATCAGGATGAGAAACAGTTTCTTTCCCCAGGCCATTAGGCTTCTGAACTCCTGGCCACAATGTATTTGAAGTGTCACTGGTTCATCTGTTCCATGCCTTACAATATTTAATATTAATGCACTTTAGTTTGTTATTTATGTGTGATTCATCTGTAGATTTCATCCTTACCTTCATAAATTATTTCATTCCTATATACTGTACATTATATGGTGATATATGTTATATACACATATGTAGTTAAATGACAATAAGCTGTGCTTGACTTGAAAAGCATGGGTGTAATGTTGAGGCTTTATAAAGCATTGGTCAGACCACACTTGGAGTATTGTGAGCAGTTCTGAGCCCCTTATCGAAGGAAAGATGTGCTGGCATTGGAAGGGTCCAGATGAGATTCACAAGAATGATTCCAGGAATGAAAAGGTTAACAGATGAGGAGCTTTTGGTGCCCCTGGGTCTGTACTCACTGGAGTTTAGAAAAATGAGAGATCTCATTGAAACCTATCAAACATTGAAAGGCCTAGATAGAGTGAATATGGAGAGGATGTTTCTACAGTGCGGGATTCTAGGACACAAGAGCACAGCCTTCGAACAGAGGGATGTCCATTTAGAACAGAGATGAGGAGGAATTTCTTTAGCCAGAGAGTAGTGAATCTGTGGAATTCATTGCCACAGATGGCTGTGGAAGCCAAATCATTGGGTATATTTAAAGCAAAGGTTAAGAGGTTCTTGATTAGTAAGGGCATCAAAGATTACAGGGAGAGGACAGGAGAATGGTGTTGAGAGGGATAATAAATCAACCATGATGGAATAGCGGAGCAGGCTCGATAGGCCGATTGTCTTAACTTTGCCCCTATGTCTTATGATCTTAAGATCTTATTAGATTTATAGTGGGACTTAACAGATGATGAATGTTTGATGTTTCTGAGCCTGCACTCAATGGAGTTTAGAAAGATAGGGGACAGGAGGGGTTCTCACCGAAACCTGCCAAATACTGACAAGCCTAGATAGAGTGGATGTGGAGAAAATTTTTCTATTAGTAGGAGAGTCTAGAATCTGAGGGCACACTCAGAATAAGGGGACATATCTTTAAAATGGAAATGAGGAGGGATTACTTCAACCAGAGGGTGGTTAACCTGTGAAATTTGTTGCCACGGAGAGCTGTGTAGGCCAAGTCACTGGGTTTTTTTAAAGATAAGATTGATATGCTCTCTATTTGTTGAGGGTCAAAGGCTGTAGGGAGAAAGCAAGAGAATGGGGTTGGAAAAAAAAATTTGCCATGATTGAGTAGTGAAGCAGATTCATTTGACCAGTTGGCCTTATTCTTCTCTGGGGTCTTATTGCCTTATAATCTTGAGGAGAATGAACACGAAGTTGAGATATGACAGTGAGACTCGCGGTCTAGGAGGCGGGCATTCTTCTGTACCCAGTTTCATTACTGGATGGAAGTGGACAGTCAATGTTTCAGATCAAGACCCTTCATCAGACTCAAAATATTCACTGTCCATTTCCCTCAGGAGATGCTGCTTGATCTGCTCAGTTTCTCCAGCGGTTTGTTTTTTGACTCCAGTTTCCAGCACTGTCTTTAGTGTGCTCATTCAACAAAAATTACATTCCTTTTGAATAAAAAAAACATTTACAGAAAGATATAAATATTGCATTAATTATATTAAAAATTAATATAGGGATTAAGATAACATAGGGTTATCTCAAACCCTTGACTGATGGAAGATGTCCAGTGATTTCAGGTGCATTTGAAGACATTCAAATAGATCATATTTGTAGGCCAGTTTACAATTTTGAAATAATTGTCCCTGATCTATTATGAATTGTGCAGTTTGAAGGCAGTTTTTGCACATATCATTGGAAGTCATATACTTACTACTGCTATGTTTTGTTGGTAAGATAAGATGCGGTAGACATGGTTTAAGCTGGCAAAAGTCTTTTATTCTAGTTTCTTCTATTGATGAGTTAAATAACCTCCTAAGCCAAAAGTAAGATTAATTTCAGTTGATTAAAAACATGCTATCCGCTACTATATACCATTCACAGGGTCTCGACTTGAAATGTTGACAGTTTCTTTCCTCCAGTAGATGCCGCTTGACCCACTGCATTTTACCAGCAGATTGTTTGATGCTCCAGAATCTGATGCTCTAGCATCTATCATACTTTGTACCTCCAATGTAATCAACAAGTTTAATTGACAGTGGAATTGCCCAGTCATTTCCTCTCTGCAAGCGTTCATAAACGGGACGTACTGGGAAGAGGCAGTGCTGATGGGAGGTTAGTTCAGGGGTTGCCTGGGGATACAGTGCGATTACATTATTAGCTTTATAGCTAGAGTGACTCACTTCAAAAGCAGGTGTAAAGCTCTTTAGGAAATCCTGAAGTCATGAAGGGTGATATAGAAATCTGGGACTTTGTTCAATTGCAGGCCATACCCACCTCTTTTCACATCCATAATCTGGGTTTATACTGTCTGCTGGTGTGAATGCTCCCTCAACCTGTTGACTCGATAGGACCTCCATGGTGAAGTTTGTACCCTGCTTCCTTTCAGATACCAGACTGTCTCCACAGATGCAATCCAGATGAAATGGACAGTTAACCCAAAACTTAAACTGTCCACTTCCCTCCACAGGTGCGACCAGACACACTGAGCTCCTCCTACTTTTTTTATGTGGCTCCTTAAAAATCTCTGTCAGGTACATGGTTCTTTGACTAGGGTTGAGTACAGCGAGTTGCATTTTGCAATAAATCTGCTTCATCTGTTTGGTGAGTGGTTAAAGATGACCCCAGGAGTCTAAAATGTTTCATTTCCCAAATAATATCTTCACACTGATAGAAACTGACAATTTCTTAACACTGCAGTTTAGCAAGATATTATGTTAATCACTCAAAATGTGTAACAAGTTAATACAAGATAAATTGAATCATACTTCAAACTTATGTTGCCAATACAACCACCCCAAAGACACTAATTCAACATGCCTCCAGGTTATCTATTACACAGCATTTATACTGGTAATACCACGGATAATGACTTCATCATTTTGACTCCAGCTTAATAAGTTTACAAAGAATTTCGCCGTTGTAGATTTATCATTCTTTTTACTATATTTATTGCTATATAAGATATTAACTTCTGTGCTTAGTAAGAATTCAAATGTCCCAAGCCCCCAATTTATTCCTGCAACTTATCAGCAACTTGTTAACTCTTCTGGGTTAAAAACTGTCAGAAAGTCACATATGCTTGGCACGACAGATCAAAAGCGTCCTCCAAGTGCAATGAGCTATTTCCAGATGCCTTTGCTTTGCAGCAAAGCCGGCAGCAACCTTTCAGGTGCCAGGTAGGCCAATGGGGCTACAGCAAAGCTCACAAGTGAGTGATCAATGCCTCATAATAGTCAGGCGCTCATATATATATCCTGAAATTCCTCTTCTTCGCAAACATCCACAAAAACTGAGGAATGCCCCAAAGAATGAATGACAGTTAAATGTTAGAACCCCAAAGCCCCCCCAACTCCTCCCCCCACGCATAAGCAACAGCAAAGCAAAGACCCCACCCACCAGCAAAAAAAGCATCAGCATCCCCCATCGAGCACTCAAGCGTGCAGCAAAGCATCAATAAAACACAGACTTGCAGTACCCCAAAGACTACTTGTTCACCCAGTAATTCGACATACCACAGGCTCTCTCTCTCCCTAATAAGGGAAAAAGAGGCGTCCCTGTTTCACAGTGAGAGGGGAGGTATAACAAACAACTCGCTGATTTATAGCGTTAAAAGTCTGTTGCATTGCTTCTTCTGAGCTCTGTGCCCAAAGGTCTCTGGGCACACAGCCGGCAGCCAGCTTACTGCTTTTGATCTTCCATCTCCCACAACACATCAGGTGACAGCAGCAACGACCTCGAATCAGCCCGCCTCCAGAGCCACAAAAATCCGGCACCCTGCTAGTCTTCCAGGCCGCATCCTTGGCATATCGAGCAGCGGCCGGTCGTGATGCTCCAAGACCGGGTCCCATTTCCGCAAAGAACTAAATTCAGCATGTAACTCCAGGTCAGGGTCTTCAAAAGAACCTTGAAAAGGGAAAAAAAAGAGATATCAAAGATAGAAATAGAGCTGTTTTCAAAGTTGCAAGCAAAGGAGTGGCCGTTAGGTGCCATCGTCCTCCTCAGCTCCACCCACAAAGTCAAAAACCAATCTGAGTTGATGGGACCCTTTCTTAATGAAGTGTGAATGCCAGATGCAAAGTGCTGGAGTTTGAGATATGCCTTCAAAATCAATGTTTGATTTTTTTTTCAGCTTTTACCTGTGGTGAGTTCCTTTGATTTGGTGGGTGCAAGTCCTCATAAATGCCCAATTTATGTACAGCCCGTATACACGAATGGAAGCTTAGGAGGCCAACAGGAGGGAACTGCCATCATGGAAGGGCTGCAGGCATCTCCTATCAGGTGGGAATTCTGCTTGTGGCCACATTTCCCACTTCCAAACTTTCTGCATTATCAGCAGTTCACAGAAATGGAATGCAGATGTAAACTGGGGACCAACTGGGTTTGGCAGAAAAATGTCCACTTTTGATCATTTTTTTAAAATGCTTCACTCAACAGCTGCAGCATCTTTCAATCTGTATAAAGAACAACACTTTATTCTTCCACTATGTCCTGGTCTTTTTCCTGAAATGGCCAACCCCTGTTCACCCACCCTTTCATTCTCCAAGTCTTTTCCATTGCAATGCCACTGACCCTGTTTCTATTTGTGCTTTGTGGTCTTGCATCCTCTCCCCTAACCTAACAACAGTCCAGTAAATTACTGTACATTTCAATTAACGTAAAGAGCAACTTTCTCTCAACTTTCCTTCTTTTTAATTTGTGTTTTCCCTCTCTCTCTTTTCTTCCTTCCTTGATGCATCATCAACTAAAATTAAAATTATCATCATGTGCATTCCAGTTTTTTTGCTGGATTAATAAAATGTTACATCTCCTCTAGTTTGGTGCTGCTCATTTAGCCACAATATCTGTACCAATATCTATGACAATATAATTCCTGTCATCTTAGAACTTTGGTGGATGAAGTTCACAGTAGGTGAAATGGCAACTCCAGTCAGTGCCGATATTAGTGGCGCTGGTGTCTCTGGTAGTTAGTGGCAGTCAAGAGCTCCTTGTACTCATCGTGAAAATGAGAACCAGTAAAACCAGAGTGAGAGACACAGGGTTAGATTAGGTTAGAAGACTTTTCTTTATGCAAAAGCTGTTTAGAATACGGAGTTGCCTCTCTTAACCCATAGAAACAAAGAGAATGAATTATTTTGAATTCTAATTTGGAAGCATTTCATTTGAACTGTTATGATGCCATGGAAGGGAACTCTAAATTAAGTTCCCCTTTTAAGTACTGAACCTTGTTTATTCATTTAACTTCCTCCTCTACATTTTGTCCTCAATCCGCTTTCAAATAGGCAGAGGTGCATTGAAGAGGCAGAAGAAAGGGTTATAAAGGTGATGTGCGTGTAAAAGGTCTCTGAGAAACTGGGTGCATGGATGTTAATATTTAATATCAGTGGTTTTGGTTTTGGCTTCATCTCAGGATTTACTTCCTGTCATATGATGTTTCACTTCATATTTGTCAGGAGTGAAAGATGAGAAGCTGCCTTTAAATTTAACAGAAAAGGATATTTTTTGTTGCGATTGAGATGCAAAATCTATCACCGAAGGAATTGGGATTGATTGGTTGCGAGGTTAATGGATGCTGTAAATGTCCCTCAGAGCTAGCCAAATGGTATAATCCCGAGCAATTGATGAAAATGTGCAGAGAGTGAAAACATGGGATTAATATACAATGGGTGGTTTATAGTCAGTATGGACTCATTGGGCTAAAGGGCCTGAATCCCTCTGATTCTACGACTCTAAGAGCACGGAGCATTTAATGTAAATCTAGCCATGCACCTCCATGTAAATGGACACTCACAGACAGGGGATCGAGGGCACCCAGCAGAGCTCCCTTCCCAACAGCTCCATGGGACCAGGCTCATCATTTGGGAAGTAACTTCACCACCTGCTTCTCATGAACAATTATGGAACGACTATAAACACTGGTTCACCAGTAATATCTACATCCAGCAAGTAAAAAAAAATGGAAGGATGCAATTACAAGATACTAGTATGGAGCAACTTTAGGATGTGTGGAATATCTAATCATTTCAGTAATGATAAAATATCCTAATGAAATTAAATGCTTCCTGCAGGTAATGGTGCTCAGAAATGGTATCTAGCATTTAGTTCAGTGGCTCTAACCACAAAGTTTTCAAAGTCATCGGCTGAAGATTTGCTGTAATTTATCATAGGTCCCCTTCAGCAGAATTTCTCTGAGCAGGTCAAATGATTGACAGGCCTGTCACCCAATTGGACTGAAGACAGAAGTTTACAGAATCTAAACTGGAAAGAAGAAGTTGGATTTAAATGTAGGGAGAGCATAATTGGCATATATACAATAGGTTTTAGAGAGAGAGTGACCAAAGAGGTAGAAAAGAGTTAGTTACAGGGAAAGCCCAGTGCAAGTAATAACAATTATTACTTGTTTAAAACCTCAATATTAATGAAGTAGCAATGGCTTCGGACTGGTATTCAGAAAAAATTATTTCTTAGTTGGCGAGGCTGTTTGGCTGTAATAATCATTTCACACATGGCTAAAGGCTTGTTTCCTTCCAATACTAGAGCAGCAACCATTCTGTAGTCTTTATTGGGCAGCAAGTGAGATTACAGGGTCATGGTGTCATACAACCAAGAAACAGGCATCCAGCCCATGAGATCTGTGTCAACAACGATGACATTCCTAATTTCCAGCACACAGCCCATAGCTTTCCATGTCATGGGTTTCAAGTGCTCATCCAAATACTTGCGAGATTACTTGTCTCCACAGGATATGCTGCAACTGTCTTTGTGAAACAATTGTTTTGTCAAATATCTAAATGACACTGGTGTTATTGCTGGTTTATTATTGTCACATGTAGCAAGATACAGTAAAACGTTTTTGACTGTGTGCCATCCAGACAGATCGTTCCGTAGATGAGTACATGGGTAGCACAAAAGGAAAAGTGAAGGCAGAACACAGTGTTACAGTTACAGCGAAAGTCTAATGCGAATAAATAAATAAATAAAGTGCAATGGTCACTATGGAGTAAGCTGGGAGTCAAAATTCACTTTTAGACTATGAAATGTCCATCCACGAGTCTGGCAACAGCATCATCGAAGCAATCTGTGAGCCTGGGGTACATCCTTTCAAGCTCTTGTATCTTCTGCCAGATGAGAGAGGGGCAAGAGAGAACGAACAGGGTGGGGGGGGGGTGGTCCTTGATTGTAATGTGAAGAATGAAAATTCTCTTTCTCAAAGTCCCTGTATTTCATCTACTGTATGTGTTATCATAAACCTGTATCCTCTGCCTGTAGACACCTTTCCAGTAGGGCAAGGTTTCTCACAGTCTACCACATTTATGCCCAATCATTATTTTGTATACCTCAGTCAGGCTCCCAATCAGCCTGCTCCATTGCAAAGAAGATAAACCCAACCCGCCCCATTTCTCCTCAGAGCTGGAACATTCTAATCCTGGTGCACCCAATCAATCTTCCCTGCCCTCTCCTCAATTCAGTCAGATCGTATCTTTGGCATGGTGACCAGAACAGTGCACAATATTCCATCTGCAGCCTAATTAATGTTTTATATCACTGAACTATAACCTTACCATTATAGTACATACATAGTAGTCTATTTTAGTAGCTATAGTATATATTTTATGTCCCAGTTAATGACAGCAATTATCTCTCCTTAGCTACCTCCTTAATCAAGAAAGTACAATAGCATCTCCACTTCCAGAGGAGATTGAGGTGAGTGAGCCTTTCCCACACCCCCCCCCCACCCATTCTAACCAATTTTTGCAGGAGCAACACTGAGAGTGTCCTGACCAGCTGCATCATCATCTAGAACTGCAAGGCAAAGCCAAAACCAAAATTACTGATACTAAATACCTGTAGCAACAAATTCCATAGACACACCTTCCTCCTGATGCAGCTCCTCCTCGGCTCTGTTCTGAATAGACATCCCTTTATCCTGAGACTGTGCCCTCAGATTGTGGATTCTCCTACGAATGGAAACACCCTCTCCATGTCCACTCTATCCAGGCCTTTCACTATTCAATAGGCTTCAACGAACTCCACTGAGTAAAAGCCCAAAGACATCAAACACTCCTCAAATGTTAAGCCTTTCATTGCAGGGATCATTTTTGTAAACCTCCTCTGAACACTCTCCAAGGCTAGAACATCTTTCCTTAAATACAGGAAGAAAGTTGCTCCCGATATTCCAAACACGGTTTAACCAATGCCTTAAAAGCCTCAACAGTTCATCCTTTCTTTCATATTCTAGTTCTCTCTCCTTTTAGTCCCCCAAAAATGCATCACCTCATATTTTTCTCAGTTACATTCCACTCTCCACCTTACCCTCTGCTCCTTGCTGCCACGGGGAGGGTGAAGAAGCCTGAAGACCCCCACTCAGAAGATTCAGGAGCAGCTTCTTCCCCTCCACCACAGGATTTCTGAACAGTCCATGAATCAATGAACACTACCTCACCCTTTTGCACTATTTACTTATTTTTGTAATTTATAGGAAGTTTGTTTTTGCACTGTACTGCTGCCACACAAATTTCATGCCATATAAGTCAGTGGTAATATATCTGACTCTGACAAATACCATTCGACAGATAAAGACTTACCTCCTCACTATCAACAACTTCACCAAAGTGATGACAGGAACAGTTGATTGACAAGGACCCCTATGGAGGACTTTGGTGCCCCTGACAGTGACATGCATATTTCTGCACTGAAGGCTGCAGTCTGATTAACCCTGTGATAACAGATCAGTCAGTGGTTCCACGTCATCCACTGGCTCACTGATAACTGTGTGAACAACATCATGAACTGGCTACTGACAGCCACGCAAACAATGTTACCCACTGGCCACACAACAATATACGCTGACCGCTTTTTAACTGCTTAAAAATCTCTTTGATCTAAAGGGTGTTCAATAAGTTTAAAATAAAATATACAGTGTCGTTTAAATCGGATTGTTTCAGAAGGATGTGCCTATGGGTCTGCCCATCCCTAAGAGTTTATGTTTAAGACAGATGGGGTGGGGAGGTTGAGGGGAGGGAGAGTGCGTGAGTGCAGTTGTCCACCAGATGGCAGAGATTCAGACTAATCCTGAATAATGGCACACATTACCTCTTAGACTCTCTGCGAAATACAGAGGCAGGAAGGACTGGACCCAAGACCTGTGTGAGCAATTAGCATCCCCCCTTTCCCCTCCTTTCCTTCTAATACCAGCCTGTCCTATATAAAGGTCAGTGGTGGGTTAAAATGGCAGGTATTTGTTGGGGCAAAGTTGAAGTAAGTGTGGAAGTTGCCTCTCTTTGCTTCTTTGTTAAATGCCTCCTCGTGAGATGTTGAGTAGTCCTGAAATGTAAACAGTTGTCCAGATTCCTGAGAGTTACTTGACCACAGCCTAAAGCACCAAATTCTGTATTGTCATTATCACTTCTGTGCAGTACTGAGGGAGTGCTGCTCATTGCATGATACATTTGACTGTGGCCTCATCTTAAAAGAGCACACCCATGTTTTCAACAAGAGAAAATGAGCCATCCTAGTGACCCGATCATGGTAACCTATCACCACTGACCCACTGACCTATCCCTGGTGACCTATCGTCACTGACCCATTGACCTATCCCTAGTGACCTATCATCACTGGCCCATTGACCTATCCCTGGTGACCTATCACCACTGACCCACTGACCAATCCCTGGTGACCTATCACCAGTGACCCATTGACCTATCCCTGGTGACCTATCACCACTGACCCACTGACCTCTCCCTGGTGACCTATCATCAGTGACCTTTCCTGCTGATCTATCCCCAGCACTTGAATCACCAAGGCATAGGAAGCGACAGACCACATGCTGATAAATAGGATAAATGTCGATGTAGTCACATCAGACTGTATTTGAATACTGCGCACAATGTTGTGCCCCATATCAGAGGAGAGATGTTCCGGCCCCGGAGAGGGTCCAGAGGAGGTTTGCATGATTGATTCCAGAAATTAAAGGCTTAAAACATGAGAAACAGTTGATGTCTCTAGGCCTGTACTCGATGGAGTTTAGAAAGATGAGACAAGCTCATTGAAACCTACTGGATATTGAAAGGCCTGCACAGAGTAGAACCGGAGAGGACATTTCCATTAGTAGGAGAGTCCAAGATCCAAGGGCACGGCCTCAGAATAAAGAGATGACCAACTAGAACTGAGATGAGGAGGAATTTCTTCAGCCGGAGTATGAGAATCTGTAGAATTCATTTCCACAGAGGGCTCTGGAAGCCAAGGCATTGAATGAATTGAAGGCAGAATTTTTTAGAGAAGGAGTTACGGGTTACAGGGAGGAGCAGGAAATTTGGAGTTAAAAAATAGTAGAGCAGACTCGATAGATCAAATGGTCCACTTTTGCTCTATATCCAATGGTCTTAAGTAGGGTCTGACATGGTAGGCCAAAGGGCTTGTTTCTGTGCTCAGTTCCCCTGATTTTAAAATTTGTACAAAACTATTATGATTTCAACACATGACTGAGATTGCTACTAACTTGTAGACTTAAAATGCTAACAGCATCATAAAATCCAAAGTGCAGTTCATATATCTTAAGGACAGAAAAACACCAAAAAAAATGTCAAATTAGATTAGGATCACAGTCCGTTGGTAATAACAGCTGTAAATTATAAAATGTGGTGTTTGATTTTTTTTTAGAGGTTATTCATTTAATTGACTAAAGGGACTGGTATTTTATGAGACATTAAGACAATTAGGACATATTCCTAATTCCACTTGAAAAGTGTTTGAGCTTTATAAAAAGATTGATTTTCTGAGGTGTGAATTGCAAATACAATGCTTTTTTTTATTTTACAGGTTCTCAAACTCTTTTCTGGAAACTGCTTGTAAGTCAGGCAGGGTAATTATCTTTTGCCAAACTGTCAGAATTAGGGAAAATCAAAGAAAGCGTCGGGTGCTGGAAATACTCAGCAGGTCAGACTGAGCTGAAATGTTGACTCTGCTTCTCTTCCCAGAGAGGCAGACAGACCTGCTGATTATTTCCAGCAATTTCTGTTATTTGGTGGTCAAACTTGGGGCATGATTTTAAGTTCAGTGGACAGAAGGGCAAACTTCTAATTGCTATGTAACAGAAAATACGTTTCAAAGCTACCACACTGGTTGCCATCTGAGTGTGAGAGGGGTTACATCAACAGTCACCTCAGTTGCTGCACTCTCCCACAACCCAAGTCCGTTCTTTCACAGAGCATGGTGAATTTCCCACCCAACCGCAATCTACCAGGGCTGTCCAGTTGCTGCACTCTCCCACAACCCAAGTCCGTTCTTTCACAGAGCATGGTGAATTTCCCACCCAACTGCAATCTACCAGGTCTGTCCAGTTGCTGCACTCTCCCACAACCCAAGTCCGTTCTTTCACAGAGCATGGTGAATTTCCCACCCAACCGCAATCTACCAGGTCTGTCCAGTTGCAAAATGAACCTGAAGTCGATTCCAGCCTCACACCTGGCCTCTACTTCAGGTGAACATCTGGAACATCTATTTTGGAATGAATGAGTTGAATTTGTTGTCATCTGCTCAAGTACATAGATGCACAGGTGCAATGAAAATCTGACTTGCACCAGCACCACAGGCACGTAACATCACCAGAGGTACATCATTCACAGGATAAGCATGAGTTATTGACATAAAGTATACAAACTTTTACAAGAAAAAAACACGTTAGACAATTGGAGCAAAGAAAATCCATTTATAATGCAAAGTGGTCAAAGCTGTATAGTGTTACAATGCTGAAGTAGAGGAGGGTTGGTTCAAGAACTAAATGCTTGAAAGGATGTAACTGTTCTTGAACTTGGTGGTGTGAAACTTTCTGTTTCTGTACCTCCTGCTTTGTGTTGGGCGCATGGCCAAGTGGTTAAGGAGCTCGTCTAGTGATCTCAAAGTCGCTAGTTCGAGCCTCAGCTGTGACAACGTGTTTGTGTCCTTGAGCAAGGCACTTAATCACACATTGCTCTGGTGTCTGTGTGAGGAGTGGCGCCCCACATAGACTTCCAATCTGCACCTTGTAAGGCATGAAAATGCCCGACGCAGGCCTCTCATGGTCGGAGTCGACGTTCCCCCCCCCCCCCCGCTCACTAGCAGCTGTGAGGAGATGGCAAGGTCTCGTTTGTGGAGATCTTAGTTGTGGTCTTCTTGAGCTAGCTGCAGTTGATACTACTTACAGTGGGGAAGGGCATGCCCATGATGTACTGGGCTGAATGCACAAATCTCTACAGCTTCGTACATTCCTGCACATTCAAACTGCAGACCAGTTAGGATACTTCCTACAATACATATGGAGAAGTTTGTTAGTGTGTTCGATGACAAGCTGAATCTCCTTAACCTTCTAAGAAGTTAAGGGTACTTGTACGCTTTCCTAGTAATTGAGTCTACATGTTGGGCTCAGGACAGGTCACCCAACATGCCAGCATCTGGGAATTTAAACCATACAATCATAGAGTCATAGAAAAGTACAGCACAGAAACAGGCCCTTCAGCCCATTTAGTCCATGCTACGCCATTTAAATTGCCTGCTCCCATCGATCTATACCAAGACCATAGCCCTCCACACCCCTGCTATCCATGTACCTATTCAAACTTCTCTTAAACACTGAAATCGAGCTCGCATGCACCACTTGCTCTGGCAGTCCATTCCACACTCTCACAACCCTCTGAATGAAGAGGTTTCCCCTCATGTTCCCCTTAAACTTTTGATCTTTCACCCTGTCCATAACCTTTAGTTGTAGTCCAAGCAATCTAAAGTGAACATCGAGTTTGCTGCCCTCATTCTGTTTGATTGATCGTTTAAGGTAAAGATAATTGGATCAAAAGTGCCTAAGTACCAATGGCTAGAAGATTCAGTGCAGACATTCAGGTGGAAATTAAATCTTAACAGGGGAATCCTGTATTAATGGAGTTAAAGGGAAAGACAGGGGTCTAAACTAAATGGGTATTTCCTTCAAAAGTTGCGTAGGTTTGTTAATCTGAATGGCCTCTTTCAGTGTTAAAACATTCCATTTTTATATTCCATTTTCTCTACAATCATTTTTGCACTTTATTCCACAGTCTGCAATGAAATGTCTCAGGGTGAACCGACAATGTTGTCAGAGCACTAGGCAGGTCATCTTACATGCAGTAGGCAACAGGTCTTAAAAGATAATTCTCCAAGTGTTGGTGGCCCTTTAATTGGCAACCTTGGTGTAACATTTCCTCCTCTGAAGGGTATTTTCATTAAAGCCCTGGTGTTGTGCATTGAAGAAGAAAAGAAATCTATTACATTTAACATAACCTTTTAAAATCCATCCAGGAGTGAACATTATTGCAGCTTGATACATGGTTAACTTGGCTGCTTTACAGACTGTTTTAACTGCCAAGTAATATGAAATTCAAGTCAATGTTTTAGCTGCATTTTCCAGATAATTAATCCTCTGGGTAATAGATGTCCTGGGTAAATCCAGTTCATGGGAAATAACCGTACACAGACAAGGAAGCCTCGCCTAACTAAGGTGTTTATATAATATGCATGATAAAAGAAAAAGTGAGAAATGCAAGGCTCATTATGTGAATTACTTCAGCTGCCAACAAAAAGGACATGAAGAACCGGCAGAATAATAAAAAAAAATGTAAAATCAGATTGTGCTCTGTGAGTAGCTCCCCTGTGCATTGATGTATGGCCAGTAAAAATGTGCTGGGGTTAGTGCACACGCAGAGGTCACAAAGTTGCTGATTGCCAGGTAGGTTTTCATGTCCCCGTGTTGTCAAGCAATCTGTGCCTTCATAAAATTACCCATAAAACATTCATGGAGGTAGATTAGGTTTTAAAATTTACCTAATGTAGCATGAAATTCTGACTCCATGCTCCAGCAATCAGAGCTGCAAGTGCTGACCTATTTTTTCACTCTGCAATCACAATATTCCATTTTTACCCTTTTCAACTGTTTCCTTCTAAAGATTAAGACCATAAGAGATCATAATTTCCGCCACCTTTCATTACGCAGCTTGGTCAGACTAGACTGTTACATTACTCATGCAATTTAGTTTGCTCACTAGTGCTTTGACATTTGATGAAATTGAAATTTCAATACATATTCAACTACAGGGACATTTATAGAATGAAAATAGCTTCCGTTTCACTTATGAACAGTATAATTAAAAGAAATACTGGCTCTAACCCTTACAGATATTTTGTTCACTATGCTTATACATGTTTATACACATATGCATTGATATATAGTATGTAGAGAGAGTTGATAGATATGGGAATGCATACATATGCAAACAAAATCATCAATTTAAATTTGCACTGTACAGTATACTTTTATTTATCCACTTTTGGTATCTGGATATTTATGACCCTTTCCCGTTTGAGATGGTAGTGGTGAGATATCTTAATGAGTTAATCTAGTTTGAGTGGTGAAGGTATGTTCATCATACTGTTCGGGAGGGAGTTCCAGGGTTTGATTCCTTGATAACAACAGAATTATTGATACGCTATCAAGTCAAACTACTGTGTAATTTGGAGGTGTGAGTATATAAATATACATTTATACCCAATAAATGCAATTATATATGTGTGTGTGTCTGCAAGCACATCTGTCTATCTGTGTGTGTGTGTGTCTGTCTGTCTGTCTGTCTGTCTGACTGTCTGTCTATATATGAGTGCATGTGTACATGTGTGTGCTATATGTGCAAAGCTAATATGGCGAATGGATTGTCATTTTCACTATCAGATATAAGTCTACAAACAGAGATGAAAAGTCTTTCCTGTACTATCGAAACTCAGTTCAATTCAGTTCAATGTCCTCGTATTACATAATTGTTCAGCCAACGCTTTAAGTTCTCTCTAGAAGACAAATAAAATATTTACATGATGCTTTGCTCATACCTCTTCACTACTTTTTACCAAGAATTATTTTTTGATTTGTGGTCCCAAGATTCACTGACAATTCTACACCTTATGTCAAGGAGATTATAAAACAGATGCTAAATGCATGGCATTCATTCAAATTCAAAGATAGGAATTGATTTGAGATGACATAGTATATCCAAATGATCAATATAATCTAGATGAAATTTTCAGTTTAAAATAAATTCTGCATTCCTCTAAACACAATGCTTTCATTGTTTAGTTCTTTGAAAGTATTTCATTAATAAAAAAATATTTTGAAAAAAACCTAAGTTAGAAACTGGAGTTCACTCTCTTTTGACATGATGGACATACCTTGGGAAAACACCCAGTTGGATAAGTGCCCAATTAAAAAAAGAGGCATTCAATACAGACGGAAAAGAACCGCCCTCAGTGCAAGTTGTCTATAAGACATCTTTGTGCTCTTTGACAATAACGAAAATGGCCACTAAACACATGATGATGTCATTAGATGGGTGGTTGTCACTGGCTACGCCAAGAGGAGTCATGTACAGAAATACACAGATACATTTCCTCATTTACATAAGTAATCCATAAGTGATCACTAATCTGTGGAAGATATCTTGAGCATATGGACAGATCCAATTTCTGGGCACCATGTTGTCTGACTGTTTGACGGTGAGTGTTTTCAGAATTTTCTGATTTTGTTTTGGATATTCCAATTTCTGGGCAAATTATTTGGTTTGGAGAATTGGTGTTTAATACAAGGGGCTTGTAACTTTCAGTGGATTTGAGGTCAGACATATGTGTATATATAGGGGTTAAAGGAATATTAGGGTCAAGAAACAAAGTTAGGTGAGATACACATATAATCACTGTATACCAAAATTCCTTGTTCATTCATACTGTTGATCGGTTCCTGTATTGTAAGAATAATCATAAAAAAAACTTCATTCTCAATTAAAACAGGTACACATGCAAATTTCCTTCAATTATACCCTGTAAGAATGTAGGTGAAATTAGAATTTTAAGCACACCAGGTTACAAAGACATTTCACTGATTTCCTTTTGCAGTTTTTAATTTAATTATCCTCACTTAGATCTTCATAGTCTCAAAGTGAAAAGTAAATTTAATATCAAAGTGCGTATATACCACCTTGAGATTCATTTTCTTCCAGCCATTCAGAGTAGAACAGAGAAATAGAAGTAAATCAGTGAAAAACTACACACAACGGCTGATAATCAGCCAATGTAAAAAAAGATGAATTGTGCAAATAAAGAAAATTAATAAATGAGTAAATAAATAATACAGGGAACATGAGTTATAAAGCCCTTGAAAGTGAGTCTGTAGGTTTTGGAACCAGTTCAATGTTGAGTAAAGTGAAGTTATCCACACCGGTAGAAGGTTAACAAGAGTTCCTGAACTGGCATGGATAACTTCACTCACCTGAACTCTGAACTAGTTCAACAAGCCCTCCAGACCCACTATTCTTGTGAATCTGTTCTGCACCTTCTTTAGCTTAATTGCATCTTTGCTCTAGTATGGCAAACAGAACTCAGCATTTGACAACTAATCATGGATTGTAGCATTTACCCTTAGAAAAGGAAATACCTGAACATTTTAGAAAAGGGGACACTTATTCTCCCTAATACAAATCAAGATTCTCCCTTTTACAGCAGAAATAATACAAAAGGAAACTGAAAAAGATCACACACAGTCTCAGGTCTACATGGCCATCAAAAATGCTTGGAATGTGCAAGAGAAATTCCAGTTCCTCCATTTTTACCAGTGGGGGGATGAACTTGCCTTTGATGGAGGTTGTTCTCTGTGGGGATTGAGAGTTACTGTACCATCTAAATTAAGAACCAAAGTGTTAGAGGAGCTATATGCATGTCATTTTGGCATGGTCAAAATGAAAGCGTTGGCTCAAAGCTTTGTCTGGTGGCCTGGGATAGATCAGCAGATCAAGCAGCTTGTCATGCACTGTTTGGCATGCCAATGCATCCAGAAGTGGCCGCGACCAGCGCCTCACCATCCCTCGGACTGGCCGGCATTGCCCTTGCAGTCAACTGTAGGAGAAGAAAGGTGTCCAGAGCTGTTAGAACCACTTCCTGCAGTCCCAGATTCAACTCCCACAACACTACGGAGGAGGCCACAGAACCTGAGATTGTCTCACAGCCACTGGTCTCCTGCTAAGCAGAGTGACACCACTTGTCAGGGAAGACATTATCCCACAAGAGTAAGAAATCCTCCACAATGATTAAATCTTTAAGTCAGAATGGGGGCAAGTTAAAATTTACTATGCTGTTGATATCTATTTAGTAGTTGTATTATACAGTATACTGTGTACATAGCAATAGTAATAGATGTGGTCAAGGAATGAACTGGAAGCCGCTGACATCAAGACCTGGAACCTACTAACAATACATGGAGGATTCCACCCAAAGTCCAATGTCGAGTGACTGCACACACATTGAGTAAAGGAGGATGGGGACTTGGAAGTGTCAAGGTCACAGTCCTGGAAGAAATGCGAAACATCTATGAGTATATCAGGAAGATGGCCCTAAGGACGACCTGCAAGGAAAATACCTCCAACAGCAGGCAGGGAATATGGAAATGGAAGAGGGTGAAGCAGAGCCAGTGAACCAAAGCCCATGGCAGGACAAGCCACTGCACAAGATGTCCCATTGCAGATATCAGAGGTGGCTGACATAAGAAAGTCCTACCAATCAGTGGAAATGGCAGGGCTGAAGGAGAGCACAGAGGCACTGCTCATGGCTGCACAAGAACAGGCGCTGAGTACAAGAGCAATAGAAGCAGGGAACTATCACACCAGGCAAGGTCCAAGATGCAGACGGTGCAAGGACTCTACTGAAACCATCCAGCACACAATAGCAGGGGGCAAGATGCAGGCAGTGAACAGCACAACCAAGATGCAGGAATTGTGTAGAGGAACATCTCTGTTGAGTATGGATTGGACACTCCCAAGTCCAAATGGGAAACACCCGATAAGGTAGAGGAGAATGACAGAGCTAAGGTCCTGTGGGACTTCCAAATACATACTGATAAGCAGATACAGTACCGGCCAACCAACCAGACATAGTAATACTGGACAAGGAACAGAAGAAAGCAACAGTAATAGCTGTGGCAATCCCGAAGGACAGTAACATCAGGAAGAAAGAATATGAGAAGCTGGAGAAATACCAGGGCATGAAAGACCAAATAGAAAGGATGTGGAAGGGTAAATCCAGAATATTCCCTGTGGTGATAGGAGCACTTGGAACTGTTACATCTGGACTGGGAGAGTGGCTCCAACAAATCCTGGGAACAACATACAAAATCTAAGATCTCAATCTAGAAGCGTGCCCGACTAGGAACTGCAAGGATACTACACCAAACCCTGAAGCTCCCTGGCCTCTGGTAGAGGACCCAAGACTGAGGGAAAAATACACACCATTGCACATTCCAAGAATTTTTGGTGGCCATGTAGACCTGGGACTCTGTGCGATCTTTTCCAGTTTCCCTTTGTATTATTTCTGCTGTAAAAGGGAAACTCTCGATTTGTATTAGGGAGAATAAGTGTCCTTTTTTGTAAGATGTTCAGGTATTTCCTTTTCCAAGGGTAAATGGTACAATCCATGATTAGTTGTCCTCTCGAATTCGATCTTGTAATTCTGTCCTCCAAGAAACGGTGCCCATGTCTGCATTTTTGCCGGTGCTGTAGTGGAACACTACTGGTTGATGATCAATAATGAGGGGAAACCCTCTCCCATACAAGTACTGGTTGAAGCATTTTACATCCCAAACCAGATTCAAGGCCTCTCTGTCAATCTGTGTGTAATTTTTCTCTGCAGCAGTAAGGGAAAATGATGGAAAGGCGATAAGGCATTCACTTTCAGCACTCATAACATGTGATACAACTGCACATATACCATAAGGCAATGCAACACAGGCAAGCTTCAGTGAACAATGTAGATCATAATGTGTGAGTACAGTGTCTGATGTTTCCTTTACCTTTTTGAAAACCGCCACACACTGGTTTGCCCATTGCCACTTCTTCCCAATCTATAGTAATAAGTTCAAGGAGTGGAACACAATATCCAGGTTTGGCAGGAACCTGTTATAGTAACTGACAAATCCAAAAAAGGACCACGACTGTAACATACCTATTGGCCTCGGGCCATCCACCACTGTTTGAATTTTCTCCACGTTCTTGTGTAATCTTTGTGCATCAATGGTGTGATCACAGTAAGTGATGGTTGGTTTAAAGGATTCATACTGGTTGCATCGTGCTCCGAGGCTGTAATCCTCCAACACTGTCTTGAGATTTTGGAGATATTCTTTTGCCATCCTCACTGGTAACAATGATGTCATCCAGGTAAAACTGAGTGCCTGGGTAGCCTTGCTGCACTCAGCTTTCTGCCAGAGTGCAGGTGCAGGTGCTACTTCAGAAATAAGCCCTTTCTGGGTGTTTATGATGAGAAACACTTTGGACTCTTTGTCACTCTCCATCTGTGGGAACACCTCTGCTAAGTCCACTCTGCTGCAATGTTTCCCTCCAGAAAGGTTTGCAAAGATATCCCCTATCCTGGGCAGAGGGTATTAAAATGCTTTCAGTGCTGGGCTGATGATGACCTTAAAATCAGCAGGGATCCTGGCAAACCCAGCCTTCTTTGCCACTGGGACTATTGGTGATGTCCATGGCTCCACTCAACCATGGGAAGAATTCCTTCAGCCTCCACATCATCTAGCTCACTGGCTACAATATCATGGATGGTACATGGAACCAGATGGCCTTTGTAAAATCTGGGTGTGGCATTTTCATTTAATACTATTCCATCCTTTAAACGTTTGAGTTTTCCACTGCCATCCTTGAACACTGCCGTGGTATCCCTCAGTGCATTTCTTAACTCACTTTCAATTGACTCTATTACAGGGGGTGTGGCGGCAAATGGAGCTCCAATCAAGTTGTAGTTTTCTCAGCCGATCTCTGCCCCACAATGCTGGTCCTCCTGTTTTTAGCATATTTAAGCCCAATGTGGCATGTTAGTTCTTATATTCCACTGTTACAAATGTCATTCCCACAGGAGTTACTTTTCTCTAGTATAAATTCTTAGTTGGATATCTGCAGGCTTTAATTCTGAATCTTTGAAATGCTGTTCAAACTCATTCTGCGGAATGACTGAAACAGCTGAGCCAGTGCCCAATTCTATTTTAATTAATTTGCCATTCACATATGGTGTAAGCCATATTGCTTGTCTCTTGTTAGTTTTCACATTTTAAATCTGAAGCCTTCCAAGTCCTG
Organism: Mobula birostris; assembly: GCF_030028105.1. NCBI lineage: Eukaryota > Metazoa > Chordata > Chondrichthyes > Myliobatiformes > Myliobatidae > Mobula > Mobula birostris. The sequence goes on from NC_092370.1 coordinate 127,275,071, forward strand.
TGTGACTCTCATCAGTATCAGATTTTTCTTCAGCAGCATACAGATCGGTGCTGTTTTTGAAACCGAACTAATCTTTTTAAACTTTTTCTCTTCCTTGTACAGTCTATTTATTTTTGTCTGCCTGACATGCTCTTTGTATGTGTGCTACTTAGTTAAATTTTTTGCAAGTTTTGTCATTAAACTTGAATTGGTTTGGTGTATGTGAGCCTCTGCCACAATGTTTACATGATTTGTTTGGCCAGGCTGTTTTCTGTTTAGACATTACAATTTTGTTCATTCTCATTTTCATTCCTGACTGCAACCTTCTTCCATCTCTGACTGCTGTTTCCATTGATACAGCGATTTCAACAGTTCTTTTAAATGTGAGTTGAGCTTCAATTAGGAGCCATTTTTGAATGCTTTATTCTAAGATTCCACAAACTAAATGATCACTCAGTGAATCTTTAAGCCCATTGCTGAACTGGCAATGCTCAGACAATCTCTTCAATTCAGCCACGTAAGCTCAAATGGACTCCCCTTCCTTTTAATTCCGCTTATGAAACCTAAAGCGTGCAACAATGGTTTCAGTTGTTAATGTTCCTGCATTACTTTCACAATATCAGCAAAGCTAATTTTGGCTGGGTTGGTTGAAGCAGTTAAGTTCTAAGTAAACTGTATGCTTTTCCACCTATTGCAATTAATAACACTGGCGCTCACTTTTTATTGGCCTCAAAATACTGTTCAGTTCATTCAGTATATATCATCCAGATGTGATTTCGTGTAATTTCATCTATCTTTCCAATGTAGCCAGCCGTTGCTGCTTATTTACTTCCTTATTTATTATTACCACCTGGTACTCACTGTTTATGAACTCATGAATTCTGTCTGTTTTCAGCCTTCTTTTAACTCGTCCATCTCTCTCCCCATCTGAAGAAACACATGCCGTGTTACAACAGGTAGTCGTCTCGGGTTCGTTTTAAAACTACCTTGTTGCCACTGTTTTATTTCTTAACCCCAAAATCTGATCAAAAGAAAAATATAGGAGCCCAAGATATTCGTGCACTCTTTGCCTTAGTGGTGTAACTTATGACGTAGTGGTGTAAAGATGCATGCAATTCACGTACTTCTTACGTACAACCCCAATGAATTATGTAACCAAACAAAGACTGCCGAATCAAACAATATATTTACAATAATACAAATATATTACTGAAATACTAAGTACACATCAACTGGTGGTACATAATAATCAAGCTTTTGTATTTTCTGCCTGATGGAGGGGGGAGAAAAGATTATGTTGGCTACTTTTCCAAGGCAGTAAGGTGCAAACAGGGTCTGTGATGGAGAGGGGGTCTGCTTTGCATGATGAACTGACCTGTGTCCAAAATTCTCTGCAACTTCTTGTGGTACTGGGCAGAGCAAATGCTGTACTAGATGATGCAACCAGATCGGATGCTCTACGGCGTTTCTATAAAAATGAGTGAGGGTCAATGCGGACGTGCTGAATTTCCTTAGCCTTCTGAAGGCAGATGCTCTCTTGGTTATATTTTCTGTTGTCACCAATATTAAAATAACACAACTAAACACCAGAACACAGGTAATCTTACAATTCAAACACATTTTTACTGTATTTTACTTGTGCACAAGGAAAAAAGCATGGGCCCATCACCCACACTGTTCTGAAGCCAGGACAGAAAACTTGCTAATTTTATACAGGATTGGCTTATCTGTTATGGATATTGACCATCTGGTAAATTGCATATGTTTGAATTCCTTACTTGCAAGATCAATCGCCATTCACAATAGAGATGACAAAAGCTAATAGAAACTACAAGCTAAACTTTGAAGTTAGTAACACAATAGCCCCTTGGTTGTTGGGTGTGTTTCACTATCTCAGCTGTCTTCAGCACTCCCTAATATGTAAAGGAAGCAATGTTCTTCTAGGTTGATTACATACTGCTGCAGACATTCTCACCTATCTGTCTGCAGAAAGCAAATTTGGCTGTGGTGGTCTCACTTCATAGATCTCTCTTTTCTGGCTTTGTCCACACACCACCACAGTAATCCTCACCTGGATGTTGTCTTTAACCTTGCCTTACTGCAGCTACATGGTTGGACCAGGTTAATAAATGGCTGATAGATGATGCGGACTAGGAGAGCTAAAGGACCTGATCCATGGTTGGATCTTTCTACGGCTCTAGTGGGCATAGTGATGTGTGTGAGGTTATGAGTTCTAGTCAAAAAACCTCCTGAAACACCACAAGTCTTATGTCCAAAATTGTATTCCTTTTGGTAACTGTTTCATATATTTTTCCCTTTCTTTCTCATGTTAGACTTTTGCAAGACAAGAAGGGAACAGATCTCTATCCAAATGCAAATGAAAGATTGGGAAACTAATATTTTATAAAACAACCCTTCCAGTGCCCTTCCTGAAAATATTACATACTAGCTGTGGCTCAAAAGGTTGCAAGGCCATAAGACCATAAGATATAGGAGCAGGATTAGGCCATTTGACCCATCATCTGCTCCACCCTTTCATCATGGCTGATCCAACTTTCCTCTCAGACCCAGTCTCCTGCCTTCTCCCCATATCCCTTCATGCTCTGACCAATCAAGAATCAATCAAACTCTGCCTTACATAAAGACTTGGCCTCCACAGCTGCCTGTGACAAAGAATTCCACAGATTCACTACTCCCTGGCTAAAGAAATCCCTCCTCATCTCAGTTCTAAAAGGACACCCCTCTAATCTGAGCTGAGTCCTCTGGTCTTAGACTCTCCCACAATAGGAAACATCCTCTCCACATCCACTCTATCAAGGCCTTTCTCCATTCGATAGGTTTCAATAAGGTCACCCCTCAATTTTCTGAATTCCAGTGAATTCAGGCCCAGAGCCGTCAGACGCTCTTCATATGATAAGCCATTCAATCCTGGAATCGCGTTCATGAATCTCCTTTAAACCCTCTCTAGTTTCAGCAAATCCTTTCTAAGATAAGGGGCCAAAATTGCTCACAGTACTCCAAGTGAGGCCTCACCAGTGCTTTATAAAATCTCAACATAACATCCTTGCTTTTTTATTCTAGTCCTCTTGAAATGAATGCAAACATTGCATTTGCCTTCCTTACCACAGACTCAACCTGCAAATTAACCTTTAGGGAATCCTGTACAAGGACTCCAAAGTCCTTTTGCACCTCAGCTTTTTGTATTTTCTCTGCATTTAGAAGATAATCAACCCTTAATTTTCTTCTACCAAGGTGCAGGACCATACACTTCCCAACACTATGTTCCATCAGCTATTTCTTTGTCCATTCTCCTAATCTGTCTAAGTCCCTCTGTAGCCTCTTGACTTCCAGAAACCTCCTGCCCCTCCACTTATCTTCATATCATCTACAAATTTTGCAACAAAGCCATCAATTCCATCATCCAAATCATTGACATATAACATAAAAAGAATTGGTCTCAACACAGACCCCCGTGGAACACCACTAGACACAGACAACCAATAGCATGGGCTCATAGTTTGTTAAGCAACCTCATGTGTGGCACTTTGTTAAAGGCCTTCTGAAAATCCAAGTACACAACATCTACTGATTCTCCTTTGTCTACCCAGCTTGCTATTTCTTCAAAAAGTTCCAACAGATTTGTCAGGCAAGATTTTCCCTGGAGGAAACCATGCTGACTACAGCCTATTTTATCATGTGCCTCCAAGTATCCTGAGATTTCATCCTTAAGAATTGACTCCAAAATTCTTCTCAACCACTGAGGTCAGACTAACTGGCCTATAGTTTCCTTTCTTCTGCCTCTCTCCCTTCTTGAAGAGTGGAGTAACGTTTGCAATTTTCCAGTCTTCTGGAACCACTCCAGAATCTATAAATTCTTGAAGGATCATTACTAATGCCTCCACAATCCCTTCAGCCATCTAGCTTACTTTCTTATTCTATCTTTACTTTCTCCATGACTTTTTTAGTTGCCTTCTGTTGGTTTTTAAAAGCTTCCCAATCCTCTAACTTCCCATTAATCTGTGTTCTGTTATATGCCCTGTATTTTGCTTTTATGTTGGCTTTGCTTCTCTTGTTAGGCATTGTTGTGTCATCTTTCCTTTAGAATACCTCTTTCTCTTTGGGATGTATATATCCTGTGCCTTCCAAATTGCTTCCAGAAATTATGGCTGTTCTGCCATCATCCCTTCCAGTGTTCTTTTCCAATCAATTCTGGCCAATTCCTGTCTCATACCTCTGTAATTCCCTTTATCCCACTGTAATACCAATACATCTGACTTTATCTTCTCATTCTCAAATTTCAGGGTGAATTTGATCATATTATGATCACTTTTCCCTGATATTTCATTTTACTTCAAGCTACCTTATCAGTTCTGGTTGACGGCACAACACCCAAACCAGAATAGCTGATTCCCTAATGGATTCAACCACGAGCTACTCTAAAAATCCATTTTGTAGGCACTCTGGAAGCTCCCCATGCTGGAATCCAGCACCAATCTGATTTTCCTAATCTACCTGCACATTGAAATCCCCCACGACCATTGTAACATTGCTCTTTTGGCCATTTTCTACCTCCTGTTGTAACTTGTAGGCCACACCCTTACTACTGTTTGGGGTCTGTATACAACTCCCATCAGGGTCTTTTTACCCTTGCAGCTCCTTAGCTCTATCCACAGCAATTTAACACCTTTCGACTCCATGTCACCTCTATCAAATGATTTGATTTCAATTTTTACCAACAGAGACATGCTGCCCCCTCTGTCTTCCTGCCTGTCCTTTTGATACAATGTGTATCCTAGGACACTAAATTCCAATTATAATCTTCTTTCTGCCGCGATTCAGTGATGCCTACAACATCATGCCTGCCAATCTGCAACTGTGCTGCAAGTTCATCTGCCTTATTCCATATACTGTGCACGTTCAAATATAAATGCTTCAGTCCAATATTCACCCTTTTTGTTTTTGTACACCTTTTCCATTGCAACTCATCATATTGATTGCAATTTTGCCCTATCAACAGCCTCTCCTCACTACACATTGCCTCTGTTTGTAAACCAGTTACCTCATCTTCAACACTATTATCCTCCTTTCCTATGATACTTCTTGCATTGAAATATACTCAGCTCAGGACACTAGTTGCACCATGGTCAATCATTTGATTTCTAAGCTTGTCTGAAATTTTACCAACATCTGCCTCGACAACTTCTCCACTAACTACTCTGGCACTCAGGCTCCCATCCCCTGCAACTCTAGATTAAACCCTACCATGCAGCATTAACAAACCTTCCCATTAGGATATGAGTCCCCCTCCAGTTCAGGTGCAAACCATCCCTTCTGTACAGCTCCCCCCCTTTCCTGGAAGAGAGTCTAATGATCCAAAAATCTTATGCCCTCGCTCCTACACCAACTCCTTAGCCACGTATTAAAATGTATAAATCTTCGTAGTTCTGGCCTCGCTAGCACATGGCACAGGTAGCATTCTTGAGATCACAACCTTGGAGGTCCTGCCCTTTAATTTAGCACCTAATTCCCTGAACTCCCTATGCAGAACCTTGTCACTCGTCCTACCCATGTCATTGGTACCTACACGGAACATGCCATCTGGCTGTTCACCCTCCCACTTAAGAAGGCTGAAGACTTGATCGGCGGCATCCCAAACCCTGTCACCCGGAAGGCAACGTACCATCCAGGAATCTCGTTCTCACCTACAGAACCTCTTATCCATTCTCCTGACTTATGAATCTCTTATCACCACAATGTGCCTCTTCTCCCCTTCCCTTCTGAGTCACAGAGGCAGACTCAGTGCCAGAAACCTAACTACTGTGACTTACTGTATCCAAAGTGATATACCTCTTGTTGAGGGGGGTTGGCCACAGGGTTACTCTGCACTGGCTCCTTAACTCCTTTCCCCTTCCTGACTGTCACCCAGTTTCCCGTTTGCTGCACCTTGGGTGTAACTACCTCTCTATATGTCCTATCTATCACCCCTACAGCCTTCCGAATGATCCAGAGTTCATCCAGTTCCAGCTCCAACTCCTTAGCATGCATTGTTAGAAGCTGCAGTTGGATACAATTCTCATAGTTGTAGTCATCAGGGACACTGGAGGTCTCCCTGCCTTCCCACATCCCACACTATGAGCATTCAACTATCCTGCCTGGCATCTCTACTATCCTAGCTCAGTAGATATAAAGAAGGGAAGGAAAAAGCCAGATAATTTCTTTTCTTTTGCTTTCTCTGACTGAAGCCTCCCTTCGTTGAAGCCCCGATGGGCTAAAGCAATAAGATCACCACTCTGACTCTGCCCACTCAGATGATGGCCGCTGCAACAATGGCCACTGCCCTCTCTTAATTTGCACTTGCTTATTGATCCCAAACGCCAATTAGTCGCAGGTCAAAGCTCTTTATCGCTGTAGCGACCCGCTGTCTCCTTCTGTACTCAGGCAGCAGGCGTGATTGAAGTCACCTCCTCTCAAAACTTCCAATGTCTGGATTGGCCGCTGGTCAAAGCTGTTGCGGGTTGTGGGTTCAGTTTCCACTCCAGATGTTTGGGCTGATGTTTCAGATGGCCGGCTCAAACAGCCTGCCTTTTCAGGTGGATGTACAACATCAGGTGCGACCAGTCAAAGAGCCAGTGAAATCTCTCTCTCTTTATATTGTCTTATCCAAAGTAGCTTTACTGCAGAGCAGATCATCTGCTCATCTGTGAGAGCATACTTTACACTAATTTCTTCTGTTGACAATGCTACAGATTTCTACAGATGCATTCTAACTGGCTGCATCATCGTTTGATGTGGGGGAGCACTGCACAGGATTGAAATAAGCTGCAGAAAGTTGTAAGCTCAGTCAGCTCAATCATGGGCGTTTGCCTCCCCAGCATCCAGGACATCTTCAAAGAGTGATGCCTCAAAAAAGGCAGCATCCATTATTAAAGACCCCCATCACCCAGGTCATGCTTTGTTGTCATTGCTCCAATCAGGTAGGAGATACATAAGCCTGGAGGCACATAATCAGTGATTCTGGAACAGCTTCTTCCCCTCTGCCATTCGATTTCTGAATGGACATTGAACCCATGAACACTACCTCACTACTTTTTCTTTCCCTTTTTACACTACTTACTTAAATCAACTTTTTAATATAAATATATATATTTCTCACTATAATTTATAGTTCTTATTATTATGCATTGCAATGTACTGCTGCCACATAATAACAAATTTCATGACATATGCCAGTGATATGAAACCTAATTCTGTTTCTTTTTTTTTTGGCGTGTGCATGTGTGCGTGTGCGTGCGTGCGTGTGCGTCTGCGTGCGTGCATCCATGCTTGTGTGACGGTGGTAGGACGATGTCTTTTTCATGCCTTTACAAGGCGCGGAGCGAGAGAGAGAGACGGTGTGGCGCGCCACTCCTCACACATGCATTTCGCAGTATTTTTCCCTTTTATTTTACGAGGTCGAGTTACGATCTCGATACTCAACCCGGCACGAATGGTAAGCTCACTGATGGGAGTGGATCTAACTGGGTTCGAACCCATGAACCAACGTTCCAGAGTCCGGTGCTGATGTCATTGTGCCACCAGCCGGCCCACTTAATTCTGTTTCTAATACTAATACTTAGATACTTAATTGGCTTGAAGGAAATTTGAAACATCCGGAGGATGAGTAGGGTGATATATATGTGCACGCTTATTTCTTATTTGTTGGACACCTGCTAAACCTTTATACATACTAGGATATGAAATTTAGTAAGTCCATAGATGTAAGAAGCTTTATTTTCAGCATTAGTGTATCGCTAGAATAAGTAGCATCATATATTTTTATATTGTTTATCCAATATGACGGGCCTTACTTAGGATGTCCATGTCAAAATGGCTCTGGCCAGTGCACAACTTATTTTCAGATCACAAACATGAGAAAGTCAGCAGATGTTGGAAATCCAGAGCAACACACACAAAACACTGGAGGAACTCAGCAGGTCAGGCAGCATCTATGGAAATGAATAAGCCATCAACGTTTCAGGCTGAGACCCTTCTTCAAGACTGAGAAGGAAGGGATAAACTGCCGGAATAAAAAGGTGGGGGGGGGGGGGGGAGAGGAAAGAGGCTAGCTGGAAGGTGAAGCCAGGTGAGTGGAAAAGGTAAAGGACTGGAGAAGAAAGAATCTGACAGGAGAGGAGAGTGGGCCATAGGAGAAAGGGAAGCAGGAGGGGACTCAGGGAGAAGTAATAGGCAGGTGAGAGGAAGTAAAAGGTCAGAGTGGGGAATAGAGGAGGAGGGCGTGGAACTAGTTTACCAAAAGTATAAATCAATAATCATGCTATCAGATTGGTGGGTACCAAGAGAGAATATAAGGTATTGCTCCTCTACCCTGAGGGTGGCCTCATCTTGGCACAAGAGGAGAAGACCCTTTTCACATTACAACGGGGACATCAGTAATTATGTATTACTGTTGGTTGATTATTATCACATGTATTGAGATACAGTGAAAGGCTTTTGTTTTGCATGCTATGAAAACAGATTATTCTATACATAATTACACTGAGATAGTAAAAAGAAAAACAAAATACAGAGAATAATGTTATAGCTACGGAGAAAGTGCAGTGCAGGTAAACAAATGAAGTACAAAGCCACGGTGAGGGAGACTGGGAGATTAAGTGTTTACCTTTCAGTGTATGAAGGTCCACTAGATAACAGTGGAAAAGAAGCTGCCCTTGAGTTTGATAGTTTGTGCTTTCATTTTTTTGTATCTTATGCCCAACGGAAAAGAAGAGTTGGGAAATTTGGTGTCTCGGATTATGCTGTCTGATTTCCTGAGGTAACAAAGTGTAGACTCATTCCTTTCATATCCAAAAGCACATTGATCTCCATTTTGAATGTAGTCATTGACTGCAGCTTCACCCCTGAGAATATGTGACCCTAATTCTGGACTCCTCAGCCAAGGGAGTATCCTTCCCATATCTCCCCTCTTCAAATGTGTAAAAATCTTGTATATTCCACTGAGGTTAATGCTCATTCTTCTAAAGTCCATAAGACTATAAGACATAGGAGCAGAAATAGGCCATTCAGCCCATTGAGTCTGCTCTGCCATTCCATCATGGCTGATCTATTATCCCTCTCGGCCCCATTCTCCCACCTTCTCCCCATAACCTTTGACATCCTTACCTATCAACCGCTGTTTTACATATACCCAATGACTTGACCTCCACAGTTGTCTGTGGCAATGAATTCCAGAGATTCAGCACCCTTTGACTAAAGAAATTCTTCCTCATCCCTGTATTAAAGGGACATCCTTATATTCTAAGACTATGCCCTACAGTTCTAGACTCTCCCAGTATAGAAAACATCCACCACGTTCACTCTATCCAGACCTTTCAATATTCGATAGGTTTCAATGTGATCTCCCCTCATTCTTTAAACTCCAGCAAGTACAGGCCCAGAGGCATTAAAAACCTCATCTATTCATTCTGCTCTCATTTGATAGACTATATAGGGTGGATGTGCAGAGGATGCTTCCAATAGTGGGGCTATCCAGAACTAGAGGACACAGCCTCAAAATTTAGGGGCAACCTTTTGGAACAGAGGTAAGGAGGAATTTTTTTTCACTGGAGAGCAATGAATCTGTGGAATGATCTTCCACAGAATGCGGTGGAGGCCAAGTCCATGTGTATGTTTTAGATGGAAGTTGCTCATTGCCTGATTGGTCAGGGCATCAAAGGCTGGTGTATGGGGTTGAGTGGTAGCCGGGATCAGCCATTTGATGGAATGGCAGAGCTGGATGGCCTAATTCTGCTCCTATGTCTTATGGTCTTATGGCCTGGACAGCATTAATGAAAATAAGTACAGGGAGTTATCTGTGATGCTATTTGCCAATATTTATCCTTCAGTCAATATTCCAAGAAAATCTTGGAAACTATTATAAAGTGAATCTACTCATCTTGAGCACATTGTGGTCAGTGGGAGCTTACCACATGCAAATTGGCTGTTGTGTATCCCACATCACAATAATGATCTGACTTTGACAACTACTTTATAGGCTGCAGAATTCAGAATAGTCTATTGTCACCCAGGTGCAATGAATTACCTCGCTCAATGAAGCTCACAAAGTATGCAAGGCCATGGTAAGTACAACAACAAATACAACAGCAAGGACAAAAGCAATGGAATTGTTAAAAATGAAATCCTGTCTTCTTTGCTTTTTACATTGACCCATGCAGATCAACAACAACGTAGGTTCTACACTTGCCCCCGACTCACTTCAGAGACGCAACACATTAGTAACGAGGAGACAAAAATAAGAACCTAGTCTTCAAGCAAGACTTGAGCGCATCATCCTTGAATTTCTGACAATCTTTTCTGAACATGGTGGCAACGAGAATACTACTGAACGTGAGAAGAGATCACCTGTTGACAACATGGCAATCCAGCTCCACTTCCCTGAGAGAAAAAAGATGGCTTATCTTTTAATGTAATTGACAAAGTAAAATCATCCAGGGAGTAGTAATGGGATTTTTTTTTTTGAATTTGCCTTCAGTTAGGGAAAATGCATTAGATCCATTACACTGAATGTTTTGAAGCATTGATGAATATATAAACAATCTATGTGGCTATGAGATTTTCTTGGAATATTCACATTTATACTGGCTATAATAGTTTTCTTTTAATTCAACCTTACCAGTTAGTGGGTTTAACAGTTATATGTGTATAATCATTTTACCACTTGTTAAATTGAAATCAATAATGTATTATTGGCCTTTTCTTCATAAATATAGTCCCAAAGGAAATGTTATTGCTGTATAATAGGTATGCACTGACTGACTTGTGACTGGTAGACAATTTCCATCTGGCTCTCCTCTGCATGCAGATATAACCTTACAATTTCCTAACAGACATGCACATTCATGGGACCAAAGGTTTACACTAATCCTATTGAAGTATCAAATGAAGCCATTACAAAGGAAGAAATACTAATTAAATCTAAGAAGATGGATTTAAAGAAATCTAGCTACTGCGGAGTTGAGGATATAAGATTTATCTTGGAGATATCTGCATTTTTTTTTTGCTCATGGTCTCAATAAAGGACTTTGACAGAAATAGACTTTGCCTTCTAGGTAAAAAAGAACACATCACTCCTTCTCATGTAAAACATAAGACCATACAGTAAAATTAATCCTTCAACTTGTAAACTGTAATTCAATGCAGTTATCCTCTATCAACCCAAATGAAGACAGTCTCACCTACATTCCACCTAGTATTATCAGTTTGTGATGGCTGGATCCAGCATCTTGCATCACTGACTCTGTGCAGAATGCTAAGATTCTGTGAATTGAAAAATAGAACACTTTATCTTTGTGTTAAAATCAAAATGTAGGATCATTGTTTCTCAATCCTCTCTCTGGTGACAATACATAATAGTTTCTGAATCAGCTGGTAGCTCTTGTATGAAAAAAAATCATGCAGGAACAGAAACCATCTCAATAGTAAGACATCCTAAGATGCTCTCCAGTGTGCGGTCACTAATACAATGTAAAAAACATAGCAGCCAATCTGCAGTCAAAGAGGCAAACAAGCTTCAGTGCTGTTGGTTGAGGCATAAATAATGACCAGGATGCTCACCCGCTCCTTTCAAAAATACTTCCTTGGGATTGTTTATACAGTTTGTCACTTCATTAATTCACAGGGGTTTTGGATCCACTACATGCAAACAAGCTTCCATCAGTTATTAAATTCAAAGCTCAGTTGCTTTGACACAGCACTACAAACACTTGTTCCTACAAAAGGCAGAATTAGTTTTCTCTCTCTCTTTCTCTTTCTCTGTCCCTGTCTCTCCCCCCCCTCCTTCTTGCTCTCTCTCTCTCAACCCTTCTCTCTCCCCACTCTCCCTCATTCCTATAAAAGGCTGAACTAGTTTCCCCTCTCTCTCTATCTCTCTCTCTCTTCTATCTCTCTTTCTCCCTTTCTCCCCCACTCTCTCTCTCTTTCTAATTCCTAAAAAAGACAGAACTAGTTTCTTCCTTTTCTCTCCCTCTCCCCTCTCTCTCACTCTCTCGCCCTCTCTCTCTCTCCCTTTCTCTCTCTCCCTCTGTCTCGGTCTTACAAGTCAGAAGTAGTTTCACCACTCTCTCTCTATCTTTCCCCTCTCTTTCTCTCTATCCCTCTCTCATTCTTACAAAAGTCAGGAGTAGTTATGCCCCCCTCCCTCTCTCTCTCCCTTCCCTCTCTCTCTCTCTCTCACTCACTCTCTCTCTCTCCCCCTCCGTCTCCCCCCCACCTCTCTCTCCCCCCGTCTCTCGTCCTTACAAAGGTCAGAAGTAGCTTCAGCACTCTCTCTCTCACTCACCCTCTCTATCTTTCTCCTCTCTTTCTCTCTATTCCTCTCTCATTATTACAAAAATCATAGTTATGCCCCCTCCCCCTCTCTCTCTCTCCCCTCTCTCTCTCTCTCTCTCTCCCCTCTCTCTATCTCTCTCTCCTCTCTCTCTCTCTCTCCCTACCTTTGACTGCAACACTCCCATAGGATTGCATCATTAGTGCATAGGAGATAGCAAGTTGCAATCAGTCTGTAAGCATGATGGACTGTGTCTTCTCTTCATACAAGTGGCTGACTTAACATTATAACTTCAAGTTTAGTTCCTTTAAGATGTTTTATATTGTGGCCACACTATTAATTCATGGGTTTAATCAGCAACAGCAGCCAAAACAAAATAGTCTCACAGGCCAGGCCAAACACAACTTTGCATCAGCAAGGTGTTTGAACAATGACTGTTTTACCTCAACCGCACTGCACCTTTGGAGGAGTGAGTCCACCTCCTTTAATGACAGCTCTGTTTGGAAAGGCCGGTTTGAAACCTAACATATCGGTAAAGGGAGGTGAAGGAAGGTGGAGTAACAAAAAAAAGTTTGGTCAGGTCAGTCAGCACCTTGCCTTGGTCTTATTTCTCGCCGACTACCTGAAGGGTGAAGGATGTGTTATGGAGTGAGCAGTGCACACAGAGCTCGCTTTGTCACACAGTTGAGTTGGTTGTTGTCAGCCTCATTGAGCGACCCATTGTTATATTAAACATCATTACTGGTTTCACAGAAGCGTGACCATTTTTTTTCTCTTCTAGAACACAGGGCTTAGTGCTGTAGGCTGCGTTGGCTAATGATTATTCCTGCTTTGGCTGCTACCAGTAGCTCATAATTTATGATTTATGGAAAAGGAAACATTAGACTTCAGTATAATGGCTGTAAAGTTGAACAAAGACTAATGTGTCTCTGTAACCAGGCAAATCAAATAGCTGGGCAGGTGCTTGATATGCTTAAATGTGTGTCAAAGCTGGCAAATGACTTCATTCTGATAATGATGATAAACTTTATTTCTTAACAATGTCACTTGACATTGTGAACTTTCTGCAGCATACGTGACTGAGGCGGGCTCAGGAATAAATGAGATCAGTGTGCCGTAAATTATGAATCTCTCTAGCTAAGGAATATTGTATCATCTAAATTCTAAATGCATCTCTCTCCGTTGCAGCTTGCTTTGTGGGGATGACTGAAATGATAAGCGTTCAAGCTTACAGAGGAACAATCTGTGATGGAATGGTGTCCACATTATTTTAGAGCTGGCTGAAAAAATGTAAACCCTATACCTTCCAGGGATGAGGTGGGCAAGGTGTGTGTGGCATCTGCTACTGCACTGTGGCACTTTAAATAAGTGCTCTTTTTTTTCTGGCTGCATAGGGAGCGAAAACTCAACAATGCTGGGGTGTAACTTTTCAAAACATGATTATCTAAGGGAGTTGGGTGGTTCAGACCTGATCTTAGCCCTTCCTGGATTGGCACCTGTTTAACAGGACAGATATAAAACAGAAGAGTGAATAATTTAATGCCTGGCAAGTGATGGCACGGAGTTCCAGAAATTAAAGTATTTTATCTAAACACTGAATGGTGAGCTGTTAATAATTAAGTACCAAACACAATAAAACACACCAGTAAAATTGCCAAGTGACTAGATTACTTTATTAATTGCGATTGATCCAAATGACTCAAAGGTTCACCACATAGTTTTAAACACTTACTTCCTTAGTTTTGCAACTCCTTTAATTACTTGTTCAATTCTAGTTTACTTTCACAACTTCTAAAACTCATCACTTTTATTTGGATGTTATCCACACTTTGATGAACCTGGCCAGGGTTCAATCTTAGCAAGTTCTTTGAGTTCCTCATTCAGGGACTTTTTTCCCCGGTTGATCTCGTGATTCACTGCTGATAGTTATCTTGTAAGACAATTTTTCGTACATTTCTTCACATAATACCTGAACGTTGTTTAGTTCTTTATTGTCTTTACACAACCTTAACTCCAATCCTTATTCATATGAGCATGTTTTCCCTTAACTTCATAGTTCTGCTGCTACCGTCTTATAATTATATTTACAATTTGGTTCCTAAATTACAAGGCTGTTTATTTTTGATTTGCAATCTATCAAATAGCACTTTCCACAAGAATGTCAGATCCCAAGTACCCCTAGCTGCTTGAACTGTCTTCAGGCTAACGTACAGTGAGATGTTTTCAATGGGATAGTCCACAGGGCAGTCAAGTTGTCTCAATTGAGACCACCCAGGTGTTGATTACATAATCTTTCTTTGCTGTGCCCCTTTGTTCGGTGGTTTCCAATATTTCTTCCTAGGCCATGGAGTACTCTCCCCAAAGCCTGATATGATACTTGACTGAGGACCATCCCTGTTATCAAATTCCCAACATTTTTATTTTGGTTTTCATCTGTACTTCTTATTTACACAATTGATGTCTTAGACAGAAGCCCCAACAATGTTGCACAGAGTTAAGTTTTCTTTCAGAGGAGAAGTTGACACAGGAAAGAGCAGGTACTGGAACCTGAAGCAACACACTTGGGGAACTCCACAGATCGTTCAGCATCTACCGAGAGGGGTAGGACAGCTGGCATATCGATTCTAAACCCTTCATCTGGACTGAAAGACAGAGGGGAGGTAGCTGGTATAAAGAGGTGGAGGGAAGGGATGGAGCAGGAGCTGTGAGTCGAAGTGAGAGGAGAGCAACAGAAGAGAGAGTGAGCAGTGAGAGAGGGTCTCACAGAACTTCCGTCAAAAAGAGGACTGAAACTTGCTGAAAGTGGGCAGACCCTCAAGAGACTTTGAAGCAGCATAGCAAAATGGAGGCACGGGAGACTGCAGATTCTGTAAAATGAAGTAACAGGAAAAAATCTGGAGGAACTCGAAATATCAGGCTGTAACCACGGCAGGAAAAGGCCAATCAACGCTTCAGGTTGAGACAGTTCATCTGGACTGAAAAGTTACATGTTATTTTTGATGCTTCAGAAAAAAAATGCTCCAGTAACACTGCACAAGTCTAAGTTTTCTTCCACATTTCAGCTGTGTGAATTTTACAGATTATCAGAATCGGAATCAAAATCAGGTTTAATATCAGCAGCATATGTCGTGAAATTTGTTGCCTTTGCGGCAGCAGTACAATGCAAAACGTAATAATAGAGAAAAAAAGCATGAATTACAATAAGTATATACAGTAAATTAACAAGTTAAATAAGTTGTTGTTGTGGCATCTGTTAGTCTCGCGAGACCATGGATCTGCGCCTGGAAAGTCTGTGTTGGTAGAGCAGCGTCTGTTGTGGCTGTAGAGGCCCACATGGGAGTGACAGTCTCGGCTGCAGCGACTGCATTTGAAGGCGCTGTCCTCCAGTGTTGTCTTGGTGCTGTTTTTCCGACGAGTGTGCTTTTCTTCAGCAGCAAGCCTCAGCTTCTCTTCTCCTCTTTTTAGACCTCTGTGTAGGTCCAGCCTCCAGTGAGAGCGATCACTTGTGATGTCCTCCCGCCTCTCGACGTATAAGTAGTGCAAAAATAAAACAAAGGTAGTGAGGTATTGTTCACGGGTTCAATGTCCATTCAGGAATCAGATGGCGGAGGGGAAGAAGCAGTTCCTGAATTGTTGAGTGTGTGCCTTCAGACTTGTTTATAATTATATATAGATACAATTGAAAAGAAAAGGAGAAGTTGAATTGTTATTGTGATTTTCACAATCTTCGGCCATATCAGAGCATTGTGCAATTATGTTATAATGTGTTAGCTCAGTAACCTGATGTAAAATTTTACATTCAAACATGTGAATAAGGAGCAGGAGAAAGCCACTCAGCTCCTCATGCTTGGTCTGCTACTCATGGCTGATCTGACAGTGACTTCAATTTCAGATTCCAACCTACTCCTGGTAACCTATCACTCTCTTAAAAATATTCAGCGACCCTGCCAGCAAGCATCCTAATACATGCGTATGGTGTTCTGCTGAACGCACTGAACAATAAGCATCTTTGTTGAACATCCTCAACTCAATGCCAGCTGGAAGAACATTCTGCCAGTCAAGTAATGCAGGCATATTGATGCCCGTCCACACGTGGCGATACATCTGTTGTAACTCGGGTGGACAAACCGTCAGCTGCAATGAGGCACGTTCCTCGCAGAGCAGCTTGATGTACCAGAAAGAGGCAACCAAAGAAACTGGGTAGGGTTTCACATAGACAGCGAGTGGTTCAAGTATCAGAAGAGGATTAGAATGCGGATTCCAGTCAAGGACAGAGACAACTTCTTGGTTACAGCCACATGAAAGCTGAGTGTTGTGGTCACTCCATCACAAAAGTGTCAGCAGTTACTCGAAAAGACCTGATTATTGTTAAATGTGGGAATATAGAGATATCATTAGTGTCGATTATAAAGCGATTAAGGGTTGTTAAGATATTAAGCCAGGGTCTGTTCTAGATTACCACATCAGATGTTCTTAAACAAGGTCTTTTCAACAATACTAGGTCATTGTGTGACTAACCAGGACTCTGAGATGGAAGTGCATTTAACCAGGCTGCTTTCCAGGTTAACAAATCAAGTTCTGCTTAACCAGGGTTGGGTTTAGGGTTATCATGTCAAGGGGTGACTAATTAGGGTCTTCTTAGGGTTACCAGATCAACATAACCATGGTCTAGGAGGGAACCATAGGAGACAGCCACCAAGGACTTGTGCTAAACACACATTTAGAGCAGTGCCTCTACATTGTTCTTTCTTTTCCAAATTTCAATGACTTCAGAATTTCCAAGGCAGAATGCTTCACCCATTTTTTCTGTGCCTTGCTGACTTAGCCAAAGCAGCTGAGAACAAATTAAGATGCCAACCCAAAGTCACAGGGCACAGGCAGTCACTGCCGGTACAGTTGCCCCCAAGAATCTTACCCCAGCCCAACCTCCTTCCTACACCCAACTGATTCCAGCATTTAGCCCTGAGCTTCCCCAAGACTTGAGGCCACTGTGAGTGGAACTGGAGCCCAGAGCTTGCAGTTTCTTGCCTGGTGAAGCTGCTGGAACAATTTGCTATCGCCCTGGTGCCAGCCTCACATGCTGCCTTTCAATGCTGTGATTTCTCCTCTGACTGCAGCACAACCCAGCTCCATGTCTCCCTCACCAACAAAGTTCATTTTTTACCGTCAGTCAGTCATTTGGATGTGTTTAGAATACTTCATGGTGTAAGAAGAGGCCAAGAGAAGACAAAGTGAAGAATTTAAAAAATAGAAACACATCCAAATAAAAGACTAAGAGGTAATCTGCAAGTTCTGTTGCGGCAACAGACGAGCCCCTGTGCTAAGAGGGTCTACGGTTATACACTGGTGTGATAATCTGGTTAGGATCAGCTGTGTAAAACAAAGATAAATTCAAGGGAAGAGGGGACTGGAATTCAGTTTCACAAATCAAAATACTTAGGGTCAGAATCACGACCTAATTTTGTCATTAGTGTCCTGACCTCTTGGCCTTGAGCCTTCCTCATAATAGGCAGGGTGGTTTGGTGGCTTTCTGTGTTTTGAATAGCTAAAAACACAGCCACTCACACACATCTGCTCGGAGTAAATTGGATGTGCACTGCTGACCGCATTGTTCCGGAAATCAGCCGAGAGGTAGTCGAAGCAAACTTATGCCTTGGACACCATCATGTTGGCACCCCTTGATTGATAAACTAGAAGCCAAAGGAAGCAGCTAATGAAGAGACAACAAGGACAAGCATTTTGATAAAGAAAGGAACCTCCTGTGTGGGCCATGGTTGACATCCTGCAAATCCCGTTACAGTTGGAAATAAATAGTAGTTCAGTTTCTTGAGGGATCTGAGGGGGATTTTGACTGGGTGACTTTCAAAGTAGAGCGAGATTCAAACATTTCCATAATTTTTGCAACACTCCCTTCGCTGATGTCAGCCAAAGTTAGTCCAGAACTGGATATTTAAAAGCTGTTCTTGAGAGTGTCATCTAACTCGTGCAGGATCCACATGAGATAGGATGTTATTTTTTTTGGGTAAGGTATGCCTGCTAACAAGCCTGTTAATGAAAACCAACTAGAAATCATTCTGAAATCTTACCACCACGGCCTCATGTCCATTGCCCAAAAAATCCTTCACCAACCATGGCTCACAAATGAAAAAAGATGCAAAACTTTTTTTTTTTGTTTTGCAGTTCTGGCATTTCAGTTTGTTCTCTTTTTAAAGTGCAAGGATGCCAGAGTTTAGAATTTGGGCTCAGACCACAGAGCGATGCTGAAGGAACAGTCCTCCATGGCAGTGGTAGTAAGAGGTGTTGCTCCTTAAGGGTGTTATCTGCTGAATAGTGAAGGTGTTCACCAACCCTGCCAGGGCGTGAGACTATGTGCTGAGAGATGCGCCTAAGCTTCGTGCAGCCATTGCAGAGTTTCTGTAGAGAAGGACCACAGCCTGAAGTCTGGCTGCCACTGGACACTGTGGCTGGGTCCTATATAACATCCACTCACGCACTTCATGAATATACTATTTAAAGGAATGAGTGCTAATCCTGCATTGTATGAAAAAGCTCCTGGCCTTCACATGTGGCTTAGCTACTAAGTCCGGCAGAACCATTTCTACTGACAGGGGAAGGGGCAAAAACACATTACTGGTGCCTTAAAACCAGTTGCTTTGGAGAGATGGGGCTCGTCAGCTGTGGTTACCAGCTCACCTAGGAGATGGCGATCCCTGATCTCAGACCTCTGCTGCCTTGGGGAAGGCTTCATGGGGAAGGGTTCGGGAGTAAACCCTGTGGAAAAGTCCGGAGCTGGAGTCTCTAAGGCAGTCCTCTGTTAAGTTTAACGCCGACTGGCAATTCCTGCAATGCCACTGGTGCCAAACTGTATCGGGCTCTGCCGCTCCTTTGGACTTGCCAGCAGTGTGGAGGGGGGGAGCCTGTTACATGGACAACAGCTCGCTCTCCGTATCATACTGCCCTGGCTTGCGTATCACGTAGGCAACTAGGATGCAATGCTCATGCTCGACCCTGGCCAACAGAGAGACTCAAGTAACATCTGTGAGGGCAGTCAGGGTACTGTCAATGGAGCTCTGTAAACAAGGCTCATGTCAAAGCAAGACAGTGGAGAAAACTAAGCACAGAAATAAGGACAAGTCAGGGGCAGCCATTGTGACATATGTCACATGATGAAGTTCCAGTTGTTGGTCTGTGGAGCCACCTAGTGTCTGATCCTGTATACAACAGTATCTCATAATGAGTTTGGACCCTGAAGTTTCCTGTTATTGTTGCTGGTAGGAATTGTTGCAATGATTGACAATAATATGCTCTTACATGATAATAATAGTGCTCTTACTATTGTTAGTAATGCTAATCAGCATTTTAGTCCTACATGCAGCAATAGCAGTTATAGTATTGATAATTCTAATCACGTTGTAATAATGTGCTAATTACCAATATTACTAGCTAGAGCCCTGAGTAACACCAGGGTACAGCAATTTCAAGAGGAACATGTTGATAAATTACTTGGAATTCTAATCAGGGTTTAAGTAATACCAGTTATGATATTTGATACAATAGTACCTTCAACTATAGCAAAGCTGATGGTTACAATTGTTAGAGTTTTACTAATCTTAGGGTGCTAGCAATACCAGTATTAATAATAATGATCTGGTGCCTGTGTTACTATCTGTAATATTAAGTGCAATAGTAGTTATAATAATCAGGGTGCTGGTAGTACTTATAATGGTAATAGTTACAGCAGTAATGCTAGTTAAGGTAATATGTTTCGCAGTTGTAGAAGTATTAGTAATTTCATTGCTAATTATACTTACTGCTAGTTGTGGTAGTGATAGCAGAGGTGACAAAAGTACTAGTAGTGATACAGATGATTGTCATGGTGCAATGATTGTTGTATTCATGGTAAAACAAGGTCTAGCTGTGGGAGACGTACTAGTCCAGACAACAGCCTTCATGAGAGAGGAGCAGTTCAGAATCAGAATCAGAATCTGGTTTAATATCACCAGCATATGTGGTAAAATCTGTTGTTATGTGGCAAAGCACATTGCAATAAGTAAGAAAGAAACTCAATAAATTATAATAAGAAATGTGTATTAAGGTAAGCATATTGAGTAAGAGCAGTAAATGATCCCTAGTGCACTCACTACTCCTCATTCTGGGAACACTCCCAGATATTGAGGAATTCCCCGACTCCATGCAAATGTTGATTTTTGCAATTAAGATTAATAATTGGATCATGCATGTAAGTTCAACAATTAGCTGAGTCCTTCTTAGTAATCTTCAAATCTTCTATTCATCAGCATACAACAAGCTACAGGAAAGCAGGTTGAGACCTTTCGTTTGGTTCAGATGAACCAAAATGCTGGCCTCATGATCACGGAATTCCTCCCGTTTGTATGTTACTCTAGATTCCAGCATCTGTATTCTCTTGAGTTTCCAAGACTTCCATTCAGCCCAGCAATGACCCGATTTTCTACAGAAGCATCTCACATTAATTTACTTATGTGCAAAAAATATCTGGTTCCAGCAACCTTCCATGCCTTCTTTTTTCCATTTGTTTGCAATGTAAAAACCTTTATTCTGAAGCATGGAATTAATGGTTCATTTCACACAAAGGTTAGTCCTGGTTAATAAGACATCATACAGTACAAGTGATCATATGCTGGAGAATGTTCCTGCAAACGTGAACTCTTCAAATTGACTGTTATCGTTCTTCCAGTAAGTTTCATTATTTTTTAACTGCTCAGATGTGCAGTTTTTACTTGCAGTGATTCCAAAAGTTAATTTTATGGCCTTGTTGCTTTTCATACTAAATATTTGAAATTTTCATCAATTTACTTATTTTTCTCAATTGCAGGGGAGATCCCAATGGGTGGAGGGGAGAGCAGAAGGCCTAACAGCAACTCTAGTGAATCCAAGGAAAAATAGCGATTTGCCCAAATCCCAAAGCCGTTTTCATAGCACGGTGTCAGCAACCATAGATAATACTGCCATCATTACAGTGTAATCACCTGGCCCTGATCTACAGCTTTCCAACATAAAAAGCAGGCATACATGCTTTCAGTTTTGTTATGAAATTGTGTAAGTTACTTTACTTTTGGAGAGCAAACTGACTAAAATCCAGAAGCAATTAGAGATGTTAACCCTCTGAAGAGCCTCCTTTCCTCAGAAGTAAAAGATTCAGTACCACTGCCAAGAATAAATTATTCCCACCCTGGAGGTCAATTTTCTTTCCTTGTTCAACATCACCTACACATGGTCATAAGTGCATTATGGTGGGATCTCAGTGCACGTGCCAAATTTCTTACTTAACTATAATGACTCCAATTACCAACAATAACAAATTTCATTGCTTATAAAATGCTTTGAGACATTGTGAAAGGCAACCCTATAATAATCTTTTCTGTTAAAAGCAGTGACATAATAGAGAGCTCAGATGATACATCAACTAACAATAAAACTCAAGAGGTTTTAGTCACTTGGTTCATCATTTTTATGACCCTGACTTGGAATTAGATTTTTGAGATCACTCCTATGTGCCGTGTATTTAATATTTCAGTAATATTTGAGTAATATTGCAAATATATTGCTGATTAAGCATTCTTTGTTGTTTACATAATTCATTGCAGGTTATAAGTGAAAGTATGTGAATTGCATACTACCACGTCATATCATTATGGCACCACGTCATATGTGCACACCTCACTAAAGTAGATACATTTATCCCTGACTCCCATATTTTCCTTTTGATTAGTTTTTGAAGTTACAAAAAACAACAGTGGGATGAGGAGGTTTTAAAATGAGCCTGAAACGATGACCTACCTGTTGACATGCAGCAAGATGTTAGAGTTCAACAAAGTGTAGGACGTGTTTCTTCAGAAGAGGAGACAGTCAAAATTTTGAAGAAAAAAGGTGAAAACAGGATGAAATTCGTGTTCATAAACAGTGAGTAGCAGATGATGATGATGATGAATGAATGAATGAATAAATAAATAAATAAATAAATAGCAGAAATGTCTAGCTACATTGGAAAGATACAGTAATTGTGTTCGTCTGAACAACAGATGACTGGGTGATGTATACTGAATGACTTCAGCAGTATTTTGAAGCAAGTGAAATAGCAACGTAAAAGTGAGTGTCAGTTTTGCTGAGTACAGTTGATGGAAAGACATACCATTTGTTTAAAAGTTTAACTGCTCCAACCAAACCAGCCAAGATGAGCTTTGCTGATATTATGAAAGCAATACAAAAACATTTAGGACCAAAACCATTGTTGATTGTTGAAAACTTTAGATTTCATAACGAAAATCAAAAGGAAGGGGAGTCCATTTCAGCTTACACGGCTGAACGCAAGAAATTCTCCAAGCTTTGTCAGTTCAGTAATGGGCTTAATGATGCACTAAGAAATCATTTAGTTTCTGGAATCTTACAAGAAAAATTGTTCCTAATTGAAGAACAACTCACATTTCAAAGAACAGTTGAAATCACTATATCAATGGAAACTGCAGCGAGAGGTGCAATTGAGTTGCAACCTGGAATGAAAGTGAGCGTGAACAAAATAGAAATCTCTAAACAGAAGCCTGCCCGGCTGAACAAATCATGTTGTTGTTGTGGCAGGGGCTCTCATACATCAGATCGATACAGGTTTATAGCTGAAACTAGCAGAATATGCAACAGAGCAGGACACATACAAAGAGCACGTCCAGCAGACAAAAAATGGACTACATAGGAAAGAGAAAAAGTTTCAAAATGAACACTAATTTTCATGCTGTTGATGAAAAATCTGATAATGATGAGAGTGACAAAGGATGAGGTAGCCTTGCAATTTACAATGTGAAAACTAATAAGAGAAAAGCAACATGGCTTCCACCAGAAATGAATAGCAAATTAATTAAAATGGAATACTGGACACTGGCTTGGTGGTTTCAGTCATTCCACAAAATGAGTTTGAAAGGCATTTCAAAGATATTGAAGTAAACCCTGCAGATATCCAAGCAAGAACTTATACTGGAGAAAAAAATAACTCCTGTGGGAATGACATTTGTAACAATGAAATTAAAGAACCAACAGGCTACATTGGGCATGTATGTTCTAAAAACAAGAGGGTCAGCACTGAGGGGACATGATTGGCTGAAACAACTGCTACTTCATTGGAGATCCATCCACCATTTGCCTGCCTCATCCCCTGCAATAGAGTCAGCTGAAAGTGACTTAAGAAAGGTACTGGATGATGCCACAGCAACATTCTAGCAAAACTCAAACACGTCATGGGTAAAATAGTGTTAAATGAAAATGCCGCACCCAAATTTTACAAAGCCCATCCGGTTCCTTATACCAGCTGTGATAAAGTAGCCATTGAGCTAGATTGCATGGAGGCTGACCAATTCTTTCCAAGTCTGAGTGGAGCCCATGGGCAATGCCAGTGGCCATAGGAGCCAAGAAGAATGTGTCTGTCACGATCTGTGGTGATCATAAGATCACCATCAACCCAGTAGTGAAAGTAGATTAATACCCTCTGCCCTGGATAGGGGATATCTTGGCAAACCTTTGTGAAGGAAAATACTTCAACAAAGTGGACTTAGCTGGGATGGAGAAGCAACAAGAGTCCAAAGTGTTTCTCACTATAAACACACTCAAAAGGCTTTATCACTATAAAAGGTTTATTTTTAGAGTAGCATCTGCACCTGCACTCCAGCACCAGTAGCTAAGATGTTCCTTGTCATCTTCACCAGTAACTAGTTTCTGATGAGGATCACAAGGAACATCCCCAAAATCTCAAGACAATGTCAAAAAGGTTCGGAGATTTGGGCTCAGGGTATAATGCAATAAGTGTGAATTCTTTAAACCAAGCATCATTTACTATGGTCACACCACTGAAACACAAAGTAAATTCAAACAATGGCGGATGCCCAACGTCAAAGGACATGTCAAAGGTGTGGTCCTTTTTCGGATTTGTCAATTACCGTAACAGATTCCTGCCATACCTGGATGTCACTGTGCTCCACACCTTGAACTCATTACTACAGATTGGGAAGAAATGGCAATGGACAGAGAAATGTGAGGTGGATTTCAAAATGGTAAAGGAAATGGTGACAAAAGACACTGTACTCACACTTTATAATCCCTATCGTCCACTGAAGCTTGCCTGTGGTACCTCACATTATGATACAGGTGATGGAAGTGAACACCCCTTAGACTTTGCATCATGATCCCTTACTGCTGCAGAGAAAAATTATGCACAGATTGATAGTGGGGCCTTGAGTCTGATTTGGGGTGTAAAACATTTTAACCAGTACCTGTATGGGAGGGAGTTTATCCTCATTACTGAATAATCAACCAATAGTGTCCACTTGCAATCTACTGAAGGTTGTTCCACTAACAACAGCACAAATACAGAGATGGGCTGCTTCTTGGAGGACACAATTACAAGATCAAATTGAAAAGGATAACTTATCATGGAAATGGTGATGGATTATCTCATTATGATTTTATGTTATGTGTTTTTTTTGCCTGTTCCTTTCCATTTTGTTGTGTGAGAGGAGGGTGTTTGGGGGGTTGTTGTTCTGTTAGTTTTTTTGTGTGGGGGAGGGGTTGTTTTTTGGGGGGCCAGCATTCTTATTCTGCTTCTGTGTGGGAGAAGGGGGTTTGGTGGGTTGATGATCAAGATGTTATTCTTTTTGTGCAGGGTTTCATGTTTGTCTCTGAACGATTTTCCTATTCTTTCTTTGTTTTGCAGCTATCTGGAGAAGACAAATTTCAGAGTTGTATATGGATATATGCCTTGATAATAAATGAACCTTTGATTAACCCTTGGAAAAGGAAATATCTGAAACATTTACAAAAGAGGACACTTGATGTATTCTCCTTAATGCAAATCGGAAGTCTCACTATTATGGCAGATGATCCAAAAGGGAACAAGAAAAGACCCCACACTGTTTCAGGTCTACATGACTACCCAAAATGGCTGGAACGTGCAGCAGAAAATTGCAGTTTCCCCATCTTTATCAGCGCTGGTATGAACTTGTCCTTGACAAGGGTTGTTTTATGCGGGGACTGAGAGTTGTACCTTGCAAACTGAGATCTAGAATTTTGGAGGAGCTTCATGCCATTACTCTAGGCATGGTCAAAATGAAAGTATTGGCTTAAAGCTTTGTCTGGTGGCCTGGGATAGATCAGCAAATCAAGCAGATTGCCATGCGCCGTTAGGAATGCCATCATGTGCCAAGCACAGTGCCTCTCCATCCCTATTGCTGGCCTCCATTGCCCTAACAGAGGATTTTTCCAGAACACTTAGTCAGTGACAGTGGGCCACAGCTTGCTGTGGAACACTTTCAGTCATTCCTGAAAATAAATAGGATAAGACATATTACATCTGCACCATGTCACCCGGCAACAAATGGATTGGTGGAAAGGTTTATCCAGAGTCTGAAATCTGCACTGCAAGCAATGTCAGCAGAACACACTATCCTAACACCAAATCAAGAGCTGACAAATTTCCTCCTTGTTTATCTCAATGCAGCCCACTCCACAGCCAATAACTCCCCAGCTATGCTGTGCCTGGGTCATCCCCTGCACGCATGTTTGGATCTCCTCAAACTCAATCTCAGAAGGAGTAGGCAGGACAAACAGCAGAGATAAATTGAAGGCTCCTCAAACAAGGAGGCTTGATGTTTCACTCCTGGACAAACAGTCCTGGCGAGAGACTACCGAGATGATTAAAAGAGGGTGCTTGGAACGATTAAGGCAGAACTGGACCATTCTCCAACACAGTGGAGATTGCATCAGATGTCATCTGGAGACAACACTTCAATCAGTTGAGGAGATTAGACACGCTTATCCCTGGCTCCCATATTTTTCTTTCGATTAGTTTTTGAAGTTACAAATCACAGCTCTATGCACTCTGCTTTCTATCTTCATGTTCTTCAGTCCAATTAAACCTGGACTCTGTCGAGTGAGCTATCCACAAGCGTCCGCATCCTAACTGCACCATGACTCCAAATAATCAGTAGTTGGTTACAGATAGATAATTTATGGTCCTGACTCTGATTAATTAGCTAGTTCAAAGGTCATGAATCACATTAGAACTTTTAATGTTATAAGGACACAAGAAAATGGGAGTAGAAGTAGGCCACTCTGCCCCTCAGACCTGCTCTACCACTCAATATGATCATAGCTCATCTGCCCTGGGTCTCACTTTTCTTCAGTTCCTGGTCCCTAACCCTTCAATTTCCTGACCTATAAAGATTTACTTAATTCCTCTACAACTCCTCTCAGTGATTTAACCTCCATAATCTTGCAAGGCAGAAAGTTCCAGAGATTCACCATCTTCTGAGAGAACCTTTCCAGACACACCCGAGGCTTTAAATGATTGTCTCCCGCTAATCTTAGAACTATAAATGGCCAGCCCCAAATTTAAATGTGGCAGCATTTCTCCTCATAGAGCTACCATTGTAACCCAATTTCATAATTTCCTCTCTTCTTCTGATCCCTGTCCTTCTATTAACTCCAGATGAGCAGACACTGATTTTTTGAAATGTAATTTATTAAAATGGTCTGATAGAACATAGAACATAAAACAGTACAAGCGCAGGAACAGTGATGTCATCACTGAGAAAGAAGTAATGTCTTTAAAGAGCAGTCTGAACTCAGAAATATTAAAACATTTGAATCTAAGAGCAAGATGATACAACAGAGCAAAGTATAAAAGAATTTAAAAGTTTACTAATGGAATTTCTATTTACAAATTACAAGCACGTCATTCACTTACCAGAGCAGCATCACACTCTACTTAAACCAAGCAGCATTCCAGCCTGGAGTCAACGGGGAAACAAAGGTGTTCTCAGGCGTGCAATAGAACTCTATCACACCAGTCTCCAAGGAGCGGGCTAGCCTCTCAAGGGAGTTCTTGGGAGGCTTTCCAGCTTCCTAGTGTCCTGTAACCTGATACTTTGTCATAATGCCTAACTTTCTATGAAAGTGAAGAGTGAAGGGAGGTTGGGAGGAGGGTGGGGATGACGTGGGCAGGCAGTTTTGAGGAGCGCATTGAAAACTGAGCCTCTAGCTGAAAGAAAGGCCAAACAATAAAGGTCAGGAAGGTTACCAAAAGTTGAACTTCCTAACCATATCAGTCCGAAGCAATCTTTAAGTAGAGCAAACCGTGTACCTAGTTCCTGCAATATTACAATTCACCAAAAGAGGTGATGCTTGCCTTGTTCAGAAGGAAGCAGGGGCCTCCCTTTACTATCTTTATGGAACTAAACAAGACATCCAAATGTACAGGTATGAGGCCTGTAGTGCAGGCATTTTTACTTTGGAGAAATCCAGTTGTCCATCTCTATCATTTAAAGGTCAGTTCCATGCTGCATGTTTAAGGAAAGGAGGGAGGGTACAATTAATTGTAAATAATGAAGGGCATTGGAGAAGGCACTTTTCTTGTCCTGATGGCTGCCTGTCAGGATAGCACAGTGCCATGAGTGAATCAACAATCATCTGGCTAAAGGAAAAATTGGACATGATTGGCTTCAATATGCTGGAGTTCCATTTAACCACGGTAGATATTATCCATTGGTTCGATGGTGTAACCAACAGAGAGCAAACAGGAATTCTGGGATACTGAAGTCAGACAACACCAGTGAGGGAGAAACAGAAATAGTGTTTCAGAACAATCTGCTTCTACCCATCAGATGCTTCCTGACCTGCTGAGTATCTCCTGTTTTTATTTCAAAATTCCATCATCTGCAGTTATTTCCTTACCAATTAAAGCAAACCTGTCTCTATTACTACTTGCTAAATATTGCTTTTGGTGTTTGCAATGATGATGAAACTAGAGTAGGAATAGCATAAAGATAGAGAAGAGGACATTAATGTCAGAGATCGCAAGATACTTCTGTCTGATTGAAAATTCAAAGTCCCAGGTAAATGTATTATTAAAGTACATATCCTGTATGTCACCATATACAACCCTGAGACTCTTTTTCTTGTGGGCATACTCAATAAATCCAATAACCATAATAGAATACATGAAAAACCTCACCAATTTTGGTGTTCAACTAGTGTGCAAAAGACACAAACTGTGCAAATACAAAAAGAATTAATTAATTAATTGATTGATTGAAAATAGTTGATTGATAGATAGATAAACAAACAAACAAAGAAGCAATAAATATGAAGAACATGAGATGAAGAGTCCTTGAAAGCGAGTCCATAGGTTGTGAAACATTTTAATGATGGGTCGTGAAGTTGAGTGAAGTTATCCCCTTTGGTTCAACTTGTCCATGACAACTAAGGTGCCTTCATGAGCTTGAACCCCTTTGCCTATATTCAGCATAAATTCTTCCAAACCTTTCCTATCAAAGTCTAAATTTGGACCTATCCCTCCAAATCTCTTTCAAACATTGAAATTACCCCCACTTCTACCACTTCCTCTGCCAGTTTATTCCATACACCCACCGACCTCTCTGCACTAAAAAGTTGTTCCTCAAGTCCCCTTTAAGTCTTTCCCCTCTCACTTCAAAGCCATGCCCTCTAATTGATTTCCCAGGGCATAAGACTGTGATAAGATCTACCCTATATATGACCCTCATGATTATATAAACTCTCACCCCTCACCCTCCTTCACTTCAGGGTAAACAGTCCCAATCTATCCATAACACAACACAAACTCTTCAGTCCTGACAGCACCCTTGTGAGTCTTTTCTACCTTTCTCTAGCTTAATCACAGCCTTCCTATAGTACAGCAACCAGTATAGCAGGTGCAGTCTCACTAACATACTACCAAAGACAATTTTGCATCTATCACAATTTCACCTGGAAATTACCTCATGCCTGATCAGTTCCAACTGAAGTCAAAACTGGTACCTAAAAATTATATGGATACCGTGCAATCCAGTTTGTTGGGTGATAAAGATTTCCCAAAGGAAAACAGCACAATTAATTTTGGTTAAGAGTCTGGTTAGGATTAAATCCTGCTAATCATCCTTCCAAGATCCAAAGTTCCCAGTGTGCCAGAACAAATTTAATTTCAGGAAAGGTTGTCCAACCTTGTAAGGACAGATCGTTACCCTGGATTAAGCGCCCCAGATGATTTGATTATTTCATACTTCTGACACTGCCTTTAAAAAGAGATTTGGACATGTTCATCAGAATAGTCTGACAGCTAAGGAGGAGCAATTCTAACCTAGCAGGAACCTCCAGAGGAAGGTACAATCTGACACGAACGATAAATGGGTCACTTTGATTTTCACAGAAGAGTGACTAGGCTTATAGTGGAATTTATTGCACAGGATTTCTTACTTTACCTTGATAAAACAAGTCAATGGGAAGGAAAAGCAAATGACACCCCAAATCATTAACCTAAAAAGTGGTACAATTTGACAGCATTTATGCAGGGATAATTCTTTTAAGTATAGGAAATTATATTGTATTTCAGGATATATCAAAACACTTTCCATCAATTAAATACCTTTTGAAATTCAAGCATTTTCATAATCCAAACATTAAATAGTTCCTAACACCCTTCTCCAACCTCAACAGAAACCACTTTAAATCATAGAAGTATAGATTTGTTATATCAAAATAGGAGGCCATTGAACCTGTAATGTTAGTTATCTCCTAAAGGAAAAACAACATGAGCACCATTTCCCAAATCTTTCCCCATAGACTCAGCCCAGTTCTACACCCTATTGATGTCCTGCTGTAACCTCTGACAGCCCTCCACACTATCCACAACACCCCCAACCTTTGTGTCATCAGCAAATTTACTAACCCATCCTTCCACTTCCTCATCCAGGTCATTTATAAAATCACAAACAGAAGGGATCCCAGGACAGATCCCTGAGGCACACCACTGGTCACCGACCTCCATGCAGAATATGACCCTTGTACGACTGCTCTTTGCCTTCTGTGGGCAAGCCAGTTCTGGATCCACAAAGCAATGTCCCCTTGGATCCCATGCCCCCTTACTTTCTCAATAAGCCTTGCATGGGTACCTTATCAAATGCCTTGCTGAAATCCATCTACACTACATCTACTGCTCTACCTTCATCAATGTGTTTTGTGACATCCTCAACAAATTCAATCAGGCTCGTAAGGCATGACCTTATTTTGACAAAGCCATTCTGACTAGTCCTAATCATATTATGCCTCTCCAAATGTTCATAAATCCTGCCTCTCAAGAACTTTTCCATCAATTTACCAATCACTGAAGTAAGACTCACTGGTCAATAATTTCCCGGGCTATCTCTACTCCTTTTCTTGAATAAAGGAACACCATCTGCCACCCGCCAATCATCCAGAACCTCTCCCATCCCCATTGATGATGCAAAGATCACCGCCAGAGTCTCAGCAATCTCCTCCCTTGTCTCCCACAGCAGCCTAGGGTATAGCTCGCCCGGTCCCGGAGACTTATCCAACTTGATGCTTCCCAAAATCTCCAGCACATCCTCTTTCTTAATGTCTATATGCTCAAGCTTTTCAAACCGCTGTAAATCATCCCTATAATCGCCAAGATCCTTTTCTGTATTGAATACTGAAGCAAAGTATTCATTAAGTACTTCTGCTATCTCCTCTGGTGCCATACACACTGTTCCACTGCCACATTTGATTAGTCCTAGTATCTCACGTCATACATTTCCCTGAGAACACCTGTTCCCAATTTATGCTTCCAAGTTCCTGCCTGTTAGATCATATTTCCCTTTACTCCAATTAAACGCTTTCCTAATTTGTCTGTTCCTATCCCTCTCCAATGCAATGGTAAAGGTGATAGAATTGTGATCACTGTCTCCAAAATGCTTTCTCACTGAGAGACCTGTCACCTGACCAGTTTCATCAAGTACAGACTCTCTCCTTGTAGGCTTATCTACATACTGTGTCAGGAAACTTTCCTGAACATATCTAGCAAACTCCACCCCATCTAAACCCCTTGCTCTAGGGAGATGCCAATCAATATTTGGGAAATTAGAATCTGCCACCACAACAACCCTGCTATTATTACATCTTTCCAGAATCTGTCTCCCTATCTGCTCTTCGATGTTTCTGTTACTATTGGATGGTCTATAAAAAACACCCAGTAGAGTTATTGACCCCATCCTGTTTCTAACTTCCACCCACAGAGACTCAGTAGACAATCCCTCCATGACTTCCTCCTTTTCAGCAGCTGTGACATGATCTGTGATCAGCAGTGTCACGCCCCCACCTATTTTGCCTCCCTGCCAGTCCTTTCCGAAACAGCTAAAGCCTGGCACTCTAAGTAATCATTCCTGCCCCTGAACCATCGAAGTCTCTGTAATGACCACAACAACATAGCTCCAAGTACTGATATATGCTCTGAGCTCATCCACTTCGTTCATGATGCTTCTGTGTTAAAATAGACACATCTCAAACCATCGGTCTGAGCGTATCCTTTCTCTATCACCTGCCTATCCTTCCTCTCACACTGTCTCCAAGCTTTCTCCATTTGTGAGCCAACCGCTCCTTCCTCTGTCTCTTTAGTTTGGTTCCCACCCTCCAGCAATTCTCGTTTAAACTCTCTCCAATAGCCTCAGCAAACATCCCTGCCAGGATATTGGTCCTCCTTGGATTCATATATTTTAAATGAAAGTTTAAACACAGTTTAATTAGTTTTTAATGAGATACGTTTAGATTTAGGCAAATAGTTCATCTAAAATCCAATGAGTTTTTCTGACTTATAAAAGATTTCCAAATTACAGAAGATTCACAAACTTCAAAGGATTTCCAAACACAGGTACAATTCTTACAAACTGAAAGAACATACCAACAAGTTGAATTGACTTTATTTCTTACATCCTTCACATACCTGAGGAGTAAAAATCTTTACATTACTTCTCCATCTAAACGTGCAATGTGCAATCATAGTAATTTATAATAATTTATAATAAATAGAACAATCAATGTAATATAGAGTACATTCAAATCAGTGTGAGTTCCTCAGTCTGATGGTCTGGTGGAAGAAGCTGTCCCAGAGCCTGTTGATCCTGGCTTTTATGCTCCGGTACCGCTTCCTGGATGGCAGCAGCTGGAATAGATTGTGGTTGGGGTGGCTTGGGTCCCCAATGAATCTTCAGCCCTTTTTACACACCTGTCCTTGTAAATGTCCTGAAACATGGGAAGTTCACAACTACAGATGCGCTGGGCTGTTCGCACCACTCTCTGCAGAGTCTTGCGATTAAGGGAGGTACAGTTCCCATACCAGGTAGTCAGGATACTCTCAATTGTGCCCCTGTAGAAAGTCCTTAGGATCTGGGGACCCATACCAAACTTCTTCAACTGTCTGAGGTGAAAGAGGCGCTGTTGTGCTTTTTTCACCACACAGCTGGTGTGCACAGACCACGTGAGGTCCTTGGTGATGTGGATACCGAGGAACTTGAAGTAGTTTACCCTCTCAACCCTAGATCCATTGATGTCAATAGGGGTTAGCCTGTCTCCATTCCTCCTGCAATCCACAACCAGCTCCTTTGTTTTGGCGACATTGAGGGAGAGGTTCTTTTCTTGACACCACTGTGTCAGAGAGATGACTTCTTCCCTGCAGGCCACCTCGTTATTGTTTGAGATAATGCCAATCAATGTAGTGTCATCGGCAAATTTAATTAGCAGATTGGAGCTGTAGGTGGCGATACAGTCATGGGTATACAGGGAGTAAAAGAGGAGACTCCTGCATTGAGAGAGGTGAGGGAGCCTACTCTTACAACGATCAGGTCATACATCACAGAAACTGAAGGCTGAGGAATGAATTTTAATTCTTCTTTCTGTCTCTCCATCTTTCTGTCATTCTCCTTGTCACTCCTAACAACCCCCAATGCTTTCTAACATTTATATTGTTTGGCTATAAGTTGACATTTTCTGCATGTGACATTTTTCGGACATCTTTGCTGGGATAAGTTATTCACGCAGATGGTCTAAAAGCTTCTGGGGACTGAAATCCCGGACATCCAAAATTAATGCTATGAGGACTGACTGCCTGAGTACACAAAGATCCCAATTGATTGATCAACTATACCTCTGACCATGCTTGATGTTCTAAATGAGAAAATCAGTCTGGTCTGCAAGCTTCCTTGAACTCAGTCACAATAGTGCAAATAAATTAGCCAGTGTTATCTGGCCAATTAACATAAACCCATCTTCCTTTGATTTAATATGGGCCTCCAAGACAACACTGTTTACTTGTTTAGAACAAGAAGATGAGCAAGGAATATTGCTTAGAAGTTTAACTTTGTTAAAAGCAACTCTGAACCTTTGGAAAGGCTTGCTGCCATGCTAGAAAGCTGATGTCAGCAATGAGATATACTGGGCTTCCACTTTGGGATGGTGCTATTTGAGTTGGGCGACAGCTTACTGGTGATCTGTAAGGGAAGAAATTTGACAAAATACTTCATTAATAACACTTTTTCTTTGGTAAGTTGTGGTTAACTATCACTACAAACAATGAAGAGGTGAGTGAAGGCAAGGCTGACTCGAGGGTTGAGCCGTGCCAGTGTGGTGCAAAATTGGAGTGTGGCATGTTCGAGGACAAGCAAGGTCAACGCACTTTCCACACAGAGATGGAGTTGGAGTGAGTGACTCGGAGAGGAGGCCGTGCAGAGGAGTTTCGGAGGGTGCCCTCCTAAACTGAGAGCAAGGTTGGATCATTCTAAGAGCCAAGCTGATTTGGAAAGGTCGAGAATGGCCGTAGGCTGGGCACCGGGGTACAGATCCAGATCATATCGCTGCAGCAGGGCCTGGTTTCTACCGCGGGGACAGCCCAGTGTCTGGACAATTTAAATGCCAGCCCAGATAGGCTGAAAACGCAGGAGAGGACAGGACTGATTCCCTTTGCTCTTCCACGACATTTACTCCTCTCTCTGTGGCACTGAGGCTGTGAGACTGCTCCGGCTGCTCCACGCTGCATGCCTGTGAGCTTTGTGGCAATCTTCCCCGCTGTGTGATCAACTAATAGCCTACCGGGCTGCTCCGGGCTCAGTTTGGTTCTGAATGTGGTTCCTTGCTTTTATTGCTTGCATGATTTGTGTTTGCATGGACTTCAATCCTGAAGTTGTGTCCTCTTGTCCTAGAATCCCCTACCATGGCCATATCTAATCTGTTCAGGCCTTTTAGCATTCAGAATGGTTCTATGAGATTCCCCCCTCATTCTCCTGACCTCCAGGGAATACAGCCCAAGAGCTGCCAGACGTTCCTTATACTGTAAACTTTTCATTCCTGGAATCATTCTCGTGAATCTTCTCTGAACCCTCTCCAATGTCAGTATCAGTATATCCTTTCTAAAATAAGGAGCCCAAAACTGCACACAATACTCCAAGTGTGGTCTCACGAGTGCCTTATAGAGCCTCAACATCACATCCCTGCTCTTATATTCTATACCTCTAGAAATGAATGCCAACATTGCATTCGCCTTCTTCACCACCGACTCAAGCTGAAGGTTAACTTTCAGGGTATCCTGCACAAGGACTCCCAAGTCCCTTTGCATCTCTGCATTTTGAATTCTCTCCTCATCTAAATAATAGTCTGTCCATTTATTTCTTCCACCAAAGTGCATAACCATACGATTACCAACATTGTATTTCATTTGCCACTTCTTTACCCATTCCCCTAAACTATCTAAGTCTCTCTGCAGGCTCTCTGTTTCCTCAACACTACAAGTTCCTCTGCCTATCTTTGTATCATCGGCAAATTTAGCCACAAATCCATTAATTCCACAGTCCCATAATCATTGACATACATCATAAAAAGCAGCAGTCCCAACTCCACAGCAGTCCCTGTGGAACTCCACTGGTAACCGGCAGCCAGCCAGAATAGTATCCTTTTACTCCCACTCTCTGTTTTCTGCCGATCAGCCAATGCTCCACCCATGCTAGTAACTTCCCTGTAATTCCATGGGATCTTATCTTGCTAAGCAGCCTCACGTGCAGCACCTCGTCAAAAGCCTTCTGAAAATCCAAGTACACCACATCTACTGCAGGTCCTTTGTCTATCCTGCTTGTAATTTCCTCAAAAAATTGCAGTAGGCTTGTCAGGCAAAATTTTCCTTTCAGCAAACCATGCTGGCTTTGGCCTATCTTGTTATTTGCCTCCAGGTACTCAGTAATCACATTCCTAACAATCAATTCCAACAACTTCCCAACCACTGATGTCAGGCTAACAGGACTATAGTTTCCTTTCTGCTGCCTCCCACCCTTCTTAAACAGCAGATTAACATTTGCAATTTTCCAGTCATCCAGTACAATGCCAGAATCTATCGATTCTTGAAAGGTCATTGTAAGTGCCTCCCCAATCTCTCCAGCTACTTCCTTCAGAACCAGAGGGTGCATTCCATCAAGTTCAGGAGATTTATCCACTCTCAGACCACTAAGCTTCCTGAGCACCTTCTCAGTCGTAATTTTCACTGCACATACTTCACTTCCTTGACACTCTTGAATGTCTGGTATACTGCAGATATCTTCCACTGTGAGGACTGATGCAAAATATGCATTCAGTTCCTCTGCTACCTCTGCATCTCTCATTACAACATATTATTGCTGTAAGACGGCATTACTAACAGCATTGAAACATATAAAATATATTCTCTTCTGTTGTTGTTGGGATTTTCCTCTTCCTTATGGCAGTGTAATATTTAGGCTTATTTCTCCCTACATCATAATCTTAATTTTCATCGAATTACTTTTTTAATGTATTTATTGAGCCTATATCTGTGCTCCTGGATAATTGTGCCAAAGTTACACCATTGCTGGTAAAGTCAACAAGGCTCTATATTCTATTTCACGATCCCTTTTATAATATTTCTAAAATTGTGAAAAATCCTTGAAGGTGGCACAGCATGTTGTTAATTTAGTAAACTGATTTATATTGTCACATTTACCAAAATAGAAATGAACATCATCCATACAGATTATTTCAAAGCCTCAGTACTTAATGGGAAAAGCAAAAAACAGAATGCGGAATATTGTGTTACAGTTGCAGAGAAAGTGCAGGTACAAAGGCCATAACAAGGTGGATTATAAAGTCAAATTCATCTTTATCATACAAGAGATCCACTCAAGTGTATCCTAACAGCAGGATAGAAGACACCCTCGAACTTTGGGGTGCATATTTTCAAACTTTTGTAACTTCTGCCATTCCTTTCTTTTCTATATACCAAAACAAGAGCTTTTCCAATCTCCTTTCAACAGGTGCCCTGTTGCTAAGCATACAGTTCACGACAGCTGTTTCAATGGAGCCAGGAGTCTGTGCATTTAGAACACCACTCCAAACGTGGATGCACTAAAGCCTGGAGTGGTGCTCCCAAAGCATTAGTGAAGGGGTGCAACAATGCTGGAGATGCCATCTTCCAGATGGGTCTTAAGCCGAGGCCTACATTGACCCTTAGATTAAAGTTCATGAGTAGAAAAGTTCCCTTCCATGGCCTGACTGACGTTCAAGCCTCAGTTGATATAACAGATTACTTGATCGTGATCACTTTTCAGACTGTGGTAGCTTGCCGTGCATAAAATTAGTGCCCAATTTTCCTACATTTGTAACTGTACTTGTAACCCTGACTGTAAAAGAGAGGTGCAGTAGTGTAGCAGTGAGCTGTGACGAGAATACACATAAAATTAAGATGTTTGCTGGCCTGGGTTAGCATCAGTGACATCAACAGTTGGTCTGCCACCTGTCCTCAGGGGAAGGAGAGATGAGGAACAATGGAGCAGCGTCTGGAGATGTGTAATGAAGGGACGGGAGAGAGAGCTGTCTGGAGCGGCTCCCCCTTTGAACCATGAACTGTTTGAAGTGATGGACAGGCGATACCCCAGCAGGGAGATAAAAAGGGACAGGTTCGCTAAGGCAGCACACACACGACACCCGAGGTAACGAGACTCTGGAAGCAGTGCGCCTCTCACGAGTCGGTGGGAAGTACCGGACCTTAAACGCATAGGGTGGAAAGGTACGATCAGCGGGAACCCGGTGTGTGTCCACCCTCGCTTGGGTGCCGGGTTCACTGCAGAGGATCGACCGCATCTGGAGGAGGAGTCACAGTCGGTGACCTCAGGTGACATCACCAAGGACCGCCCGGAAGCTGCTGCTTGTGAGCAATATCGCCAGTCTGTGAGTGGAAGCCGTTTCTGAATGATCGGTCATTCCCGTTCTCTCTCTCTCTCTCCCCCCACGTTGTCCATCGCCATGGCAACGATTACTGCGAACTTAACTACTAAATTGGACTGAACTTTGTGTCACTTTGAAACTGGTCATTTACCCCTAGACAACAATAGAGCTTGATTGGTGCTGTTATCTTAATTCTGTGCACATGTGTGTTTATCATTGCTGAACTGTTGCATTTATTATCCTTTCAATTACTGTGTTGCTTGTTTCTTTAATAGAACTTTCTTAGTTCTAGTAATCCAGACTCCAACTGAGTGATCCATTTCTGCTGGTTTGGCAACCCAGTTACGGGGTACGTAACAGAGCGTATAGCACCAACGATCTGTGTTCAACTCCCACTGCCCTCTTTACAGAGTTTTGTACATTCTCACTGTATCCATGTGGGTTTTCTCTGGGTGCTCCGGTTTCTTCCCACATTCCAAATGATAAATTGTATTGGTAGGTTTAGTAAGTTGTTGGCATGCTACATTGGTGCCATAAGCTGCCCCCAGCATACCCTCAGACTGTGCTGATCATCCGCACAAATGATCGTTTCACCATGTTGCAATGTTTCGATGTGTATGTGTCAAATAAATGTAATTAAGTATCTATGGTCACTCAGGTTGAAGGAACAATACCTTACATTCCATGTGGGTAGCCTCCAACCTGATGGCATGAACATCAATTTTTCGAACTTCTGGTAATGCCCCCCACCTCTCCTTCACCATTCTCCATCCCCTTTTCCCTCTCTCACCTTATCTCCTTGCCTGCCCATCACCTCGCTCTGGTGTTCCTCCCCCCTTTTCTTTCTTCAATGGCCTTCAGTCCTCTCCTATCACACTCCCCTTTCTTCAGCCCTGTATCTCTTTCATCAATCAACTTCCCAGCTCTTTACTTCACCCCTCCCTCCCCCCAGTTTTGCCTATCGCCTTGTGTTTCTCCCTCCCCTCTCCACACCTCTTAAATCTACTCCTCATCTTTTTATTCTCCAGTC
Source organism: Mobula birostris (assembly GCF_030028105.1). Classification (NCBI taxonomy): domain Eukaryota; kingdom Metazoa; phylum Chordata; class Chondrichthyes; order Myliobatiformes; family Myliobatidae; genus Mobula; species Mobula birostris. Next base: position 127,313,485 of record NC_092370.1, read on the forward strand.
CTGCTGAAGGGTCTCAGCCTAAAACATCAACTGTACTCTTGTCCATAGATACTGCCTGGCCTGGTGAGTTCCTCCAGCATTCTGTGTGTTTTGCTTGGACTTCCAGCATCTGCAGGTTTTCTCTTGTTTATGACTGGACAACTTTGCATTTGCTCATTATGTAAAGGATTGTCTGAGAAGATCAAATCATGGCCAAATACCAAGCACCCAGGCTGATTTCAAATTGTGCTGAAATTATCCTGATACAAGGTTTTGGCCTGAAACGTTGACAATTCTTTCTCCTACAGAAGCTGCTCGACCCACTGGGTTGCTCCAGATCAGTTGTTGCAAATTCTAGCGTCCGCGGTCTCTTGAGTCTCTGGGGTGATCTCACACTTCTATTGGTTGGGATGGCACAAAATAGAGGGATCCGGTTAAAGTTCAGTGTTCATGAGGTCAGGACAATATTTGTTCCCCAGTCTTCCAAGCCCAGAAGCTTGCCTCCAATTGCTCATCTGGGGAAGCCGGGGGATGGTGGACTCAGAAATGGAAGAGATTGTGGGAACCTATACCTGCAGCATGGCAACATTGACCACATTCACTGAGATTGGCAAAGTTGCTATGTAAATACACACTTTTATTTTCTCTAAAAGCACATTTGTCAGTCTCTGTGCACCAAAACAGAGAACCACATTCTCTTTCCTCCAACAAGGTTCAAAAGCGACATTTGCACAAATGGATTCCTGACTGTTTTGTAAGATTCAGATGTGACATTTCATTATCATGATCATTTTACTGTACAGCCACAAATGTACTTTTAATTTAGCTTATAGCAGATATATTTCACACTTGAGGTAGAACAAAATCATACAGGCAAGCTGCAGATGCATACTTAATAGAAAGAAACATTACAATTTTACTAAAGATTTATATGTGAGCTTTTTTTTCATTATTTCCATCAGGGCTGTTAAGCCAAGCGGTAAGTTGTGTTTTTCTCTTCAGTACATTTATCTGAAGAATGCTTATATCAAAATGGTTCTATAATTACTGATCAGTGGTCCTACACCAAGGCACTCTTTTATACATAAAGAACATACTGTAAGTGTGCCAATATCTCTGATGAATGCTTAAAGTATCTTTTCGCAATTCATTTATTCATTCAATTCGTTTATTTATTTCCATAGATGCTGCCTGACCTGCTGAGTCCCTCCAGCATTTTGTGTGTGTTGATCTTTTCACGATGTCTGAATAATCTTACAAAAAGCCTTGCTTTCCGTATTTACTTTTGAAGATTATCATTGCCTCCCTCCTTCATTTCTTCCTCTTCGCTGTTCTACCCCATGCAATATGACAAATACCGAGCATACGGTATTTCTTTAAGATGTGGGAAAATATTTGTAGCTCGGGTTGAGAATGTTGTTATTGAGGAGCTCATTGAGCTGGCTTGTTAGCTTGCAGATGTTTCGAAACCCAGCAAGGCAACGTCATCAGTGCAACTTCGAATGAGATGTTGATCTACATTGTTCATCTTTTATGTGTCCTGTGATTAGTCACCTAATCGGATTTTAATCAGCCAATTGCGGTTTATATACTCGGTAATCAATAGAAATGGCACATATACGTCCCCCCCCCAACCCCGCGCGCGCACGCACGCACGCACACACACACACACACACACACACACACACACACACACGGACTAATCACAGGTCACATAAAAGACGAACAATGTAGATCACCAACATTTAATTCAAAGTTGCACTGATGACGTTGCATAGCTGGGTAACGAAACGTCTGCAAGCTAACAAGCCAGCTTGGAGAGCCACACACAAAGAGGAGGCTGGAGGGGAAGGGGGCTAGCTGGGAGGTGATAGCCGGAATCAGAATCAGGTTTATTATCACCAGCATGTGTCATGAAATTTGTTAACTTAGCAGCAGCAGTTCAATGCAATACATAGTATAGAAAAAAATAATAATAAATCAATCAATCAATTACAGTATATGCATATTGAATAGGTTGAAAATCGTGCAAAAACAGAAATAATATATATTAAAAAAGTTGGTCAGTGTTCATAGGTTCAATGTCCTTTTAGGAATCAGATGGCAGAGGGGAAAAAGCTGTTCCTAAATTGTTGAGTGTGTGTCTTCAGATTTCTGTACCTCCTGCCTGATGGTAACAATGAGAACAAGGCAGTGGCCTGATGGTAACAATAGACAACAGGATAAAGGGAAGGAGGAAGGGTCCCAGGGAGAGTAATAGGCAGCTGAGAAGAAGTAAAAGGTCAGAGTGCAGAATAGAGGAAGGAAGGAGGGAGTTATTTTACTGGAAAGAGAAATCGATGTTCATGCTATCAGTTTGGAAGCTACCCAGACATAATATAAGGTATTACTCCTCCACCCTGAGGGTGGCCATCATTGTGCTCATGTCCAAGTTTAGACTGTATAACAACTGCCATCTTCAATGTAGTAACATTTTCAAAGGTACCTCAGAGGAGCAATAACCAAGCACAATTTGGCACTGTGTTGCATGAAGGGAAATATGGGCAGGCTGATTGAAAAGAAAGGTTTTAAGAGTTATTTTAAAAGAAAAAAAAGGTTGAGAACAACAGGAAGCAAGTTCCAGGAAATGGGTCCACCAAAAGCCGAGGAAAGGAGATCCAAGATGAAAGAGAGACCAGAACTGGATGAGCATAGAGATCAAGAGTGTGGGGAGAGGTTCAACTAGGAAGAGAAGCAGTGAAGGCAAGGATGGGACTTTAAAGTCAAAGCAGACCATATGGATCAGTCCTGCATTCTAAAGACTAAAATGGAGAAAAGTGATGCAGTAATATTTGCCTAGTTAATAAGCATAATGTAATACAACATGTTAAATAATTAATGAAGTATGAAATAATTCAGTGACACTATTGTCAAACTGTACAGTATGGTCAGATTTGACTTGTATTTGAATATTTTATCAGAGCGTTTAGATTTTTACTTCACCAAATTCAAGATTTATTGTTAGAAGCTAATCTGACTCTGGAGATTAAGAATGCATTTCATCAGTTTCTTGAAATAGGAGATGCAGTAATTAAAAATTCATCTATTGCCATAATTCCACAAAAATTTCACAACCTACAAGCATATATTTATGTCAAATATGTGGCTGTTAAAATTTAATTGATTTTTTAATATTTAATTGAGCATTGAATTGTATACAGTTTTGGCAGAAGTACATAGTTTTGTTTTATGAGCCATAGTGCTTGTAAGATTGGGACTTATTATTATAATATATGTGAAATTAAGGGAACAAATCAAAGCTGTTCTAAAGCTACACTACTTTAAGAACTGTTGCACAAGATTAAATGTTTCCTGTGAATTTTTTCCAGCTTCTTGACATGGTATTAGAAGCTCCAGTTGTTTAGAATCCAGTGACTGAATCTAACTATCAAGTACCAGATGTGAAGCTATTAGCTAATAATTGTTATCCTATTAAGAGAATAATTGGATATGCAAATTGTGTTATTTAGCTAAGACGGATAATGAAGCTGCTGAATTCTCAGTCAGGTACCCCATCTATAACTGGAAACAATAAAGCTCGGAGTTCGCACATAGGTGCCACGGTAGCATCGCGGTTAGCATAAGCTTCTACATCTTGGAGTATTCCAGGGTTCGGAGTTCAATTCCGGCGCCATTCTGTAAGGAGTCTCTGTATGTCCTCCCACAGTGCAAAGATGCAACAGGTTGGTTAGTTGGTCATTGTAATGTTGGCCAGAAGAAACTACAGTTTAATTGAGGACAGGGGAAGCAGACAAACCAGTTGTCTTTGTTTCTCCCCATCTTGTGGACTCTGAGCTGATTCTTGCTCTGGGACAACCTAATCAGAACAATTGAATGTGGACACAAGGAACTACAGGTAATGACCTGCTAAATCGCAGGCTACATCCGCACTAGATAGACCGGATCATTTTGAAAATGCCGGTTTTGTGTAAAAACGTCCACACCAGCATTTTTAAAAATAGCTCTGTCCACATTAGGACAGATGTTTGGGCGAATCTCCTCCTACTGGGCATGCGCAGGACACACAGAAAACAAGCAAAGAGGAAACGGTATACTTGGTGCGCGTTTGTCCAGATACAAACTAGAAAAACTTAAAAGGAATTGCTGTTGGCTCTCGTGCAGGAGGACTTAAAACTAAAAAAAAAACAAATACCGGAGCGTATGGAGGCAGCCGACGGGGAGTTCACGGACAGTATGACCCGACTGACGACGAACATTGAAAAACTGAGTAACTCTGTTGCATTAATAAAGCAGCTTGTTAAATGTATAAAACATGTCTGCATCAGTGTTATCTTGTATTTCCATACAATGTTACATTGGGCTGTTACACATCTATTGTCAGAGAAGTACTTGCATAAGTAGGTAAACCACCTTCATACAAGTAAGGACAGAAAACAGGACAAAGTGAGTATACTTATTTATTCAGTAAGCTATGGGTCAAAGTATTTGGTGAGTACATTTCTAGCTCTTCTGGCTTCAGTCTCGTTGCTGTCTGTTCTGAAATTGTTAGGTTGTGTGGGGGTTGCATTCAAGAAAACAATGAAATGCTGCACTGCCGCCATCAGTTCCGGCACGTCATGACAGCGTTTTTAAAAATATCCATTTACCCCGTCAACACTGCTCTGCACAACCGGCGTTTTCAAATTTACACACTCTGGAGGGCATTTAAGAAAATCTCCATTTTCGGGGGAGGAAAACACCGTTTCAGTGTGGACAGAGGGTCAAAATGAAGAGAAAAAGCTTCGGTCATGGATTTATCTGGTCTAGTGTGGACGTAGCCTGAGACTATCGTCGGATGAGTAGCTACTTAGCATGTAAAATGCCAGACCTAACAAAGAAGCAATCTGTAATCTCATTAGACTCTGTCTGGGTTGCCTCATTTAACTGGTTTGGAAACATAGAAAACCTGCAGCACAATACAGGCCCTTTGGCCCACATTGCTGTGCCGAACATGTACTTACTTTAGAAGTTACCTAGGATTACCCATAGCACTCTATTTTTCTAAGTTCCATGTACCAGTTTGGAGAGTCAGAGCTAAGAGATACAAATATACAAAACTAGGGTGGGCAGAGTCATGAAACTATGTTGGTTGTAGCTCTGTACCCAGGTAGAAGAAGGTGACCCAGGTTGGTCAGGTGAGCCAATGGGATGGAGAGCCAATGGTTCAATTGATGAGGAACACTATAAGAGTCAGGAGCTCCGAATACTCAGGGGCAATAGCTCTTCAGCAACCATCGCGGATAAGGAGGACCCCACAGACACGTGGAGATCGGGACCACGAGGGATGCTTGGCCAGTCTAGACTCCTTTCCCGGGTAATAACTTTTCTCTTCATTGCCTGCTCATGAAGGATAAGGGAATTTTAGTAGGGTGCACACAAGTAGTCAGATTGTGAACCCACTTGCTTTTTAGTTGAGACACTAAAAGTTACTTATCGGTAAATACAGATACTCTATGCCTCATTGTTCATTACTACAAGGGGTGATTCTTGGAACGGTATATTGTCCTATGTTTAGTTAACGTTAATCAGGTTTATCTGGGGCTGTTGGGGCAGCATGGTTTGAAGAGCTGAAAAGGCCAACTCTGCACTGTATTGCTAAATAATAATAAATATTTATTCAGCTGGCTGTAGGAGATCAACTAGAGTGATGGAGGTAAAGATTTTATTGTATCTCATTAAGAAAAAAATTGATGCATGCTGTAAAGCCCTCAAATGAGGCACAGTAGATTATATTATATGTATTACTAATACATTGCAACCGATGTTCCCTCTAATTTTTTTACAGCTGTGTGACCAACCATTGCTGTGAGCAGGAAATTTTGACACAGCATGAAAACTGTGTGCCATGTTTTTGTTTTTGTTTTGTCAAAGGTTCATTATTATCAAAGTATACAACTCTGAAACTCTTCTTCTCCAGATAGCCACGAAACCAAGAAAGTAAAGAACAGCAGCACAATCATCAACCCCCAAATCCCTCCTCCCCGCACAAAAAAAGCAAACAAAAATGAAACATCGACTCCCTAATCCCCATCCCCCACATAGAAAAACAAGAGAAATATTGGGAGACAAACACAGAATACAAAAAATCCACAAATCTGAAAAAAAGTCCACAACCAAAACGCAGAAAGCCTGGGCAGCATTCTCCCTCTCCGTAATATGTGTGCTATGACTATTGAGAATAAAAATTGAAAATACACATACTTTTGATGTTATTTATTAATTAAAAGACATAATGAAATACAGTACAGCAAAGACAATCATTCACATTTTGTAAATTTTTTCTTGTCTGTCTTTGTTACAAATCCATTGTCTACGAACACTATCTAGATTAATTTCACACCCACATGAAAGATATGTCTTAATCCTCAGTAGATCAACCAAATGTTCTGCCTCTGGTCTATTTCTGGATTTACATTCGAATGAATTCATAAGACCGAATCCACATTTGCAGTCAGCATTAGAAGCTTTAAATGTTCCAATGATGTTTACCAGAATTGACAGTTCTTCAAACTCTTCATTTCTAAGCATGTAGTTCAAGTTAACAGTGAACATCTTAAGTGAACCAGTCTTAACCTTCACAGAGTGACAAGTTTGAAATCACAGTCCTGCTGCAATATTTTTGAGGCAACACTTCCATCATTGTTTGCACCTGAGTATTATTCTGTACAACGTTCTCTTTTCAAATTGAAAATAGGTTGCATTTGCAATAGCAACCGGCTCCAAAGCTTACCATTTCTTAACTCATCATCAGGAAATCTATTACCCAGGTGATTACATACACATTGAATGAATTGAATATTAGGCGCAGTGTCGATATCAGAACTTAAAGGTACAAGCAGATCTTTTACATTGTCACTCCAAAAAGGGTATCACCAAGAGACTGTGATTGTAACTTATTCATTCTTGGTTTTGCACACCGCAATGTCTCAATTGTATTGAAGCTGCTTTTCTGAAGGAATTTACAAAGAGATGCCAGACGTTCTAAAACATTGCTAAGGACAGTTAATGGTGCTCGATATTGTGATTTGGTCAAAATCTTCAGGCAGTAGTTGCTGATTAGATTGTTGCATTCATTAACTTGTTCTTGCAATACTGGATCAAAACTTCATAATTCCTCATTAAAGCAGTTAACAGCAAAATGTACTGGCAGCTATCTTACTTTGTTTAGTGATATGAATGACACAACATTGCATTCTGTGACATTAGCTAATTCATCTAGCTCTCCTTTTTTAATCGATGACCTGCTGAACAGCGTGTACACTGTCTGTAGCAGTGTTTCGATATCCTGCATAATTGATACCTTGTGTCATCTAATCCTAAGTCTTCTCTGTGTGCAACACAATGTTGCTCAGACAGATGTTTTATTTCTCATGGAAGAATTGCAGCCACTTTCCAAGCATAACATTCGTCCAGTCTGATGTAAACATCACCATCTTTTGAATATAAAGATTGTAGTTGATATAATTTTTTATTGCTTCAACAATAGTGAGACTGTTTCATGTAGTAGTTTCAAAACACCTACAAGCATAGTCTTATAGGAAGTTTCATTTTCCAGTCGAAACTTAAAATACATTAATATTTTCTGTACAGAAATGTCTGTACTTTCATCAGCAATTAATGTTTGGAAAGCAGATTTGCGCAGCTCTTTCATAACCTGTTTATCAATTACCACTTTGACCAGACCAGGGCTGACTTCTTTCGGGCATCAATTTCACACTTGCTTAACACTCTTTTGGACATTCAGTTAACATGTGCAAACTTCCACATTTTGACCATAAGACCATAAGGTATAGGAGTAGAATTAGGCCATTGGGCCCATTGATTCTGCTCCACCATTTCCTCACAGTTGATCCAATTTTCTTCTCAACCCCAATCTCCTGCCTGCTCCCATATCCCTTCGTGCCCTGAACAATCAAGAATCTATCAAACTCTGCCTTAAATATGCATAAAGACATGGCCTCCATAGCAGCCTGTGGCAAAGAATTCCACAGATTCATCTCTCTTTGGCTAAAGAAATTCCTCCTGCACCTCTGTTCTAGAAGGATGCCTCCCTATTCTGAATAAGAGAAAATCTGCAGATGCTGGAAATCCAAGCAACACACACACACAAATTGCTGGAGGATCTCAGCAGGCCAGGCATCATCTATGGAAAAAAGTAGATGCTGCCTGGCCTGCTGAGTTCCTCCAGCATTTTGTGTGTGCTTCCCTCTATTCTGAGGCTGTGTCCTCTGGTCTTAGATTTTCCCACCATAGGAAGCATTCGCTCCACATCCACTCTATCAAGGCCTTTCACCATTTGATAGGCTTCAATGAGGTCACCCCTCATTCTTCTGAGCTGTAGTAAACACACAGCCAGAACCATCAAGTACTCTTCATATGACAAACCATTCAATCCTGGAATTATTTTTGTGAAACACCTGTGAATCTTCTTCAGTTTCAGCACATCCTTTCTAAGGGCCACAAAACTGCTCACAATACTCCAAGTCATCCTGTTGACTGCAATTTTGTGTAATCAACAATCTCTCCTCACTACAGTTCTGGCACTCTAGTTCCCATTCGCCTGCAACTTTAGTTTAAACCCCACCATGCAGCGATAACAAACCCTCCCAGTAGGATATTACTCCCCCCTACAGTTCAGATGCAAACCATCCCTTCTGTACAAGTCCCACCTTCCCTAGAAGAGAGCCCAATGATCCAAAAACCTAATGCCCTCCTTCCTACACCAACTCCTTAGCCACATATTAAACTGCATAATCTTCCTAGTTCTGGTCTCACTAGCATGTGACACAGGTAGCAATCCTGAGATCACAACCCTGGAGGTCCTGTCCTTCATCTTCGCACCTAACTCCCTGTCCACAACCTCATCACTTGTCCTTCCCATGTCATTGGTTCCTACATGGATCATGACTTCTGGTTGTTCACCCTCCCACTTAAGAATGCTGAGGACTCAATCCAAGATATCCCGGACTCTGACAACTGGGAGACAATGTAGCATCCAGGAGTCTTGTTCTCACCCACATAGCCTCCTGTTTGTCCCCTAACTAATGCATTTCCTATCACCACCACATGCCTCTTCCCCCCACCCCCTCCACCTCCCTTCTAAGTCACAGAAGCAGGCTCAGTGCCAGAGTCCCGACCACTGTGATCTCCCTCTGTTAAGCCAACCCCTCCAACAGTATCCAAAGTGACAAACCTGTTATTGAGGGGGATGGCCACAGGGGTACTCTGAACTGGCTCCTTAACTCCTTTCCCCTTCCTGACCGGCACCCAGTTTCCTATGCCCTGTACCTTGGGAGTAACTACCTCTCTACATGTCTTATCTATCACGCCTTCAGCCTCTCAAATGATCTGGAGTTCATCCAGCTCCAGCTCCAACTCCTTAACATGGATTTTTGGAAGCTGCAGCTGGATGAACTTTTTGCAGGTGTAGTTGTCAGGATCTTCTACTGGGTGCATAATTTGGAAACAGTATCTACATGAATTCTTTGGTTAAAAGTTGTTCTGAGTAATCTAACTTCCATTTTTCTCATATTTTCACTACTGACACACCACAACTTTAGCACAAATGGTGCATACAACATCACCAGTATCTCCGTATGTAAAAAATATCACCAACTTTTATTTTTTTGTGATTGATGCAAAGACAGTAGTTCAGTATCTATAAGTTGCAAAAGCAATTCATTCTACCTTAAATTTTGTGAAACCTTTGTTCTTCAAAGCATTTAACTTTTTTCTGCTTTTCTTTTCACCATCCTTAGGATACTAAAAGTCATAACTACTATTATTTGAAAAATTTAGCAAGATAAATTGAAAATTTAATAAAATAACCACAGTCATGCAAACAATTTTATAGAAATGAATTTTACTTTGTTCTAACAATTTTTTAATTTAAAAAATCTTATTAGATAATGTGTTTTTTTGAAAGATTACCAAAAATATCAGAATATGGAATTTTTCACAAACCACAACTCACAATACAAGTAAATGATTCAAGTAGTCAGAACAACTGACAGGCACAATGGCAAAAGTAAAATGTTTTGACTAGATTGCATTGGCAGTTTATTAACAATGAGCTACCGACTTCCATTCTGTGTTTATTGTTACAGTTTGTAATAGCGTTGTAACTTGAAACATTAACTATGTAAATAATTTGAAGCTCTAAAATGTCTCAAAGTAAAGGTTATGGTACATTTATTATTTAGAAAATTAATGGATCATATTCATTCATGCATAATTATTACACAATCATATTTACATAGATTTCAAAATTATATTAAAATTTTATAAAAGAAAATTCCAGCTTTGTGGCCAGAAAGGCAATGTGCACAGGAGCATTTCAGTTACTGTGTGGCCATGCACCCACAGAGCTTAGGTGGAACAGTGATTGCAACCAGCTTAAAAATGAAACACGAGAACTTAAGAAAAGAGGAGCAAACTACCAAGTCTGCTGCATCATTCAATATAGCCATGACTGAACTACCCCAAGCCTCAACTCCTCCTCTGTGCTGGTTCTGACAGCCGTCAGTTCCATGATCTTTCAAAAATGTTTCTACTTCCTTACGAAGTCTCCGGAGGTGAGCCTTGCAGGTCCAATTCTGTACCTGGCACAATAGAAGTATCTCTTCTAAGATGCCTATGTAAGAGTAACCTTGACATTTCAGTGTGACTGTGGAGCAAACTGTAATGTTCTACTGAAGCTGGTCACCAGCGTCAAGGCCCTGTAGTCAAGGGCAGAAAGTCCTGTGTTGTCAATATACATAACTGCACTGAAGCTATACTCTCTAAAGGTGTATACAGTATCTCAAAGGTCAATGTAGGAGCCATGTACTGTATTTGTTCTCCATCTGCTTTGTATTCTGTGTTGCCCATTTACTATGTTTATTTCAGTACCTCCAGCTGAACTTTGTCGTTTTGTGTGTTTCCCCCTAGCCATCAGTCTGTGGTTTTGCATTGCTGCCACCTGTGTCTCATTGTCCTCTACCTATCATCTGCCTCTCTGTTTATGCTCAGTGTAGTTTAGTCCTGTGTTTTCACCTGTTTGTTGCCAGATTGTGCCAGTGAATTTTCCTGAGCCTTTCCAGCATTTGTATCTGCACTCTGTCCGTCTGAATATCAACTCTGCCTGTTTCCCAATTCTGGTTTTTAGATTTCTCTGAATGTTTTGTTCTCTACCTGAACTTTGACGCTGACTTTGTTTGCACCTTGGGATTTGTTACTCAATTAATATCACTGTGTGCACAGTACTTGGTCTGCAATTGGATCCCTGCTCCAGTGTCCTGACAGTTTATTATGGTAGCTCGTCACATGAGTGAGGGTGTGGTGAAAGCGAAGGAATTAAAGGATTTGATTTTTGGAGCAATCAAACCAAAATTCAAACTTTAACTTCTTTGCTTTAGGTGGAAACATTGGATTATTTACAGTGGACACGTGCCACAGTTGCATACAATATTTACTAACTTGCAATTCAGCAGAAAATACTCGTGTGCAGCATTCAATCACAACCTACCATCAAGAAATGACAGGCAATTCATATTTGGTAATAGATTGGGTATATTATTGAAATCTCTGCTTTTCGGAGGGTGTCAAACATCTTGAGGTACCTGACACGCACTGAAACGATCTTGGGATGGAACTCACCCCTTCTGATCTCACATGATAATTGAACTGAAAAATAGTATTTCAACTGGAGTGGATGAAAATGGGGTTTTATATGAGAATATCCTCCAGTTTTTTTGGGATGTGTTAATGTAATATCTGTTGTGCTATTAATGGTAAGGCTGCACCTGGAGTATTGTGCACAGATTCAGGTGTGGTTTCATAGGGGTGATGATATTAAGCTGGAAAGAGTGAAAGGAAGACTTGTGAGAATGCTGCCGAGACTTGAGAAACTGAGTTACTGGAAGAGGATGGGCAGATTAGGACTTTTTTCATTGGTGAGTGGGGGTCAGAATCAGAATCAGAACCATTATCACTGATCTAAAGGAATTAAAATGTCTTGCTTTGCAGCAGCAGTGCCATGCAAAACAATAAAATTACTATAAATTACTAAAGTAAATAAATAGTTTTTTTAAAAAAGGGGATAACGAGGGGAGTGTTCTGGGGAGGGCATCTGAGTATGAGTGGATACAATAGGCTCAAGGGCTTGTTTCCATGATGTATTGGTCTATGAATCCATGACTATGTGGAGAGAAATGGACAGTTAACATTTCAGGTCAAGATCTTCAAGGGTCTCGACCCAAAATATCAAAAGTCCTCCGATACCGACTGACGCACTAAGATCCTACTGTAGAACAGACAACTTTGATCTATTAATGCACCTGGAAGTCAATTGCATCTACTTTTGTTCCAAAATTCAAAGTTCAAAGTAAATTTATTATCAAAGTATATATATGTCATCATATACTACCCTGAGATTCACTTCCTTGCAGATATTCGCAGTAAAACAGGGAAATACAATATAATCAATGAAAAACGGTGCACAAAGACTGACAACCAATGTGCAAAAGAAGACAAACCGTGCAAATACAAAAATAAACAAATAAATAATACTGAGAATATGAGTTGCCAAGTCCTTGAAAGTGAGTCCATATGTTGTGGAATCAGTTCTGTGTTGAAGAGGATTATTTAACCTCTTCAGCACACCGGATGATTGCATTTCTTATTTTAATGGCTAGAAGATCCATTTTGCTGAATTGGAAAGAGATTAACCCTCCTACTGTATTTCATTGCTTTTCACAACTATGTTGTGTTTGAATTTGGAAAAAATTAGAAGTGTGGTTTATGACCCTTCCATTAAATTAGAAAAAACTTGGAGGCCATTCATTCAGCATTTTCATATGATGTAATTTGACCATTTCCAAACTTATTTTACTTCTCTGTACTGTTGGTTGAGAGGAATGGAGTCGTTGACACTAAAGTTTTCTTCTCTTCCATTTTTACGTTGTTAGAATTACCCAAGTCTTTTTAGTTTAGTTTTTCTTTTGGGGTGGGGTTTTTTTTTCTATTTTTTTTCTTTTTCATGATTTTTCTCCAATTTTTTTTTGTTCTGTATTATTCATTGTTATCTTACACGATTGGGAGTTCTGTCAATTTATACTATTTGGTTTTATAATTACTCATTTTAAGTACAACAATGTATCTCCAACTACTTGTATTATTGCTATGTTATGTTTATATTTTATGAAACTAATAAGAAGATTGGAAAAGAAAGTTCTGTGTTGAAGCTTTCCACACTGGTTCAAAAGCCTGATGGTTGAATGGTAATAACTGTTCCTGAATTGGGCAGTGTGTGACCTAAGGCTCCTGTACCTCCTTCCCGATGGCACCAGTGAGAAGACTACGTGACCTAGAAGTCCTTGATGACGGATACTGCTTTCTTGCGGCAGCACCCCTTGTTAATGTGCTCGATGCTGGGGAGGACTCTATCCACCACTTTTTGTTGGCTTTTCCATTCTTGGGCTTTGATGTTTCCATATCAGACCATGTTATAACCAAAGTACTCAGGATGCCCTCCACTGTGCATCTATAGAAGTTATAGATGACATGCCAAATCTGTGCAAATTTCTTAGAAAGTAAAGGCACTGCCATGCCTTCTTTAAAATGGCACTTCCATGCTGGTCCCAAGACAGATCCTCTGAAACAATAACACCCAGGAATTTGAATTTGCTGAACCTCTCCATCTCCATTCCCCTCAGGAGGACTGGCTCATGGACCTCTGGTTTCTTCCTCCTGTAGTCAATTATCAGCTCTTTTGCTTTGCTGGCATTGAGTGAGAGGTTGTTGTTCTGGCACCACTCAACCAGATTTTCAATCTCCCTGTTATATGTCGATTCATCATCACCTTTGATTCTGGCAATAACAGCGGTGTCATCGGCAAACTTCAATTTGTAAAATGGGCATCGATTGAGATTTTCTTAAATCTGTGAATAAAAGCAACCGTGAATACATTCAGTGAGTGCACTGGGCATCGTAGGGATCAAATCTGGGCCCATAGCCATATGTACGATTGACTTGAACGAAAAGATAAAACACAACTAGTTCACAACCTCCCATAAATCAAGGCTCGTTGTTTAAGTCAACTTTGAAGGGAACACAACAAAATGGCAAATGGAGAATAAAGCTTGGCAATTTGTTAGGAAGAAATATTAAATAGAATTATTTTTTATTTGAGAAAATCTGTAAATAATGTTGCATTGAATAGTTTCAGTTTGCAGATTTATTAGATGCAGACTGTAAACATGTATGACCTGCACGCTTTTTAGAAGGTGTTTAGTGCTCGCGTTTCTGTGTAAGGAAGTTGGAGTATATAAGCAAGGAAGTCTTGCAAGATGGCAGGGAAATTTTGTAAGACCTCATTTGGGTCATTACCTGCATTCTTGTTCTTCATTCCTAAAGGGAGATAGAAAAGTGTTGGCAATCTGCAAGTACACAAGGTTACATGTGAGCTAAAGTTATTTGGGTGTTTGTAAGAATTTGAAGTGCTTATTAGGCAATATGTAATGCTGAGAGATGTTACAAGTTAGATGCTGAAAGGCTATTTCCTCAGGCAGAATCTAGAGCTTGGGATCATAGTCTTAAAATAAGAAAACTGCCAATTAAAACTGTGAAAGTTTGTTGTGTGCTAATTGGCTGCAGCATGTTCCATACTAAAACGGTCGACACTTCAGTAATGCTTCATTATCTGTCAGATCATTCCATGGTTCCTACAGATGTGTCAAGTGCTGCTTAGATACGAGCATTCTTTATATTTCTCTCATAACCAATGCAACAAAAAGAAAATCTAGGATAGATTTTGATGCTTATGGAATCTTCCTATGCGCAAATTTCCTGTGCAACAATGGTTGAATGATACTTCATGAAAAACATATTTCTTTTTCTCTTTCTTGTTTTCCTTTGTTTCTCCCTTCTTCCCTCTCTGAACTGTGACTCATTTAAGCTGTGATATAATAAGATTTACATATTGATAAAGGAACTATCGACTCACAAGGCTTGAAATTACCCTGGTAAGTCTCAGTGTCTTAATATATCATTCCTCCTCTCTCCTTCTTGAATAGCAATGACACCAACGGTGGAGTGTTGACCCTTTATCCACTGGTGTCTTTGTTAAAGACATCGTAAATCAGAAAGATGGCTGGAGGCTATTGGGTGGTGTGTAGTGCCTTTTGATATGGCACAAAAAAAATCCACCAGCATTCAATAGAATATGGCACAAGCTTCACCAGAGAAGCCTTCTGAAGCATCTCAGTCAGTGTTTCAGAAACAGTATTGGGTAAGATAACAAAGAAGGTACACAGAGCAAATAACAGGTAAATGGAAGTGACAGTGTATTATGGAGTGCCTCCCATTTCAGTATGGAGTTAGATAATGCATCTTCTCTGTGATTATATTGAATATCTGAATTCCCTGGATGCACTCAATGCAGACGCTGTGTCATAAAGCTATACCTTTTAATAAGGAAAAAAGAATGATGTGACCATCCAGGAGTGTGGAAGGTAAAGAGGTGTTTGGGAGTGATGTACAATCCATCCAGATTCTCCATTAAGATCCTGCATTTTCCAGCAATATGATTCCTGATGTTGCATTGGTTCAAAGAATTTTTAGCATCTCTAGATTTCTGCCAGAAACATTGTAAAACTGTAGCTTTAAGTAGGAACATTTCATCATACTTCATTCTAATCTGCTCTTTCTTGGGCTGCTGTCTCACCAAAGCTGACTCACTCCAGGACCTGTTACCACCACACCAAAGCTAGCCCGAGGAACAAAGAGCTGTTTATAATGGCTCAGAACCACAGAGTACAGAAACAGGATTAAGACCACATTGACCATAAAGCCCTCATTTTTCCTCAATCCTTCATTAATCCCATTTTATTCTCCTCACATTCCTAATCATTTCCCTCCAGATCCTACCACACCAGCAGCAACTTGCGATGCCCAACCAATGTCCTTGTGTTGTCCAAAGAAACCAGTGAAATCCATGCAAAAACCTGCAGACTCTACACAGAGGTCAGGATTGTACCCAGGTGACATGCTGTGTTAACTACAACACAGCATGGACCCATTCATAACTTCAACTTCTCCAGGTCCTGTCTGTTCTTCAAACCTCGGGCCAGAGATTTGAGGACATAATCCATGCTGGCACTTTGGGTCAGTAATCAAAAAGAGATACAGCACTGAAACTGGCCTTTCGGCCCACTAAACCATGTTGACCCTCATTAGTCCAACATTAATCTAGTCACTGCCATACTTTTATTGGTGGGACCCTGTTGTGCATTAACTGACTGCTCTTCAAAGAGAACTCTGTTTACAATAAAGAGAATTGGGGAGTGCTGAAGTTGTGACAGGCAGTATATAAATAAAAGAGAATGCATTCTTGTTACTGCTTCATAAAGGTCCCATCCCAGAAGATATCACAAAATCACAAAGGGGCCATTTAATCTGTTAGGTCCATACTACCTCCATTAATGGTGATGAAGCTTGTTTCTCTATATACCCTTTGCCCATAGCCCTAAGGGTTATTCCCTTTCAGCTCCCTTTTAAATACTACCGATAAATCTGTCTCCACTGCAGTCACCCAGATCCTAAACTTTCATGGTGTCAAAAGAAACTTCACATCACTTTTGCTTCTTTTCCCAATTAACTTCAATCCCTGTGCAAACAATTTCCAATGTCTACTGTACCCTTCATGACTCTAAACACCTGTCAGATCCTCTCTCAGGTTACAAGTGGATTCCACCTGCTATACTCCACAAGATTTCGAACAGTCAGAAAGCAGAGAATATGTGATTAGAGCTACATGGGACAAGAAATACCTAACTTGATGATAATTAGTGAAGTCACTCAATCCATAGTTGCTGAATTTGCTGTTGACGCAAAGGTGGGAAACAAGGCTGTGAGACAACATAAGGTGGTGCAAAGGGCTGTGGACTGAGAAAGCAAAAATTTGTCAAATAGGGTTCAAAGTGGGAAAATGTAAAGTTGCCTATTTTGTAAAGAAAATTAAATAGAAAGCACATTTTGGTGAGAAATTGCAGAGCTCTGAGGTGTAGAGGAGATGTAGATGTATATATTGGCGAGACCTGACGCAGACTGGGAGATTGTTTCGCTGAACATCTACGCTTTGTCCGCCAGAGAAAGCAGGATCTCCCAGTGGCCACACATTTTAATTCCACATCCCATTCCTATTCTGATATGTCTATCCACGGCCTCCTCTATTGTAAAGATGAAGCCACACTCAGGTTGGAGGAACAACACCTTATATTCCGTCTGGGTAGCCTCCAACCTGATGGCATGAACATTGACTTCGCAAACTTCTGCTAATGCCCCACCTCCCCCTCGTACCCCATCCATTATTTATTTATATACACACATTCTTTCTCTCACTCTCTCTTTTCTCCCTCTGTCTCTCTGACTATACCCCTTGCCCATCCTCTGGGTTTTTACCCCACTCCCCCTTTTCCTTATACCTGGGCCTCCTGTTCCATGATCCTCTCATATCCCCTTTGCCAATCACCTGTCCAGCTCTTGGCTCCATCCCTCCCCCTCCTGTCTTCTCCTATCATTTTGGATCTCCTCATCCCCCTCCCACTTACAAATCTCTTACTAGCTCTTCCTTCAGTTAGTCCTGACGAAGGGTCTCAGCCCGTAACGTCGACTGTACCTCTTCCTAGAGATGCTGCCTGGACTGCTGCGTTCACCAGCAATTTTTATGTGTGTTGCTTGAAATTCTAACATCTGCAGATTTCCTCGTGTTTGTGAAGATCTCAAGTGTGCTAGTTTCCTATTGTGGCAGAACCTACAATGAAAGGTTACTGCGTAGAGTTAGGATGCACCCAGTTAATTGAAAATGAGGTGGTTTTTCCCACTCTTTCAGGGGGGTCATGCATCTCTGACCCCTTTCCTCAAAAGAATGAGGAACGCAAGGGCTTTTGAATGTTTTTAAGGTAGTGGTAGAGGTAATTGATAGGCGAGGAGATGAACGCTAATGACAGGTAGAGTGGAATACAGAGCTGATCATAGAATGGGATCTGCCATGATCAACTGAGTGGCAAAGCAGTGAAATGATGGATGGCTAACTCTTATGACTAACTCCTACGATCATGTATTTGTCATTCATCATATTACAAGCAGTCAACCTAATTGGATTTATGGCCTGGTTTACAAATTACATTAAAACTCAGATGATAATCTGTAACCTGGCGTACCTTGGTGGTGCCAGATTAGCAAATTTTCAAGATTATTGAATGTTATTCACATTAATACCTCAACACAATTTTCATTCATGTTTTCTTTAGATTTTTTGCAACATTATAAAAATTCTCCCAGTAAATCAGGAAGCTTTAGAGGGAGCTGGAGTCCCAATGAGTGGATGAGGAGTAATTCCACCACAATCTGCAGGTGCTGGAAATCCGAGCAATACACACAAAATGCTGGAGGAACTCAGCAGGCCAGGCAGCATCTAGGAAAAGAGTACAGCCAACATTTTGAGGCGAAACCCTTCGGTAGGAGTGCTCCAGCATTTTGTGTGGGTTGAGTGGGTGAGGTGAGTGAGAACTGGAGGCACAGGGAGTGGGAGGGGAAGATGGTAAATGGAACCCCAATGAATGCAAGGGGAAGATAGTGTAACACGCTGTAATGTTTCACTGCTAAGGCTAATGTAATGGCCTCTCTGTAATGTTCCACTGCTGAGGTAATGATTTCTCTGTAGCAGCAATGTTTGGGTTATGACTAGAGATAACGGGGCATGTTAGCCAATGAGCGGGATGTTGTTCTTTCTTGTGCGTCTGGGAGCTGGGAATTTGCGGGTCTTTTGCCAGGGAGAGATGGGGAGAGAAGACACGAATGGAGAGAGTTAGTAGACACTGGACGGAGTGGACTTGGAGTGAGGATCCGAAGGTCAGTGATGATCGGAGGAGGTCGATGGTGGACGAGCAGCCTTATCAGTGAGCTCCAACAATGTGTGTTAGACTGTTTCATGAGAATGGGCCCTTTTCCTTTTTTTATTTCTTTACTAACCATATAGTCAAACTAAGAATTATAAAGATCAGTCATTTAATCACATATTGTGTACTGTTTGTTATTTTTTGGTACTGATTTGTAACAGGGGACACACATCACACAGCATCCACCCAAATGAGATCTCTTAAGTTTGGCTGGGCCGGGGGCTATCATCCCCTAGATTAAGCCGCTGGCCGAATCGAGAGTTACAATGGTAACTGGAACCCCAGTGAATGGAAAGGGACGGTGGGAAACAGAGCCCCAGTGAATGGGGAAATATAAAGCAATTCCCTGACAGACAGAACATCATCCAAGGAGGCAGATGCCAAATAGGGGTTTCTGAAGAGCTGGAAAACTAGTTATTGAAGTTTTACTTGTTTACCTGCTTTCATGTTGCAACACATTTATTGCTTTTGTTCAGCTGTGACTATGAATGCTGGTATTGGAATGATCACATGGCTAACACATAGGGGGCAAACTCTGCCAACAGTGACTTAGCACCAGATAATCATTGAGAAGTTCATCGACAGTCAATAGGGTGAAACACTGCATGTAGCAGCGTGTATCATTAGAATGAATTTCAGTAGCAGGATCAAATGCATTGACACTGCTGTGCAGCAGAACAGGCCAGAGATGAATTGTCTTTCAGGTGCTGGCAAGCTGCATTTAAACAAAAGTATTAGAAGGGAAAATCTCCATACCAGGCGCATGAAAAATGGAAACTCTTCTGTTCTCATGGAGTTCAGGACATCATTTTGATGTATTCCATTAGAATGTGACCTTTCAATCACTCCCAGAAGACCAAGGTTCAGCAGATATACTAAACGTGTGGAGTCCACTGAAGCAAACAATAAAAGATAGTGTTTAGGATGAAGTGAAGCATTTTTGGCACTGAGCAAGAATTGGTCCTAACAGAAATCTTGAGAGTTCAGCTATAACCAGTTTGATACAACAATTTGTCGTTCTATTTCAAATTCTTTAGTAAAATTTCTAGATGGCTCCACAAAAGCACATAGGGGAAATTCTTTTTAAAAAGGTATAAAAATCAGTGGAGTGAATTTAAATCTGGCGCAGGTACACAGTATCTGAGAGCAAAAATAAATGCCAGGAGGGATGTATATCAGCAGTATTATCACTGAATTAACCTCCTGTTAATTTATATAATGTGTAAATGGTTACATTCAACTCGTTTCAGTTTTGGTGTACCTGTCTATGACTTATATTGGCTTACGTTCAATATTTTAAAACATTCCGAATATAAATACTTGTTTGTGCTTGCTAAACCAATGGAAATATGGAACCAAGTGCAAATGTTGTGAATTCAAAACAGTTCTGTTCTCCATGATCCTGTAAACTGTTCTTGGAATACACAGGCCAATTTTAATCCATGCCCTGGAATGATTATTTATCCTTTCACAGGAATGGACACTGAGGCTCATAAAGCCATAATGATACTCATGGCCAAACCCTTCACTTACTTATTTTATGTTTTATTTGGAGATACAACACAAAACAGGCCCTTCTGGCCTAACAAGCCTCACCACAGCAACCCACCTATTTAAATCTAGCCTAATCTCAGGACAATTTACAATGACCAATTAACCTACTAAACAGTGGGGGGAAAGCAGAGAATCCAGAGGAAACACACACAGTCATAGTGAGAAAGTACAAACTCCTTACAGACGATGCTGGAATTGAACTCTAGACTATGCCACCCTAGTCAGAACAGCATTGCGCTAACCACTACGCTACTGTGACACCCGAAGGAATTGGCTTGCACCGATATGATTGCAAATATCTGGGAGTGAATGACTAAGATGCTATCTGTTATTTTATTGGAGGTTAGTGCATCCACTAAATCATTGAACAAAGTCACTGGCCCAGTTTTGGAGGGCATTCTGCAGAGAACTTTCTCTTTTAAGATGTGACTGGAACTTCATACGCTAAAGGTAACTTTTTTGATCTCCCAATCTACCTCACAGTTGTCCTGGCACTTCATTTGCCTAACTGCAGTGCACTTTCTCTATAACTTCAACTCTGAATTGTTGTTTATTTAATATTTGCGTAATATTGTAAATATACTGTTTTATTGAGCATTCTTTGTTACTTACATAAATCATTACAGGTTTCATGTAAAAGCACATGAATGGCATACATCATCATGCCACCGCATCGTAATCGTATGCTTCACTAAAGTAAAAATGGAGAGTACATGTTATCCCAGTGCTCCCATGTTTCTCTTTCGATGAGTTCTATGTTTTGGAGTTACTGAACATAATAGTATTCCTAACCAACCAACGTCAGTTAGTCAGGATGTACCACAGCTCCTCCTTCCCAATCAGGCTGTGTGCTGAGCCCATTCCTGTGCATTCTGATGACACATGACTGCACGGCCAAACACGCAAGTAATTACATTGTAAAGTTTGCCAATGACATGATAGCAGTGGATGAGAAGGCCTACAGAGAGGAGGTGGAAGAGCTCGAGGCCAGGTGCCAGGTAAATACCCATCTTCCTCAATGTAGACGAGACAAAGTGGATGGTTATTATCTTCAGGAAAAGTTGCTCCACTCATATCCCCCTTTACATCGGTAGTGCAAAGATGGAAACTGCAAGCCGTTTCAAGCTCCTGGGAGTGCACATCTTGCATAACTTTTCTTGGTCCTGGATCGTATTCTACACAAACAGGAAAGTTCACCAATGCCTCTACTTTCTGAGGAGGCTGAAGAGAGGTGTACAATGCACATTTATGCACATGTCATTCTACAGATTCATGGTAGAGAGCATCCTAACATGTTGCATCACTGTTTGATACGGTGTAAAGCAAGTCTCTGTAATGGGTAGTCAAAGCTGTCCAATGTATCACCAGCACCAGCCTACTCACTATCAAGGACCAGAAAAAATGCTGGATAATGGCCCACAACATCATGCAGGAGCCCACCCACCCTGCTCATAGACTGCTTGTCCCACTCCCATCAGGGAGGAGGCTAAATAACATCAACACCAGAAACACCAGACTCAAATAAAGTTACTTTCCCCAAGCTATAAGGCTAATCCACCCCTCCACCCACTAACCCACTGCTCCACACCCCCAACCACATCTACTTCATCATCTCCTGTCAGAGTCACCTTATGTACAGACACTCCCATGCCGAGTCACCTTCTGAACGTACGAAATCTACGTATATAAACCAACCAACACACACAAAATGCTGGGGGAGCTCAGCAGACCAGGCAGCATCTATGGAAAACCATCTTGTGTATTTAGATTTATTGTTGGTTTTTATTATTATGTTAATTATCTTATTGTATTTTCTTTTGTGCTGCATCAGAACTGGATGAACAACTTGTGTACAGTACAGGAAATGACATTAAACAATCCTGAATCTCGAGTATTGATTCTTGAATTTGATTTATCTTTCACTATCTCGATATAATTACGTATGGTATGATCTGTCTGGATGAGACACATGACAAAAATATGCCAATACCAATACCAATTTAAACTAACAACCTGGGTATTTTATTAAATAAAAGAAAAGCCTGTTATGGGAGCCCAATCTTCTGTTGTGGCTATCTCGGTCAGAATCTCTGGAACACTGCACAACATACAGTATATTACTACAAACAGAGAACATGCCACAATCCTGAAAGCAATGCCACTTAAAAGGGTTGTTATTGCTCAGGCTCATTTTCCGTATGCTGTACATTTCACAAGAACCACTGTCCTATCACCTGTGACATCCAGGCCAACAGCAAGGATTGCAGAAGTTGGGAACAAATTGCCACAGGACAGACCAGCCCCTAACTTCGAACATCCTGAGGGGAGGAAGCACAGACGTACAGATTGTAGAGCCCCGGGCTCGCAACACCTGAGACCAGGTTCAATCCTGACCTCAGTTCCTGTCCATGAGGAGCTTGCAATTCCTTCCTGCTTTGCTTTCTGGGTGCTCCTTGTTCCTCCTGCATCCCATGTGCAAACTGGTGGATTATTAGGCTCTTTCAATTACCCCCTGCGTGGTGGAATCTGAGGGTGGGAGCGGAGGTTGATAAGAATGCAGGGAGAATAAAAACTGGGATTAATGAAGGGTTAGGGTAAAGTGCATGGTTGATAGCACAGACTTAGGCTACGTCCATACTAGACCGGATAAATCTATAACCAAAGCTTTATCTCTTCGTTTTGACCCTCCGTCCACACTGAAACGGCATTTTCCTCCCCCAAAAATGGAGCTTTTCTAAAAATCTGAAAATGCCGGTTGGCCATTGTAGTGTGTACAGGATAACCGGCTAATTTTAAAACCGCTGTCATGGTGCGCCGGAACTAATGGTGGTGGCAGCGCGGCATTTCATTGTTTTCTGGAACACAACCTCCAACACCACAACAATATCTGACAATAGATGTGTAACAGCCCAATGTAACATTGTATGGAAATACAAGATAACACTGATGCAGACATGTTTTATACATTTAACAAGCTGCTTTATTAATGTATTGTTTGTGCAAACATTCAATAGATGCAATTGTCACTTTTGCCCAGTAACTCGTTTTATTGCACATGTTAAATACAGCAAAATAATACACAAAGACATGGAAAAAGTAAAGGCAAACAAATGAGGTAACTGCAAATTTCACTTTTGCCCACTAACAAGCCTTATTGCATTTAGTTGTAGCTGCCATCCCTTTCCTCGGTGAAGAAGCTATAGCTGTAGGAAATGTTTCTGGACGAACGCACACCAAGTCTTTCGTTTGGCATTTTCCTTTTAGGTTTTCTGGTCTGTAACTGGACAAACGTGCACCAAGTATACCGTTTCCTCTTCGCTTGTTTTCTGTGTGTCCTGCGCATGCCCAGTAGGAGGAGATTCGCCCAACTATCTGTTCTAATGTGGACTGAGGTATTTTCAAAAATAGGTGTGGACGCCTATTGTTTTTACGTGAAACCAGCGTTTTCAAAATTATCCGGTCCAGTGTGGACGTAGCCTCAGAAAAGGCCAAAGGGCCATTTTCCCTGCTGTTTCCCTCTATGGCTCTTACGTACTTGAACAATTTCTAAATAGACATCCCTCACATGCTTTTCTGTCTCAGGGAACTCAAATAATGACAAGCTGAAATACAGAAAGGAGATGGAGAGTGAAGTAACATGGTGTCGTAACAACAATGATTCTCTCAATGCCAGCAAAAAAAAAGGACCGGTCATTGACTGCAGGAAGTGGGCAGAGTACACGCCTCTGTATGTATCAGTGCTGCTGAGGTGGAGATGGGCTGAGAGCTCCTAGCTCTTAGTTGCACACATCACCAACAATTTATCCTGCTCTAACCATACAGATACTATAGCAAAGAAAGCACATGGGCACCTCCTGAGAAGGCTAAGGAAATTCGACATGTTATCAATGACCCCTCAGCAATTTTTAGAGATGCACCATATAAAGCATCTCATTCAGATACATCACAGATTGGTATGGGAACTGCTTCACCCAAGACTGGACCATCAATTTCCTCACTTGCAGACCCCAGTCAATACGAATTGGCAACAACGTCTCCTTCACCAACTCCATCAGTACAGGTGCACCACAAAGCTGTGTGCTTAGCGCCTGCTCTACTCGCTTTACACTTATGACTGTGAGGCTAAGCACAGCTCCTATGCGATATTTAAGTTGGCTGATGACAAAGGTTGTGATTGATTCAGAGATTGAAAATCTGGCTGTGTGGTGCCCAACAACCACCTCTCATTCAATGCCTGCAACACCAAGGAGATGACTATTGACTTCAGGAGGAGGAAACCAGAGGTCCATGAGCCAGTCCTTATCAGGAGATCAAGTGTGGATACAGTCAGCAAATTTAAATTCCTTGGTGTTATCATTTCAGAGGATCTCTCCTGTATTTCAGAGGATCTCTCCTGTACGTGCAATTACAAAGGTTCCAAAATTTTCCAAGGTTCAAAGGTTCATTTATTATCAAAGTACGTATACTGTATAGAACTCTGAGATTTGTCTTCTCCAGAGAGCCACAAAACAAAAAAACCCATGGAAGTCGTTCCAAGAAAAACATCAAACTAACTCCCACACAAAAAAAACAAATCACACAAAAGGCAACATCAAGACCCTCATGACGAAAAACAAACTGTGCGAACAGCAAGGACATCAAACCCCAACACTCCCCCATAAAACAAACTAGCAAAATGTGCCAAACGGTAGCAAGAAAGAACAGCGTCACGATTATCAAACCCCCGCGTGCAAAAAAAGTTGCGCAAACAGCAAGAAGAGCATCAAACCCCAAAACTACCCCTCCACACACAAAAGAAACTAACAAATCACAGCAGATGGCAACAGGAAAGAATGGGCAAAAACACAGAATATACAAAGAAAGCACAGCAGCGCCTCTACTTCATTAGAAGTTTGTGAAGATTCAGTATCACATCTAAAACATGGACAAACTTCTATAGATGTGTGGTGGAGAGTATATTGACTGGCTGCATTATGGCCTGGTATGGAAACACCAATGCCCTTGAATGGAAAATCAAAGTAGTGGATACAGCCCAGTCCATCACGGGTAAAGCCCTCCCCACCACTGAGCACATCTACATGGAGTGCTGCTGCAGGAAAGCAGCGCCCATCATTAAGGAACCCCACCACCCAGGCCATGCATTCTTCTCACTGCTGCCATCATGGAAGAAGGTACAGGATCCTCAGGACCTACACCACCAGGTTCAGGAATAGTTTTTATCCCTCAACCGTGAGGCTCTTGAACCAGAGGGGATAACTTCACTCAGCTTTACTCATCCCATCACTGAACTTTTCCCATAGACTCACTTTCGAGGACACTTCATCTCATGTTCTCTATATTTATTGCTTATTTATTTATTATCATTATTATTTCTTTCTTTTTTTCATTTTGTATTTGTACAGCTTGTTGCTTTTTGCACACTGGTTGTTTGTCAGTCCTGGTAGATACAGTCTTTCATTGATTCTATCGAGTTTCTGTGATTGCCCACAAGAAAATGAGTCTCAGGACTGTATATGGTAGCATATATGTGCCTTCATAATAAATTTACATTGAACATTGAACTTTGATCTTTGAAGACCTAAAAAACTGCAGAGACTTGTGGACACTGCTCAGCCCATCACAAAAAAATAGCTCCTCCTCCATGGACTCTGCTACATGAGTTGCTGATCAGAAAAGCAGCCAAAATAATCAAAGACCCATCCTGCTCCAGAACCCCTTCAACTCTCCCCTCTTCCATTAGGAGGATGATACAAAAGCCTGAAAGCACACACCACCAGGCTCAAAGATGGCTTCTCTCCTGCTGTTAAGAGGTTCTTCAATGGATCACTAGTACAATAAAGATGAACCTCTTGACCTCACATTCTACCTCGTCATTGACCTTGCACCTTCTTGTCTATCTGCACAGTACTTACTCTGTAACTTTTACATTGTATTCTGCAGCTATGGACTCAGTGCATCACAGCACATCAGATCTGGGTTCAGTCCTGACCTCAGCTCCCGTCTGCGTGGAGTTTGCACTTTCTCCCTGGTTTTTCCAGCTATTTCGGTGTTCTGTGGACGAACGAGACGACCTCTGTGCTTCAGGACTGTATTGAACAGACAAAGTGGTAGATGTTCAAAAAGGCCACAACACATGGAAAAGACCATAAGATCAGAAGGCAAAGGAGCATCATTAGGGCCATCAACCTATCGAGCCTGCCACTGTTCCATCATTATCCTTCTCAACCTCATTCTTGTGCCTTCTCCACATAACCTTTGACACTTTTACTTATCAAGACATATCACCATCTGCTTTCAATGACTTGGTACTCACTGCCATTTGTGGCAAGGAATTCCAAAAACAGACATCCCACCCTACAAAAACTCATTTCAGGGAGGTAGCACCATCAATTTGCGGGACACTCTCGGGAGAGGTGGGATGTTTACAACAGAGTAGCTCCTTAGCAGCTGGCCAGCTAGTTTAAATAATGTTAGCTATGCTAATGAACGAATGACACCTGTTAAACTCACCTCAACATGTCTTTTACAGTCTTAACCCACCATGGGCAATAGAAAAGTTACTGTTGCAAACAGTGCAGCGAGCAACACTGTCATTATTTTGACCCCTATTAGGCAGGGGTACATTCTACTGTAGTCTGGGGTGACGTTCGTTTTATATTTTTTTGGAACACTCTGCCATGGCGCGCTCTCTCTCTCTCTCTCTCATGGTCGCTCACACGCTCTCAAGCACTCTCGCTTGCTTTCTCTCTCACTCTCTCACTCGCTTGCTTGCTCTCGCCCTTTCTCTCACTCGTTTGCTTGCTCTGGCTCATGCTCTCTCTCTCGCATGGTCGCTCGCACGCTCTCAAGCGCTCTCCCTTGCTTTTTGTCTCGCTCGCTCTCTCTTGCTCTCTCTCGCACGCATGTTCTCTCTCGTGGTCACTCTCGCGCTCTCTCTTGCTTTCTCTCGCTTGCTCTCAAAAAAAATTGATTTCCGTGATATTATATATAATTTGCGGGCATCAGGGAGCCACTATTCATATGCGGGAGACTCCCAGAACTTCTGGGAGAGGTGGGACATCTGCAAAAATTCACCATGCCCTGATGAAAGAAATTTCTCCTTATCTTTGTTCTAAAAGTTAGTCCTTCTATTCTGAGGCTGTGCCTTCTGGTCCTAGACTCCCCCACTATAGGAAGCATCCTCTCCACGTCCACTCTATCTAGGCCTTTCAATATTCGATAGGTTTCAATGAGATTTCCCCCATCCCCCATTCCTCTAAACTCCAGTGAGTAGAGACCCAGAGCCATTAAATATTAACCCTGTCATTCCTAGGTCATTCGTGAGCCTCTACTGGACCCTCTCCACTGTCAGCACATCCTTTCATAGATAAAGGGCCTGAAACAGCTCACAATACTCCAAGTGCAGAATCAGAATCAGGGTTAATATCTCTGGCATATGTCATGAAATCCTTTGTTTGCTCCTGTACCTCCTGCTTGATGGTAACAATGAGAAGAGGTCATGTCCTGGGTGAGGGGGTCCTTAATCATGGAAGCCACCTTTTTGAGGCATCGCATTTTGAAGGTGTCCTCGATGCTGGGGAGGCTAGTGCCCATGAAGTAGTTGGCTGTATTTACAACTTCCTGCAATTTTTTTCCAATCTGGTGAGTGGCGGTGAGGCAATCAGTTAGAATGTTCTCCATGGTATGTAGAAATTTGTGTCTTTGGTGAGATACAAATTCTCCTCAAACTCCTAATGAAATATAGCTGCTGTCATGGCTTGTTCTAATTGCATCAATACGTTGGACCCACAATTGATCATCAAAGATGTTGACTCCCAGGAAGTAGAAACTGCTCACTCTTTCCACTGCTGAGGAGTCCCTCAATGAGGACTGGAGAGTGTTCCCTCGACTTCCCCATCCTGAAGTCCACAATCAATTCCTCAGTCTTACTGACAGTGAATACAAGGTTGTTGCTGTCACTCCACTTCACCAGCTGATCTATCGCACTGCTGTATGTCACCATCTTAAATTCTTCCATCAACAGTGGTGTCATTGACAAGATTATAGATGGTGTTTGAGCTGTGCCCAGTCAGACAGTCACGTGTGTAGAGAGAGTAGAGCAGTGGGCTGAGTACACTTCCTTGCGCTGATTGTCAGCGAAGAGTAAATGTTATTTCCAATCCAGATGGAGATACAGAAGCCCAGGTATTGGAGCTTGTTGATTAGAACTGAGGGTATGATTGTGATGAACCTTGAGCTGTAAACAGCAGCCTGACATAGCTATTGCTATTGTCCAGGTGATCCAAGGCCAAGTGGAGAGCAAGTGAGTTTGCATCCACTGTAGAAGAGTAATTGTGGTCATGGCCCTTACTTAGGCAGGAGGTGACAACATCCAGGCTAAGTACACAGGGAGTGTGCATATTATCTCACTGACGTCTTCATAGACATCTTCAGCACTTCACTCATCCAGGCTGCTGTCTCCACATGCTTCAAATCAGCCAAAATCATCCCTTTGCCAAAGAACTCTGCACCTTCAGAATGAAACGACTACTGTCTGGTGGCACTGAGGCCTATCATCATGAAGTGCTTTGAACAGCTGGTAGTGATACACATCAAATCTCCATTCTTGAAACACTGGACACTCACCAATATGCTTATCGACAGAATCGCTCTACAGCAGGTGCTGTAGCGTCTGTCTTGCACCTGGCCCTGACAAACCCAGAAAAAAGGGACACTCATGTCAGAGCACTGCTTCTGGATTACAGTTCTGCATTCAACACCATTACCCCACAGACCTTGGGAACAAACTACTACTCCTTGGTCCAAATATACCATTGTGCAACTCAGGGTTGGACTTCCTAACCAACAGACTTCAGCTGGTCAAGAGGCACAAGTGCTCTTCCCCCACCCCCAATCCCCATCATCCTCAACACAGGTTCCAGCCAGGGCTGTGTGCTGAGGCACTGCTATACAATTCTGCATGGCCAAACACATGAACAAGTACATTACCAAGTTCATCGATGACATAACAGTGGGGGGGATTGTCATCAACAATGATGAAATAGCCTACAGTGAGGAAATGGAAGAGCTTGAAGCCTGATACCAGGCAAATAACTTCTCCCTCAATGCAAGCAAGATGAAGGAGATGATTATCGACTTCAGGAAAACTCACACCGCTCACAACCCTCTTCACATCAATGACACAGTAGTGGAAACTGCAAGTCATTTCAAAGTCCTGGGAGGGTCCATATGTCACACAAGTTCTCATGGTCCAGAGCACATCCTCCACAGTCAAGAAGGTTCACCAATGCCTCTCCTTTCTGAGGAGGCTGCAGAGAGAGCTGGTCTATCCACATCAACACTCACAACCTTCTATAGATGAGCATTTGAGAGCAACATAACATGCTGTATCACTCCATGGTACAGAAACTGCACCACGGTGGACAGGAGGACTCTTCAGTAGGTAGTTAAAACGTCCTAATGCAGGCCAGCTGGTGGCGCAATGACATCAGCACCAGACCCGGGAGCAGAGGTTCCCAGGTTCAAAACCAGTCGGGTCCGCTCCCGAGTACACTTTCCATCCATGCCAGGTTGAGTGTCGAGATCACAACTTGACCTCGTAAAATAAAGGGAAAAATACTGCGAAAATGTCTGTGTGAGGAGTGGCACGCCACCTCATCTCTCTCTCTCTCTCTCCGTGCCTTGTAAAAAGCCATGAAAAAGACATCATCACGGATGCACGCACGCACACGCAGGCGCACACACACAGACACGCACGCACGCACACACAGACGCACAGGCTCGCACGCACGCAGGCACGCGCCAAAAAACAAGACGTCCTAATGCAACGCCAGCACCAGCCTACCTGCGTCAAGGACACATATACAGAAAGATACCAAAAAAACGGCCAGCAATATCATGAAGGATCCTAGCCACCCTGCTCATGGACTGTTTGCCCCACGCCCATCAAGGAAAATGACGTGCAGCATCCACACCAGGCCCACCAGACTCAAAAACAGTTACTTCTCCCAAGCCGTCAGGCTGATCAACATCTCCACCATTAACCCATCCCATCCCACTCCCCACTTTGTCATTTTCTGTCAGAGTCACCTTATGTACAGATACCACTGTACCTAGCATCATTTTATGTACATACTTTCAGTCTATGTGTACAGTATGAGCTAATCTTAAGTTTTTTATTTATTATATTCTTAATGCTGCATTCTAAACCTGCAGATGCTGCAAATCCAAAACAATACACACAAAATGCTGGAGGAACTCAACAGGTCAGGAAGCATCTATGTAAAGGAGTGAACAGTCAATGTTTCGGACTGAGACCCTTCGTCAGGACTGGAAAGGAAGGGGGAAGGAGTCAGACTAAGAAAGTGGGAGGAGGGAGGAAGAGATACAAGGTGGCAGGTGATAAATAAAACAAGGCAAGGAGGAGTGGGTGAAGTAAAGAGCTGGGAAGTTGATTCGTGAAAGAGATCAATGGCTGAAGAATGGGGAACCCGATAGGAGAGAACCCAAGACCGTGGAAGAAAGAAAAGGGGGAGGAGCACCAGAGAGTGCAAGCAAGGAGGTAAGGTGAGTGAGGGAAAGGGGGATGGGGAATGGTGAGGAGTGTGGGGTTGGGGCATTACCAGAAGTTCAATAAATCAATGTTCATGCCATCACCCAGACAGAATATAAGATCTTCAACTCAAAGTGGCCAGCCATTTCAGTTCTACTTCCCATTCCCATTCCAACATGTCAGTCCATAGCCTCATTGTGGCAGTAGAGATGGCCATGGACTGACATGTTGGAATGGGAATGGAAAGTAGAACTGAAATGGGTGCCACTGGGAGATCTCGCATTTTGTGGTGGACAGGTGTGTCCCTTTGCCTGCTTGCAAGGGTAAGCCTGGTAGTCAGGGAGGCAGTGTAGGGACAACATAGTTCTCAGTAACTTCAGCAAATAATTCTCCGTAACTTGCGCCATCTCCAACTGGACCCCACTCTCAAGCACATTTTTGTCTCACCCCCACTTTCCACTTTCCAAAGGGATCGCTCCCTACTCAATTCCCTTGTCTACTCATCCCTCCCCACTGATCTCTCTCCTGGTACTTATTCTTGCAAGCAGAACAAATGCCATACCTGCCCTACACCTCCTCTCTCACTACAACTCAGGACCCCAAACAGTCCTTCCAAGTGAGGTGACACTTCACCTGTGACTCTGTTGAGGTCATCTACTGCATCTGGTGCTCCCGGTGTGGCCTCCTGTATATCGATGAGACCCGACATGGATTGGGAGATCGCTTCATTGAGCACCTTTGTTCCGTCCCCTACAAAAAGCATGATTTCTGGGTGGCCACCCATTTTAATTCGACTCCCCATTCCCATTGCGACATGTTAGTCCATGTCTCCTCTACTGCCAAGATGAGGCCACACACGGATTGGAGGACCAACCCCTTTTATTCCATCTGTGTAGCCTCCGAACTGATGGCATGAACGTCAATATCTCAAACTTCTGGTAATTGCCCCCATTTCACCATTCCCCATTCCCATTTCCCTCTCTCACCTGCCCATCAGCTCCCTCTGGTTCTCCTTCCCCTTCCCTTTCTTCCATGGTCTTCTGTCCTCTCCTATCAGATTCCCCCTTCTCCAGCCTTTTATTGCTTTCACCAATCAACTTCCCAGATTTTTACTTCACCCCTCTCCCCCCCCAGTTTCACCTATCACCTATCACCTTGTACTACTTCCCCTTCCTGACTTCTTCCCCCTTCCTTTCCAGCCCTGATAAAGGGACTCTGGTCAAATCACCAACTGTTTGTTCTTTTCCATGGATGCTGCCTGGCCTGCTGAGTTGCTCCAGCATTTTGTGTGTGTTGCTTGAGACTTTTTTTATATGCTGCATCGGATCCAAGCAGCAATTATTTTCTTCTCGTTTAGACTTGTCTACTGGCGAATCACATTAAACAATCTTGAGTCTTGAATCTCAAATGTTCTGCATTCTGTTATTTCCTTTCCCTTGTATTACATCAGTGTTCTTGTGCTTTGAAGTGATCTGTATGGATGGCATGTAGAACAAAGTTTTCACTGTATCTCAGTACAGGTCACAATAATAAACCAATTTCAATTCCAGGAAGACCACAAATTGGAGGCTTCAAGCACCATGCAAAGTGCTGCTATGGGAAAAGTACACCTGAGGAGAATGGATCAAGAATGATCAGACTTACTTTACATGCACAGTGGATTCCAGTTCGTTGGGACATGTCAGGACCAATACACATTGGCCCAATTAAGCAACTGCCCCAAGTAGCTGAAGCTTCATATAAAAAGACAAACTACAGTTTAACTGCGTAACAAATTATGTATGTATTTAAATGAAATACAGAACAGATTAGAACCACACCAAAGCTACCACCATTCTATAAAACTGTATATTAGTTCCTAATAGTTATCAAAAAGAATTCAGCTGGTGTACGGTGCCATGTATGGAGTGTCCAGGGAGGGGTAGCACTTCTGATGAAAGGGCTTTCCCAGTCCATTCTGGGGCAGCACACTTACCTTTGGTCCCCCTCGGACACTCAGCTCACACTTGTGGCTCCAAGTACCTGTTCACGTGAGACAGTGGCCTCTCCCCAGTACACCACTTTGATGGCCAGGCTAAACCTGATGACCTTAGCCAGCGGACAAAAGTCTTCTGTCCCAATTACGCAGCATAGTCTCAAATAAACAAAGGGAACTCTGTCTATTTTCTTTTGTTCTTCCCCAATTAACCGATGGACCAATTAACAAAAATCCACTGTATATGTTCATCAGGCAGCTTTTCAACTTCTGGAAGTGGTGGCATATATTAAGAAATCAACCACTTACTGTGAACACATCTATAGAACATCGGAAAACCCTGGATTAGTGACTCCGTCCTTTAACCCTCAAGTGCCCAGGTGCTTAAACAATATCTGTGGACCTGAAGATGATGGAGTTCAGACAGATAAGAGCAAGCACATTGAAAGCTACTGGATACTGAAAGGTCTGGATAGGTTGGACGTTGGGCAAAGAGGAGGTCTCCATTATTTATTTATGCGAGAAATGAGGAAGGTGCAAGACAGGTATATTCCAAAAAAGAAGAAATTTTCGAGTGGAAAATGGATGCAACCATGGTTGACAAGAGAAGTCAAAGCCAAAGTTAAAGCAAAGGAGAGGGCATACAAGGAAGCAAAAATTAGTGGGAAGACAGAGGATTGGGAAGTTTTTAAAACCTTACAAAAGGAAACCAAGAAGGTCATTAAGAGAGAAAAGATTAACTATGAAAGGAAGTTAGCAAATAATATCAAAGAGGATACTAAAAGCTTTTTCAAGTATATAAAGAGTAAACGACAGGTGAGAGTAGATATAGGACCGATAGAAAATGATGCTGGAGAAATTGTAATGGGAGATAAGGAGATGGTAGAGGAACTGAATGAATATTTTGCATCAGTCTTCACTGAGAAAGACATCAGCAGTATACCGGACACTCAAGGGTGGCAGGGAAGAGAAGTGTGCGCAGTCACAATTACGACAGAGAAGGTACTCAGGAAGCTGAATAGGCTAAAGGTAGATAAATCTCCTGGACCAGATGGAATGCACCTTCGTGTTCTGAAGGAAGTAGCTGTGGAGATTGCGGAGGTATTAGCAATGATCTTTCAAAAGTCGATAGATTCTGGCATGGTTCCGGAGGACTGGAAGATTGCAAATGTCACTCCGCTATTTAAGAAGGGGGCAAGGAAGCAAAAAGGAAATTATAGACCTGTTAGCTTGACATCGGTGGTTGGGAAGTTGTTGAAGTCGATTGTCAAGGATGAGGTTACAGAGTACCTGGAGGCATATGACAAGATAGGCAGAATTCAGCATGGATTCCTTAAAGGAAAATCCTGCCTGACAAACCTATTACAATTTTTTGAGGAAATTACCAGCAGGCTAGACAAGGGAGATGCAGTGGATGTTGTATATTTGGATTTTCAGAAGGCCTTTGACAAGGTGCCACACATGAGGCTACTTAACAAGATAAGAGCCCATGGAATTATGGGAAAGTTACATACGTGGATAGAGCATTGGCTGATTGGCAGGAAACAGAGAGTGGGAATAAAGGGATCCTATTCTGGCTGGCTGCCGGTTACCAGTGGTGTTCCACAGGGATCAGTGTTGGGGCCGCTTCTTTTTACATTGTACATCAACGATTTGGATTATGGAATAGATGGCTTTGTGGCTAAGTTTGCTGATGATACGAAGATAGGTGGAGGGGCCGGTAGTGCTGAGGAAACGGAGAGTCTGCAGAGAGACTTGGATAGATTGGAAGAATAGGCAAAGTGGCAAATGAAATACAATGTTGGAAAGTGTATGGTTATGCACTTTGGCAGAAAAAATAAACGGGCAGACTATTATTTAAATGGGGAAAGAATTCAAAGTTCTGAGCTGCAATGGGACTTGGGAGTCCTCGTACAGGATACCCTTAAAGTTAACCTCCAGGTTGAGTCAGTAGCGAAGAAGGCAAATGCAATGTTGGCATTCATTTCTAGAGGAATAGAGTATAGGAGCAGGGATGTGATGTTGAGGCTCTATAAGGCGCTGGTGAGACCTCACTTGAAGTACTGTGGGCAGTTTTGGTCTCCTTATTTAAGAAAGGATGTGCTGACATTGGAGAGGGTACAGAGAAGATTCACTAGAATGATTCCGGGAATGAGAGAGTTAACATATGAGGAACGTTTATCCGCTTTTGGACTGTATTCCTTGGAGTTTAGAAGAATGATGGGGGACCTCATAGAAACATTCCGAATGTTAAAAGGCATGGACAGAGTGGATGTGGCAAAGTTGTTTCCCATGATGGGGGAGTCTAGTATGAGAGGGCATGACTTAAGGATTGAAGGGCGCCCATTCAGAACAGAAATGCGAAGAAATTTTTTTAGTCAGAGGGTGGTGAATCTATGGAATTTGTTGCCATGGGCAGCAGTGGAGGCCAAGTCATTGGGTGTATTTAAGGCAGAGATTAATAGGTATCTGAGTAGCCAGGGCATCAAAGGTTATGGTGAGAAAGCGGGGGAGTGGGACTAAATAGGAGAAAATGGATCAGCTCATGATAAAATGGCGGAGCAGACTCGATGGGCCAGATGGCCTACTTCTGCTCCTTTGTCTTATGGTCTTATTTATTTGTTTGTTTGTTTTTATTTAGAGAGGTAGCATGGTACAGGCCCTTCTGGTCCAATGAGTCTCACCACCCAGCAACCCACCTATTCAACACTACCCTCATT
Source organism: Mobula birostris (assembly GCF_030028105.1). Lineage (NCBI taxonomy): Eukaryota > Metazoa > Chordata > Chondrichthyes > Myliobatiformes > Myliobatidae > Mobula > Mobula birostris. The sequence goes on from NC_092370.1 coordinate 127,349,242, forward strand.
ACAGGACAATTTACAATGACCAATTAACCTACTAACCTATTAGTAGCAGAGTTGAGGATCTGAGGAGAAAACCTCAGAATAAAGACTTGGCCCTTTAGAACTGAGAAATCAGTGGAATTCATTGCTACAGAGGGCTGTGGAGGCCAAATCATTGGGTACATTTAAGGCAGAGATAAACAGGCTTATTGACTGGTATTGGGGAGGGGATTAGGGGTCGCAATGAGGAAACAGAAGAATGTGGTTGAAAAAAACATGTTTGAATGGCAGAACAGATTCAATGGGCTGAATGGCCTAATTCTGCTCCTATATCTTATGTTTTTATGATCTAAGATGAGCAATCACAAACAGCAGAGAACAAATTCATAGTGAGATTATTTGCAAACCAACAAATTATTCTAGGGACTATTGTAGTGCTTCTTAAATAATCACATCCATTATTGCTATGGAGTTGTAAAGTTTGTGCTGGGCACGTGGCCAAGTGGTTAAGGCGTTTGTCTAGTGATCTGAAGGTCGCTAGTTTGAGCCTCAGCTATGGCAGCGTGTTTGTGTCCTTGAGCAAGGCACTTAATCACACATTGCTCTAGTCTGTGCAAGAAGTGGCGCCCCACACAGACTTCCAATCTGTGCCTTGTAAGACATGAAAATGCCCGACGCAGCCTCTCATGGTCTGAGTCGACGTTTCCCTCCCCTGTAAAGTCTAACAGAATGGAAAGAGGCTATTCGACCCACCACATCCACATAGACAATTAAGAACAGATCCATAATTAGTCCCATCTTCTAGCACTTGGCCCCTAATGTCTATGCCTGGGTGATTCAAGTACTCACCCAGACACACTGTCAATGATTCTGCTGCCACCATTCTCATTTCAAATACTCTCCACTCACTGGGTGGAAAATGTCGCCTTCAGATCTCCTCTAAAGCTCTTACCTCTTCCCCAAAACTATGTCCTGGAGTTCTGTCTCCCTTTGCTATGTGGAATAGTTTCCTGCATTCTACCCCACCTACACCCTTTATCGTTTTATATACCTCACTTTTATTCTAAGTTTCACAAAGACAATTATCTTTGTGTAGAATGGCCCTGCCGTAGAGAATTAGTTTTAATAGTGCTCAATCCAGAACCAAATTAAATGGGGCAGTTCCAAACTGTGATGAAATAATTACTCAGAAAGTTCAGTCAACTCATGTCCCTTCGAACTGTGAAATGAGATTTGAATTTGGGATGCTAGCACTGGACATACCTGTGCATGAAGTACTGTGGTCAATGTACTATGCAATTGGTACCTCCATCGGCGTTTTGTGGTCTTGATAGAACCTCTAAACTGAAGGGCAGGGAAAGCCAGCTATCTATTAGTGTTCAGCTTGGTTATCTGAGTATTGGTAAACTAACTGTGTTCAATGGCACTATTTCTCAGGTTGAATTCAGGCCACAGTGCTCGAGAGCATTAACTTACAACTGTCTGAAGGTAAATTGAGGGATATCATTTCAAAGTGCTGTGAAAGTAGATATTGTTGTATTGGAACATTGCCATTTCCCATCTGCTGAAAATTGCAGACTCCAAAGCCATCACGTCAGCATGACATCACAGCTAACAAACACCTTTTAGTCCATAAATAATTTGTAATGCGACTGTAACCAGACGCCACAGGGAGATGACAAAAACTCAACCCAATTTATAATTCGTTTAATTCCCAATTGAACTTATTTTATCCCAATTAGTACAAGTGCTTACTTAACAGGATGAATTTTATTCATGAGAAATTCTAAAGATGCTAGAAATCCAAAGCAATTCACACAAAATACTGAAGGAACTCAGCAGGTCAGGCAGCATCTATGGAAATTAATAGTCAACAATTGGGGCTGGGACCCTTTTCAGGATTGAAAAAGAAGAGGGAAGACACCAGAAGGTGTGAGGAGGGAGGAGGCTAGCTGGAAGGTGATAGGCGAAGCAGAGTGTGTGGGAAAGGTAAAGGGCCGGAGATGAAAGAATCTGATAGGAGAGGAGAGGGGACCACAGAGGAAAAGGAAGGAGGAGAGGACCCAGGGAGAAGTGACAGGCAGGTGAGAAGTGGTGAGAGGCCAGAGTGGGGAAAAGAGGAAGAGAGGAGGGAGAGGAAAAACATCAGTATTCATGCCATCAGGTTGGAGGTTACCCAGACGGAATATAAGGTGTTGCTCCTCCATCCTGAGTGTGGCCTTTTTTTTCACAAGTCTCTACAATGTCCACAATACAGTTTACCTTCCAGGAAAATAAACATCCCAGCTTCTCACAGCCTGAAGAAGCGGAAAGGAAATACATGTTCAAAGAAAAATTCATGAAATTATTTGAAAGCAAGTCAGCCAATAATTAAAGCTATCCTAGAGAGAAAGAGAGAAAGAGACAAAAAGGAAGAGTGAAGAGAGAGTGAGAGAGTGAGAGACTGCGAGAGAGAGTGAGAGTGAGAATGAGAGTAGGAGTGAGAGTGAGTGATAGAGAGAGAGAGAAGGTGAGAATCAGAGAGAAAAACAGACAAAGCAAAAGAAAGGAGATGAAAGGGAAATTAAAGAACTATGACAGAGAAAAGAATGAAATACGGAAAGGCAGTGAATGTAAAAAGATGAAAGAGGGCTGATAAAGACAGAATGGAGATAAAGTTATAAAGAAATAGGAAAAAAGTTCAAAGTTCAAAGTAAATTTTATTATCAAAGTACATATATGTCATCATATTCAACCCTGAGATTCACTTTCTTGTCAGCATCAAAGCAAGTACAAGAAACACAACAGAATAAATGAAAGAACAAACAAGAGAAAATCTGCAGATACTGGAATCACTGAAAGCTCGGACCCAACAGGACAGATAGCAACCATGCAAAAGACCACAAACTGTGCAAGTACAAAAAGAAGGGGAAAAAAAGGAGAAGAAGAAGAAGAAGAAGAAAGAAATAAGTAAGTAATAAATATCGAGAACATGAGGTGAAGTGTCCTTGAGAGTGAGTCCACAGGTTGTGGGAACAGTTCAGTAATGGGATGAGTGGTTGAGTGAAGTTATTACCTCTGGTTCAAGAGCCTGATAGCTGAGGTCTAAGAACTGTTCCTGAACCTAGTGGTGTGGGTCTGAAGCTCCTGTATCTTCTTCCTAATAGCAGCAGCGTTAAGAGAGCATGGCCTGGATCATAGGGCTCCTTGGTGATGGATGCTGTTTTCCTGCGACGGCATTCCATGTAGATGTACTCAGTGGTGGGGGAGGGCTTTACCTGGGATGGACTGGGCTGCATCCACTACTTTCTGTAGGCTTTTCCATTCAAGGCATTGGTCTTTCCACACCAGACAGTGATGCAGTCAGTTAATATACTTTCCACTATACATCTATGGAAGTTTGTCAAAGTTTTATATGATATGTCCAATCTTCACAAACTTCTAAGTAGAGGCTCTGCCACGCTTTATTTCTAATGGCATTTACAATGAGCAATTTTAAATTACTGATCGTCTCCACGTCTGATCCTCCGATGAGGACTGACTCGTTGATTTCCAGTTTTCCCCTCCTGAAGTCAATAATCAGCTCTTTCGTCTTGCTGACATTGAGTGAGAGGCTGTTGTTGAAGCACCAGCCAGCCAGATTTTCAATCTCCTTCTCGTATGCTAATACACCTTTGATTCGGCCGACGACAGTGGTGTCATCAGCAAACTTAAATGTGGAATAGGAGAAAGGAAAGGAGGAATTTTTTTTTGTTCGGGCCTCTGTCATTGTCTTTTGCAGCCACTTTGCCAGAAGTGCTGCCAGAATATTTTACAATCAAAGCTCGGTCTGTGACTCGTGAGGAAATCTGAATTCATGACCATTCTATCAGCGATAATGAGAGCTTGCTACATGTCAAGAAGGTTTTCCAGCTCTCACGCAGCACTAAAATCATCCTTCTCAAGAGGTGGTCATGTTGTAGCAGTAAATAAAATGTTAGCAGTAAATCTGTTCTAGCAGTGAAATGTAAAGAACTGTTAATTCTTAATAAGCTTCATCTATTTTCATTGAACCTATCTCTGTAATCATCAAGTGGCCAGTCCCCTCATCTCTTTGCTGTAATTGATAGTACTGAAGGATATATTTTCCAAAAATAAGATTAATTGTATTCTAAATGTTAATCTTGAACGCTTGGTTTTTCTTCAGTTACTATGTTATGTAATCAATGGTGCAGTGACAAATTTAAAGGATAGCTTTTCCCCAACCCGGTAATAGACGAGCAATTAGATCAAGTACGAGAAAAAAGAGAAAATCTGCAGATACTGGAGATCCAAAGCATACAAAATGCTGGAGGGATCTGGCAGCATCTTTGGAAAAGGATAAACAGCTGTCGTTTCGGGCTGAGACCCTTCATCAGGATGGGAAAGAAAGAGGAGAAGTCAGAGTAAGAAGATGGAGGGAGATGAGGAAGAAGTACAAGGTGGTAGGTGATAGGTGAAACCAGGAGAGGGGGAGGGATGAAGTAAAGAGCTGGGAAGTTGATGAAAGAGGTAAAGGGATAGAGAAGGGGAAATCTGATGGGAGAGGATAGAAGATCATGGAAGAAATGGAAGGAGGAGGAGCTCCAGAGGGAGGTGATGGACTGGTAAGATGAGAGAGTGAAATAGAAATGGGGAATATTGAAGGAGGGGAGAAGGAGCTCCAATTGATGTTCATGCTATCAGGTTGGGGGCTACCGGATGGAATATAAGGTGTTGTTCCCCCTACCTGAGTGTGGCCTCATTGTGGAAGTAGAGGAGGACAGGGACTGGCACGTCACAATGGGAAATTGAAATAAGCGGCTACCAGGACATCCTGCTTTTTCTGGAGGATGGAGCATAGGTGCTCAACAAAGCCGTATCCTAATCTACAACAGGTCTCACCGATATACAGGAGGCCACACTGGGAGCATTGGATGTAGTATGACCCCAACAGTCTCACAGGTGAAATGTTGCCTCGCCTAGAAGGACTGTTAGGGGCCCTGAATGGTAGTGAGGGAGGAGGTGTGGGGGCAGGTGTAGCATTTATTCCACTTGCAAGGATAAGTACCAGGAGGGAGATGAGTGGGGAAGAACAAGCGGACAAGGGAGTCGCGTAAGAAGTGATCCATGCGGAAAGTGGAAAGTTGGGGGGGAGGGAAAGATGTGTTTGCTGTTGGGATCGTGTTGAGATGGTGGAGGCTGATGGGGTGGCAGATGAGTACAAGAGGAACCCTATCCCTGTTGTAGGGTGGCAGGAGGATGCAGTGAGGGCAGATGTTCACAAAACGGAAGAGATGCGGGTGAGAGCAGCGTTGATGGTGGAGGACGATCAAGTATAAAAGTTGAAAGGCTTAGAGCTGACTGGAATGACTAGTTCACTCTGATTTTCCTACTCACTCTGGATTGCATAATTTAAATGAAATTCCAGAAAACTGGAAGTTTCCAGTCTCTTGTATCAAAATAAAACAGAGCTTCAAGGCAACTGAAAACCAAAAAGCAAAGCATGTAGCAAAAATAGAAAGAACTCAGATGGTCAAGCAGCATGGAAAGCAAATCCAGTCAGTATTGTAGAGGAACAAATTTTCTTCTGAACTAAGGGGAGGGATGGAGGTTTACGGTTTTCAAAGCAGTATTTGAGGAAGGAGTGAGGTGTAAGACATGCTGCATTCGATATTGAGGGATAGTGCAGAGCGCACTGGGACAGCAGCATGCAGGATCCTCACATAAACTTTATTGATAATGCTGATTGTACAATATATGAACTCCTCCCATGTAGGAGTGACTAACTGAGTGGCCAAGGAATACCCCTATTAAATGCCACAACAACTCCCCTTCTTGAAAAAAAGATAAATTATATTCTTGTCTGTAAAACTGAGTGAAGGGCTCAGCCATTTACATCACAGGTACAGCTGCCCCCTTCATCAAGGACATGTCTCAGGAAGGAGCTATCCATCATGAAGGCCCCCACCATTCTAGTGATTTTTCATTGCTACTTTCAGGCAAGAGGTACAGGAGCCTGAAGACCTGTACCTCAAGGTTCAAAAACAGCTTCTTCCCCACTGCTGCCAAGTTCTTGAACTCACCCGAAAATTCATAATTCTATCTCAGATGATATTCTCCTCAACTTGTACTAATGCTATTATTTTTGTGTTTAGTTTGTCATGCAAATCACATGTAACTTATGTATATTGTGTTTATGTAATTGATGCTTGTCATGTTTTTAATGTAAAATGCTGATGCTGCTGTAGAAAGCTAACATTCGTGGCATTTATGCCCTGGGAGTGCTTGCCCATAGCAATAAATTTGAACTTTTACTCTTCCCACTGCTCTTTCCCAAGCTCTTCTGCGTTTATATATCCTTCGATTTTGTGCCATTTTGATCAGAACGGACTAGCTCTGCAGCCTGCAGTCACCGAAAAAAACAGCGCTGAACTTGAACTGAACTAAACAGGACATTCTTTGACTGCTTCAATGACATTATGGTTTGATATTTTATATTTTGTGTCTTTCCGTCATTTTTGCCATTTGCACAATTTGTTCTTTTTCACGCGCGTTGGGTGTTTGAAGTTTTCTTTGAACAGGTTCCATGGTGTTTCTTTGTTTCGATGTTGTCTGTGGAAAGATGAATCTCAGGGTTGTACACTGCATACATACTTTAATAATACATGTACTTTGAATCTTTGAATTCCTTTTCAACCATATCTAGTTCACCTTACTGAATCTTGGCATTGATCGCAACTCATCTGAACTTCTCGTCTGTGTTACAGAGGTTTGAGAAAGATCATCGGGGATGAAATTTCCTTCCAAGTCACACATGCGTAGAAATAGACTTACAAATATAACATGGTGGAAAACAAAAAGAAGAGGCAAGCTCATGGCAAAATACCATGCACTGTAAAATGATCCAAGACAGGTGGGTAATATATGAGCAAAGCAAATAGATCATTATGCTAAACCAAGTTAATTAGGCGCTAGTTATAGCAGCTATTTAATGAAGCAGTCTTCAATTGATCTTACATCGAATTCTCTCCTCATTGCACAAATGCTTTATGAAAACAGGAGCACAAGGACTGGAGGCATTGAGGCAAACGAGCACCCTAAGCATACTTCATGCCAGGGGCACTTTAGAAGGACTTGGACTCAAGCCTCCTCTCCAAAGCACAACCTCCATGAATATCTGCCCATTAAAACTGATGGTCTTGCTGGGTAAAAGATGCCAGCAAATTAATTATGACATTAACTAAATTGGGTTTGTTTTGTGGATTCAGCAAAATACTGCAACTCAATTAGTGCACTGTTCAAAATTAGAAATGAATGAAGCAGAGATATTAGAGAGACAAGGTTGCTATCATTATGTGTTGGAAGCCTATGCAAATGCCAGTGGCAAAGGCATTGAATGAGAATCAGACTCAGAAATCAGGTTTGATATCACTGGGGCATACAGTATGTCATGAAATTTGTTTTGCGGCAGCAGTACATTGCAATGCATAACAATAAGAACAGTAAATTACAATAAGTATACTGTATATAAAAATTAAATTAAACAAGTAGTGCAAAAAGAGAGGAGTGTTCATGAGTTTGTTACTCATTTGGAAATCTGATGGTGGAGGGGAAGAAGATGTTCCTAAAATGTTGAGTGTGTGTATTCCAGCTCCTGTACTTCCTCCTTGATGGTCGTAATGAGAAGATGGCATGTCCTGGGTGATGGGTGTTCTTAGTGATGGACGCTGTCTTTTTGAGCGTCTCCTTTCGAAGGTGTCTTTGATGCTGGGGAGACTAGTGCCCATGATAGACCTGGCTGACTTTACAACTTTCAGCAGCTTTTTCCGATCCAGTGAAGTAACCCCTTCATACCAGAGGGTGATGCAACCAGTTAGAATATCTTCCATGATACATCTATAGAAATCTGCAAGGGTGCTTGCTGACACACCAATTCTCTTCAGGCTCCTGAATAAATGTGGCTTCTGTCATTCCTTTTTTATAAACATCAATATGCTGGGTCCAGGATACATCCTCAGAGATGTTAACACCCAGGAGCTTGAAACTTCTCACCATTGTCACTTCTGATCCCTCGATAAGAACTTGTGTGCGCTCCCTCAACTTCCTTCCCTGAAGTCCACATCAGCTCCTTGGTGTTACTGACACTGAGTGCAAGATTGTTGCTACGACACCACTCAGCTAGCTGATCTATCTCGCTCCTGTACTGCTCCTCATCACCATCTGAAATTCTGCCAACAATAGTTGTGTCATCAGCAAATTTATGGATGGTGTTTGAACTGTGTCTAGCCACACAATCATTGGTGTTGAGGGAGCAGAACAGTAGGCTAAGCACACATCCTTGAGGTGTGCCAATGTTGACCATCAGTAAACAGATGTTCTTTCTGATCCACACAGACTGTGGTCCCCTGGTGGAAGTCAAGGATCCAGTTGCAAAGGGAGGTACGGAGGCCCAGATATGGGCCTAGTTGTATAACATAATTGTGCAGTTTAAACACTCTTGTCCCTGATCAAACAATGTTCTTTGGTTTGGGGGCATTCTACTAAAATTATAGTTCAAATACAGCAGATATCTTGCAAAAACATATCATTTTTAAATATCATATCAAAAACATAACTTTTCTATTGTCTACAAAAGAAGTCCTGAAATTCTATGGCCACCATTCAAATCCTGAGGAGATCACAAAGCAATTTACAACCCATGAAGTAGTTCTGAAGTGTAGTCCTGGTTGGAAAATAGACATCAGTAACCAACTTGCAGACACAGCAAAACCCCAGCAGCAGGAATGTAACAAAGATCAGAAAATTAGAAGTGTTTTTGATGTTTTAGTGAGGGGTTAATTTAGATCAGGGCCCTATAGAAAACTCCCCTGCTTTCCTTTGAAAAAAATATCACGGGATCTCTAACAGGTATCTGACAGAGCAGTATAATATTACCTCCAACAGGCAAAACCAACAATGCATAACTCCCAACAATGCAGCACCTCTATTTATGCAGCATCAGCTATAATACATAATTTACAAAATGCAACACCTCCAACAACGCAACAGCTCTAACAATGTGGCATCTTCAGTAATCCAACAAGTCCAACGATACAGCTGTTAGAATAATGCTTTGAACAATTCCACCAACAAGATGGTACCTGCAATAATGCAATAATTCCAGCCTGGGTGACAATCAGAATACCTTGCCCAAAGATAAGAATTCCATCCACTAACATTAACAAACACTGGAGACCACGCTGATCTGGGACATGAAACTCCCACTACATTGGCATTTCCCCTTAATGTTACCTCATTGATATTCAACGTTGGCATAGTTAGCATGACATGACCTGCCCTGAGAGAGTTTGGGGCTGGAGAAGGTAGAGGAGGAGACAGTGATGACAAGGCAGATCTCCAATTATGTTACTATTTTTGCATTTATCCCTCAGCTAAGTGGGGCAGACACAAGGGAAAGTATCACATTCACCTAAATAAACTATTGTCCTTCAGATAATCGGGGTGCCACAGTAGCATAGCAGTTAGCGTGCACTATTACAGCTCGGAGCGTTACGGGGTTCAGAGTTCAGTTCAGGTACCGCCTGTAAGGACTTTGTACATTCTCCCCATGGAGCGCATGGGTTTCTGCAGAATGCTCCGGTTTCCTTCCACAGCCCAAAGACGCCCCAGTTAGTAGGTTACTTATTCATTGTAAATTGTCCTGTGATTAGGCTAACATTAAAAAGGGAGGCTCAGTTGGCCAGAAGGGCCTGTTCCTCTCTGTATCTCGAAGTAAAATAAAATAAATGCAAGGAAGTGCTTGTTATTGTAATCAGTTTTAATGTTTATAGTTACTTGTTAGTACTTGAATGTGCTATTAATTGTTTTTTTTTAAATTTACAAATCCATTTGACAATCAAAAGCAATTAAAACAGTTCCTGATCCTTTGAGAGCATTGGGCTCCCAAACGTCATTCAGAGTTTCCTTGTGTGTTTGCTTAGGACTCGCTGTCTCCGTCCCTTTCACCCCTTGGCACTCTCTCCTCCTTGATAGAAGGCTCACGGGTACAGAGGGCCCTCTGCAGTTGTAGATCAATCGTTCCACTGTCCCTTCCCATTTGCACTAATCTACAACCACAGTCTCTACCGATACAGTTAACGTGCTTTTCCTTTTTTGCTTCTTTATTTCTACAGCAGAGCGACAGGCCTGTCACCCATGACATTTAGCCAAACTAAGTAAATGCCCTACTAAAATCATCCCTTTTGCCTACATACGTAATATCCATATCCTTCCATTCTCTTCATGTCCATGTTTCCTGTATGAGACCCTTATAAAGCCTCTATGGTCTCTGTCTCCACTACCACCCCTGGAAACGTATTTCAGACACCCACCATTCTCTATGTAAAAAAAACCTGTCCTAAACATCTTTACCTCCTTTCACCTTAAATGTATGCTCTCAAGTATTAGACTTCACAATCCAGGGATAAAAATATCTACCAGCTAGCTATTCTATCTATGCCTGTCATAATCTTACAAACTTCCATCAGGTCTCTTTGCAGCTCCTGAGAAAATAACCCAAGTTTTGTTAAACTGCCCCTCATAGCAGATGCTTTCTAATTCAGGCAGCATCCTATAAACCTCATCTGCACCCTCTCCAAAGCTTATACATCCTTCTATAATGGGGCAAACAGAAATGACTGCAATATTCCCAGTTTATTCTTAAGTGTTAAACATCCCTTTATCTGGAGACAATAAGTCATCTTGCAAAGCAAGTGCCAATGTGTTGGGAAGATTCTTGGTTATCTTTAAGTACAGGACCAGACTACATTCTCTGCATCTGGAGAAAGAACGTAGGGGTGAACAATTACCACTGTCCATGATTCCAGGAAGCAGGGCAGGTCCTACATGATCCAACCCACTTCTCCGATTTAAACGCAAACAACAGGAATTCTGCAGATGCTGGAACCATCCCTCCCCCTCCTGTTTTCTCCTATCATTTTGGATCTCCCCCTCCCCCTCCAACTTTCAAATCCCTTACTCACTCTTCCTTCAGTTAGTCCTGACGAAGGGTCTCGGCCTGAAACGTCGACTGCACCTCTTCCTAGAGATGCTGCCTGGCCTGCTGCGTTCACCAGCAACTTTTATGTGTGTTTCTCCGACTTAAACTTCAATCTTTTGAATGATCTCTGATGTACCACAGCTGGAATTTCTTCCGTCAATGTGACAGAAAGACCAGGCTAATCATGCCAGAAAGAACATGCACCTTAAAATAACTTATCCTCAACCTCACAGGAGGTGAATACAAGACTATAAGGTATAGGAGCAGAATTAGGCCATTTGGCCCATTGAGTCTGCTCCACCATCTCATCACCCTGATCCATTTCCCTCTCAGCCCCAGTCTCCTGCCCTCTCCCTGTATCCCTTCATGCCCTGATGAATCGAGAATCTATTAACCTCCGCCTTAAATATACCTAATGACGTGGAACAAACAAGGCGAAGGCAGCTGCAAAAGCAGAGGAATTTGTGATTATCAGGAGCCGCACACAGGCACTTCCAAGTGAAAGTTGACGATTACTTTAAATAATCTACTCTGTGCAGGTCTAGGTTAGTACAGCAGTCAGGGGACTGATCTGATCTGCTCTGACAGACAGTGATGAGTAATTGTTCTAATTACTCAGCTATCCACTACATCAACTGGAGAAAGATGATGTCGTAACTACCTTCAGAGGGTAAATCACCCCCACAATCTGACATCTGTGACAGCAGTGCATTCATATTAATAGTAGGTAATTTAGAATTGCCAGCATTCAACAGAGAAAGTACACACAGGAGTGCAATAAACCTGAGAAGTTGGACCAGGATAAGCACCTCATTAGAGTAGCTGGGATTTGTTGACTAGAATAGGCTGGTGGAAAGTGACAAGTCTGCAGCACATCAGGAGCTGGGTGACACTCCACATTTCCCTGTATCCCTCATCATTAGAGAAGCTGAAATCACCGTTCAGTATCAATGCATTGCTGCATTATTCTGAGTGGCACGTCAAATGCTTCATTTAGTTTTATACGCTGTATATTACATGAAAAACTCGGAGCAACATGGGGAAAAAAGCTCTCAACTTAGTGCTCTTGCAGAGTCAAGCCATTGTGTAAATTTTTATGTGCTTACGTATTTGGTGTAATCATTCAACGCAGTGTTTTAACAACAGTTTTTAAAATGCATTTGAATAATATGCAAATAAAATGATTATCTTGAAAAATTACACTGATGTTTTCTTCTGATGTTTCTTCAGAGCTTTACAGTTAATGAAGAACTATTGAAGTGTAGTTATTGTGATTGTAGGAAAACCAGCAGCCTGCTCTTCCACAGCACACTAACCTCATCTGTACAGCAATAATGATGACATTGTTTGGAGGCAAAGTACTGGGGATACCTCCTTTACTTTTAAGTACTTCCAGTTGATCTCAAATTGATGGGATTTGTGTATCTTCCAAAACCTAGCCTCCCCTCTGTTTACACTTCCCACTGCCTCAGGAGAACCACGGACGTAATCAAAGACCTCTCCCGATGCAGTCATTCTCTCTCCCCACTTCAACTGGGCAGAAGGTACAAAAGCTTGAATTCAGGTTCCATCTGGGTCGAGGACAGCTTCTATTCCATTATTGAACAGATCTCATGTACGATAAAGATAACCTCTTGGTCTCTCAATCTACCTCATCGCCCCTTTGCATCTTATTTGTCTCCCTGCACTGCACTTTCTCTGTAACTGTAACATAATATTCTGTAATTTGTTATTATTTTCTCTTTTGTACTACCGCAATGTTCCGGAATTTGCAATAATTTGAACGGATAACACACAAAACAAAGCTTTTCACTGTATCTCAGCACATGTGACAGTAATAAACCAATTACCAGTTACCACCTCTGTTGTAGAACTTCCAGAAAATGAAAATTAAATGAAATACACATTCGTCAAATGAATGGATACAGCAGCTTGGGACCATTACCAAAAAGTCCCCTAATTTGGTCATTTTTTTGAGGTCTATGCTAATATACTTACAAATATCCTCTCAGTGTATTCCTGTCAGTATGATTCAAAATCAAAGACCAGAAGATAAAGGAGGAGAAGTAGACCATTCAGCCTATCGAGTCTGCTCCACCATTCCATCATGGTTGATTTATTATCCCTCTCAACTCCATTCTCCTACCTTCTCCCCATAACCTTTGACACCCTGACTAATCAAGAACCTATCAACCTCCACTTTAAAGATACGCAATGACTTGGCCTCCACAGATGCTTGTGACAATGAATTTCACAAATTCACCACCTTCTGGCTAAAGAAATTCCTCCTCTTCTCTGTTCTAAAGGGACGTCCTACTATTCTGAGGCTTTATCCCCAGTCTTAGTCCCACCCACTATAGGAAACATCCTCTCCACATCCACTCTATCTAGACCTTTCAATATGCAATCGGTTTCAATGACATCGCCCCTCATACTTCTAAACTCCACCAAGTACAGGTCCAGACATTCCTCACATGTTAACCCTTTCATTCCTCGAGTCATCCTCATTAACCTCCTCTGAACCCTCTTCAATGCAGCACATCCCTTCTTAGATAAGGGGCCCAAAACTTTTCACAATAATCGAAGTCTGACCAATGCCTTAAAAGACTCAGCATTATACCTTTGCTCTTATATTCTATTCCTCTCGAAATGAATGCTAACATTGTATTTGCCTTCCTTACCACCAACTCAACCTACAAGTTAACCTTAAGGGAATGCACAAGAACTCTCAAGTCCCCTTGCACCCCTGATTTTTTGAATTTTCTCCCCATTTAGAAAATAGTCTACACCTTTATTCCTTCTACCAAAGTACATGACCATACACTTCCCTACACTATATTCCCGTTGCCAGTTTTTTTACCACTCTCTCAATCTGTCTACGTCCTTCTGCAGATTCTCTGCTTCCTCAATACTACCTGCCCCTCCACCTATTTTTGCAAACTTGACCACGAAACTACAAATTCTGCCATATAATGTGAAAAGAAGTGGTCCCAATGTCGAACCCTGGGGAACACCATTAGTCACCAGAAGCCAACCAGAAAAGGCCCCTTTATTCCCATTCTTTGCCTCCTGTCTGCCAGTCAGCCAATCATCTATCCATGAAAGCATCTTTCTTATAATACCATGGGCTTTTAACTTGTTAAGCAGCATCACTGTGGCACCTTGTCAAAGGCCTTCTGAAAAATCGAAGTAAGGTATGTCATGTAGGACTAGACGTTAATATCCCTTATTTGCACTCCTGAGACGTGCTGCCTAGACTCTGTGGGGTGGCCGAGTGAGTGGTGGCATCTTCTGGGTTATCAAGTGGTCGCCCAGATGGAATCCTCTCTCTTCAACCAGAGCCACTGACTATCCTTTTCAGCAGCTCTGGAGAGGTCTTTGACTGCTTTGTCGATGTGTCTTCCCTCGCACTCCCAACTCCCGGAGTAGCCTTGATGTTGCTGTGGCTACAAATCCTCTGCAGCCTACTTCGACCAGTCGGACCCTTGCTTTCCAGCCATGTTGTTGTGCGTCGGCTGCAAGCTCAGCACACCTCAGCTTCTTGCGCTCGTAGGCCTCCTCCACTGCATCCTCCCAGGGCACTGTCAGCTCGATGATGTAAACGAGATGGAGTGAGGCAGACCTCAGCACAAGGCCTGGTCTGAGGTTGGTTTCTGCGATTTCAGCTGGGAAGCAGAGGCTCTGGCCTAAGTCTACCACGATCTTCCAATCACGTGCCACGCCTAGCTGCCCGATGTCAGGTCTCGATACATCGAGTCTGGCTTGGCCCTCACCTTCCCGGACAAATGCTGTTAATGGCCAGCCGGATGAAGGGGAAGGGAGAACGCTGACGCTCATCTGCCAACTTTCCAGCACTGCTGCAAGACACCGTAGCACCTGGTTGTGCTGCCAGATGTATCAGCCTTGAGTAAGGCTGGACTTGCAGCCCACCAGAATGTGTTTTAGTGTTGCTGAAGTCAGTATCCTCTTTGATATTGTTGGCTAGTTTACATTCATATTTCATCTTTTCTGTCCTTGTGGCTTTTTATTTGCCTTCTGTTGATTTTTAAAAGCTTCCCAATCCCACTAATTTTTGCTATGTGATATGGCCTCTCTTTTGCTTTTCTGCTGTCTTTGACTTCCCTTGTCATCCACAGCTCCCTCATCCTCCCTTTAGAATACTTCTTCATGTTTGGGCTGCACCTTTCCTGCGTCTTCCAAATGACCTCAGAAATCCAGCCATTGCTGTTCTGCTATCAACCCTGCTCAAGTCCCCTTTCAATCAACTTTGGCCAACTCCTCTCTCATGCCTCTGTAATTCCTTTTACTCCACTATAATACTGATACATCTGACTTTAGCTTCTCCTTCTTAAACTACGGGGTGAATTCTATCATACAATGAACACTATCTCCTAAGGTCTCCTTTACCTTAAGCTCCCTAATCAAATCTGATTTATTACACAACCCAATCCAGAATTGCCTATCCCATAGTGGGCTCAACCACGTGCTGTTCTAAGAATCTATCTCATAGACATTCTACAAATTCTCTCTCTTAGGATCCAGTACAAACCTGATTTTCCCCAATCTACCTGCATATTGAAATATCCCATAACTATCATAACATTGTCCTTAAAATACACTTTTCCTATCTCCTGTTGTAATATAATTCCTGTATATAACACCCATCAGTTTTTTTAACCCTTACAGCTTCTTAACTCTACCCAAAAGGATCTAAATCTTCCGAACACACGTCACCTCTTTCTAAGGATTTGATACCGTTTTTAACCAACAGAGCCAGTGACTGTCTTTGCCTACCTACCTGTCCTTTCAATACAATGTCCATCCTTGGATATTAAGCTCCAAACGATGATCTTCCAGCTACAGCTCAGTGATGCCTCCAACTTCTGTTATGTTTCGTATCTTCAAAACATTAAACTAATTCAAAGGAAGACACAGGAATCCGAAAGGTGAGTCTAACTTTGTGTTTACTTTAAGTGAGAAACGCCCTTATCATGTGGTAGTGTCATGATGTATTCAATTCATGTATTTTTTACATGGATCCATAGTGAATTATATAAACAACAAGGAATGCTTAATCAAACAACATATTTACAGGATTACTCAAAAATTACTGAAATATTACATACACAATACCACTCCCTACATAGCTCTAGACTCCAACTCAATAGAAACTGCCTCTCAGCTACTGTATCTACACAGTATACTACACAATGCAACACTATACAGACATCCACAGCATTGTCAATTTTAAATTGTCCCATTCAGGTACAAAGATTTAATCACTGTGGAGGCCTTCTTACTCTTATGGGATAATGCCTCTCCTGACAAGGGGGATCATTCTGCTTGGTAGGTGAGATTTGTGACTGTGAAAGCAATCTCAGGTTCCGGGACCTCCTCCATGGTGGTTATAGGAATCGATTCTGAGACTGCAAGAAATGGTTCTGACAGCTCTGGACACCTTTCTCCTCCTCCCTTTTTCTTCTTCGAGCTTGTGCAATTTGGTCTTGGGAAGATGCATTTAGTTCACTAGAGTATTCTCTTATTAACCTTTCTATTATAAACAAACTCTCCCTCAATGTCGCAAAAACAAAGGAGCTGGTCATAGACTGCAGGAGGAATAGAGAGAGGCTAACCCCTATTGACATCCATGGATCTGAGGTTGAGAGGGTGAACAGCTTTAAGTTCCTTGGCATAAATATCACTGAGGATCTCACGTAGTCTGTACATACCGGCTGTGTGGTGATAAAGGCAGAACAGTGCCTCTTTCACCTCAGACGGTTGAAGAAGTTTGGTATGGACCCCCAGATTCTAAGAATTCTCTATAGGGGCATGATTGAGAGCATCCTGACTGGCTGCATCACTGCCTGGGATGGGAACTGTACTTCCCTCAATCACAGGACTCTGCAGAGAGTGGTGCTGTCAGCCCAGCGCATCTGTAGATGTGAACTTCCCACCTTTCAGGACATTTACAAGGACAGATGTTTAAAATGGTCCAAAGGATCATTGGCGACCCAAGTCACCCCAATCACAAACTGTTCCAGCTGCTACCATGCGGGAAACAGTACCACAGCATAAAAGCCAGGACCAACAGGCTCTGGAACAGCTTCTTCCACCAGGCCGTCAGACTGATTAATTCATGCCAATACAATTGTATTTCTATGTTATATTGACTGTCCTGTTGTACATGCCACTTATTATAAACTACTATAAATTTCACATTACACATTTAGACAGGTAAAGATTTTTACTCCTCATGTATATGGAAGTAATAAAGTCAATTCAATTCAATTCAATTCAATTCAATTACTCCCTTTACAATCTGATTTCTTCTCTTGGTTTCCACATCCACAACATCATCCGATGAATCCTCTGTTTCTGTATCTCCATTAACTCCATTCATCCACCTGGGCTTTGGTCTTTGCATCTACTTTTCAAGTAGCTTTTTGTCTAATACTTGAAGTTTATACAGTAACCTTAATGCACACAGAGTAGATTCTGGCTCTTTATACTCACAGAAACCAAATGCTTGCAACTTTCCTGAAACTCCTTGAAATCTCTTGCAGCTTAAAATCAAGTCGCTTTTACCTGATTAACACATTAGTGGCCTTCTCATACTGTAAACGTTACCTACAAAAACTGTTGTAGTCAGACCACTGTTTCTGTCACTTTCACGGTTCCTCTGAGCAATATGGTCTTTCTTGATCCAATATGCTTTCCAACCAGAGGTACAGAGGGTGGCACCAATACCTGTTTGAATGCTGTTGGGCAATGGTTTATGGTGTTTGTCATGGAGACAGTTGTGGCATCATCCAGAACCTTTCTTAATTCACTTTCAGTTGTCTCTATTGCAAGGCATGAGGCATGCAAATAGTGGATAGATCTCCAATCAAGTTGCAATTGTCTCAGATAACCACAGCCCCAGAATGGTGGCCCTTTTGTTTTTACCTCATATAAGCTCAATTTGGCTTGTTGGTTATTGTATTTCTCTATGAATGTCATTCCCATAGGCGTTTCCTTTTCTCAGTATAAGTTCTTAGTTGGATATCTGCAGGCTTCAGTTTAGTATTTTTGAAGTGCTGTTTAAACTCATTTTGTGGTACAACAGCCAAACCAGTGTCCAATTATAGTGTAATTAAGTTGTTGTTTATCGCTGGAATAAACCATATTGCCTGTCTATTGCTAGTTTTCACATTGTAAATCTTTAGGCTACACAGTCTTGTGTTACTCTCATCAGATTTTTCATCAACAGCACACAGGTTAGTGCTCTTTTTGAAACTGCAAATTGACTTTAAATCTTTTGCTCTTCTCTGTGCAGTCCATTCATTTTTTGTCTGCCCAACATGCTCTTTGTATGTGTCTTACTTTGTTGCATTTTCTGCAAGTGTCACCTTTAAATCTGCATAGATCAAATGGTTCAAATGCTTCAATTTAACATCAGAGAATGAATACAGTATACAACCTGAAATTTTTACTCTTCACAGACGTCCATGATACAGAGAGGAAAAAAAACAAAGAAGGAATGACAGAAAAACATTAGAACCCTAAATTCCCCCTCCCCCTCCCCCTCCCACGCACAAGCAGCAGAGAAAGCATCAGCCCTCCACCAGTCCCTTCCCCACACTTGCTCAAGCACTGGATCAGCCCTCCCCCCCCCCTCACCACCCCCCAGGCAAGCAATAGCAAAGCCCCCAAAGAGACCATGATCTAGAGTCCATCAAAATCTACTGTCCATCCCAAAACGTCGACATCTCAGACAGGGTCTCTCTCATTAACGAGGGAGAGAGAGGTATCACTCTTGCAATGAGAGGGGAAACCAACAGCTCACTGTTTTATCCTTACAATCCTTGGTGTCACTTCTCCGAGAACACCTCCCCCCATACCCCCGACTCGAGGACTAACAGACTTTCACTCACCGTCAAGGGAGAGAGAGTGCAGGGACCTTCCAAAGCAGCGCACTCCGCCCATATGTCTTCCGGACTGCATCTGGAGATTTCAAAACCTGGACCACACGGCGAGTCTGAGAACAAGAACCCACCACCCATAGCGGACCATATTTTGAGCTGCAGCTATAGATCATGAACTCCGACAAGACCCCAGCCACCTCAAAAAGAAAAGAAAGACATAAAAACAGAAGAAGAATCTTGCATGAGTGAGCCCTTGCTGCAATGGTAACAGTTTGTTCAGACAGGCTGGTTTCCATTTGGACATTGCAATTTTGTTCACATTCACTTTCATTCCTGACTGTAACTCAAGTGCTTCTCTGTCTGCTGTTTCCATTGACACAAAGATTTCAAATGCCCTTTTAAATGTAAGTTGTGCATCAATTAGGAGCCATTTTTATTGCATTCTTGTAAGGTTCCACAAACTAAGCAATCTCACAGTGCATCACTAAACCTATTACCAAACTGACAATGATCAGACAACTTCTTCAATTCAGCCACGTCTGCTGAAATGGGATCCCCTTCGCTTTGAATTCGCTAATGAAACCTAAATCATTCTGCAATCAACAATGTTTTTGGTTCTAAATGATCCGGCATTGCTTTCACAATATCTGCAAAGATCGTCTTTGCGGGTTTGGTTGGAGCATTAAACCTCAAAGCTATATGCCTTTAAGCTTAATGCACTCGGTAAAATTGGTACTCATTTCTCATTAGCTATTTCAGTTGCTTTAAAATACTGTTCAATTAGTTCATGAGACGGTTACCCATTGAGTAATTGAATGTATCAGTCTTTCTAATGTAGCTGGTCATTTCTGGCCTTTTTAATGATTATTATCATGTGGTATTCTCTGATTATGAACCCATTTTCTGCCATTTTTTAAACTCGATCATATTTTCCTTTCTGAAGAAATGTGCTGTGTTGCTTTTTTTAAAATGCGATTGTCTCTGCACGTGCTGCATTGTTTGTCCTCACCATTCCTTGCTGTGTTTTAACAGTTTGGTATTTGTATCAGGTTCATTTTTAAAATACCTCACTACCACTGTTACGTTTTGTAACTTCAAAAGTTTAAATTAATTCAAAGGAAGACACGGGAGTCCAAGTTGTGAATCTAACCTCGTGCTTACTTTAAGCAAGGCACCTACATATCACATGGTAATGTCATGAGGTACAGTACGCAATTTATGTATTTTTACAGATAACGGTATTGAATTATATATAGGAAAAAATGCTTAATTAAACAATATATTTACAAGATTACACAAATGTTACTGAAGTATTAAATACAATACACTGTCACACCTGCACAACATGATCATTTACTTATTCCGTATATTACGTGCATTCAAAAGCCTTCAGTCCCATATTCATCACCCTTTCCAATTTTGCCCCCACATTACACTTCAACTCATCCCACTGACTGTAATTTTTCCCAGTCATCTGCTTATCCATTCTCACTACAGACTTCATCCACTTGTGTACCAACTGTCCCATCCTCTGGTTCCCATCCCCCTGCAAGATTAGTTTAAACTCTTCCAACAGATCTACCAAACCTGCCACAAGGATTTTGTTCACTCTCAGGTTCAGGTGTAACCAGTCCTTTTTGTACAGGTCATACCTTCCCCAGAAGAGATCCCAATTAACTAAGAACCTGAAACCCTACCCGCTGGACCACATCCTCAGCCATTTATTCACCTGTACTATTGTTCTATTCCTGCCCCGGCTAGCACATGCCACTGGGAGAAATCCAGAGATTAAGTCAAAGTCAAGTTTATGGTGTATTCACAAATACACGTATGCACAGATGTGTTGAATAAAATAACTTCCAGCAGTATCACAGGCACTTGGCATTGGAGGCACAACATTCACAAGAAAAATATAAATTATACAAAGTTGTACAAGAAAGAACATAACCAGAACAAAGCAAAACAAAGTTCATTGTAGTGCATAGTGATTAAAGACTCCTTATATCTGTCAGTCCTGCACAGTCAGACACCTCCCAGTCTCCACCCAGTGAACAGGAGTCACCTGCCACTCATTTCCAACTCATCACCTGCGGCCTATTTAAACCCAGCTCTCATCTACAGTTGTTGTTCACCCATCAGACCAATCAGCAGCTCCTAGCCATCAGTAATGTTGTTGCCTTTATCTGTTCTCTCTTGTTCTGTGGCCCCTCATGGCTTATTATATTGCAGTTTAATATTAAAGTTATTAATCGCTGCTAAATCTTCTCTGCTGCTCTGCTGTTGGGTCAAATCTCTTCTGTGTTTCCTGATAGGATAGGTGAACCCACGATTGACCCAGCAAAGTTTGCTCACCTAAAGTAAGTTATCTGTCGACATGAGCACATGATCCAGAAGCAACAGGAAACCATTAACCACCTGCTCACCACTGTCTTTCTCAATACAGCAACCCCCTCCGCCCTTTGAGCCCTGGACTCTGGTGCAAGAACATCTCAACGAATTTCTATCCTGATGCCGCAACTTCCTGTTCCAGTGCGTCTTACACTTTGAGTTCCAGTCATCTCTGTATGTTATTAACCGAGCCAAGATTGCCTTCGATATCCCTCTCTTGACTGGGCAAGCGCTGATCTGGGCCCCCAAGATCATGTGTGACACGCCCGTTCAGTCCTTCAGCGCCTCCTCCAAAACCAGCTGTAGTGCAATCTAGAGAATGAGCTCCAGGCCCAGTTACTCCCTTCTTTGATGACGTCCTTTCACCACAAGACCATGGACCCAGAAAAAGTGAGTCCAATCATTGAATGGCACTGACGGCGCTCAGTCAAAGAGCTACACTGCTTCATGAGCTTCTCCAGCTTCCGCCACATTTCATCACAAACTACAGCCAGATCACAGCTCCTCTCACCTCCCCCATCAAATCACCTATCTAATGGATAGCATGTTCTGCTGCCTTTTACTATGTTTCTGAGGAGCTCAAGAAATACTTCACCACTGCTCCAATTCTCCATCATCCAAACCCCTCCAGACATTTCATGGTAGAGGTGGATTCATCTGACGTAGGAGCCGCAGTTATCCTCTCCCAGCAAGGACCAGACAGGAAGACACACCCTTGTGCCTTCGACCAGCACAAGTTCAATTCTACAGAGAGCCATTATGGAATAGGAGGCAGGGAGCTACTCGCCATCAACTGGGCTGTGGAAAAATGGAGACAATGGCTGATGGGAAATACTGATCGCCTCCTGATCTGCTCTGACCACCAGAAACTCATATCCATACAACAGGTGGCATGGCAGCAGAGTGGTTAGCACAACGCCTTGCAGTACCAGCGACCCGAGTTCATTTCCCGCTGCTGTCTGTGTACATTCTCCCTGTGACCATGTGGGTGCTCTGACTTCCTCCCACAGTCCAAAGATAGATAGATAGATAGATATACTTTATTGATCCCGAGGGAAACTGGGTTTCATTACAGCCACACCAACCAAGAATAGAGCATTAATATCGAAATACAAAAACCACAAACGATCAAACAACAAAATGCAAACTATGCCAGATGGAAAATAATTCCAGGACCAGTCTATTGGCTCGGTGTGTCTGCCCTCCATGGGAGGAGCTGCAAGTTCGATAGCAACAGGCAGGAATGACCTCCCGTGCTGTACTGTTTGGTGGGTTATTTGGTCATTATAGATTGTCCCGTGATTGGGCCAGGTTTAAATTGACAGTTGCTGGGTGGCTCAGCTCGAAGGGCCAGAAGGGCCTATTCTATGCTGTAATTTAATAAATAAACAAACAAATAAACAGACCCACCAACTCAACCCATGAGCAATTCAGTTCCATCCTTTCCTACCGAGCTGGCTCTGAGAGCACTAAGGTGGATGCTCTGTCATAGCAGTTCAACACAGCTGAAGTGGAGTTCGACCTTCAGCCCATCATTCCATCCCCGCTGATCCTCTTCCCCAATCATCAGGGACCTGGAGAACTAGATCTGTCAGGCCCTACAGCACAAGCCTGCTCTGTTTAACACACCTGACAATCACATGTACCTGTCGGTGGCAGTGCCTTCTGAGATACTCCCGTGGGTCCAATCCTCAACCCTCTCCGGGCATCTAGGTGCACAATGGACTCTGGATTTTCAGCAATGCCAATTCTGGTGGCCCATCATGATCTCAGATGTACGTCAGTTCATTGCTGCCTGCCCTCAATATGTTCAGTCCAATTCTTCCAACCAGTGGCCCTCTAGGCTCCTGCAGCCCATGCTTGTCCCACAACACCCATTGTCCCACATCGCCATGGATTTTATCACAGGTTTGCCACCTTCCAATGGGGCCATGATGATCATGACAGTGGTGGACCGGTTCTCCAAGGCGGCCCACTTCATTGCCCTCCCCAAACTTCCATCAATTGTTGGACGGCAGACCTGGTTCTCTAACATGCATTTCGTCTCCACGGTTTCCCTCAGGATATTGCATCAGACCAGGGCCCACAATACATCTCCCGCTTCTGATGAGCCTTCTGCTTCCTCCTCCGCACCGCCATGAGTTTGTCCTCAGGATATCATCTGCAGACCAATGGTTAGTCAGAAAGAGGCAATCAGCCAGCGGAGAAGTTTCTGCAATGCTTTGCCACCTCTAACCCTTCCATGTGGAAGAGGTATCTCCTCTGGGCCATGCTGTCCCACAATCTACACATCTCCTCTATCATGTCTCCCTTTGAAGTGCTTCGTGGCTTCTAACCCCATTGTTCCCTGCCAGGAGCCGACAGTCCAGGTCCCATCTACCAGGGCACTGGTTCGCCACTGATAGAATGCTTGGAAGAGGGCATGGAGGGCCATCCTAGCTGCCAATTGCATCTACTGCTGCCAGGCTAACCACCATCAGTGCCCACCCTGAGAATTCCAGCCTGGGGACTGTGTCTGGCAGTCCACCTATGATCTGCCCCTGTGCATCTCGTCTTGCAAGCTCTTTCCCCAGTTCACTGGTCCCTTACATTTACCTATTGCATTAACCCAGCTACTTATCATCTCCAGCTGCCACCATCTCTCAGGAACACACCTACCTTCCATGTGTCCTGCCTTAAACCCATTGTCCATGGACCACCTGAGTCTGCCCCTCCAGAACCAAGGATGGTGGAAGGTAGTCCAATGTACGCGGGTCACTGGTTGTTGGATTCACATTGCCGTTGACAGTCTGTGCAGTACCTGGTCAACTGGGAAGGTTTGGCGTGGAGGAGAGGTCTTGAGTGCCGTCCAGTTTCATCTTGGATCCATTGCTCATTGAAGTGTTCCACTGGACCCATCTAGGTCATCCTGGGCCATCGGGTACCAGCCACAGGAAGGACAGTCTTGTCTGGCCTGCAGAGGCAGGCACTTCCCAGTCTTCACCTAGCTAACAGGAGTCACCTGCCACTTGTTTCCAATTCATCACCTACAGCCTATTGAAACCCAGCTCTCATTCACAGTCCTTGTTCACCCATTTAATCAACCATTTTCTCCTAGCCTTCAGTTACCTTGCTTCCTTGTTGCATTAAGTATCTGTCCCCTCTTGTTTTGTGGCCCCTCGTAGCTTGTTATTTTGCTTATTATTGAAGTTATCACTCACCACTAAATCATTTCTGCTGCTCTGTTTTTGGGTCAAGCCTCCTGTACGTATCCTGACCATATCTCATTATTTCCACAGTTTTAAGGAAGTAGGCACTCAATGCTCAATGATTCTAAAACAGCTTCTTCCCCTTCCACTATCAGATTTTTGAATGGTCTATGACACCATTCATTATTCCCTTTTTTTGCATGATTTATTTCTTCTTGTAACTCGTGTTAACTTGGTTTTGCACAATTTTGCATCAGGGTAATCTGATTCATCTGAAGCAGTTATGGGACTGAATGAGGTTAGAGGGTATAATACTCACTCTTAACAGAACCAGCTTGGTGTGCATAGTTCATTTTGTTTTGATACGAATTGTCTCAGAATAGAAAGACAATATTCATACCATTCTTAGGTTGTAATTGAGCAATTTCAAAATCAGTTCACAACTGAAGATACTAATTTCCCACAGAACTTATACTAAACAATTAAAAATATGAAGATCTCAGCACAATCTTTGGATTCAAAGTTGTTGGACAGGGTAATAATAGTTGTTTTAAAGGTCCGAATGGGCTCCCACATATGGAAAGATCAGGAATCAGGAGAAGCCCCGGCATTCATTAACCCATCTAAGCATCAGCCATTAAATGAAGTGTTTAAATTTGAAATGGCGAAAAAAAAGGAACTATTTCCTCTGTCTCCCTTAAACCTAAAGTCCAAAAGCAACATCAAGAACAAGTTCTTCACAAGAGGTTGATAGAAGTCAGGAGTTCTCCCAAAAAGAAAGCTATTGGGAAATTCAGAACCATGTATGTTTATAAGAGTAAAGAATTAAGGGACGAAGACCTAAAGTGAGATCGAGCATAACCTAACATTATTAGGGCATGTTTGAGGAGCTGGACAGCCTTCTACTGCTCTGGTTGTCCTCTCCTGTGCGGAGGAGGAAGGACAAAAATGTTTCATAACTTCCTTCATGCTTTCTCTCTGCAATTTATCTTCTTGCTTTTCATTTTTAAAAATATTTCCATTCCTTCCCCCATCTCCCTTCTTCTTCCCCTTTTAAGAGCTTGAGACTCAAATGTGTCTTTTGTCACTGATGCTGAATATTTGTTGTGATACAAGCTGCCTGATATACTCACTTCCCAAAACTGAGATCAAATATAAGACTACGAAAGCGACAGAGAGCTTAAAACCAAAGACAACTATCCTACCCTTTCTTATTCTGTATCCATAAGATCATTAGATCATAAGACTACTAGGACCAGGATTACGCCATTCAACCCATGAGTCTGCATTGCTGTTCAATTGTGGATGATTGGTTTTTAACCTAATTCTTCTGCCTTCTCCCTTTTGCCCCCTTACCAATCAAGAACCTATCAATTTCTACTTCAATACACCAGATGATTTGGCATCCACAAATCTCTGTGGCAACAAATTCCACAGATTCACCACCTTCTGGCTGAAGAAATTCCTCATCTCTACTTTAATGAGATGTTTCTTTATTCTGAGACTGTGCTCTCAGATCCTAGACATCCTCTCCACGTGCACTATTTCCTTGCTTTTCAATATCCGTTAGGTTTCAATGAGATTCAACCACCTTCCCTCCACCCCCCCCCATTCTTCTGAACTGCAATCAGTACAGGCCAAGACATGAAACACTCCTCGTTTGTTAGGCCTTTCATTCCTGGGATCATTCTCATAAACTTCTGGAAACCCTCTGGGGCCAGCACACTTTCCTTAGATAGTGTCTGCTCAATCATCATTGCTTGCTTTCCGTTACCATAACAAGTGTCAATGTAGGGTTAGCTAGCTACTCACCTACACGGCCCTATCCTGGAACAGAGTCACAAATCAATATCCAGGTGAGGAGGTGAGATGATGGGAGCAATGATCAGCGGGAGGCGTCAGACAGTTTTAGCCCCTATCACCCAGGGACTTGAGGCAAAGAGACATCAATCACAGATAACCCATTGGTACACCTGGCACAACCTGACTTTTTCTACACTTACCATCAAATCTCAAAATCTCTCTGTTTCCTTGTTTAAAAAAAAAAGCTTGTCCTGTACTTCACAGTCATTTCCATCAAAATCAACTCCCTAAATTGACATTGGGTTCAAAAATATCTGTGGCAGCTGCATAGTTTGAGGTACCTCTCAGGCAAATAGTTCCCTGTGAGGCAGATTTCTCGTGGCGTCACTCCGAACTCACTGTCACACTGTTGACTGATAGATTAAAAGTGACAAATGGGCACATTTTCAGAACCAGAATACAGGGACCAGCTGCAGTTCCTCACTGTCAATCTTAAAGATTCAGCAGCAAAAGTTATGCTGCATGGAATATGCGACAGAGGGAATACCTATTTGCTATCAAAGTGAAACAAGATTTTATTCCAATTCAATTTAGCTGTGCCTGAAATCCCGTTAGAGAGATTGGGAAGCAATCTGACAACGTTATCTCCTGGTAAATAGTTTAGAAAACATAAAGTTGACTTCATCGTCTGCAATTACTGCTGCGATTTCATGCCTGAGGGCTTTGATGTTCCAAGCCTCTAAGCAAGCTGCATCAGTAAGAACGTTAATGGCAGCAGCCATTAAAGAAGAATTGCAAGTGTGCTTGTACTGTTGTGATCCTTAGTAAAATATTGCCCTCTGTTTAGACTTGGAAATGGGGTGAAGAGCAAAGGTATTCCAGGGACAAACTATTTCACGTCAAGTCAAGTCACTTTTTATTGTCATTTTGACCATAATTGCTGGTACAGTACACAGTAAAAACGAGACAATGTTTTTCAGGACCATAGTGCTACATGAAACAATACAAAAACTACACTGAACTACATAAAACAACACAAAAATACACTAGACTACAGACCTACCCAGGACTGCATAAAGTGCACAAAACAGTGCAAGCATTACAATAAATAATAAACAAGACAATAGCCTCTCTTTGTGAGATGTGCCAGAATAAGGTACAGGTCCTGCATTTCTCAATGACAAACAGCAGAGGCCGGATTCTATAGCAAAACAGAAAACGCAGGAGACACTCAGCAGGGTAGGCAGAATCTGCTGAATGACAACAAGTAATGTCTCAGGTCAAGGACACTTCATCAGAGATTCTGCCTCTGATTTATAAATTGTCACAGCAATCAGCAAAATTGGTAATTGTATGTTTTCTTTCCCACGTTGAATTTCAAGTTGCTAACAAAGGAACAAGACTGGTATTTAGATCTTCACTTTAATGAGGGTAAGATTTTTAGAATGAATGCAAGACTATGGAGGTCCTGGTGTAATTGTGCAGCCGCTAGCTTAGATTCATTTATTTATCACACGTATATCGAAACACACAGTGAAATGTGTTATTTGCATTGACAACCAACACGACAGAAGGATGTGCTGGGGGCTGCCCACAAGTGTTGCCACACATTCCAGTGCCAGCATAAGTTGGCCTCAATGTTTGCAGAGCAACACAGGCATTGACAACAACTACACAACAGCAGCAAAACAGGCTCCTTTTCTCCCTCCCAACCACACATCTGGCCACCCACTTGTGCAAACAAGCAGGCCTCCAAGCCCAGGATAGGCCTCCAACCTCCATTCCCTTGGCGAGACTTGAAGACTTGCTCACTGATCACGGGACTTTGATCTCCAGACTCATACAAGCCTGCAAACCTGTGATTCACTGGCACTGTGTACCCTGGCCCTGGAGATGTCACTGTCAGGAGTTATTGAGAAGCTTTCAAACTAGGGTTAGGAGGGGAAGGCAGACAAAGTGAATAGTCCAGCCTGTGGAGGGAAATTATCGCGACTGCAGCACCTTCTCTGGCAGTACATTCCTTCATCGCCCACTGTGTAAATTCACCATGGGGGTTGAATCCTCGCACAAAGATGGTCCCACATCCCTGATGTCTGTGTGGCTGCTGTAGGGTTGGTGGGGGCAGTGGGAGGGGGATTATAGCTGCCAATGCAGCTGAAATATTGTGGGTAGTTACACCCTTCTTACCTGAGGAAAGTTAGGTTTGTCTCGAGCTGTGCCTAGACATTCACTAGAGGTTTGCAGAATGGTGGCTAGAAAGAGAAAGTTGACCTTGGAAGAGCGATTAAAGAAGACCGACCCCTAGAAATATTGTTGGGATGCATAAGATACTGAGTGTGATTGAAAAGGTAGATCTCTGGTTCCACAGGAGAATTGAGAATCAGAGCATAGTCTCAGGACCCATAAAGGTGAGGGATGTGCAGGAATATCATTATACTCACATTTCTTTAGAAGGCTCACCTCTATAACCATATGGGTTTAATAATCATTAAGTGCAGAAATCTTCTCACAGTGTCCTTTTGTACCCAATGTCCTAACCCCACTAACCACCCTTATCACAAGCAGGGCTATACTTCCACTCCTCTTTCCCATATTCCCATACAAATATCTACTGTATGTCAGGATGCTGTTTATTGGCCACAGCTCAGCATTTAACACCATCATTCCTACAGTCCTGATCAAAAAGCTGCAGGACCTGGGCCTCTGCACCTCCCTCTGCAACAGGATCCTTGACTTTCTAACCGGAAGATCACAATCTCTGCAGATTGGAAATAACATCTCCACCTCACTGACAATCAACACGGGTGCACCTCAGGGATGTGTGCTTAGCCCACTGCTGAATTCTCTTTACACCCATGACTGTGTGATTAGGCACACTCAAATGCCATCTATAAACTTGCTGATGATACAACCATTGTTGGCATAGTCTCAGATGGTGACAAGAGAAGATACGGGAGTGAGATATACCAGCTAGTTGAGTGGTGTTGCACAACAACCTTTCACTCAAAGTCCGAAAGACCGAAGAGCTGATTATGAACTTCAGGAAGGCTATGACGAGGGAGCTCTCACCTGCCCTCATAGAAGGATCAGAAGTGAGTAATTTCAAGTTCCTGGGTGTTAATATCTCTGGGGGGGCTAACCTGGTCCCAACAGATCAATGCAATTATAAAGAAGGCAAGATGGCAGCTATATTTCATTAGGAGTTTGAGAAGATTTGGTATGTCACCTAAAACACTTGCAAATTTCTACAGAGGTACTGTGGAGAGCATTCTATCCGGCTGCATCACCATCTGGTATAAAGTGGGGGTTACTGCACAGGATCAAAGTAAGCTGCAGAGAGTTGTAAAATTTGTCATGGGCACTGGCCTCAGATATCTTCAAGGAGTGGTGCCTCAAAAAGGTGGCATCCATCTTAAGGATTCCCACCACCCAGGACATGCCCTCTTTCATTGTTACCATCAGGGAGGAGGTACAGAAACCTGAAGGCACACACTCAATGATTCAAGAACAGCTTCTTCTCCTCTACCACCCAATTTCTGAAAGAACATTGAACCCATCAACACTACCTCACTATGTTTTTGTTTCTGTTTTTCCACTAATTAGTTAATTTCTTTTATAGGCATCCGTTAGTCTCGTGAGACCATCGATTTGCGCCTTGGAAGGCTTCCAGGGCGCAGGCCTGGGCAAGGTTGTATGGAAGACCGGCAGTTGCCCATGCTGCAAGTCTCCTCTCTCCGCGCCACCGATGTTGTCCAAGGGAAGGGCATTGGGACCCGTACAGCTTGGCACCAGTGTTGTTGCAGAGCAGTGTGGTTCAGTGCCTTGCTCAAGGCTCAATCTAGCAATCTTCAGATCACTAGACGAATACCTTAACCACTTGGTCACGCGCCAACACAATTAGTTAATTTAACTATTTGATATACATATATATATATATACACAACGTAATCCACTGCTTTTTTCTATATTATCACGTATTGCATTGTTCTGCTGCCACAAAGTTAACCAATTTCATGACATATGCTGGTGATATTAATGTAAAATCTTCTAGAAAAGTTAATTTAAACTCTATGTGGATCTTGCAAAGGGCAGGTATAGTGAGATTCCTTCATTATTTTTGGACTTCAGTAGAATTCTTTATAATGGCAATTACAATTATCATTAGCAGGGGAAGAGTTTATTAGTAGCTGTAGTACACCTGAGAACCTGTATGCAAGATTTAATAATACTCTTCCGGTCCCGGGTGACCCTGATATTCTGACCCATCATAAAATGCTAGGCTTTTCTTAACACATACTTAAAGAATATCTGTAATATTGAACCAAAAAGGTAATGCAAAACAGTAAATCCATTCATTTTCAGGATGTTGGAAATGCCAACAAGACCAATGTTCATTGAACATGCTTCATTGTCCTCAGGAAACTGGTGCAGAACCACCTTCTAGCAATTCTGCAGTCCTGGTGAAGGGAGTCCAACAGAGCTGTTGGGCGGGGGGACATTTCCAGGACTGAGAGGCAGTGATAGTGGAAAATCAAAGTCAAGAGGGGACTCTTCCATTGGTGGTATCCCCATTCACCTGAAGCCTTTCTCCTTCTTGGTAGGAGAAGTCACATGTCTGGGAGGTGCTGTCAAAGTAGTAGAGAGCATTCCATCATGTTCCTGGCTTGTACCTGTAGATTGTGGAAAGTTATTGGGTTGTCCAGTGGCAAATGGGTCACTGCAGGGAACCCAGCCTCTAACCTAATCAAGGATAAGGTATTGATAGTGAAGAATCCATCAACGGTATCTCTACTGCACTTCAAGGGTAAGAGGTTAATTGGCTCTTTTTGAAGATGCTTGTTGCCATGCAACCCTGTGGCAGCAATGTTACTGGCCACATATCAACCCATGCCCGAATGTTGTCTAGGGCTTACTGCAAGTAACCCTTGGCTGCTTCATTTATTAAGTAGAATTGAATATTCTGCAGTCATCAGCAAACATTCCTACTTTATGGAGATTACAAATACTAGAACGTAGAGCAAGCAAGAGTCTGCCGGAGAAACTCGGTAGGTCGAACAGCATCTGTGGGGGAAAGGAATTGTTGACATTTTGGGTTAAAACTGTTGTGTATTTAATACTTTGACAATATCTGAGTAATATTGTACATACTATATATTGGTTGATTTAGCATTCTTATTCATTTAAACAATTAATTACAGGTTATATACAAAAATACAGAAGTTATATATGTCATCATGCTAGCACATGATACATGCACGCCTTGCTTAAAGTAAACTCAAAGTTAGACCTACAATTCAGACTCCAAGCCTTCCTTTGAATCTGTTTAATGTTTTGAGTTACAAAACATACAGAAACCTTGCATCAGGTGCCGCTTGATCTCCTGAGTTCCTCCACCAAATTGTTTGTTGATCTCCACATTAAGATGTGCCCACAGCTGAAAACTTTGTATTCCAATTGCACTTATTTTTAATTTCTGCCCTTTGACATTTGAACCTTTTGCTGTAGCAAATAATCTACCCATAAAAACCTTTTGTCATTCTGAAAATCATGGTTAAATCACTTAAGGCCAAATACATGACCTCAAAAAAGGCCTCCAACCATTAACCCACCCATCACCCTGCACACTACTACATACACATCACCTAGCGTCAGTTTATGTACATACAATCAGTCTCTGTATATAGCAGTTACTCGTACATTCTGTTTTATAGGATTACATTTATATTTCTATTTGTCTTGTGTTGTGTTCCTTATGCCTTTTGGGTTTTATTATGCTGCACTAGATTCAGAGTAACAATCATTTTGTTCTCCTTTGCACTCGGTTACTGAAGAAAAACAAGAAACAATCTTAAATCTTGAATGAGAGTCTGTATTTTCCACTAGTCTTTCACTGAAAAATAGAATGCCCCTTTATGTAGTGGCCTATGACCAAGAATACCAAACACACGAATAAAAGACTGCAGTCTGATCAATCACAAAATTTCAGACAATTCTTTCTATTGTAAGTAATAACAAAAAAAACCACATAAATCCCAGAAAAATCACACAAATTACTGCACAATTTCTACGCAAGAACAAATGATAGTTTATCTCATTCACTTTTGCCTTATCACTAGCCCTTTGATCTTTCCTGTCTTTTCAATGTCCAGATGACCTTTGAATGAACTTATTCATAATAACTTAAAAGTGAGAATAACCTCTGCTGATAGCCAAGCGATTGTTTCAGACAGAAGAGATGGGATTAACGGCAGCGGCAGATTCATGTATATCTTTCCAATCTACCTCAGTGGGAGCAGAATGGGACAGGCAGCAGAGCGGTACACAAAGCAGATTGTGTTTGTAAACTTTTTGTCATTTCCTTTTCCCCTTACAGATTAGCATCTTGATGCTCCACACTTAAAATGTTCAGATATTCCCTGCAGAAAATCCTAATTTTTGTCTGAAGCAAATGGTACCCAGATTTTGCAGTGGTGTCAAGAACATCCTTGTGGTGTGTAAGCTATGGAGTGTGACTTTGAGCCTGCTAACAAAATGGGAGCAGGCATCGGCAAGCTCCAATTCTGCATGAGTTCTGATCCAAACTAGACAGCATCTCTGTGCTACTTCACATAGGATATTTGTCAAAATTCCACAAGCTGTTTATTAACTTAATGAAGAAGGATGACCCCTCCTGCCAAGCAGACTGTTGCTTTCCTTCTGACAGTAAATCAGAGAAGCTTCATAACGCGTTAGAGACTTTCTAAAAGTATTTGAAAGCATGTGTAAAAAAGGCCTGTGGTGTGGGTTGTGTTATTTAAAATAAAGCAGCGTGGATTTTATTTTTTTGTTATTGCTTCAGGGAAGAAAATTGCACATGGAAAGCAGTAAAAAAAAATATCACTTGGAGCTACTCAGTCATTACAAATGGCTTGAGTATTGTTAATGCACAATCCTATTAGATCTGAAATTGTCAAACTGAATTCCGTTTCTATTCATTATCAATAATTTCCATTGTGTTTATAGTTTATTCTGCAGAATGCTGGCAAGTTCATTACACATGCCTTCGTTATATTCATCTATAAGCTACAGGCCAATGTGTTAAAAATGAGTGGGTATTTTTGGGCATTTTGCTATTTCCTGACACTTGATGCCAGAATTCTTAAATCATCAAGGGTCTCGGCAGAGGTCACTGCCCCAGTATCCCAGTGTTCCACAGTCTCAAAGCAATGGCTTTCTTTTTGTGTGCACCAATATGTACTTTATCCACAATATACTGTGCATAGTGAATACAATGGAGACATTCTCTGCAACCATTGTACCATCAGTTCGATACATCCTATTGTGACGTGTCTGTACCCCTCACGTTTCCTCCTTAAACAATGCACCTGTGGGGTGCATGACAGGCTGTTCTGGCACATCTGTTCTGGAATAGGGATCCAGACCTGTGCTCTACCCAGAAAAGAAGTATATATTTTAAAAACAAAGATTAGATTAGATTAGATTCAACTTTATTGTTATTGTGCCAAGTACAGATACAAAGCCAATAAAATGCATTTAGCATCTGACCAGAAATGCAAAGAATAGTGTTATTTACCAGATAACTGCAAATAAAAAAAGTGCTACAGCACACAAATATAAAAGTACTGAGACAGTACAATACAGATGCAATACTGCTTAGCGCTGTGATGAGAGGTCCTGTGCCTGCTGGTGCGGGAGTGGAGGCTCCTGTAGCATCTACCGGATGGGAGGAGAGTAAAAAGTCCATGGTTAGGGTGAGATGCAACCCTGATAATGCTTTTCGCCCTGCCCAGGCAGCGTTTATG
Organism: Mobula birostris; assembly: GCF_030028105.1. Taxonomy (NCBI): domain Eukaryota; kingdom Metazoa; phylum Chordata; class Chondrichthyes; order Myliobatiformes; family Myliobatidae; genus Mobula; species Mobula birostris. The sequence continues at coordinate 127,383,320 of NC_092370.1, forward strand.
GTAGATATTCTCAATGGTGGGCAATTGGGTGCCGATAATCCGCAAAAATAACAAATTACAGTTTTCTTACACTGAGGTAGATCCTCCGTGGGTTCCTCTACTTGTGATTGGTGTTTATCCCTACAGAATGACTTGCCTCTTTGGTATTCTTGCTGTGGAGTCCAAACACGTACTAGGTCTGATGTTAGAATTAGTATATTTCATAACGTAACCCGACTGATCAATTTAACATTCTCATCAAGCCTGCCTACTACTTGTGACCCTCTAGCAATATCTTGTCCCGAGCAGGCAGAGATGAAACTAGAGGAGCACTGAGACTCCCTGTTCCATGTGAGGCCTGCTGGAGATCTCTTCCTCAAAGAACATGCAGACATGGGCAAAATGCATGTGGAATACATAAGAGAAATAATTCAGGAAACAAACCAGAAAGTAATGTCCAAGTTCATCTCATGAAAATATTAAAGTTACCAGATATATTTATAACATAAATGGGAAGCATATTTTTCCCTCAAAGTTTGCTCATAAGGAGAAAAGCAAAACCTTGTTTCAACCCTGAATATTGGTGACAGAAACCTTTTATACAGAAACCTTTTATACAGCACTTTTCAGAAACCCAGACTGACCCAAACAACTTTCCTGCCAATGAAGTATTTCTAAAGTGTATTTGTTCAGTGTTGTAGGTTGGAAAGTTGGCCATCAGCAATATCCCACAAGTAGCAATGTAATCACCAGCAGGTACTTGGTGTTTTATTTACAAGCACCTCTATTATATCTGTTTGCACCACTCACCTGGCAGCCTGATCCAGGCTCCTGCCTCTCCCTGTGTAAGAAAAAATTACTCGACATATTTCTTTTAATTGTTGTTCCTCTCATCTTAAATGCATGTCCTCTTGTCTTTGCTGCTTCTGCCCTCGGGTAAAGATTCTGGCTGTTATCCTATTTATGCCACCCATTATTTGATAAACTTCTATCAGGTAACCACCCCCCGCCCCCGCCGACCTACAGCACTCTAGAAAAAAAAATATGCTCATCCCAGCCTCCCCTTATAGCACATACTATAAGGACATTGAAGGACATTAACGAATATTGCTTGGCAACCCTTTGGGTGAGATTGTAACCTCAAAACAGATTTTTTTGTAGAGTTTTCCTGCAGCCACACTTCATTATCCAAGGGTGTAGTGATGAGAATGTAGAAGCCAAGTGCCAGGGACAGCAGCGTTGATTTTTCAAAGGGCTAACTAAGATCACCAAGTTAGTCACATCACCCAAAAATGAATGTGATAACATCTTGCATGCTAATTGTATCTGGATCTCCAAAAGTATACAATACTGAATGAAAGGATATGGTGATCATGTGAGAGCCCGAAACAATGAGAAATATGGGCATACAAACATATTATTCCTGAAGGAAAATGGGTCAGTTTCATATAGTAAGCCGTGAAACACAAGATGAAAGGCATCTTGGTCAGGAAGTTAAGCAGCAATTGGAAGTTATTAAAAATATCTGAAAACCCCAAATTTGAGAGGAGGAGCCAGAGCTGGAGTGAGACAATGAAAAGTGCAAACATGAGGAATTCTGCAGATGCTGGAAATTCAAGCAACACACATCAAAGTTGCTGGTGAGCGCAGCAGGCCAGGCAGCACTCTATGAAGAGGTACAGTCGACATTTCGGGCTGAGACCCTTCGTCAGGACTAACTGAAAGAAGAGCTAGTAAGAGATTTGAAAGTGGGAGGGGTATCTCCCCCTCCCATTCCCACTTTCAAACCCCTTACTAGCTCTTCTTTCAGTTAGTCCTGACGAAGGGTCTCGGCCCGAAACGTTGACTGTACCTCTTCCTAGAGATGCTGCCTGGCCTGCTGCCTCCACCAGCAACTTCAATGAAAAGTGCATTGTTTTGTGAAAGAATACAGTGGCACAGTTAGCAGAGCTGTTACCTCACAGTTCACCATAGACGTTCACTCTTTGTTCCCCCAACCCAACTTCCATGGGGCAGAAGATACAAAAGCTTGAGATCATGTACCAGGAGGCTCAAGGACAGCTTCTATCCTGCTGCTATAGGTCTCATGAATGGACCTCTTGTTCAGTGAAGATGAACTCTGACCTCACCATCTACCTCATCATGACCCTTGCATTTTATTGTCCACCTGAATTGCATTTTCTCTTTAATTGTAACATTATATTCTGTATTCTATTTCTATTTTTGCCTTAATTATTTATATATATTCTTACTGTAATTCACTGTTTTTTTCTCTATTATTACGTATTGCACTCTACTGCTACCATAAAGCTAACAAATTTCACGACGTATGCTGGTGTTATTAAGCCTGATTCTGATTCTATTATTGTTTTCCCTTGTACTGACTGAATGTGTCTATGTTTTCAAGTAATCTGTATGGATGGTGTGCAAAACAATGCTTTTCACTGTATCTTGGTACATATAATGATAATAAGCCAATGACATTCAATGCTGTCTGTGTTGAGTTCTCCCTGTTACTGCATGGGTTTTGACTAGATGCTCCAGCTTCCTCCCTCATCTGAATAATGTGTGGGTTATTAGGTAATGAGTCATTGTAAAATTGTCCCTAATATGGAAGTGAGTGATAGAATGTGGGAGGAGTTAATGAGAATGCGTGAAGAATAAAAAGTGCGATTAATGGATGGTTATTGTAAGTAGGTTGATGCTTGAAGCAGCTCACTTTGCAAAGGACCTATTTCTATGCATTCTCTCTCACTCTGTGACATGACGGGAGGCATAATACCCCTGGTATGTGGGAGAACGGTAAAATCTGGGGCAATAGATGGGAATGTGAGGGAGAACTAAACTGGATTATCATCAGTGGGCGTTTGATAGTACGCATAGACATAGTGGGCCAAAAGGCCTGTTTCCGGGCTGTACCACAACTTCCCCTAATCCCTACCTTGCAACATTGGTGTCCTGATGAGTGAACAGGCAGATCAATAAACTTAGCCAAAGCTGTGAAGTGTGCACAACTCGACTTCTGAATTTGTATACTGTATTAAATTTTTGCGATGGAAATTATTTCCAAGAAGTGCAGAGAATTTGATCCACCATAAGCAACACTTTAGCCACAGTCTGCAGCACGAGTACTGTAGTCAAGTTTACAAAACCAGCTCTGAAGAGTAATAGTGACACCACTTCAGGTGACCTCATTAAAGCCTTTGACTCCATTAAGTGGTTGATTCTGTGGAAAATACATCTCAGATTTAGCTCCCCACATACATCTGGCTGCATCTTATGTTTGCTCCACCTCGACGTGCATGCCATAGTGTTACCCAATGGGTTTACAAGAAAACCAATCTCAGTGAGAACCATTGTCAAGCAAGGCTGCATCATTGCCCTGACACATCTCTCAATCTTTCTTACACTAGTGTTGCACGTCACCTCCAAAAAGCTTCCCATGGGAGTAGAACTAAACTTCAGAAATAATGGAAACTATTCAATATATGGGAATGTAAATTCCAGCACCTAGGTCACCTGAACCTCAGTTAATCTGCAGTATGCTGGCATTGCTTTCACTTGCACACATTTGGAAGCCAGGCTCCATGACATAGTTGTCTTGTTCACTGAGAGGTTGGGCCTTACACTCAGTACCTGTGAGACCAAGACCCTCAATCAACTTTCTCCTTCCTCCCATACCACACCAATATAGGTACACAGCAAGACCCTGAGGAACTTCGATCATTTCCATACACTGGTTCAACACCCCTTAGTGAAGAATGATAGCAAAGACAAAAAAGTCCTACTGCCTTCAATGTGCCAGCACACCATTCAGTCAAAGACGAAGGTATTTGAAGATCATGTTCTTAGTCTTGGCACAACACTTGTGTCTATCTGGCAGCAGTGTTCCCTTCTCTTGTATATGCTTCTGAAAACTGGTCTATTTCCAGCATGCATCTCAAATATTGGAAAATTACCAACAACTCTAACTCCACTAGATCAACTGGCCTCTGCTGGAGATGAACAAAATCCAGGTGTCGTTATTAATCATTTGAGTTAATTGATATAATTTTTCCGCAATCTAATTGTAAATTTTTTTAGTATATTTTCTTTTCTTGCTGGCAGTTTGATGTTTATTTTTAGAAGCTTTTTGTATGACGCATGGCTCCGGGTTGTACACCTAATGGGTTCTCTTTTTTTTCTCACTTTTCTGCTCAGTAGGTCTTTTTTTTTTGTTATCACAAAATTTTGTTTTCAATCTTTAAGATGATGGGTTTTTTTTGAGGCATTGTAAGTGTTGTTACTTCGATGTACTCATGTTATTTTTCCTATGTATACAATAAAAAGATTTGAAAAGAAAGAACAAAATCCAGGTGATGACCTATTTAGTCCTGAAAGTAGGTGAAAAACCAGAACCAAGCATTCATGTCAAAAGGAGAGACCTGTCCCTGAGTTCAAGGTCAGAATCATGCAGTCCCAAAGATGATGCAGGAGATGTGTCCAGCTGCAGCTGCTGGCGGACCGCATTGAGCGGCTGGAGCTGCGATTGGATTCATACTGGAGCATCCGCAATGCTGAGAAAGTCATGAATAGCATGTTCAGTGAGTTGGCCACACCGCAGGTAAAGGCTACACAGGCAGAAAGGGAATGGGTGGCCACTCGACAGCGTAGCAGTAGGCAGGTAGTGCAGGAGTCCCCTGAGGTCATCTCCCTCCTAAACAGATATACTGTTTTGGATGCTGTTGGGGGAGATATCTCATCAAGGGAAGGCAGCAGCAGCATTTAAAGATCGCATGGATGAACTACAACAGTTGTTCATCCCAGTTTGGCAAAAGAATAAACCAGGGAAGGTAGTGAATCCGTGGCTGACAAGGGAAATTAGGGATAGTATCAATTCCAAAGAAGAAACATACAAATTAGCCAGAAAAAGCGGCACACCTGAGGACTGGGAGAAATTCAGAGTCCAGCAGAGGAGGACAAAAGGTTTAATTAAGAAACGGAAAAAAGGTTATGAGAGAAAGCTGGCAGGGAACATAAAAACGGACTGTAAAAGCTGTTGTAGATATGTGAAAAGAAAAAGATTAGTTAAGACAAATGTAGGTCCCTTACAGTCAGAAACAGGTGGATTGATCATGGGGAACAAGGACATGGCAGACCAAATGAATAACTGCTTTGGTTCTGCCTTCACTAAGGAGGACATAAATAATCTTCTGGAAATAGTAGGGGACCGAGGGTCTAGTGAGATGGAGGAACTGAGGGAAATACATGTTAGTAGGGAAGTGGTGTTAGGTAAATTGAAGGGATTAAAGGCAGATAAATCCCCAGGGCCAGCTGGTCTGCATCCCAGAGTGCTTAAGGAAGTAGCCCAAGAAATAGTGGATGCACTAGTGATAATTTTTCAAAACTCTTTAGATTCTGGATTAGTTCCTGAGGATTGGAGGGTGGCTAATGTAACCCCACTTTTTAAAAAAGGAGGGAGAGAGAAACTGGGGAATTATAGACCGGTTAGTCTGACATCAGTGGTGGGGAAAATGCTGGAATCAGTTATCAAAGATGTGATAACACCACATTTGGAAAGCAGTGAAATCATCAGACAAAGTCAGCATGGATTTGTGAAAGGAAAATCATGTCTGGCAAATCTTACAGAATTTTTTAAGGATGTAACTAGTAGAGTGGATAGGGGAGAACCAGTGGATGTGGTATATTTGGATTTTCAAAAGGCTTTTGACAAGGTCCCACACAGGAGATTAGTATGCAAACTTAAAGCACACAGTATTGGGGGTATGGTATTGATGTGGATAGAGAATTGGTTGGCAGACAGAAAGCAAAGAGTGGGAATAAACGGGACCTTTTCAGAATGGCAGGCAGTGACTAGTGGAGTACCGCAAGGCTCAGTGTTGGGATCCCAGTTGTTTACAATATATATTAATGACAGACGAGGGAATTAAATGCAGCATCTCCAAGTCTGCGGATGACACAAAGCTAGGCGGCAGTGTTAGCTGTGAGGAGGATGCTAAGAGGATGCAGGGTGACTTGGATAGGTTAGGTGAGTGGGCAAATTCATGGCAGATACAATTTAATGTGGATAAATGTGAGTTTATCCACTTTGGTGGCAAGAACAGGAAAACAGATTATTATCTGAATGGTGGCCAATTAGGAAAAGGGGAGGTGTAACGAGACCTGGGTGTCATTGTATACCAGCCATTGAAAGTGAGCATGCAGGTACAGCAGACGGTGAAAAAGGCGAATGGTATGTTGGCATTCATAGCAAGAGGGTTCGAGTACAGGAGCAGGGAGGTACTACTGCAGTTGTACAAGGCCTTGGTGAGACCACACCTGGAGTATTGTGTGCAGTTTTGGTCCCCTAATCTGAGGAAAGACATTCTTGCCAGAGAGGGAGTACAAAGAAGGTTCACCAGATTGATTCCTGGGATGGCAGGACTTTCATATGAAGAAAGACTGGATCGACTATGCTTATACTCGCTGGAATTTAGAAGATTGAGGGGGGATCTTATTGAAATGTATAAAATTCTAAAGGGATTGGACAGACTAGATGCGGGAAGATTGTTCCCAATGTTGGGGATGTCCAGAATGAGGGGTCACAGTTTAAGGATAAAGGGGAAGTCTTTTAGGACCGAGATGAGGAAAAACTTCTTCACACAGAGAGTGGTGAATCTGTGGAATTCTCTGCCACAGGAAACAGTTGAGGCCGGTTCATTGGCTATATTTAAGAGAGCGTTAGATATGGCCCTTGTGGCTAAAGGGATCAGGGGGTATGTAGAGAAAGCAGGTACAGGGTTCTGAGTTGGATGATCAGCCATGATCATACTGAATGGCCGTGCAGGCTCAAAGGGCTGAATGGCCTACTCCTGCACCTATTTTCTATGTTTCTATGTTTTTATGTTTCTATGATTAACAACAATGCATCTAAGAGGACAATTTGACAATTTGATTTTGAAATCCAAAAATTATGGCTGCCTTTTATGAAATGTATAAATAGAAATGAGGAATGAGAAAAATAGAATCTATGTTGAATGAGCTGCCAAAAAGAAGTGGTACTTTAACAATATTTGAAAGGTTTATTGACAGGTAGCTGGATTGAAAACGTTTAGAGTATAGAATATTAAAGCATGAGAACAGGCCCTTCAGCACCAATTGGTTGTACAGAACCAATTAAATTAGTAATCCAACGGCTAACTAAGCTCTTCTGCCCCCACAATGTACATATTCTTCTATTTTCTCACATTCATGTGCCTATCTAAATGTCTCCTGAAAGTCTTTAATGTATCTGCCTCTACCACCACCCCAGGCAGAACTTTCCAGGCACCCACCACTTTCTGTGTAAAAAAATATGCCCCTCACATCTCCTTTAAAATTACCCCCTTTCACCTTAAATCCATGCCCTCTGTTATTAGACATTTCAACACTTGGAAAAAGATATTGTCTGCCTACTCTATCTATGCCTCTCATAATCTTATACACCTCTATCAGATCTCCACTCATCCTCCGCCGCTCCAGAGAAAGCAACCCAAGTTTGTCCAGCCTCTTGTTACAGCATATGCCCTTTAATCCAGGAAACATCCTGGTAAGCATCTTCTGCATCCTCTCCAAAGCCTCGACATCCTTTCTATAATGGGGTGACCAGACACTATGCAATACTCCAGAAGTGGACTGACTAAGGGTTTCTAAAGCTGCTGCATAACCACCTGATTTTTGAATTCAGTGCCATGACTAACAAAGCAAGCATGTTACCCACCTTGTTACCACCCTATCAACCTGTGTAGCCACTTGCAGGGAGCTATAGACTTGGGCCTCGTGATCCATCTGCTCATTCACACTGCTAAGGATCTTGACCTTAACAGTGTACTGTCTCTTTGCATTTTATCTACCAAGGTGCAACTCTTCACATTTGCATGTGTTAAACTCCTTCTGCCATTCCTCCACCCACATTTACAACTGATCTATATCCCATTGTATTCTCCTACACTATCCACAACACCACCAATATTTGTATCATCTGAAAACTTGCTAATCCACCCATCTACGTTTTCACTCAGGTCATTTATGCACATTACAAACAGCAGAGGTCCCAGTACAGATCCCTGCAGAACACCACTAATCACAGACCTCCAGCTAGAATAAGTCCCTTCAACCACTATCCTCTGTCTTCTCTGGGCAAGCCAGTTCTTAATCCTAATGCCAATTCACCACAGATACCATGTATCTTAATCTTCTGGATGAGCTGCCCATGAGGGATCTTGTCAAATTCCTTACTAAAATCCATGCAAGCAACACCCATGGCTCTGCCTTCATCAATCAGCCCCGTCACCTCATCAAAAAACTCAATCAAGTTTGTAAGACCCGACTTGCCCTGCACAAAGCCATGGTCACTCTCCCTAATTAGGCCATGGTTTTCCAAATGCCCATAAATCTTATCCCTAAGGATTCTCTCCAGTAATTTCCATAACACTGATGTGAGACCGGTCTATACTATAGTTACCAGGATTATCCCTGGTTCTCCTCTTGAATAATAGAACTACATTGGCTACTCACTAGTCCTCCAGGACCGCACCTGTGGTTAGAGAAGACACAGAGATATTGGTCAAGGCCCCAGCAATCTCTGTTCTTGCCGCTCTCAATAACCTGAGGTTTATCCTATCAGGTCCTCGAGATTTATCCGTCTCAATGCTCTTTAGGAGACCCAAAGTGCCCCAGCATATTAATACACTCAGCAGTGAACTCCCTATCCTCCTCATTCTTCCCCTTGGTAGATACTGATGTAGTGTAATTGTTAAGGACCTCACATACATCCTTCGCATCCATACAAATGTTTCTCCCTCCCCCGCTTTGCTTAAACTGGTCCTACCCTCTCCCTAGTTATCTTCATGCTCCTGAATTGCCTTGGGATTCTCCTTAATCCTATTTGTCAAGGACTTTTTGTGGCCCCTCCTGGCTTTCCTAATGCCCTTTCTTGAGTTCTTTTCTGGCTACTTTATAGTCATCAAGGGCTCTGTTTGATTCTTGCTTCCTAAGTTTTATGTACTTTTCCTCTTCCTTCTTGACGAAATTCATCACCTTTCTCGACATCCAAGGTTCTCACACCTTGGCATCCTTGTCCTTCCTGGAACATATCCATCCTGTACTCTGTGCAGTTGGTCTATAAACACCCTCCACTTGCCCCAAAGCAGCTGTTTAACTCTCCCTACTTTCTGTCCAATGTTCTTGTAACCTGCCCTGCTCCAATTTAATACTGTCCCGCAAGGTCCATACTTATCGTTATCTATAGCTATCTTAAAATAAGGAGTTGTGGTCACTGTTGCCTAACTGTTCATCCACTGGCCAGGCTCATTACCCAACACCAGATCCAGTACAGACCCTCCTCTTGTTGGACTATCTACAAATTGCTTTAAGATACCCTCCTGGATGCACTTAACAATTTCTGCCCCATCCAAAACACTTGCACTCAAAGAGTCCCAGTTTTTATTAGAGAAGCTGACGTCTCCCATGACAACAGCCCGATAGCTTTTACACCTTTCCCTAATCCGCCTGCATACCTGGTCCTCAATGTCCCAGTTGCTAGCGGGGAAGGGTCTGTAGTACAATCCCATCAGAGTGATTGCACCCTTCCTATTTTTGTGTCCACCCAGAAAGACTCAGTGGATGATCCTTCCGATATGTCCCCTCTGATTGCAGCTGTGATATTGTCCCTGATTAGTAGTGCAACTCTCCTCCCCCACCCCCACCAACCTCTTTACCTCCCTCTCTATCTTTTCTAAAATATCACATCCCTGGGACATTAAGCACCCATTTCTGTCCCTCTCCTGACCTAGTCTCTGTAATGCCACAATATCATAGTTCCACATACTGATCCATGTTCTAAGTTCATCACCATTACCCATAATACTCCAAGCATTAAAATACACAAACTTCACACTATCCAGCATATCATATCAATTGCTTTGCTCCAACCTGTTTTTCCTGACCCGAACCTCCACCTTCCTTCCCTTCCCTTCAGCTTCTGTCCTGGTGCTCTGGTTCCCACATCACCCCTGCCCCAGAAAATATTCCAATGATCCAAGAACCTGAAACCCTGCCCCCTGCACCAGTTCCTTAGCCACTCATTCATCTGCACTATCATCTTAATCCTGCCCTGTCTAGCCTGTGGCACTGGAAGTAATCCAGAGATGACCACCTTGGAAGACCTGTTCTTCTGCCTCTTTTCTAACTCTTCTTCCTCCTTCCTACCTATGTCATGGGTGCCAATGTGCACCTTGACCTCTGGCTGCTCACCCTCACCTTTGAGAATATTCTGCAGTGACTCTGAGACATCCTAGACCCTAACACCTGGGAGTCAACACACCATTCTGTTGTGTCTTTCGTGGCAACATAATGTCCTGTCCATCCCCCTAATTATCGAGTCTCCTATCACTATTGCTCTGCCTGACTTTACCCTTCCCTGCTGAGTCTCAGAGCTGGCTACAGTTCCACTGGCCTGACTGCTTCAGCTATGCACTGATAGGTCATTCCCCCAGCAGTATCCAAAGAGATACACTTGTTGCTGAGATGAATGGCCACTAGGGAAACTTGTATTGACTGCTTACTCCCCTTACTTCTCCTGATAGTCACCCGTCTACTGTCTGAAGCCTGCATTCTGCATGTGACTACTTCAGTAAAAGATTCATCTATGAGGTTTTCAGATGGTCCTGAGTGCATCCAGCTGCAGCTCCAGTTCCTTAGCCTTGTCAGCCAGGAGTTGGATACAGTTTCTACAAATTTAGTCATCCAGGAGACCGTTAGATAACCTGCAATCCCACATTTTACAAGAGGCATATTCCACTGTCTAACACGAGTTATACCTCTGGCTCTAACTTCTTAAATTTAAGTTCTACTATCAACTGAATGACTCCAAACTTCTTCCTTTCTTTATTAATCTTTTTATTGATTTAAAAAAAGCATAAATACAATCAAGAGAATTAGTTCAAATATATATATCAGTAGCAATATAAACCAAGATTAAGACAGACATTGTCAAAATCATAGATATTGTTAAACTAGTATAAAATTTTTAATGAAAAAATGAAAATGACAATTCTCCTCTTACCAGTTTATGAAGAGAAAGGAAAAAACATTGGGTTTTAAATGAAAAGAAAAAAAAACTACTACACTATATAAAAAAATCAAAAAAAAAGGGAGTGGGCAGTCCATTTTGAGGATACGACCAAAAAAGAAAAAAAAAAGACTTTCTGATCAAATCTAAAACTTAGAAAAAAAAAGATTGAAAGAGTAATAAATCAAATTAAATGAAAATATTGGATAATAGGTCGCCGTATTTGCTCAAATTTAAAAGATGTATCAAACGTCCGACTTCTTAGTTTTATTGATTTAAAAAAAGCATAAATACAATCAAGAGAATTAGTTCAAATATATATATCAGTAGCAATATAAACTAGAGCTGCAGCTGGATGCACTCAGGACTTTAGTTTTCTCTAAACTTAAACAGGACATAATGGAGGAAAGCCAATAAAAGACTGTAGGTGGATTAGATTCTTTCCACTTCAATAAAATGGCTCTCCTAGCCAGTAAGGTCGAAAAGGCTATCATACGTTGAGCAGAAACAGGAATATTTCCTGCTTCCATTAGGATAATCCCAAAAATTGCCGTAAGCAAATTAGGTTGTAGATCCAGATCTAAAACTTTTGATGGTGTTTTAAAAACATCTCTCCAAAAGTTATCTAGCTTTATACAAGACCAATACTTATGAGTTAAAGTGGCCAGCTCAGTTTTACATCTGTCACAAATAGGATTAATATTAGAGAAAATACGTGCTAGTTTATCCTTTGACATATGGGCCTGGTGCACTACCTTGAACTGTATCAAGGAATGACGGGCACAAATAGATGAGCTGTTAACCGAATGAAAAATTTTACTTCATTGATTATCTGAAGATGACTCTTGAAGTTCTGATTCCCAAGGGCGTTTAATTTTATCATTAGATATCATTGGTGAACTCAATAACCGTTCATAGATTATAGCTTGGAAATTGTGATTCCAAACTTCTTAGCACCAGTAGCCTCCACCTGTTCTCGCCAAACCCTGTCGAGCCAAAGCCTCCCACTCTGACCCTGGCCCACTCCCACAATGAACGCTCTGCTTACACCTTGGCTTTTTGATTGTCCCTTGCTAAGTTACGAAAAAACCCAAGCAACCTCCTGCTCCGCAGACAAGTCCCAACAAGCCCTGCTTGCTTTTTAAACCTGGTACATAAAGTAATAGATGGATTAGAAGGATATGGGCCAAACACTGGGAAGTGGGAACAGTTTAGATGGGAATCTTGGTCAGCATGGAACAGATTGGCCAAAGGACCTATGCCCTGTGCACCATGACTCTAAAAAGAGACCATTCAGCGCCTCATGTCTCCAATCCATCAGATCATGGCTGATCTCTTAACTTTGGTGGTATTTGCTTGCACTAGCTACACATCCCTTGTTTTCTTTAATATCTGTTGTTGTTCATCCATCGTCGACATCAATGAGGACCTCCACACCAGATGGTGTTGAGACTAGCGCCTGATTTGGATTTAAGTGAGGAAGAGTTGCGCAGTGTCAACCTCACTCTCTCTTCCCAATTCCCATCTGGATCCAGTGGCAAGACAGAGTCAAGACAGCTGGAGATGGGACTAGGCGCAGTGGGTGACCAGGATGTCTTCTGTGTCTTGTCCTGCTCTACACGTTCCACGATGCTTGCAGAGACCGCCTTCTTGATCATTGGACTTTCCATTGGTCTCATCTGCTCAATCCGCCGCAGTCTGTCTTCACAAGCTGGGATAGACAACACGCTATCTCACCGAGGGTTTGAGACCCATCGGCTACCCTCACCTGGTTTAGCTGGCTTGTCGAAGCCGTTGCCCAGGGTGTGGCTGCTGTCGCATGCAAACAGCTATGGGGAGCCACAGGTGAGAGCTGAGTGCCAGGTGGGGACCAAAGGTGGACTAACTGTCTTGAAAAGAACGCAACATGTTACCCCACCAGAGGTGCTACCCCTCCCTGACTTCCAATACACCCCAAATATCTATAATATCTATAAACCTATTGAACCCTGTTTTGAATATACACAGCCCTCTTAGGTAGTGAGTTCTACAAATTCAGTGATTAAGGAAATTCATTTCCATTTTCATCCTGAATCACAGTTCAAATGTACAGTCATAAATGCTGCCTTTTACCATTTGAAAATCCCACCTACTTGTACCTCACTGTTCGTTCAAGGAGAAAATAAGCAGTGTAGTGTCTTCAGGCATAGACATAGATTTTTTTTCCTTTGTATCTGTCTATTTAGTATATTGAAATTCTATGTTATAGGAGAGCTAAATGGATCCTCTGATTTGCAGAAAGGTAACATTGAAATAATGGTTTGAACCATTCAGTGTCCACCAGCAGCTTAGAGACTCGACATGTTAATTGTTTACGTGTGCTGTCTTGAAAAGTGTGCTGTACCCTTTGGCTACATATGCTGTGACACAATGAAGCCAACCAATAATAAACTCACCTTATACTCTGAAGACAATGTCCGGGAAATACTAAACAAATTCAATTCTTCTTCATTTGGTGACTTTTTGATGAGCCCTGCTCCAGATTTTTGTACCCCATTCTGAAACCACTTGTATTGGTGTACCTAACATTTCTCCTGTTTGGTTAGAAAAGGAAATTAGATTAGATTAGATTCAACTTTATTCTCATTGTGCCGAGTACAGATACAAAGCCAATGAAATGCAGTTAGTATCTAACCAGAAGTGCAAAGACTAGCGTTACTTAGAAAATACCTGCAAATAAAAAGTAAGTGCTACAGCACACAAATATAAAAGTACTGAGACAGTACAATATGGGTTCAATACTGCTTAGCACTGTGTCATGAGGTTCAGCAGGGTCACAGCCTCAGCGAAGAAGCTCTTCCTATGCCTGCTGGTGCAGGAGCGGAGGCTCCTGTAGTGCCTACCAGATGGGAGGAGAGTAAAAAGTCCATGGTTAGGGTGAGATGCATCCTTGGTAATGCTTTTTGCCCTGCCCAGGCAGTGTTTATGGTAGATGTTCTCAACGGTGGGCAATTGGGTGCCGATAATCCACTGGGCAGTTTTCACCACACGCTGGAGTGCTTTGCGGTCCGATATGGGACAATTGCCATACCACACTGAGATGCAGTTGGTGAGTATGCTCTCAATAGTACAGTGGTAAAAGTCCGTCAATATCCTGGGACAGAGGTGCAATCTTAATTTCTGTGGTACGGCTATAAAAGCTGCCACTTAACACGGCACAGATGCCTTTTGTGTCATACCACACATCTGATACTTCAATTAATTTAATTTTGAAAATGTTGATCCCATCAAACACTTATAAATTTCTTTTGAAAATCATGACTCTTACATGAAAGGTTGGAATGAAGGAAAAATGTGATAAATAAGGTGATTAATTAGATTCCTCCTCCATTTGATTGTTTAATTAATTTAAAATGTAATCTTTGTGTACAAAAATTAAAATGTGTCCTCCTACAAGCTAGTGATTGCTGCTGTTCCCCTTCCCCCAACTCTCTACCTTAGTTCAGCCTGTGCGATGCCCTGTCCCACAGTGACACCCATTGGCTGTGGAATGTTTCACATTCCTTTTTACAGCTGCAGCAGTCCAGGTGAGGGACAGTGAAGTCACTGGCCCAGAAATTTATTGGCACCCACATTATTGTGATCCCAACCGGTGCTCTCTACAGCCGTAAGTGATTTGGTGTCAGACAATGGCTTAAAATATCACTGAGGCCCAAATCATTGGATGCTGCTGAATCAGCCTTCCACAAGATTAAGCTCTTTGTTCAACATAATGTGTCGGTGCAGCCCTGCAGCAGAAATTGGATTAACTGGTACAAGGAGCTGGGGCAAGGAGGGAAAATGCTCAAGATACAAGAGAAAGGCAGAGATCAGAAAGAAAGAGCAGTGTAGGTCAACTTGTAGCACTTTAGTGGTGATAGAAGCACAGTGGAAAGGCTTTATCAATAGAGGACACAGGGACAGTAAATGAAAGAGTTAAAGAGAATTTGCCCGAATTGGGTTCCCTTCACCAGGCTGGAATCTGCTCTTATAGATCCCCTTAAGATCACTTAGCTACAAAGAGTCTAATGCTGTTAAAACCTGACTGGCTTGAGAAGATACATCAGCTTCAAAACTACCATGGAGTATTTCCTTGGGCAATGTTCTACTCCAAGAATAACAGCAGAAATTATATTATTGTATATGCATCCAATCCAAAGCATACATCACCTGCACAATTCAAGATCAGGAATGCCCACACCCATTCTAGACTGACAACATTCCACCGTAACTGAGTTTAATTTAAGAAATAAATCTGTGTTACGTGCTGCTGTGAAAAGAGCAAAGTCATGCAATTGAATTTCTAGGCAACCACTCCCATATTTTCTGTTTTTGGAGAAGGGGATGAGAGAGTTAGTGTTGCTAAAGCCAAGATCTGTAAGAGGTATATCTTTTTGTACTGAAACAGAATGATAGATAAAGGTGTTGAGATTATATTTTTCTCCCCTACATTCAGGGTTACACCATAATCTAATTGAGTGCAAGAGTATTTATGGAATTCGTTGCCACATACAGCTGTGGAGGCCCGATCATTGAGGGTATTTAAGGAGGAGATCGATAGGTATCTAATTAATCAGGGTATTAAGGGATATGGGGAAAAAGCTGGAAATTGGAACTAGATGGGAGAATAGTTTAGCTCATGGTGGAGTGGTGGAGCAGACTTGATGGGCTGAATGGCCTACTTCTGCTCCTTTGTCTTGTGATCTTGTGATATTGTTCTCCAATTCTATAAACCTTAGTGAGATGGCATCTAAAATTCAAGGATAGGTTTAATCTCCCTACCATAGGTATGTAGTACTTGAGATAGAGAGGGTAGAGTGAAAATGCAACATACTGGTTTGTGGGATGGCAGATTTGTCATATCAGGAGAGATTAAGCATACTGGGCATATATTCACTGGTAAAAGATGAGATGCAACCTCAGTCAAGCATGTAAAATTCCTAAGGTTCGCAATTATGCAGAACTTACTAGAGGTTTCGCTAGACTAGGGTTTCTAGAACCAGGGGTCATAGATTAAAACAAGGCTCAGTCCCTCAAATAAAACAATGAATATATGTAAGTAAACATCAGGAGTTATCATTTGTTCTTAAAAAAAATAAGTCCATAATTATTGCTACTAATTCATTAATCAATTATCACTGTTCAAAATACCATGGTACACATGAAAATCTTTTAGAGATTATCACTAATTTGGGCACACACTCTCAAAAAGGTTCATCACTCCTGAAAGGCAAAATGCCCTACATTTTATTTCTTTTTGGGTACCCTTGCCAGAGCTGTGTGGAATTAGCAGGGAGTGGAATAACTGAAGCTTTATCAAAGAACTGGCAGGGGCCTAGTCCTTCATAATTCTTTTATTTAAAAAACCTGCTGTCAGAAACTCCAATTACTGCCCATCCCTTAAATGTACCTGACTGGATGTATTCTCAGATTATGAGTTCCTTCCAGTAGAGGTGTTCCCACAATGGGAGGAAAACTTTAGGTTTTGAAGCCAGCAACAATTAAGATCAGTGATACATTTCCAAGCCTAGATGGCATGTGACCAGCAGATCTTGTAGGTGATAATGCTTCCATCAGATCTTTATGCCAGTCATAGTTTACGTTAACATGAGGATTTTTTGACCAAAAAATCTACTGTGTTCTCAAAACGATGTTTAACTGAGTCTCAGTTAACGTGGTGTGCCTGTAACTGAGGAGGATAAGGGTAACAGAGTGGTGACCATTTCATTACTTTCACACTTGCCACGATAAGACTTACAGAAAGGATAGATTGGAAACATATGTAGATGTAATGCTGATCCAAGAAAAATTAAGTAAACAGTATAAGATTAAATGTATTATATTAATTGCCATATTTCTTAGATATATGTGATATACATTTATTTATTTATATAGAGATACAGCTCAGTAATAGAACAATATCACTGTCAACACTGAAACAGTCCCAATGGTGACTCTGAGATTCCCATTTTAATCCTCCACCTGACTCCTGTCTGATATATCAGTCTGTGGTTTCCAGCAGTATTACAGCGAAGTCCAATGCAAGCTTGAGAAACAACACCTCGTCATCCATTTGGCACATTGCAGGCTTCAGGACTTAATACTGAATTCTACAACTTCAGCTAGTGTAATTTCTGTCTATATCAATCTGCATCTGTGACGTGGGCTCCACTTGTTTCTTTCTTTGTTCCTCTGGAAATGAAAGACACACCCAGCCTAACCTGTCAAGCATGCCTTCCTGGCCTGCATTTAACAACTCCTACATTATTTTGCCTCTGTTGTCACTCTCTGCCTGCTGCCATGCACTCAGTGACCAGATAACCTTGTTTGTAGCTCATACTCATGGTCACCTTGCTTTTATCCTATCAGATAAATCCCCTTCCCCAACCCCACTGCAGCTTTACAAGTTTCACTTGTCTCCTTCCCTCTCAACCAGAATCTATAGTTTATTTTTGATTTTTCAACAAAATGCTCTGATCTCATTCATTCTTTCATTATGTGCCATGTCGTATGACGTGGGGAATCACAGTCTTGACCATGATTGTTCTTGGCAACTTTTTCAACAGAAGTGGGTTGCCATTGTCTTCTTCTGGGCAGTATCTTTACAAGATGGGTGACCCCAACCATTATCAATGTTCTTCAGAGATTGTCCACTTGGTGTCAATGGTCACATAAACAGGAGTTGTGATATGCACCAGCTGCTCATATGACTACCCACCTCCTGCTCCCATGGCTTCATGTGAGACCGATGGAGGGGGGGTAATCATGTACTTCTCCTTGCCCAGGGGTGACCTGCAGTCTAGTGGAGGGAAGGAGCGCCTTACACCTCCTTTGGTAGAGACGTATCTCCACCCTGCCACCCACTCTGATTTAGATTAGTTTAAAGTGAACTGTGACAAAAATGCTTCCAACACTTCTGACTTTTATTTCAGCTTTCATGCATCTGCGGATTTTGAAGAATGTTATATAAATAAGCATATGCAGGAAATCTAACGGAAAAAAACAGAAAGCGTTGGATTCCACAGACCAGATTGAGACTCTTCATCAGGACTGGAAAGAAATTCTTTTTCACAGTAACTTTTATTTAACCCTTATCCCAGCAGCCCTCATCGCCCATCTCTTTCCCCTTTCCTGACCTCTTGATCAGCCCATCATCCACACATTCCCTCCACACTCCTCACCTTCTTCCCTCTATTCCATTGTCCACTGTCCTCTCCTATCAGATTCCACCTTCTTCAGCCTTATGCTACTTACACCTATCACAGCTCGGCTTCTCATTTCATTCTCAGAACCTATCCCCCTCATCTGGATCCACCCATTCACCGTCAGCTCTTGCTTCACCCCTTCACCCCTTTTAAGATATTCTTTAAAGCAGCATTTACTTCAGCTTCTTTCCTAAAGCACATGATAGTTCTCATATCATCTTGCTAAGGCATATGAATACAAAGTGTTATAGAAGTCCTAAAGAGTGGTGGATAAACTCTTGATTCAATATTAAAGTACGAATATTCATCAAAGAAGAACAAACAGTTGCGTCAGTCCCCACCCCGATGCAAAATATCATAGTGAAGCAAATATTTTGCAAACAACATTAAAATCCACCTTCAGCCTAGTCATTGCTGATTATGATTTATATTCTGCCATCTGCTTGAATCTCTGTGCTGTAATTATTGTACTGTAGAAGTAAAATAAATTGCATATTTAGCAGTAATCTCATAGGCTCACACTAAACCAACTTTATTCCCTTAACATGTTCTTTGCTCATAAATTTTCTTTAAAACTGTAATTACTAGAGCAATAATGATTATAAAACTTAAATACCAACCACAGCTAAGTGGAATAATGAAAAAATCTCTGCTTTTCTGAGTCACATTAATCTCCTGATTTTGTAACTGCAAGAAAGGAACATAAGAAATTGGAGCAGGAATTGCCATTCTGCCCCTTGAACCTACTCTAACACCCAAAAAGATTCTTGCTGGTCTTCTATTTCAAATATCATATTCTTGCCCCCATCTCCTTATCCTTCATTTCCTCTAATATCAAAAAAAGCTATTGATCTCTGTTTCAAATGAAATCAACATCTGAGCTCTCCTAGCTCCCCAAGAGTAAAAAATTCCACAGATTCACTATCCGATGAAGAAACTTCTTCACATCCCATTCCTAAAAGGCTTAGCACTTACTTTGAAACAGCAACCCTCAGATGGAGACTCCATGATCGAAAGAAGTATCCTTCCATTTCTAACCCTTAAGCCCTCTAAGAAATTTAATTTCTTCCATGAGGTCACCACTTATTCTTCTAAACTCTAAAGAACTAAGCCCTAGCCTATTCAATTTCTTCTCATGTGACAGGCACACTAACCAAGAGAGCCATTCAAAAATGTTCTTCTGCCACCTCCTCCATCCTTCTTTTGGCAAGGCAAACAAAACAGAATGCAATAATCTACAAATGCACTTTACCACTGTAGTCAAATATCATTATTCTTTATGCTCAAAACATCTATCAGTGAAGGCTGACGTAGCATCTGCCTTGCTGCACCTGGGTATTGACTTTGAGTACATTGCATACTAGGGACAGAGACAATCGATTTAAAGTAAAAAGCAGAAAACAGACCTATCTACAGGTTCATAAACAGTAAGTATGAGGTGCTAGTAATCATATCTTTTTAAAAAACAAAAATGGCTGGCTACATTAGAAAGATAGATACGTTCGATTGCACAAGAGGTGACTGGATATTCTATACTGAGTGAACTGAGCAGTATTTTAAAGCAAATGGAATAGCCAATGAGAAACAAGTATCAGTTTTGCTGAGTGCATTGGATGGAAGAGCATTCAGTTTGCTTCAAAGTTTGACTGCCCCAAGCAAACCGGCCAGAATGACCTTTAATGATTTCATGAAAATAATGCAGAACCAAAGTCATTGTTACTTGCAGACCAATTTACATTTCATAAGTGGAATCAAAAACAAGGGGAGTCCATTTTAGGATATATGAAATCGCTCTATCAATGGAAAAGGCAGATAGAGACACAATTGAGTTGCAGTCAGGAATGAAAGTAAGCATGAACAGAATTGTAATACCTAAGCAGAAACTTGCCTGGCCAAAAATGTTGTGTTACTGTTGTGGCAGGGGTTCACATACACCAGACCAATGCAGGTTTAAAGGTGAAACTTGCAGAAAATGCAACTAAGTAGGACACGTACAAAGAGCATGTCAGCCAGACGGAAGAGAAAAAAAGTCAAGTTACAGTTTCAAAAAGAGCACTGATCAGCATGCTGTTGATGAAAATCTGACAAAGATGCGAGTAACCTTGAGATTTACAATGTGAAAACTAACAAGAGACAAGCAATATAGCTTATACCAGAGGTGAATGGCAAATTAATTAAAATGGAATTGAACACTTAGAAACATAGAAACATAGAAAATAGGTGCAGGAGTAGGCCATTCGGCCCTTCGAGCCTGCACCGCCATTTATTATGATCATGGCTGATCATCCAACTCAGAACACCGCCCCAGCTTTCCCTCCATACCCCCTGACCCCCATAGCCACAAGGGCCATATCTAACTCCCTCTTAAATATAGCCAATGAACTGGCCTCAACTGTTTCCTGTGGCAGAGAATTCCACAGATTCACCACCCTCTGTGTGAAGAAGTTTTTCCTAATCTCGGTCCTAAAAGGCTTCCCCTCTATCCTCAAACTGTGACCCCTCGTTCTGAACTTCCCCAACATCAAGAACAATCTTCCTACATCTAGCCTGTCCAATCCCTTAAGGATCTTATACGTTTCAATCAGATCCCCCCTCAATCTTCTAAATTCCAACGAGTACAAGCCCAGTTCATCCATTCTTTCTTCATATGAAAGTCCTGCCATCCCAGGAATCAATCTGGTGAACCTTCTCTGTACTCCCTCTATGGCAAGGATGTCTTTTCTCAGATTAGGGGACCAAAACTGCACACAATACTCCAGGTGCGGTCTCACCAAGGCCTTGTACAACTGCAGTAGTACCTCCCTGCTCCTGTACTCAACTCCTCTCGCTATAAATGCCAGCATACCATTCGTCTTTTTCACCGCCTGCTGTACCTGCATGCCAACTTTCAATGACTGGTGTATAACGACACCCAGGTCACGTTGCACCTCCCCTTTTCCTAATCGGCCACCATTCAGATAATAATCTGTTTTCCTATTTTTGCCACCAAAGTGGATAACTTCACATTTATCCACATTAAATTGCATCTGCCATGAATTTGCCCACTCACCCAACCTATCCAAGTCACCCTGCATCCTCTTAGCATCCTCCTCACAGCTAACACTGCCACCCAGCTTCGTGTCATCCGCAAACTTGGAGATGCTGCATTTAATTCCCTCATCCAAGTCATTGATATATATTGTAAACAACTGGGGTCCCAGAACTGAGCCTTGCGGTACCCCACTAGTCACCGCCTGCCATTCTGAAAAGGTCCCGTTTATTCCCACTCTTTGCTTCCTGTCTGCTAACCAACTCTCCACCCACGCCAATACCTTACCCCCAATACCGTGTGCTTTAAGTTTGCACACTAATCTCCTGTGTGGGACCTTGTCAAAAGCCTTCTGAAAATCCAAATATACCACATCCACTGGTTCTCCCCTATCCACTCTACTAGTTACATCCTCAAAAAATTCTATGAGATTCGTCAGACATGATTTTCCTTTCACAAATCCATGCTGACTTTGTCCGATCATTTCACCACTTTCCAAATGTGCTGTTATCACATCCTTGATAGCTGACTCCAGCAGTTTCCCCACCACCGACGTTAGGCTAACCGGTCTATAATTCCCCGGTTTCTCTCTCCCTCCTTTTTTAAAAAGGGGAGTTACATTAGCCACCTTCCAATCCTCAGGAACTAGTCCAGAATCTAACGAGTTTTGAAAAATTATCACTAATGCATCCACTATTTCTTGGGCTACTTCCTTAAGCACCCTGGGATGCAGACCATCTGGCCCTGGGGATTTATCTGCCTTCAATCCCTTCAATTTACCTAACACCACTTCCCTACTAACATGTATTTCGCTCAGTTCCTCCATCTCACCGGACCCTCTGTCCCCTACTATTTCTGGAAGATTATTTATGTCCTCCTTAGTGAAGACAGAACCAAAGTAATTATTCAATTGGTCTGCCATGTCCTTGCTCCCCATAATCAACTCACCTGTTTCTGTCTGCAGGGGACCTACATTTGTCTTTACCAGTCTTTTCCTTTTCACATACCTATAAAAGCTTTTACAGTCCGTTTTTATGTTGCCTGCCAGTTTTCTCTCATAATCTTTTTTCCCCTTCCTAATTAAGCCCTTTGTCCTCCTCTGCTGAACTCTGAATTTCTCCCAGTCCTCAGGTGAGCCACTTTCTCTGGCTAATTTGTATACTGCTTCTTTGGAATTGATACTATCCCTAATTTCTCTTGTCAGCCACGGGTGCACTACCTTCCTTGATTTATTCTTTTGCCAAACTGGGATGAACATTTGTTGCAGTTCATCCATGCAACCTTTAAATGCTTGCCATTGCATATCCACCGTCAATCCTTTAAGTGTCATTTGCCAGTCTATCTTACCTAATTCACGTCTCATACCTTCAAAGTTACCCCTCTTTAAGTTCAGAACCTTTGTTTCTGAATTAACTCTGTCACTCTCCATCTTAATGAAGAATTCCACCATATTATGGTCACTCTTACCCAAGGGGCCTCTCACGACAAGATTGCTAATTAACCCTTCCTCATTGCTCAAAACCCAGTCCAGAATAGCCTGCTCTCTAGTCGGTTCCTCGACATGTTGGTTCAAAAAACCATCCCGCATACATTCCAAGAAATCCTCTTCCTCAGCACCTTTACCAATTTGGTTCACCCAATCTACATGTAGATTGAAGTCACCCATTATAACTGCTGTTCCTTTATTGCACACATTTCTAATTTCCTGTTTAATACCATCTCCGACCTCACTACTACTGTTAGGTGGCCTGTACACAACTCCCACCAGCATCTTCTGCCCCTTAGTGTTACGCAGCTCTACCCATATCGATTCCACATCTTCCCGGCTTATGTCCTTCCTTTCTATTGCGTTAATCTCTTCTTTAACCAGCAACGCCACCCCACCTCCCCTTCCTTCATGTCTATCCCTCCTGAATATTGAATATCCCTGAACGTTGAGCTCCCATCCCTGGTCACCCTGGAGCCATGTCTCTGTGATCCCAACTATATCATAATCATTAATAACAATCTGCACTTTCAATTCATCCACCTTATTACGAATGCTCCTTGTTTGACTGTTTCAGTCATTCCACAAAATGATTTTAAATGGCATTTCAAACAACTGAAGCCTGCAGATATCCAACTAAGAACATATACTGGAGAAAAGATAACTCCTGTGGGAATGGCATTTGTAACAGTGAAATAACAACAACCAACAAGTCACATTGGGCTTGAATGTGGTAAAAACAGGAGGGCCAGCATTGTGGGGCTGTGAGTGGCTGAGACAACTACAACTTCATTGGAGATCCGTCCACCAGCTGCATGCCACACCCCCTGCAAGAGAGTCAACTGGAAGCAAATTTTAAAATGTACTGGATGATCCCACAACAGTGCTCAAGGATAGCATTAGAAAACTCAAACATATCAGGGGTAAAATAGTGTTAATTTAAAATGCCACTCCTAAGTTTTACAAAGCCCATCTGGTTCCTTATACCATCTGTGGTAAAATAGCCACTGAGCTAGATGGCATGGGGGCTAAAGGAATTATTTCCAAGGTTGAGTGGAACCCATAGGCAATGCCAAAGGTCCCAGTAGCCAAGAAAGATGGGTCTGTCAGGATCTGTGGTGATCTTAATATCACCATCAATCCAGTACTGAAAGTAGATCAATACCCTCTGCCCAGGATAGAGGGAATCTTTGCAGACTTGTCTGGAGGAAACAATTCAGCAAGGTGGACTTAGCTGCGCCCTACAGTGTTTCTCACCATAAAAACTCACAAGGGGTTTCATTGCTATAATAGACTACCACAGTGATTTCCAACGGGAGTGGTTTCGTATTCTCTGGGTGCATTAAGGTTGGGGGGTGCTCAAGGTTCTTGGGGTGCCGGTAAGCAGCACCCTAACTTGAGGCACGAGACCTGACTGACCATTAGCACTTCCAAAAAAATGGATGAGGCACTGGAACACAGGCAGAACTATCGTTCTACAGGCAGTGAGCATTCATTGTCACAATGTGTCTGAAACTCAGCAATCCCATCTGACCTTACCAGCTAAACAGACATTATTGGGGATGCATAAATTAGCAACCAGGGTTCTCAATAGTTCCCCTTGACTCGTGGCATGGAACATCTTCATGCAAATTAACAGTTGGTAAGTCAAGTACACCCTCTTAACTTTCTCTACAGATTTACAGAAAACAGGTCATGCAACGATAAAGAACTGGCCAGAACCAAATGGTGAAATAGAGCTGATCAGTGAGCCTGCTAACCCCAAGGACTCCTCCTGAGGTGTGCAAAGCAACCTCAGCTTCATATGTGCAGTTAAGAACCATATTTGGGGATTATGAGACATTACGTGATTGGTCAATTGTGCTAACTGGAAAAGTATAAAGCTAGCTTGCCAAACACCAGCTCTAGCTTTACTAATATTCAGATTCCAATCTAAATCCCTATCAATGTAATTTTTGTTGTGATCGTTTTCATCTTCACTTCACCGTTCCTTTGTGTGCCGCTATCATCGCTCCATCCGTGTCAACCGCTGCCATCGCCAACATCCAATAGGCATTCCCAGTTAGCGTTTTTGTTTATTTTAATTCCACCCCATTAATGATAGATAAAGTGCAGGAATGCTTCTGTAAAAGACACCCTGAAAAGGCTACTTATGGTATTACTCAGTTCCAGAAGATGAAAGGAGTATTTGAAAAGTGTTGCATACTCAAGTCATTTGCAAAGGAAGATAAAAATGACTTTAATAGCTGTCTTATTGCTTCTTATAACATTTCCAAAATGATAGCAAAGTGTGGAAAATCTCATACAATTTGTGAAAGATTAATAATGTCTGCTGTATTAGAAGTGCTCGGCACAGTTCTCAAAATGAATACCAGTATTTTAAAATCAATTCCTCTGAGTAATAACTCTGCAGCATGTCATATTGACAAAATGAGTGAAGACATTGAGTATCAGCTATGCACAGAGCTATAAAAACAAAATTTTGGATACAAATGGATGAGTCAACAGTGCGAGACAACAAGGCTTTGCTAATGACATATGTACGGTTTATCAAAAATGGAAAAGTTTACGAAGAGATTCTCTTTTGTAAAAAGTTAAAAACAAATATCAATCTACAATGAGCTCAAAATATATAGAAGAAGAAGAAGAATATCTTTACTGTCATTGTTGTGGAGCAATAAAACACCGTTTAGCAGCTCAACGTTTTGCAGCATGACAAAGAATATATACATAAAATAAACTCTAAAACTTCAGGAGTGCAGTCCAAAATTAATAATATATGGATGGGGGTGGGGGGGTAGGACTATTGCACACCTGTCGTTCCTGT
Organism: Mobula birostris; assembly: GCF_030028105.1. NCBI lineage: Eukaryota > Metazoa > Chordata > Chondrichthyes > Myliobatiformes > Myliobatidae > Mobula > Mobula birostris. The sequence goes on from NC_092370.1 coordinate 127,408,952, forward strand.
AAGTGTGATGCATTTAGCTGCCGCCGTCTTAGGAAGGGGGCAGGAGAAGGGAAGGGGGTGTTATACATTTCACTGCTTGTGGGTAGAAGCTGTTAAGGAGTCTCTTTGTTTTCGTCCTTAATGCTCTGTATCTCTTCCCAGAAGGTAGAGGGGAAAACAGGTGATGTCCAGGATGAGTGGGATCCTTTGAAATACAAGTAGCCTTCTTTTGAAGTCTGCCAGTATAAATGTCTCTGAGGGAGGGTAATGTTGTGCCAATAACCCGCTCTGCTACCCTCACCACCTGCTGCAAGTCCTTCCTGTTCTGTTCTGTGCAGCTGGCAAACCACACTGCACGGCAATACATCAGGAGGCTCTCTATAGTTGTCCGATAGAAGTTGATCAGCAGGTGATGAGGGAGGAGAGCATGCCTTAGCTTCCTTAGGAAGTAGAGCCTCTGTTGGGCCTTCCCCAACTGATAAGAGTCATGGGCAGTCCAGGTGAGGTCAGCTGAGATGTGGACTCTGAGGAACTTGAAACTCTCTACTCTCTCCACCTCTTTCCTGTATATGTGTAGAGCAGAGTGCTTGACGCGCTTTGATTTCTTGAAGTCTACTATCAGCTCCTTGGTTTTTGTGATGTTCAAGTCCAGGTTATTATGACAACACCATTCTGTCAAATGCTGTACCTCCTCCCTATAGGCTGTCTCATCACAGTCTGATACGATACCTATTAGGGTGTTATCGTCAGCAAATTTGACAATGATGTTGGTGGAGTGAATGGTAGAGCAGTCATGGGTGAAAAGATAATAGAGGATGGGGCTGAGAACACACCCCTGTGGTGTACTAGTGTTCAGGATGAGAGTAGATGATGTGTGTTCTCCCATCCTGACACTTTGGGGTCTATTACTCAGAAAATCCAGTATCCATGAGCACAGTGAACTGCCAAGGCCCAGGTTGCTCAATTTCTGCACCAGTTTGTAGGGGATGACTGTATTAAAAGCTGAGCTGTAGTCCACAAACAGCATTTCTACATAGGTGTTATCCTGATCCAGGTTTGTAAGAGCTGTGTCGAGAGCTGTGATGACTGCATCCTCTGTCGATCTGTTTGCACGATACGCAAACTGGTATTTATCAAGGTCAGCAGGTATGGCAGACTTAATATAAGACAGTATGAGTCTCTCAAAACATTTCATGATGATAGGAGTTAGAGCAACTGGGCAATAGTCATTAAGGCAGTTCACTGTACTTTTCTTTGGTATGGGTATTATTGTGGCCGACTTAAGGCAGGTGGGAACTACAGACTGTAGTAGTGAGAGGTTGAAGATGGTAGTAAATACTCCCGCTACTTGATCTGCGCAGTCCTTAAGAATCCATCCGGTGACTCCATCTGGGCCAGCTGCTTTCCTCACATTGACTCCGCGCAGGGCCGATCTGACCTGGTGTTGGTGTAATTGTATAGGGTCATTGAGGATAAAAGTATTCTGATTAAGGACATGTTTTCTTATGTAACAAATAGAGCACCATATATGACAGGTCACCATGCTGGTTTAGGGGCATTTATGAAAGAAGAAATTCCAAGTCTACCTGCAAACCATTCTGTAATTCATTGTAAACATCTCACAGCCAAAAACCTCAGCCAGTGGTGTTTTTCAAGCATGACTCTTGTAATATCTGTTATCAACAAAATTAAGGCTCATCCATAGCAGAATATTTTGTCAGTTATGCCAAGATAATGATGAAGAGTTTGAACACTTGTTTCTTCACACTGAAGTGAGTTGGCTGGCAAAACCCTGCTGCTTAAAATGGTTCTTTGATCTTTTTAACACTGTGGTTGAATTTTTGCTCAAAGTCGACAAAAGCTTGGGAAACAAGACTGAACTTCTAGGTGGAGATGGGGCATACTTATCTGATAGGTATGACCAAATTAACGTTCTAAATATGAAACTGCAGGGTGAGAATTTCAGTTTAATCCAGGCAAAAAGTGTAATGTCCGCTTTTATTGGAAAATTGGAAATATATAAGCAAAACATTGGGAGAAGTTTCCCTGCATGGAAAGTATAGCACTCGCCTTCACAGATGGTGATTTGCAAGAGTACTGCTTACACTTGCACTCACTGAAGAAGGATTTTCAGAATCTATTGAAGGAATTGAACAATCTGGAAATTCCAGACTGGGTAATTAACCCATTTCTTTGCAAGGTGAAAGAACAGGAAGAGACCTTGCAAGAAGAAATTATCAAAATTCAGAATGATGAAGAAGCAAAACTGCTTTTCAAAAACATCAGCTTTTGTGGTACTGTAGGAGGAAGTTTCCTGGTCTTTGGAGAAGAGCCAAATTGCTCTTCATTGCATTTCCATCCTCCTAACTTGTTAAAAGAGGCTACAGTGCAGTGAACCACATACTCACAAAAAACAGAAACCGTTTGGACATTGTTACGCATGGGGACTTATGTAAGGCTTTTGCTGTCACAACTTGAACCTGATATTTCAACTCTTGCTAAAAATCATCAAGCTTAAGGATAAAAATGATATCGAAGCTGCTGTACAATGCACAGGTACTGTGTAAGCCAGGTTTAAAGACAAATAAAAATTTAAAGCAGAATAAATTTTCTCATGTTAACACATGGTAGACATGCTTTTACACTATGGGGGCACTAGAAGGTATATTGTGTGTAAGAAGGGTGTTGGCAAGTACGAAAGTGCTTTAGAGGGCATTGACAATTACAAAGGTGCTTTAGGGGGTGTTGGCAAATAAAAAGGTGCTCTAGTGAGGTGTTGGCCTAAAAACAGTTGGGAAAGACTTGGCTACTATATAGCGGTAAAGCATATAATATACTATAAAATACAGTTACTATATGGGCATCCACAACATAGTAAATTTTAAATTGTTCCATTCAGGCCTAAAGATTTAACCACTGTGAAAGTGTTGATAGTGAAGAAGCTTATCATAGGTTATCATATGTTCATTGGTCAATACAGTATAGGAGCACAATTAGGCCATTCAGCCCTTCGAATGTGCTCTGCAATTCAATCATGGCTGATTTATTATCGCTATCAACCCCAATCTCCTGCCTGCTCCCTGTAACCTATGATGCCCTTACTAATAATGAATCTATCAAACTCCACCTTAAATATGTCCAATGCCTTGGCTTCCACAGCCGTCAGTGGCAATGAATTCCATGGATTCACTGCCCTCTGGCTAAAGAAATCCCTCCTTACCTCTGTTCTAAAGTGATGTCCTTCTATTCTGATTCTGTGCCCTCTGGTCTGGACACTCCACTGTAGAAAACATCCTCTCCACATCCACTGTGTCTAGGCCCTTCAATATTCAATAGGCTTCAATGAGATCCCCCTCATTCTTCTAAACTCCAGCGAGTACAGGCCCTGAGATAACAAATGCTCCTCATACATTAACCCTTTAGTTCCCAGATTATTCTTGTGAAACTGCTCTGGATCCTCTCCAATGCCAGCACATCTTCGTTAGATAGGAGGCCCAAAACTGCACACAATACTCCTAGTGCAGTCTGGTCAATGCCTTATAAACCCTTAGCATTACATCCCTGCTTTTGTATTCTAGTTCCCTCGAACTGAGTGCCACGTTTGTGTTTGCCTTCCTTACCACCAACGCAACCTGCAAGTTAACCTTTAGAGAATCCTGCACAAGAACTCCCAATTCCTTTACACCTCTGATTTCAGAACTTTCTCCCTGGTTAGAAAATAACCTATGCCTTTATTCAAGGTCAAGTTTATTGTCATCTGACTGTACATATATACAACCAAACAAAACAATGTTCCTCTGGCCTATGGTGCACCTACAATATATATATCACACACAGCACATTAAACAAAATATTATCACAAATAAATTAATAAAATATCATTCAAAATGCACATGAAGTGTGCAGCATAGGTAAACAGTGAACAGTAACCAGTTGGCTGTCCTAGTGACAAGACCTCAGTGGTGGCAGTGTATTCATTAGTCTCACAGCCTGGGGTAAGAAACTGTTACCCGGTCTGGCAGACCTAGTCCTGATCTACTGTATTTCCTTCCTGATGGTAGAGGGTCAAAGAGATTGTGGGATGGGTGGTAGGGATCCTCAACAATGCTTTGGTCCCTTCGTCTACAACATTTCCTGTAAATGTCACAAATAAGGAGGAAGGAGATCCCCGTGACCTCTCGGCAGTTTTTATCTGTAGGGTGACGTGGTCTGATGCCTTGCAGCTTCCATAACACACAATGATGCAGCCAGACAGCTTGATGGAGCTTCTGTAGAAAGTTGTTAGAATGGGGGTAGGGAGACTTGCACGGCTCCATCTTCTCAAAAAGTTGAGGTGCTGCTGTGGCTTCTTCACTAATGAGGAGAAGTTGTGGATCCAGGCTAAATCATCCGTTATGGGAACACTTTGTTCTTCCACCAAAGTGTATGACCAAACACTTCCCTATGCTATATTTCATCTGTCACTTCATTGCCCATTCTCCTAACCTGCCTAAGTCTTTCTGCAGACTCCTGCTTTTTCAACATTACCTGCGTTTCCACTGATCTTCATATCGTCTACAAACTTGGCCACAAGCCATCAATTCCATCATCCAAATCATTGACATATAACAGGAAATTAAGCAGTACCAATACCGACGCCTGTGGAACACCACTAGTCAATAATCCACAAAGGGTGAATTACAGAGGGATATTGACCCATAAGGGAAATGGGTCGAGAAGTGGAAAATTGGACTTCAATACAGATATGTATGAGGTGATGCAATTTGGAAAGTCAGCTATCACGGGACTATGAATGGTAGACCACGATGGACTGCAATAGAACAGAGACACCTAGGAGTACAAATGCATAGAATGATGAAAGCAGTGTCACAGACAGGCACAGATATTTTGCACAATGACCTTCATTAGTCAGGGCAAAATATCGAAATTAGGACATTATTTCGCAATTGTACAAGTCATTGGGGAGGCCGTACTTGGAGTACTGTGTACACTTTTGGTTACCCTGTTATAGGAAGAGTGCTGAAAAGATTTAACAGGATATTTTCAGCGATAGAGACTCTGACTTGTAGGGAGAGGTTGTCAAGACTATGTCTTTATTCTTTGGAAAGAAGGACAATGCGGGGCAACCTTAGAGGAATGTCTAGAATTATGGAAGGCAGAGATGAGGTGGATGGTAGCAGTCTTTTCCCCAGAGCAGGGGAGTCCAAAGCTAGGGCAGCATAGGGAAGGGAAAGGTTTAAAAGGGACCTGAGAGGCAACCTTTTCACACAAGGAGGGTGAGTATGTGGAATGAGTTGCTAGAGGATTGCCCATGCTGCAAGTCTCCCCTCTCCACACCGCCAGTGTTGTCCAAGGGAAGGGCACTAAGACCGATACAGCTTGGCACCGGTGTCATCACAGAGCAATGTGTGGTTAAGAGCCTTGCTCAAGGACACATCATGTTGCCTCAGCTGAGGCTCGAAATAGCGACCTTCAGATCACTAGACCGACGCCATAACCACTTGGCCACGCGCCAACACATGTGACCTATAAACTCTACTATAACCTTGAAGATGTACGTTTCCTATCTGGAAGTTGTGTTGAAGATCTCTGATGAACTCTTCTTTCTCCCATTGATCTTAAAAGCCAAGTCACAGTATTTGTTCAAGCATCTTCCACACAATAAATACAAGTGCATTTCTTTCCATTTATAACTTTTCTCATCATATATTCATCCTGAACTAGGGAGTACTCCTTGTAATTTAACATGTTAACATTATTCATCCCCTAACTTAGGGGGAAGGATGTCACTGTACACACATGTAGACAATCCATTTATCTCTCTCTCTCCCCCATTCTCTCCCTCTCTCTGTCATTCTCTCTCTCCCTCTCTCTCTCTCCCTCCCTCTCTCTCCACCCCTCTCTCTCTCTCTCTCCACTTTTAATAAAATGTTCTGTGTGATGAAGGGTTTCAACCCGAAAGGTGAACTGTCCATTTTCCTTCATAGACGCTGCTTCTCCCATTGAGTTCTCCCAGCATTTTATGTGTGCTCCGGATTTTCAGCATCTGCATTCCCTCTTGTGTCTTTCTTATCAGCCTTGTTTGTTTTGATGCCATTCATTACAATGCTATCCTTACTATATCAAATTATTTTTGTGTCGTTTCCAACTCGTGAACAAAATAGACTTAAGAAGGTCTGTGAAAATGAAAACATTTAACGGCCAGACTTTCCAACTGTGTCCACTCATGAACTTGTGTATCACCTCAGCTGCTGAGTGTGATTTATCTGAATATTTGCTGAATGACTACCTTTAATCCAATTAGGCAAAAGTAAATAAGTTGTTTATTTTCCTTGTTTTCAAAGCTGTAAGTTTATGTGCCCTAATAGTTTAATAGATTAGATTGTTCTTGCTGACAGCAGAAATGTTGCAAATCGAGCAATTTTTACAGCCTTTAGCAATTTACTCGCCAAATAATCACAGTGAGTTTCATCTAATGCACATTTTGATTTCTGCATTTATACTGTAAACGAACATGAGGGCTGGTTTGTGTTGCTATAGAGCATAGAAACCAATTACCCCAAACCATGTTTTCAATTTGAAAGTAATTTTTGGTAGCATTGATTTTCTGAGGAAAGCCGTAGACATTGTTCAAAATACCTGTAATTGAAAAGACAAGTGAGAATTAAAACTTTGTGTGCACTGCAGAACATGTCGCCAGTGTAGGATTCTGCTGTCCCTGCACTTCAAAATACTTTCATGCAAAGACACTTTAGAGATTTAATTACAACATGAAATGAAGACAAACAAAAACTGACTTCTTTTCTCCTTCTCACTTCCTCATAATTCATGCTCATGAAATTAGATTTTTGGTTTTGGATTGTAATAACTAAAAATAAATTTCTGTTAGTATCATTGTTTTCATTATTACAATCTGTTATTTTTTAAATAACTGTCTTGATGAAGGAATATTTTTATACTAGCCATGATAGAATTGAGTCAACGTTCCATTATTAATACGTAAACATTATTTCGTTCTGCACTTATTTCTTAAAAGAAAATGTGTCAGTTGTCTAAATTGTTGCCCCACAAATTAGTGAGAGGGAGCTGCATTTATTGGGTACCGGAATCTGAGTTCAAGTGTGCAGAGTGAAATGTGGATGCTAACTGTAAACTTGCAGGAAAGATCAGCCCTGAGGTAATGAAAACATGAAGAAGAGACTCACCAGGAGATGCGCCGAGGCAGGGTGTTGAAGAGGAGGAATATTACAGAGGTGGAGGCAAGTAGTATTAATAAAGCAGGTGTAGTCAAGGCCAAATGGCATGATCTGCCTGACTAGACAACGGCACTAGTATTATCAATGTGTCATATACAATATGGTTGGGAACCATCCAAGCTACTTTATGGCCATACCTCCTTAAGGAACGTATCATGTGTTGTACCACTACAACAATGTTTAGTATGGGAAACTCCCTAGCATCTGTCTGTCTCTGCAGAAAGAGATGCAGTCAGATACTATAAGCTTTTATTTATAAACCACCCAAGTTAATTTAAACCATTTTCCAGTCTGTTGGAGAGAATAATACTGAGACATGGTTCAAGAAGTACTGGTTGATGACACTATAAGCTTAAATATTCCTGATGTCTAATTGTAGGGGATTTTGGCTCATCTAGTCCTACATATTATAAGATAGCTACAGACAAGCTTAAGTATGGAAGTTTTGGGAGAGTATTAAACTGGAGCAATGCAAACTACAAGAATATTAGGCAGAAAATAAGGAGGGTTAATTGGGAACAGCTGTATTTTGGCAAGTCCATGTCTGACAAGTAAACAATGCTGAAAAATCAAAGCACAGGATGATAGTGTGGTAAAGAAGGTATATGGCATGTTTGACTTTTTTAGTCAAAGCATTGGATTCAAGAGTCAGGAAGTTACTTCACAGATTTACAAAACTCTAGTTTGGTACACCTGGAGTATTGCATTCAGTTCTGGTTACTCCAACATAGGAATATGTAAAAGCTTTGGAAAGGTGCAGAAGAGGTTTACCAGGTTGCTGCCTGAATTAGAGGCCAGGTGCTATAAAGCGAGGCTGAATAAACTTGAGCTGTTTTCTCTGAAGCAGCAGAGGCTCAGGGAAGACCGGGTGGAGGTTTATAAGATTATGAGAGGCGTAGACAGATTAGACAGCCAATATATATTTCCCAGAGCTCAAATGTCAAATACTAGAGGGCATTTATTTAAGGTGAAAGTGAGTAAGTTCAAAGGGGATGTGTGGGGTATTTTTTTTTACATAGGATGATGGCGAACTGGTAGTGGAGGTAAATATAACAGAAATTCCAGAGCTTCTGGATGGGCACATGAATGTGCAGAATCTGGACTCATATATACATTGTGTAGGCAGAAGGGATTGGTTTAGTAGGGCACTTAATTACTAGTTCTATTCATTCAACACAACACTGTGGGCTGAAGGGTCTGTTTCTGTTCTGTAGCCATTGACTTGCTGTGCCGAGCAATGTGATACATCAGGAGCAGTGAATGGGATGGAATAGGGTAGAGCTGAATATCATCAGCATAGATATAGATCCTGACGTGTCGCCAGGAGCAGCAAGCCGCTGAATAATGATGCCTTAACTGTGCTTTCAGCTGCCTCTTATTCACATGGTTTATGCATTAGAACAACTGTTTAGAGAGCTATCCTGTGGTTTGATGAACTCCGTAGCAATGCCATTCATTCTTACTAGATCGGAGACCACAGTTAAAGAACTTAAACGGTGAGCACACTAATGGCCGCTTTTCAATGGGATAGCTGTCAAAGGCTACTTTATTACTGAATCTCATTTAGCTTTAGGGGCTCTGAACCTTACACTGGGAGCTCAACATCGAAGAAATGGCACAAAAATGAAAGTGTTATGGTAAAGCACAGCTGAGTGACTGCAAAGAATTCGAAAAGTGAAGCATAAGTTCACATTTCCCCTAAATGTTTCAGGCTTTGCAAAGGTTGCTTTGGGTGCAAAAGTTGTTGGGCAAAAGGACAGAAATTCAAACGCTGTCACATGTACCAAACACACAATGTAATTTAGATGCTTTGAAATCCTCTGCTGAGATATGCATGATGTATAAGGCTCTGTAAATAATTTCCTCTAATTTAAACCTGTGCAGGCCGGTGGTGTAGTGGTATCAGCACTGGACTTCAAGGTAGGTGGTCCTGAGTTCGAACCCAGCCAGGTCCCAACCTGGGCAGCAGCAGTACCTACTTCCGTCGGGTCACCATGAGTCAACAACAACTCGTTGGCACTCAACGACAACACGTTGAACATAGAGGCAGGAAGTGACCAGAGTCCTTCTTCCCACTGCAAGGAAGGAACTATTGCTCTGTTTGACACCATCGGACCTGGGGCCTCAATACCTCTTTGTGCAACTGAATCCTCAAATTTCCTCACTTGTAGTCAGTTCAGATTGGCATCAACATCTCCTCCAAAATCTCTGTCAGCCAAGTGCACCACAAGGCTGTATATTCATCTCCCTCCTCTACCTGCTTTATACTTATGACTGTGAGTCTAATTACAGCTTCAGTACTATATTTAAGTTTGCTAACAACACCACTGTCATTGGCCAAATCAGAGTTGGTGACTAAACAGCACTTAGGAGGGAGATTGAAAATCTGGCTGAATGGGACCGCAACAACAACCTCCCACTCAACGTCAGCAACACCGAGGAGCTGATTATTGACTTCAGGAGGAGGAAACTTTAGGTCAATGAGCCAGTCCTCATCAGGGAATCAGAGGTGAGCAGGTCAATAACTTTAAATTCCTCTGTGTTACCATTTCAAAGGATCTGTCCTGGGCCAGCACATGTACCATTACAAAGAAGGCAAGGAGCCACCTTGACTTTCTTAGAAGCTTGTGAAGTAAAGCTTTGATGAACTTCTATAGGTGCATGATAGAGAGTATACTGACTAGTTGCTTCACCACTTGGTATGGAAACACTGATGCCCTTCAATGGAAAAGCCTACAAAAGGTGATGAATACAGCCCAGTCCAGTACAGGTAGGGCCCTCCCCACCAATGAGCACACTTACAACAAAGCAGCAGCAATCATCCAGGTCATGTTCCCTTCGCACTGCTACCATCTGGAAGGAGGTACAGGAAACTTTAGGTCCCACACACCAGGTTTATGCATAGTTGTTACCCCTCAACCATAACTTCACTCACTACATCACTGAGTCGAATTCCACAGCCTCACTATGTGCTCACTTTCGCTACAACTCATGTTCTTAATATTATTTATTTATCTACGAGGGGTGATTGAAAAGTTCATGGTCTAAGGTAGAAGGAGTCAATTTTAGAAAACCTAGCACATTTATTTTTCAACATAGTCCCCTCCTACATTTACACACCTAGTCCAGCAGTCATGGAGCATACAGATCCCTTCCTTGTAGAAGTCAGCATCTTGGACCTGTAGAAGTCGGCGTCTTGGACCTCCAGAAGTGGTCCACAGCAGGGGTGATTGATAAGTTTGTGGCCTAAAGTAGAGGCAATGAGGAGAAACTTCAAACTTTCTGCATTTTCACACGAAGAGTTGAACTGCACGTGCATGTAACGAGAGCTGTATAACTCATCTCCTTCTACCGTAGGCCACAAACTTATCAATCACCCCTGCTGTGGACCACTTAGAGGTCCAAGACGCTCTCATTACATGCACGTGCAGTTCAACACTTTGAGTGAAAATGCAGAAAGTTTGAAGTTTCTCCTCATTGCCTTCTACTTTAGGCCACAAACTTATCAATCACCCGCTGGACTAAGTGGATGAGTTTCAACTCAAACAACAGGAATTCTGCAGATGCTGGAAATTCAAGCAACACGCATCAAAGTTGCTGGTGAACGCAGCAGGCCAGGCAGCATCTCTAGGAAGAGGTGCAGTCGACGTTTCAGGCCGAGACCCTTCATCAGGAGGGTTTCGGCCTGAAACGTCGACTGCACCTCTTCCTAGAGTTTCAACTCATCTCCCTCTACCTTAGGCCACAAACTTATCAATCACCCCTGCAGTGGACCACTTCTACAAAGAAGGGATCCATATGCTCCATGACCGCTGGACTGTGTACATGTAGGAGGGGACTATGTTGAAAAATAAATGTGCTAGTTTTTCTAAAATTGATTCCTTCTACCTTAGGCCACAAACTTATCAATCACCCCTTGTATTATTATTATTATTATTAATAATTTGTTTTTCTTTTTGTATTTGCACAATTATTGTATTTTTCCCATTGTTTGTCCATCTTTTTTTTGTGTAGTTTTCATTGATTCTATTGTGTTTCTTTACATTTACCGTGAATGCCTGCAAGAAAAATGATTCTCAGGGAAGTATACAGTGATATGTATGTACTTTGATAATAAACCTACTTTGAACTTTGAAATCAGTGAGAGAGAGAGACTTGGCCATTGTTTGAGGCAAGAAAATGCTAGTCAGGTGGTGAGGGGAAGATGACCCAGACTTTACTGGCAATGGTGACTGGCAGGAGAAACTCTTGCAAGCATTTGAGATCACTTTACATAAATGGTGACACTCCTACAAGGAAAATGAGTGCTCCAGTGAGGGCAAGCTTAAACATTCTACAACTAATATGCAATTAGTACAGAATTCTTGATCTAAATTAACCCTACAACAGTAGAAACTCCAGCCACTTCCACAAAGCCGCTTACAGAGATATTAGGAAGATACGTGTAAATGGGAGTTGTCTTCAGAAGCGAGTTAATGGAGAGAGAGAGTTTCTGAGCAGAAATAGCAGAGCCAGATATTTCTAGCATAGTCACCATCTGGGATGCACAGAACATCAGAACTTGAGAAGCACTGTAAACCAAATAAGTTATGGAGTCACATGAAGTTACAGAGGATGAGGCAATGAATCACATCAGGAAGACAAGCATGGGCTAGAGGAGAATTCTCTATTTATAAATTCAGAGTCAAAGCAGAACAATGTAGCTGGAGCAGTTCTCCCACCAACTGAGCTAGTGTTCCTGAAGTTATTACCTGTATTTTGATACAAAATGAATTTAGAAATTGGCCATCCATCTGTGTTCGCTTCAAGGTTCTTTATAATACAGAGAAGGAGTCTTGGTACGATAACTCTGTGTTATTTCACTCTGTTAAAGTTGATATGCCAGCATGATATTGGAACTACACGATATTCAATGGAGAAATTATGTATTTGCACCGCTTTGTGTAAAACCATTCCTACATTGCTTTGTATAACAACAAAAAAGCATTAATACTTCACTAACGAGGAAAACAAATTCACCATTCCCATCCTGGCATTGGCTAGCAGTTTTAAAGCACAAATTAGATGATAGGTTTAATATAAATGGGCAGGAAGTACAGAAGCCTTGGGTCCCACACTGCTAGGTTCAAAGTTCAAAATAAATGCATTATCAAAGTACATATATGTCACCAAATGCTACCCTGAGATTAATTTTCTTGCGGGCCTTCACAGTAGAACAAAGAAATACAATAGAATCAATGAAAAACTGCAGACAAACAAAGACTGATAAGCAAACAATGTGCAAAAGAAAACAAACATATTTTTGGACCTGAGTGGACTCAAAGGTTATGGAGGTAATAGAGGAAAATGCAGGTGAAACCAAAATCCGATTGAAAGGCCAAGAAAGCTTGAGGAGAGGTGAACAACTCTTGTTCCTATTTCATACATTCTACAGTTCAGCATCCGAGATTTGCAAGGTTAATTCCAGAGTGAGCGATTGTCCTGTGAAGATATGCTGAGCTGCTCCCTCACACAGCTCAAGTAACCCAGATTCAATCCTGACTTCTGGGTGCTGTCAGTGTGGAATTAGAACACTTTCTTGGTGACTACACGTACCTTCTCCGGTTGCTCCATAGTGGTTCCACTGCCCAGTGATGAGCAAATTTGTAGGCCACTTGTTCACTGCAATTTGCCCCTACAGAGAAGAAGTAATCACCCTGACACAGTGGTGTCAAGAAAACAACCTCTCTTTCAATGTCGCAAAAACAAAGGAGCTGGTTATGGACTACTGGAGGAATGGAGACAGTAACACCAATGGATCTGGGGTTGAGAGGGCGAACAACTTCAAGTTCCTCAGTATACACATCACTGAGGATCTCACGGGGTCTGTACATACCGGCTGCGTGGTGAAAAATGCAGAACAGCACCTCTTCCACCTCAGACGGTTGAAGAAGTTTGGTATGAGTCCGCAAATCCTAACCACTTTCTACAGGGCCACAATTGAGAGCATCCTGACTGGCTGCATCACTGCCTGGTATGGGAACTGTACTTCCCTCAATCGCAGGACTCTGCAGAGAGTGGTGCTGACAGCCCAGCGCATCTGTGGATGTGAACTTCCCACTATTCAGGACATTTACAGTGACGGATGCGTAAAAAGGGCCCAAAAGATCATTGGGGACCCAAATCACCCCAACCACAAACTGTTCCAGCTGCTACCATCCAGGAAACAGTACCACAGCATTAAAGCCAGGACCAACAGGCTCCGGGACAGCTGCTTCCACCAGGCCATCGGACTGATTAATTCACGCTGACACAATTGTATTTCTAGGCTATATTGACTGTTCTGTTGTATATCTTACTGTACATAGTATTTATAATTTGCGCATTGCACATTCAGACGGAGACATAACATAAAGATTTTTACTCCTCGTGTATGTGAAGGATGCAAGGAATAAATTCAATTCAATTCAATAATGTGTGCATCAGTGAGAGATGAGAGAGAGAGCTGATGAGAATAGGGGGAGAACAAAATAAATGGTGATTGGTGCAGGATTAATGCAAGTTGGCACTTGAGGGTCAGTGCAGACTTGGTGGGGTGAAGCAGCACACACAAATTGCTGGAGGAACTCAGCAGGTCAGGCAGCATCTATGGAGAGGAATAAACTGTCAAAGAGGGAAGAGCATGCTTCATTGCTATTAGACTCTATATCCTAGCTTCATAAGGGATTGAGAAAAGTTAAACACAAGAGATTCTGCAGATGCTGGAAATCCAAAGTGACACACACAGAATGTTAGAGGAACTCTACAGGTCAGGCAGCGTCTATATGAATAAACAGTTGCCATCCCAGCCCAAGACCCTTCCTCAGGACTGGAAAGAAAGGGGGAAGGTGCCATAATAAAAAAAGTTGGGGGGAGTGGAAAGAGGACAAGCTAGAAGGTGAAAGGTGAAGCCAGGTTGGTGGGAGAGGTAAAGGGCTGGTGAAGAAGGAATCTGATAGGAGAGGAGAGTGGACCATGGGAGAAAGGGGGAGCACCAGGTGGACATGATAGGCAGGTGAGGAGAAGTGGGTAAGAGGAAAGAGTAGAGAATGGACAAAGAGTGGAGGGGGAGGAGTAAAGAAAAGAAGAGAAAAAAAGTTACCAGAAGGAGAAATCAATGTTCATGCCATCAGGTTGGAGGCTACCCAAAGGGAACATGAAGTGTTGCTCCTCCATCCTGAGAGTGGTCTCATCGTGGCAGAAGCTGAGGCCACGAACCGACATGTCAGGAGGGGGATAGAAATTAACTGTTTGGTAACTGGGAAATTCTGCTTTTGGCGGATGAAGCTAAGGTGCTCGACAAAGCCATCCCCCAATTTAAATTGGGTCTCACCATTGTAGAGGAGCTTGCATCGGGAGCACTAGATACAGTACCACAACCTCAACAGGTTGCAGGTGAAGTTGCTGCCTCACCTGGAAGGACTGTTTACGGAGGACATGAATGGGCTGGTGTAGCATTTCAGTTGCTTGCAGGGATATATGCCAGAAAGGAGATTAGTGGGGAGGAACGAATGGACAAAAAAATCATGGACAGAGCAATTCCTGAGGAAAGCGGAGAGCGCTGGTGGGGGGGGGGTTGGAGTAAAGAGGTGTATAGTTGTAGGATCCTGTTGAAAATGGAGGAAGTAGCAGAGAATGTGGTGTTGGAAAAGTTAGCTGTGATCCATTTGAAAAGCAGAATATTTTTTTAAAAAGTGATGACGATTCTCAGCAGATCAGACGCAATATGGAAAGAGAAAGAGAGTTAACATTTCAGGTCAATTATCCATTATGACTGAAGAAAAGCCTGTATAATTTATGTATTATTCATGTTCTGCATGTTGCCTGACTCAATGTGTCTGTGATGCTGCTGGATGCAAGTTCTTAATTGTACCTTGCCGACAATAAACTTGACTTGATTAGACATTCCAGTTTAGAAGAATAGCACATGTTCTCATTAAAGGATGGTCAAGAGACTTTCTCAACTCTCTTAATCCCAATATCATCGGGATTTTGCTCCAAGAGCCAGTGGGCTGCTTCTTTATTTGAGGATTAGTCAATTAGATTAATGTTATCAGCAAATGTCACCTTTTCTAATATTCTGATCTTTCAGAAAGTGTAGATAATTGATAGCATAGCTTATGATGTAGGATGTAGTGGCGAAAGTCTGATCCAAGATCAAACAAAACAATTGCCTCTTGCCTGTGACATGCCCTGAGCTCCCATGATTGCTCCAAAAGTCCAATTCTTTATTTCGATCCTTTATTTGCAATTAGAAAACCTACAATGAAACATTATTGAGCATTATCTCAGCAAAGGTATGACCTCCAAGCTACAAACTGCCCTGAAATAAGCTTGAATATGAAACTTATTCCCTTCACCTTTACCATGCCCCCACTAATATGACTAGTTACCATAATACACATAATGTATGCACAGCACAGAAGACATGGCACCTGCAATGGGTTCAACCTCTGCTCCGCAACCATGTACAGTTCTTCGGAAAGCTGAGACGGGATTCTCAATAGTTCTGGAGAAACTACACCCCCCCCCCCCCCCCCCCCGCCGCATCCATCATCCGTCTCTCTGCCTGTATCTGTTAACTTTATGTACTGTATTTTATGTATGTACTGTGTTTTGCATCTTGGCCCCAGAGGAACGTTGTTCAGTTTAGCTGTAAATATGTGTACAGTTGAATGACAATGAACTTGAACAAGACAGCTGCAGTTCCCGCAGACTCCGCAGGCGGTGCTGCAGGTGCCCAAATCCGGGGGGCGGGGCTTTGTCCGTCACCGCCTGCGCCCGAGCCAATTGCAAGTCCCAGTGATTGCCGGCCGGCCGCAACGGCTCGGCCAATAAGAGCGGCGTTCACTCAGAGGCTGAAAGATGGTGTCACCGGCGGTGGAGTTATCGTCGCTGGAAAAGACGCTGGGGCTGCGGAGGGTCAGTGAAGGAGTGGGTCGGGTCGGGGAGGGAAGGGAAGGGTGGTTGTGGGTCGGTGATACGTGAGTGAGGGAATCGGGAAAGAGTGGCGGTGGGGAAGGGAGGGTAAGGAAGGGGTGAGTGAGTCAGCCAGTCAATCGGTCAGGTCGCGTGTGATGGTGGGAGTGCGAGTGGATGGATGGATGGATGCAGGGTGACCGAGGGAAGGGAAGACCAACTGTGGTTACCCAACTCTTGCGTCACCCTCCCGGCACCGCGCCACTTTCTCATTCTGTACTGGTGCACTTCCCTTCCTCTTCTTCAACCTTTACCTCCCCTTTCCCTCCTATTAACCGTCCCTTCCTCTCCTCCCCCCTCCCCTCCCCTCCATTTCACTTTCCCCCATCTCACCCTCGGCTCCCTTTCCCCGCCCCTTCGCGTTCTGTCACCTGGTTGACCCCTCTTCCCCATCGCTTCCCTGCTGTCACTCGCTCCTTCTGGTCTTCTGGAATTTGTAACTTTAAACGGTGGTAGTTGAGGAAACCTTTAAATTTGGGTGAGTATTTGGAGTGGCTTAACATGTATGTTGTGGACCGAGGACTGGTCAATGGAATTTGTCTCAGTTGATCTTTCTTGGTCAGGTAATGTTGGGCTGAGATGGTGAGGGTTTAAATGATAGTGTAATATGTATGAGATTTTAAAATCTATAGTAGTTAGCAGTGATTTGGGAGTAATATTCTTACCACTGACTCAGGTCTTTCGGTTAAAGCTCTTAAGGCTTTAGTCAGACCTTGCCCCTGGAACGTCATGTAACTGCAGTCACAAATCATGATGCTATTGCTGCTCTGATAAGGAAGTGAACAACAAAATGATTCTGCAGTTGTGAGTAATCAGCCTGTTTCTTCAAGCGTAATCTAATACGTTTGAGAGTAAGTTTAGAACAGCAAGAGGTTAACTAAAGTGAATAGGATGTTTCAAGTCTATGGAGAAGATTCTCCGGCTGTTCCTGACGGCTCTGAAGAAAATCACTAGCATGATGTCCTGGTGGTTTGGAGAGTGATATATGACAACAAATCTTTCGTAAACGTTGCTGCTAGACTGCAGGGAGCAACTATTCTCTTTGATCACACTTCAGGTCAGACCCATGTAGGATTGGGGACTGTATTCCCTAACTATGGATGAAGGGTCAGAGGGTGAGGCAGATTAATTGAAATGTTTCTCATCAACTTTTTTAAAATTATAAATTACCTGCATCAATTTGTAAAGTTTCAGGATGTCTCTAAATGTCTTGATTCTTGCTTTCTTTCAAAACATGACAGGATGTTGGGTTGAGGGGGCATTGCATCAGCAATATGCCATATGATGATGTCATTGCCCCACTCCAATGAGGTTGCCCCAGCATCTATATTAATTGAGTGTGAGCAGCTTTAGGTGTACAGTTCCATCTGTTGCAATCTAAAGGCTGGTGTATTTCAAAGCGGGTTGATCATGGAGTAGAAGACTTGTGTCATCCTAAGCCTACGGTGCTATGAACCTATCCTGTAATCCTCATCCTTTTAGATCCTGTTGCATCCTTGTAGATCCTTTGCTAAGACATATGGGTAGAGTTAATCAGGGAAGTGATTTGGCTTTTTAAGAGTTGCTATAAGGATAGGTGATATTTTCCATTGATCACTTCTGAAACCTCTGGCATCTCCCTAAAAGCAGATTTTTTTAACATATTGATCTCTGAATGACAACAAATCCTGATGATTTCACATCTTTAGAAAGTTACAACTTTGGATGACAGTGATGTACTAACATTATCTACTCTATGATCAATCTAACCCTTCTGTCCTACATAGCCCTCCATTTTTCTATCATCCCTGTGCCTATCTCATAGTTTCTTAAATGTGCCTAATGTATCTGCTTCAGCCAGCAGCCATGGCAGGGTGTTCACGCACCCACCGCTGTGTTTAACAAACAAAAACACAGCCTCTGACACCCACCCTCATACTTCTGTTCAATTATATCCCCAAATATTAGCCATTTCTACCCTGGGAAAATGTCTCTGCCTATCCACTTGATCTATGCCTCATCATCATGTACACATCTATAATGTCTCTTCCTCATCCTCATTCGCTCTGAAGGGAAAAGCAGCCCCTGACACCCACCCCCATACTGCTCCTATGTCTAATGGTCTAATATTCCCAGTGTGGTCTAACCAGGGTATTATACCCTGGTGCTGGGGTATAGTGGAGCTGCAATATTACCTCACGGCTTTTGAACTCAATCCCCCGACTATTGAAGACCAACACAGCATATGCCTTCTTAACAAACCCTGTCAACTT